>NC_058111.1:14837617-16037617 GCF_914725855.1 Thunnus albacares
GCGAGAGGAGAGCCGGGCTGGACGGGAGGTGAAGGGGTTAAATGCGCGGGACTGATCCTGCTGAGCCAGCAGCAGTACGTTAAAGTGCAAGGTTTCATTGTAGCAGATACAAAATGAAACTCCTTCCCATTAGTCCCGCTAGTAACTGAAAAGGCTCTTCGCGAATGCTTAACCCTTACTGCACCGCAAACAAACCACAGCACCAACACAGGTAAAGCCCTCATAATTGGTCAATGGCTTCTGTGTTTGTGTGTAAACTCAAATGCACAGTTATTATAGTACAGAGCCCAACTGTGCTCATGAATTCAAACTGCCTAACTTGATGCGTGAGGAGTGTACTGTATGTCTACATTCACACATAGAAAGACACTTAAATGGAGTGACCCATGAGGGTGAATTTCTTTTTCTAAACTCTTTTTCTCTCCCGCCCCCTCCTCTTCTTGAGCAAGCCTCCCACGCCATGCTACAGTAGACACAGTCTCTCAGGGGCTTTAGGGAGGAGAAGGCAAGCATACCCTTCCTCCAGTTAGAGTAGGGCAGAACCATAATCATCATAATTATCATCATCATCACACTGCCTTAACTGAGGCACACCACAGCAAAGCAAGTGGTGCAATGACAAAACAATGGAACAAATCAACCACGTAAACAAACCCATAATAGGGGGCGTAAGGTGAATCGGGTCATTACAAAAAATAAAAGGAGCACGTTGTACGCAATTCTTCTTGTTATAGTTTTAATAGCACACTCATTTTTATTTTTGTTTAGACTGAGAAAATGGATACAAGCTGGCTTCATTTGAATGATTACATCAGCTCACAGCTATAATCTGGCAATTGTTCCGAAAAACTACTGTAAACCCTGGTTCAGAAAACCAAAAGTAATGCTAAAGGCTGAGGGATTTCCCCAGTCTTCCTTCAAACATTCATACTCTACGCATGATATTAATGTAACCTCTCCAAAACACGTACACACACACACCTTGCCCTTCTGGAGAAGACATGTGTTGGCTCAGACCTCTCTCCAGCCCATTTGTTTTAGTGCTCCAGAAAAAAAAGCCATTTGATCCTAAATAAATCAAAATGGAGCATGAAATGCCTGGTGATCAGCACACAAGAACCCAGCCCCGGCTGTTTGTTTTCATTACAACAGGTCTGATGGAGCAAAACACTGACATCTCCACGTAAAGAAGCCCTAAAACGTCCCATGAGGGCAGAGCAGCGAACAAATAATATTGTTTCTGGCCAAACGTTCAGCAATAATAAAACAACAATTACCATTCATCATTCTCTCATTTCCCCTCTCATTACAACTCCAGTTACCATCAGCACCAGGTAACATGAACATGTGGCTTAAAGCTGAATGTGGTTTACAGAGATGAACAATGTATAGAAAGCACAAGGTATATAATGGCCTACATAATATAAACCACACTGCACTGGAACAGCTAACAGTGAACCACAGATACTGTGTGTTTCAGGGAAAAGGATGTAACTGACTATAACTCATAAATGTTGTATTGATAAATGAGCATGAACAAATAAGATACACAAAACAGAAATGCATACTATCATATGTGGAAAGTACATGGACTCCAGAAGCTCTACAGTAGTATATATCCTTCAAAGCATGTCATGAGCAGCTGCTTATAACTACATTCAAACTACTTTTCTTCATTCAACTTAGAAGCATTCTGAGCTCTTGTCACTAAAGATGATGGCTTATACCCATTTTACATCAGACTTCTAATGTCAGAAACGTCAGAAATGTCAAAATATTACAATGTGATCAACAACTGTAAACAAGATCAGGGATGAGACCTTGGTTAAACTGTGATTAATTTAGGATCAACATACTTTCAACATTTTGTTTTATGCAGTCTTGTGTCATCTAACATGGTGAACGTAAAATGTTGACAGAATTGTTCTTGGTATTAATATAAGGTGATAGCCACCAAGATATTCTTTTTCTGTGAGGCTGTATGAATTACTTCTAACATGAAATAATGCTGCATCTGAATAATTCTATCTATTCTGACTAACAAGCAGAACTTTAACAAGGTAACAGGAAGTTATCACTGGAATTACACGGTGCAACCTATGAATGAAAACATCTATTTCCTTGTCACACTATTGCACATGATTGCCATCAACATTTTAACATTCCTTGGTCATGTGTGTGAAAGGGGGAATTACAGTGAGGACTAAAATTGCAATGTTAATGCAAGTGTGTATTTGTGCTGGTAGTGAATTGAGTGTAGCTGAAAGTGCAAAGCAATATTGGTTTTTGGATAATTTAATGACCAGCTAATGTGGCACATGACTTGTATGTCCTGCTTTCAGTAAAGCAAAGCTTCATTACACAAAAATACCAAAAATAATTGAATGAATTCATCAAGTCTGAAACTCAAAGAGGTCAGTAACATAAATATTTATAAAGTTCAGCAATATTTTTATCTCCCAGTTAATCTTATTTCGATGTACTAAGCTACTGCTACATCTTTTTAGACTCAGTCTCCCCTCCTCCTGCGTGTTTTTTGCAGATAGGCAAGAACTTCCACATTTCATATATGAACGACAAGAGCATCTGTAAGTTTCTACAACTGCTGACATACCATTGAAGTGACTGCTATTGTGAGCGTCATGATGGGACAAAACAATTCAAAAATAAAGCACTGATGGAAGGTAAAATGGCTTTCCTTACTCCAGTCTTATCACAGAGCCGCAGGGTGTTGAAGGAGCCCATGGCAAACACTTCTCCATCTGGAGCCCAGGACAAAGAGGTGACTGGGTAGTCATGAGACGATGACGAGTAAAGAAGACGGCCAAAGCTGTCCCATACCTGTTGAAGAGGGACAAAGACTGAAAAGTGTAAAACAATTTAAAAGATCCAGTGACATCCAAAAGTATACCTAAACACTGCTCACCTTGTATTTACAGTCCTCTCCACCTGACAGTATGAGGTCATTGACTGAATTCCAGTCCACCTTCAGAATGACCCCATCATGAGCTTTCCACTAGAGAGAGACAGATCACAACAAAGTTATGCATAGATCTCACACCTCTAACACTGCTATCACAAGTTACTGAGAAACTTGTGTCACAGATAATAACATTACATACAAGTTTCAGTTCATTTTTCTCTCTCAAGCTCACTCTATCTTGATTACTTACTCTCCCTCACTCTCTCATGCTCGCTCTCTCTTTATGTTGCTCTTTTTTTTTTCTTTTTTTATTTTTTTACAATGGAGTGGCAGTATATAAATGTTGTTGTTGTTTGTTTATCCTCACATTCACAATGTTCACTAAAGCCACACAGCATCCAACCCTTGTTCAACCCTGGTTTACTGAAGCATGTTGACCCATTCAGACAGACCACAGATACAGTTAAAACCCGTATCACCGCGTTGGTCTCAAAGGGGTCTCAAGGGAGGTGATGAAATTGGGCATGTGTGTGTGTTGGTGCCCGCGCATGCGTATGTGGTAATAGCTGAGAGAGAGAGAACAAAGAGTTGAGAAGGCGCATATAAAACTCTCCGCTGTTTATTTAAGGTCCCAGGCGCCATTCAGCTTCAAGAATAATAATAAACGAATGTATACATGAACAAGAAAAATTCTCACTGGTGTGCAAGGTCCTCAGTGATGCAACCTTCCCTTAAAGCACTCTAACACATATAGATCTATTGCATTTTTGTCCCTGTTATTTAGCCCCTGTATAGCAATGCAAATCAATTAACGGCAAGTTTCATTTATAAAGACCTGGCAAGAGGCAAAGGGCATTGTGATGCCAGGTCCAGCAAGGCCGGGATCTTCCTAGTGGTACTGGCAGGTAGTGGCACCTTAGTGGCAGCTTGTGGCACCTCAATGGCAGCCTGTGGCACCGCAGTGGCAGCCTGTGGCACCGCAGTGGCAGCCTATGGCCCTCTGTTGGCAGTTGAAAGACTCGCTGTCAACTAGGGCGGAGCCAAATTTCGTGGTTTATTTTTTACGACAGGTCAGCAGCCATAAGTCCATTTTAGAATGGTTGTTGAGCAACCACGTACTATTTTTTTGTTTTTCATTCATTTTATGTAATTAATTCCGCAGAGGAGGTTATGATTTTGCCAGTTTTGAAATAAAGATGAATACAAATACACTCTTTACTAATAATTACTTTTACTTTTTGTCATAACAATCAGCTACAATAATGGAAAACAAATCCACAATCTTATTACTATAAGAGTGACATTGTATTACGTTGACACAATTGCGTAAACACAGGTTTAAATGTAATTGAGCAAACATAAGTTTAGTATATTCTTATTTAATTGCTATATATCATCTTGTTTACACATATTTAGTGGTCACAGTAATGTTAAGTTGATATCATGATATCATGATATCAAGTATTCCAGCTAGTGCCACTAACTGCCACAGGAGTGCCACTAACTGCCACAGGAGTGCCACTGGCTGCCACAAGAGTGATTCATTTGAGATGCAGCTCAGCACTGTATGTCAAGTTTTTCTAGTCATAAATGTATTATAAACATTGTGTTTCGGTTAGCTGCCTATTCAAATTTTGAAAGTTTAGAGTGTAAAAGGGTTCCATTATTATGGAAGTATATGATGACCATTCCCATGCTCAATTATGTCTCATAAGTTGTTGCAGCAATTTTTGGGTTGATAAAGTTTGGTACAAAATGTAACCATTTTTGACCAATCGAGAATTGATAAAAATGACCAAAAATCCTTCCAAAATACCACATTAAGACCCAAAGACCTTGAGGACCACCATAGGAAACATTTGACATTTGGAGGTTTCTGTAAGAATTGCATTTTCGGTGATTGGATGGCGAGCACTGTTCTAGAAATTGCTTAGAAACCCCCTTATTGTCAATATACCTAGGAAAGCCATACATCCTCTGAATACCCTAGGTCTGTAGTTTGTGGCTGTAAACTTTCATGAGGCTGTGATTTTCCTAGAGATCACAATAGGTCATTTTATATGGTGAGGTCAAGTTTCAAAAAATGGTCTCACTACAATGAAATGGCTACTGTGGGGACTAATATCATCACACATGAATACAAGTGGGCTCATTGAATCCACAAGAGTCTCAGTTTTCCAGTCGTACCCAAATTATGCATTTCCAAGACTGTTAAGGGATCCCCAGAAATATTCAAGTACACCATTTTTAGAATAGGCGAAAATAACACATTTATACTGCACAATAAAAATGCCATGGTTTTTGCCCAAAACAGCATGGGATTAGCATAAAGTGGGCATATTTTTAAAGGGGAGACTCGTGGGTACCCATAGAACCCATTTTCATTCAGATATCTTGAAGTGAGACGTCAGGGGACCCTTTTGACCATGCCTGTTTTGCCCTTGCCAAAATTTAGCCTAAATTTGGAGTGTTATCCAGCCTCTTCCTGACAAGCTAGCATGACTAGCTAGCCTGGATGCCGTCATCTAGTTTCAGATGATACCAGAATCTTCACTCTAGCATTAAGACAGAGCCCACTGTCAGCCAAGGACACCCGCATCTTTGTAGAGTTTAAGAGGTTAAGTAGCCTACATGTTATTTATACTTTTTTTTTTTTTTAAATTAATGTAAGCAACGTGGGTGTGGGGCAAGGAATAAATCAGCCCAACATTTTCTGGGTTTTCCTCATAACTTCAGTGAAGTTCAAACACAGCTCAGTCAAGTCATCATACCGTGTTCACACAATTATGTTTACATAACACAATTTCACTCTTAAATAAAACGGAGGATTTGTTTTTCATTATTATAGCTGATTGTTATAAGTGACTATAAAAGTAATTATTAGTAAAGGGTATTTGTGTTCCTTTTTATTTCAAACGGGCAAAATTATAACCTCTTTTGTGGAAGTAATTACATAAAATGAATGAAAAACAAAAAAGTAGAACATGGTTGCTCAACAACCATCCTAAAACAGACTTACGGCTGCTGACGTGTCGTGAAAACAAAACAGGAAATTTGGCCCCACCCTAGTTAACAGTGTGTCTTTCAGCTGCCAACAGAGTGCCACAGGCTGCCACTGAGGTGCCACAGGCTGCCACTGAGGTGCCATAGGCTGCCACTGAGGTGCCACTGCCACTGAGGTGCCGCAGGCTGTCACTGCGGTGCTAAAAGCTGCCAATGAGGTGCCACTACCTGCCAGTGCCACTAGGAAGATCCTGGCCTCTCTTGCCAGGTCATTGGCACTAACAAGGCAAACAGAGACAAGTGAAATGAAACTGCTCATTAAATACTATAGTGGTGACTAGGCAGATTATTATTAATAATCTTTTCATTATTAATATTTTTTCATTTCAATTTTTCAATTGTTCATTAAAACTTTTTTATGCAATGAGGAAAATTTCATCAGTTTATAAAGAGCTGTGCTCCATTTGTCTGCATTTTCACATTCATTTGAAGTCATTAATTCACCATGAAACTTTTGGACAAAGCAGCAGAATTCCTCAGTGTTGATATTGACTGATTTGTAAAAATTAAGCATATTATGGTAACATATGACATATACTCCATGTAGCCTTAGTATAGTAAAAGTTAACAATATTAATTTGGAGTCACTGGGTCATGTTACCAAGAAATGATTGAAATTAAATCCCATATGCAATGACCATAAATAGAGGTGAGTCACATGTGGTCTCTGTATCAAGTTTTAACATGATTTTAAGTCAATTACCATAACTTTTAAAAAATAGTGTTTCAAAACTTTCATTCATTTAATCTTAAGCAGCTACAAAAGATTTTTGACCTCTTAAAACAACAACCAAAGTACATAAGAATAAATAAAGTTAGTGCACCTGTATGACTTTAGCGCTGGGCTGCAGAGGCTTGATGACCAGCTGTCGACCTGATGTGTAAAGGATTCTGTCTGAGTCCGGACCCCAGGCCACAGAATACACAGGAGACCCTAGAGGATAAACAGAAAATGACAATTTGCATTATTTTCAACCCAAGAACAATTTATTGAGCTTCAGCGAATAATGTAAGTAAATTAATTTAGTGAACTCTGATACTTATCTTAGGTTATATTAAAAGGATGTGAATTTAAATTGTATGTGTAAGAATTTCTCCCTCTTTTGTTGACAAACTAGGAGTTGATATGAACAATAGCTCTAGGATACAGCTTTGCTAATTCCTCCTCTCACATTCCCTCAGAGTCAGAGATCTCCTCATCATTCAGCCAATGAAACAGCACTTAGCTTGCAGGCACACCAGCTGAGCAAACCTGCCTAACCTCTACAGTGCACATGCGTTGGGGAAAATGTGCATATGAGTTGGGTTGTGGCTACGCGTGTGTGTAGGGGAGGTGGGCCTGACATTTAACCCTACTCCAGGTGCATGTGGTTTCTCACAAATGCCAACTGGTCACATGATCTAAATCTGACAAAGGCGATGAGAGGGGTTGAGACAAGTTCCTCTGTACTCCCTCTTGCTCACTTCCAACCTCTTCCTAGAGCTCTGTCTCTCTTAAAATGGGTCATAGTACCCAAGGAGGACACACCTCACAGCCTGTTTTGGGCTCTAAGGAGAGGCAACACCTGCAGTGATCTGAGAGCCATGTGGATGATGGTGCATCCCTGTGGCAGTGCTATATATATACATATGTGTATATATACACATATGTATGTATGTGTATATATATACACATACATACATATCCAGGTGTTCTACAAATCTGTTGGTCTGTTCAGCAGCTCATTCTTCAAACAGCCAGTTAAGGGAAAATGTTCCTACATACTCGGGCTCAATTGCTGTTCTCTTGCCAAGTTTTCACAGCACCCGTCATTCAGCAGGAGTGTGCCATCCATTTCCCTAGAAGCCACCGTTCATCCACCACTCATCTCTTTTCTATTTCACTACTGAGTAGAAATACTTAATAAGTCAAACAGCACAATGAATCAATTAATAAGTAAGCCATCTGTAATGTGAATGCTGGATAGAGAAATGTATCATTAGGAGTCTTTTTTTATGGCTTTTAATAAAACTCCACTGCTATAAAGCTTTGAAACTTTATGGTGCTTTTCATTTAAAAATAAAAAAAAAGGACTGGAAGACCGACTCTGCTTTTGGTTGTACTGAGCACAATTACATCCCAATAGGCCCAACACATTCACACCACACAAACACAAAGCCATGGAAAGAGACAAAAAAAAAACATTTCCTCCTTGATTGTCATTGTAAATAATCTGGCTTGAATAAAAAGGCAGCTTCAGCATAAAAAATGAATCTTGCAGATCGTTCAGCCTGCGTGCCAGTGCAAACACACATACATGAACGCAACGACCATGCACACACTTTTATAATGAAAGCATAATATTAAATGTAGAATGAAAGTCTGAAGAATAAAATCAAACAATATGTAAGGTGTGGCAATACATTTGTCATCTGGGACCTTGTGTGAGGGAGGACTTGCAAGGCTCATTTACAGGGGCGGTTAATCTAAGTCTGGTGTCAAACAGGAGCCAGATGAGGAGGTGAACTTGCGTGTCATAGCACTGAGAAGAAGAAATTATACACACAAATAAAGCTGAAGTTCTGAGTGCCTAGTATCTTTATCAGGTCTCTGCTTCTTGCTCTTTTTCTCTGTCACAAGAGACGCTTTTTTTAAACCAAAAGGGGCAAAAACAATCAGTACTATGCATATATGTGATAGAGAGAGACAGAGAGGGTGTAATTGGTGGTGGTGTGTTGTGTTGTGTTTACTAAATGCCTGCAGCTGGTTGGTCGGTGACTGGCTTCACATGGTTGCTGATGCCTGGCAGCTGCTATGGCTAAAACTCAAATAGTCCCCTTCTCACATGCACATTCAAATTATGTGAACCAAGATTTATATCTAGAAATGAACATGGACTTTAACCACTGTGCATACAGCTCTAGGGTTTGGGTTATTACTACTGTTTGTCTTAATATTTACAGTTGGTTACAAGTTACTTTATGATGGATGAGTTTATCCAGTAGACAAGATTGTGAACAGTGTTTGAGCTTTCATATTTATGTATGCACAAAAGTTTTAATGTGAAAATATTGCCTTAAGGCTGAAAAAATGTCAAATTCTTCACATAGTGGATTTAAAGTGATACGTTTAAACAATGACATGTTTCAAGGTTAAAGTCTATTTGTCTGTCATTTTCAATCTGCAAGTATACCAAGCTAGTGGCTAACTAACTCCTTGTCTGAAAAAAACAAGATGCAATCACCTACATCAATTACTAACACAATGACTCTGCACTCGCCTGGTCTTTAAGAATATAATATTTTTCAAAAATAAAAATGATACAGAAACCATCTTTGGATGACATCGCTAGTTTCATATTGTGGTTTGGCCAACTCACTGAATGAGCGATCATTAGCTACAGCGACAGCTGTCATTTCAGGCTGCGTGTTAGAACATGTTAAGACTACACTATAAATAATGTAGACTATTATTAATATCAGCGCTAACGCAATTTGAAACCTGGACTCTTTAAGATTTTGATATAAAAATAATTGTTCAGCTCTACTTTTACCATTCAGTCTATCAAGCAAGGAAACTGTAACCAATATTGTGCTAGTTGCACACAGAGTAAATAATGAGTGCATAACAAATGAATGAGCTCTATTCCATTCATTAGTATTTGGTTCAATGATCATATATAAATTGTTTTGTGATCATTTATAATTATGAACAACAGTTTCCTGCAAGCACTAGTCACAGTTATGTGGCTTAAATTCAGTCAATTAAAGCTGGGTCTCTAGCCTTACCTTGGCTGGCTAGTGTTGAGCGCAGCATCCCACTTTTGGACCAGATCTTGATCTGCCCATCCTCTCCAGCTATGCAGAAGTACAGAAACAGATCAACATGTATGTAACTGAATTTGAAAAAAATATATAAAATTTTATTTAAACCTTTTTTTAAAATTTAAAACAGATTAAGTTAGTATTTGATAAATGTCAATGAAAATATGAAGAAATCATGTATGTTGCTATCTGTCTTACCTGTGATGAGAGCAGTCCCATCATAGTTCCATCTGCCAGCCAAAACAGCTCCTTTGTGTGCTTCAACACTCTTCTCAATGCGCCCTATCTTGGAGGTCAGGTGGAACTTCCCTGCAAAGAGACGAAAAGAGGCTTACTATATGGAAGTTCCAAATTCAAGGTTGGGCTGGTGTAGGTGTACACAGTCACTGATTCAGGAGCAGAAGTGTCTGCTGTAATTTACTGGCTACTGAGTGGATGCTGACTGACAGTGCCAGTCAAAAGTTTGGACACACCTTCCCATTCACTTCAATGAGAAAGTGTGTCCAAACTTTTGGCTGGCACTGTATATAGAGAACACAAAGACCAGGTTTCATAACTCTAAGTGATTCAGGTGGCTTGGTGAGGCAAATGGGCCAGACATTTTTTTTTTACCACATCCATTCCAAAACACATTTTTGAAGCTTGAAACTTTATAATCCAGCACTATAAATAATACATATAATAACTATCAATTCCCTAACACACAATTAGCAACAAAGCTATACTTTCTCCCAGCTAAATTATAAACTTACAACATGAAGCGGATGAGTAAAACTAAAGGGTTTCCGTTGGTTGAATTAGGGCAATTTTCTATTCGGTAGACGCGAAGGGTGATCAGGCATGGAGACAGTTATTGAAGACACTAGCCTAACATATACTTTGTGGCAGTGTGTATTAAAAAATTCTGAATGTTCTATGTAATTTCTGGTGGCCTAAAACTGCAAATCAGCATGCTACTGCTCTCTCCCATTTCTAAATTTGGAGATGCCAACAAAAGTGGATGTTACTGATCCAGCAGGTAGTGAATATAACAAGCATGTACAGCTCTCTAAAGGACTCTTCAAATTTTAAAAATCTGTATTAAATTAATTGAAAAATATAATTTCTATTTTTGTTACATCCAAATGTTCACTTACGTCATCAGTCACACTCAATCAATCACATCTATGTAGCCCAACATTATGTCTATAATGCTCTTGTGTGATGAATTGTTGGTGTGCTTTTTTATCTGGCAGATTTTTATTTTCATACCAGAATTTTATATATTCTTGAGATGCTATGTTAAGAAAAGCTCGATGAGTCATCTGTGTGAAATCTATTGTGACAACACGTTATAATTTCATGGAGAAAAGAAGAACAAGATAGTTGTTCCAAACACAAACCCCAGCAATATGCTTCATGCTTAATTTGGTCCTCTTTGAAACTAGTCTACTTCTATTCCACACAAGATCCTCTCTGGTAGATGTCAAATTATGCATCTAAACTATGCAATTATGCTTCTAAGCCACGGGAAAATATTAAACATCCCAAAATAATGAAGTATACTTATTAATTAGATGTTCAATATTTTGTTTTGGAAGTAGAGATCGAAAATAGAGCTATAAAATCTTAAACATTTATTTCTAACTCTATGCAACTGGAAAAAAGTCAACTGCATATGCACTATACAAAATACAGATTTAATATACTGGCACAGAAAAAAAGGTTTAGTAAACAAACCAAACTAGGAAAAGTGACAAAATGAATGCAGAGTCCTCCCACCCAATAAAACCCTAGCTTTTATGTACTTTCTTTTCAACTGTATTACACATATCTCTGAAAAAAGTATCCTGCACAGAATCCAAATTTAAAAAATTGCACCAAAATCTGTGTGATTGTCATGTTTTGATTTTTCTACAATAGCCAATAATTTATTTAAAAACAATAGCAAAATAAGGGTGACACTGATATGTGTTTAACTGTACCAAGGCAAGAAAGCAAAAGAAAGTTGCAAAAGTGAATCGTAACAGAGTTTTCACTACTCGTTGGTCTGCCAGAGAAAATTGCTGCCTCAGTTTGTGGGTGTGTTTATGCAACCCTACACTGCCATTAGTGTTGTGACCACACATTGCCTGCCATAACAGTTCATCCATATTCTGTGTGTTTATATCTAATATAGACCGAAGAAGAGACTTAAGCGACAGCAGATGCACTTCACACCGACTGCGCTGTCAAGTGAAATATTACTACAATCAGTGTTTCCCCTCAGATTTTTTTCAGCAGCGGTGCTGTTGTGCGCACGCAGAGCCCACGATGCCAGGACTCGCATTTGCCAACACCGGCATTGGATTAACTTAAAACTACCTTAGAACTGTTCCAGATAGGTTTATCCACATTCACAGAGTCATGTGTGTGATAATTTACAGGAGCATTTGACACCAGAAGGGCTCTGGAGATCCAGAAAAGTGTCACTGTAATAAATGTCAAAAAATGAGACGCCTCAACACAGTCGGGGGGGTTTGAGGGTTTTCCCACAAGAAAATTTGATGTTATTTGACTAAAAACTAAAAAAGCTGTTCCAGGTGTTACAGGACAGTGTGGAGGGCCCCTGCAAAGTCACAATATAAACTCAATAATATCTCACTGGAAACAAATCTAAAATGTCAACAAAATAAATAATATTCTTGACATCAAAATACTGAGTGAAGTTTAGAAAGAATGAAGAACACAGACATCAGTCACTATAAGTTATTGATCCTGTCTTCTGTCCTCCTTCCTCTGCTGCTGATGTGATTCACTACCATCAGGTACTGCTGGTCTGGAGGGGGGCTGCTGTCTCAGCCAGTAGCTAAGTTTACAGTAATTTGACTAGTTTTAATATACGTGGCAAACTACGCTAAACATTTACAGCAGCTACATACAGACAGCTTTCGTTTTAGCTTGTTCATAACACTATTAGCTTAATGAGTGTGCTGTCGTTGAACATACCGGTGGTGGATGGGACACTGCAGACATAGCAGGTAAAAATATTGCTTGTTTATGCTTGTTGAACAGGTGGTTTGATAAATTATTTTCATTGGCTTTTTACTTGCAAAGGTTTTATTGCACTTACAGTAACGAGAGTAGTTGTCGTCAACTCGAGTAAAACTTTCTCTTTCACTTCACCTGCTTCACTGTCTCCACTGTCTCCACCACAACCTCTCTGCTCTGCTGTTCGCTCTGTGTGTGTGTGTGTGTGTGTGTGTGTGTGTGTGTGTGTGTGTGTGTGTGTGTGAGAAAGAGCTGAGCCCTGCCCACGGTCAAACACAGACACAGAGTGCAGAGGGGAGGACAGAGAGCAGAGGCCATTCTCTCCCCACTAGCTCCAGTCTGCTGCTCGAAGTGGAGAAAGCGTGCATAGTTTGCATTCATTGTGATTATTATGCACAAAGTGAAATTTCAGCAGGAGCGTTCATCATTTAGCAGTGGCGCTGCACTGGTGATGGTGAAAGCCAAACAAAAACCAGAAAAGAAACTGCCTCACTGCCTCAAACATTGTGTTGTTTAGATCGAGATCAGTTTTTGTGCACAAGTATTAAACTGGTGGAGATGACTATGAAGAGCAACTTCTGAGTATATGCCTCATTCAACATATAATCAGGCAAGACATCGTCATCCTACTCAATATGAAAACCATACTGATGACAAATAAGACTAGAGGCATATCAAAGAGTAGTGAAAACTCTGTTAACAGTTATTATGTGATGTTAGTTTAGTTAGCATATGACAATCTCTATTCTAAATCAACAAAGTGCTATTGAAACAAACATTTCCCTGTGAAGACATGACTGAAAAACAACCTGCCAGCCAGTTATGTGGCTGTTGACTGAATAAACAACTTGTGAAATAAAACTGACATATTGATTTAATGAGTGAACTCAGAAACCAAGCCGTGAAGAATATAGAGAATATAGAGACTTGCCATCAGTGCTGGTGAGGACGAAGATCTCTGCCTGGGTCTGTTTCTTGCCACCAACAGTTTTGGGGAACCAGTGCAGGTCAATGGGGTAAATGTCCTCTGCCAATCTGACAACAAGACTGGTCTCATTGGTCAACAAGTTCCACTTGAGGATCTGGTGGTCCTCACTGCATGAGTACAGCTCATCAGCTGTGGTCCAGCCAACACAACTCACAAGTTCTTTATGTGATCTACTATTAAGGAAAATGATCAAAATAAGTTATTAGGACAAGTATTTTAATTGGTCTTGTGAAATACCACGGTAGCTTCTGCAATAAATAGGGTCATGTGAAAAAATAATGAACAAGATTTGGTTCAAGTTAGGTGTTAGATATAACCAAGCAATATGAAGTAATCAATTACTACAAATCAATTACTACTTCCAATGGTACTAGCAATAATAATGATGGCAATATCAAAGTCTTTGACGTACATTTTAAACTCCACAGAAACACACACATAAGGTTTGATAGCTAACGACGTCACAAAAAGGATATGTTTGGGTTCCTTTAGCAGCGATGTTTTCAATCTCATGGTGGATGTTTGTGCCTGCTGAGAAGATGAAATGGTCATTTAGGTTAGTGACAGTAACTCACACAGTAAAGTTATATATTTCAGACTAATGTGAAACTACCTCATCAACATAAAATATATAGAAGACTAAAACCTGCACGTATGAACCGTACCCCGTGAATAACGCGGGGTAGCTGCTATCATGTTCCGATACCAGCAACGGTAAATGAAACAAGCGTCTGCAGTTGCTACGTTACCTGCCACTGTTGCTAACGTGAATCCTCGGCTGCCCCAGAGTCTTGCTTGTGACTTGAATGCTAACGTTAACTTGGTTTTCTGGTTATAATTGACATCGCTTTTTTATCGTTACAGACTTTACTGCAGGGCAGCCAACATGGCATGAGTGTCATGTACTCCAGCGAAAGATGCACATGTAGTCAATACAACAAGCCTGTTCATCTATAATAAGCAATTTGTCGCTAACGTTATCAAGGGCTAACTTTTGGTAGCCATTTAATGTGGGTCAGCTTCAAGAGTGAGTTCTCGCGAGAGTTGCAAATCTCACTTCCTTAACGGATATTTCGAATTATTTACAAGTACAAATAACATGTTAAATGAATGTATTAAATTGGGACTAATTAAAATCGAAAAAACTAACATTTATCGTCAATCTATCGAATAATAGTTCCTGATATGCAAAGTACTCCTCGGGGTGGGACTTCGTTCTAACTGTAACCAGGCAACCGTTTGAATACGTAGAAACAACATTAGGCTTTGAATCCGACAAAAATCTTGAATAAAATTCAACATTATAAAGGTGAAGCATTATTACACCTGCGTTTTTTCGTCATACTGTTTTGTAAAATGATTATCATTTGCTTGGAACCAGACGGAGTTGGCTTCGTCCCCTTTTTTTGAATTTCGTGTTTTTTTCCCCTTGCCCTTTGAACGGTCCATGGTGCCTTGCGTCAGTTTGTAACGAATTTGGTTCGACGGCTCAGTTTAGGCGCCATTTACAAGTTAGAGTTTTCAAGTGGGAGAGCGAGTCGGAGCGACACGGGGCTGAATTTTGTGGATTATATTTGCCAAGTTTTGGATTAACGAATACTTTTTTCGAAATCGCGATTTGGATCAGAAAGGAAGACTCTTGACAGACCGTGTGCATATTGTGGAAGGTACACAGAAACATTTTAGCGGACAGTATAATGACTGGGTTCCGTCTATTTGCTGAAACGCATAATGTTAACGTTAGTTCAAAAACCAAATTTGCTATTAACAACACATTAAGTCGAGTTTTAACATAAACTACGGTGGAAAACGCACAGACTGGCGTTAACATACTCCAGGATGTATTGAGAGACAATCTCTTTTTGCTTTTTATGACATTTAATGCTAAAATAGGCTTTTCGTAGACACGCAGTCTTAACAGTAACATGCAAGTTTTCCGGTTGTCTACGCTAATGTTAATGTTGCAGATGGCTGCTAAACATTTTGATGCATTATCTTTGTCTGCTTAACGCCAACTACTATTGCTTTAGCCAACGTTAGTTGGGTAAACGCTAAATGAAGCGCCCCTTTTAATTCAGACAACGCAAACTTTGAGTGCAGTTAACGTTACAGTGTTGCGTTACAGATCCACAACGCAGATAAGTTTGCTAGCCAAAGTTAGCCATTACATTAGCTTTAGCTTCGTTGCGTTGTTTAACACCAGAAAGTTATAGCAGTTAACGTTAAGAGCAGCAGAGTGAATATAACACAGTAACGTGGCTTAGTCAACGCTAGCTTGAGTGTTATTTTATTCGGCGGCCAAGCTAGCGTGAGCAAATTTCTTATTTGACAAACGTACGTGTACGCCAGTTATAATGTTAACGTTACTATTAGTCCAACGTTACCGTTCAGTTACACTCGCTTTTTGAATGTGCTTTCCAATCATCTAAGTTAGCCAGTTAGATTGCCCCGTCTATACCCCCGCCCCAACATAACTTACAAGGTGACGGGATTCACGTTAAAATTACGTTAAGTGTCAGTTTGAGACTTCGTTCAATTTAGGACGATGTGTCTTTGCCACAGAACAGGGAGCCTAGATATCCTAGCTGCGTATATTCAGCAATGGCCACAACCAAGGCTAGGCTAAGAGCTCTAGGGAGATAATTTAGCTATTTGCATATTAACAGATTTTGTTTTCCAGCTAACGTGACGTTCACCTTATTTTTTCCGTTTTTCCTCAATACCACAAAGGTTATTATAACAGCAAATAAAATGTATACTTTAGATGTAGATGATTACGAAAACGATTGTGTAAGGAGGAGGCCATTACATTACACTGTTATTTGTTATTAGATAGAATAGCATCTAATTCTCTACAAGCATCTCGTAGATAGGCAGCTTGATCACTGCCATCTCATCAGGCCGAGAGCCTTTTTTTTAATAACGCACTTTGTTCAGGTCACAAACTCATAGACTCAATTCACGTTGTTACTTTATTGTTACAACACTATGTTACCATATTAAAAATAGTTAGATGGGCGGCAGTGAGATCTGACTGTGGTAATGATTAAAGCTTGTCAACTGGGTAGCTGCGTGTGACCGACTAAAAGAGGAGTTGGGAGATTGACAGGCGCAAAAACCACTCATGGATATTCCTTTTTACCAATGACCCCTTCAGATTTAAAATTATGCCATCTAAAACTGCAAAGAGCTCAACTGCCTCCGCCAAGCTCAGAGGGAAAGGGTCGCAGCCTCGGGATGACTCAGAAGACGAGCTGAATGTACCCCCTCAAGAAACCAACTCCAATGGCCAAGAGGAGGCACCGCCGAAAACTGGCAAGTAACAAAGAGTGTTTTGGTGTCTGTGAATCTAAATAAGTTGTGTTCACTCAATGGCGTTGCGTGTATTGCTGTATTGGTAGTGGCCAATTGGCACAGCTCTGAAGCTTATTTTTCTTACTTGAATCTCAACACGTAGTTAGGATGGCTGATATATTTTTTTCTAAAGTGCCAGTCATCAATACATGTATTATGATTTTTGAGATGATTTTGATATCGTCGAGTGAACGTCTTTCTCGGATCTTCTCATCAAGCGAGGTAATTAATTTCGGATAATGAAGTGCTTTATGTAGTAGATCTAAAGGCATTTTGACTTAATTCTTATAACTTGATATTAAATCATTTGTATGCGATGATTCAGATGCACATTGGTATTAACTGGTGGTTGTAGTCCTCACAGTACGTTTTAATGCTTCACTGTGTGTCTGGCTGCAAGAATTTCATTTACAAACATCGACCCCATAGCTTGTTTATGCTTAATATGAGCACAATAGATTTTGGACAGGTCGTTGTAGCTTGGTGTGATGGCAACGTAATCGGTTTTACGTTATACCTTATTATCACAGAACAAGAGTTTCCCTGGCTGTGTTTTGAGTACAGTTCAGCATGAGTGAAAATGTGACGTTGATGATTGAAATTTGCACTTTAGTTATTTATCATCGACGAAATGAATGTGGCGCATCTACTCTCACATATCAACGCTTCTCGTGGAGAGCGTTTGTATAATAATGTGGGTTCGTTCATAACGCGGCCATGGTCTCTTTTTTTTTTTTTTGTTGGGCTGGCTCTTGTTTTTAGAACAAAGAAAAATAACGCCTGTCAACTTTCTTGTGAGTCTGCTGTTGTCTAACTTGCTGCCTGTGTTTTGTTTGTTTGTTTTTTTCTCCTCTACCCCTCCCCCACGCACCACTGTCCGTCACCTGAAACGACGAGCACAGAGGAATAAAAGTTGTACTTTTTTTGTGCCACAGATCCGTCTCACGGGGAGGTTGCCGAGGCGCTTGATAATCGAAGTTTGGAGCAGATTCTCGGTAGCATCCCTCCACCCCCGCCCCCCGCAATGACCAATGAACCGGGCGCTCCTCGCCTGATGATAACACATTTAGTTAATCGAAACTTCAAATCTTACGCAGGCGAGCAGATTCTGGGGCCTTTTCACAAGGTACGACCAAACATGATTACAAATATAAACCCTGCGTGGGAAATAGTTTGTGAATGTGTTGTGTTTAGCTCACAGATTTATCAGCATGTGTAGTGTTTCTCAATTTTATTTAATTTGTCTTAAATTTCATATTATGCAACTGTAAACAAGTTGCCTTGTGTGGTAGTAGACACAAAAAAGTACAGAATTATTAATGATATTACACTGTAACAGTTATTGGATTTTTTTTACATTTTTTTTTTTTTTCAAAGTGGAAAAAGTCACACTCCTCCATTTTGATTTAGTTAGTGTATCTTACAAGGGGTAGTGTTCTGGTGATATGCTGACATTTTCCTTAAATTATGACTTTCTTTAAACTCTCTCTTTTCACCTTTTTCTGCTCCCCTCATTGTTCTGCAGATATGAGTACAAAATAAATCTTAACTACACCCACTCAGAATACATCCACCATGACAATCATACTATGCTGAAATGTTAATTTATAGCTTCTAATGTTAAGACATTTACATTATTTGTATGTGGATGTAGTATATTTTTATAAAATTCATTTATACTATTTTTAAACATTTTCTTTTTCTTTTCTCTCAGCGCTTTTCCTGCATCATTGGTCCGAATGGGAGTGGGAAGTCGAATGTGATAGATTCAATGCTCTTTGTGTTTGGATACAGAGCTCAAAAGATCAGATCGAAAAAGCTCTCAGTGCTGATTCATAGTTCTGATCAACACAAAGATGTGCAAAGCTGTACTGTGGAGGTGCACTTTCAAAAGATTATTGATAAGGTATATATACATCTATATCTATATCTCTGTCACACAGATACACACATACACTTGCTCTGGTCTCACATAAATTAAGCACCACGCAGCCCAAATTGAAAGGGATGATTAGAAATATTTTCCTGTGGACACATATTTTTGTAAAATTAAATATATTTTTTTTTCCTTGAGGCTCCTGAGTTAATATTGCTAAAGTCTTATCACACCAGGGCCTAAACACAGACTCAGATCAGTCATGAAAGTCAACCAACACCCACATGCACCATAGACAGTTCATAATGTGCTAGAACTGGTTTCTTTATTTTTGAATAATTTTTAAATGTGTCATTTACTGACTAGGCTCTATTTATTTGATGGTTCTGTGAAATATCAGTAATGTGGGTGTGTGCATTAAGAGACAAATATAGTTTCATACACCAGAAGACAAATTACTTAAAAACGGACTGTAGTCTGAAGAATTAGAGTTAAATATGTTTCTGTATTTGATCTGCCACATGGAGTGTGAGTAAGTTTTGCCTTGAACACTGTTAAACATATCTAAGCCTTTCTGTTTGGGCTTATCCATTCATAGTAAATTAAAATCAAGTTGTTTAACTAATGGCATAATCCTGAGAATTTTGCCTGCTTTATAACCTGCTATTTCTGAAACTTAAAAGATTTTTTTTTAGAAGTGGTGTACACAACTTAAATTATCAGACTTGGCTCTAAACTTTAATAATCTTTTAGGCAAAGAATCTTTTATTTTGCTTTGCATGTATAAGCTGATTATCTTTTATAGCATGGTGTTTTAATTTTGTTAATCTAACATTATAGAATACACTCCAATATTGATATGGTTTATTTACATGTCAGTCTAGCTGGCCTAGATCTGTTGTGTCATTTTTTTTAAAGTGGAGTTTCTTAATTGTTTCTAATGTGGGGTTTTATTCTTTTGTCACCCTCAGTGGATTTATCAGTATTATGAGTATTATCATTTGATGTGTAGAGCTGTTTGAGTTTCTCTTGAACTGCTCTACTCTGCTCTGCTCTAAGCTGCTCTGTCCTCTGCCCCTCCCCCCTCTGAGCCAGGAAGGAGATGACTACGAAGTCATCCCCAGCAGCAAGTTCTATGTTTCCAGGACTGCCAACAAAGACAATTCCTCAGCCTACCATATCAATGGCAAGAAAGCCACATTCAAAGAAGTGGGGGCTTTACTCCGAAGTCATGGTATTGACCTAGACCACAACAGATTTCTGATCTTACAGGTAATTGTAAATTTTTTATGTAATTTCCTCTTCCACTTCTAACTCTGCTTCTTTTTTTTTTCCTTTTTTTTTTTTTTTTTTTTTTTTTAATCCCTGCTGTGACCATCCCATTCTGTCAGAGATTTCCTGCTCTTCGTTTTCTGCCCATTACCCAGTCCTCTTTCAGTCATATGTTTCATGGCTGTCTTAAAGCCATGCCTGTCTGTGGGAATAACCTGTTGCACTGGAATTGGAAAGGAGAGGGTGTGCCCTCCGACAGCCCTTAAACTGCTATAGCAGCGCATCATGGTTTGAAACAATGTGGAAAAGGTGCGAACCATAATTTGCTGCTTTAGAATTTTAAGGAAATGCAATTTTACCCATACATGGACCTGGATGTAGGTGGCTGTATTTTAACAACTAACTCAGATTTTGTAGTGGGGGGATCTTTGATGGGTTTGACCCTCCAGTGGAGACAGGTTGGACCTCCCTTCCTCTCCTTTTCTCATGTACCTGCCACGCTTTAGCAGCACGTAAATATTGGCGTGTGAGAATAGACCCCAACCCCAATATTAGCAGTGCTGCTTCAGTGTGGCTGGATCAGACACCCTCCTTCATTATCATGGCCTTAATATTGGTTTAACATTTTGTTTGTTTTTTACTCCACTGTGAATGTAATGCATTCCTCTATATTTTTAGATTATTTTTCTTGTTGGGTTTTTTTAATTTTATTTTTTATTTAGCATTGTGTTGAACTGAGTTTGAATCAGCTCACTGGTTACACTCCTACCCCTCTGACTGTATTACATGTGTGACCTACCTATTATTACTGATTAACTCAGGGCTTATGGGGTGATGGCTGATGCCAGAGTAGTACAAAATGGCTGATTAAATCTTCATTGTCTCAATTTTTTAATTATATTTTTTACACTTTTTGGTAGTTTCAGGTGAACATTCAGTTTCTATCCTCCACTGTGGTTTTGTGGTTAGCTGGTTGCTTACAAGTGTCCTGCTTCACTCTTTTTTTTTTTTTTTTTTTTTCGTATGTGTGTGTGCATGACCATTCTCACTGTCAATGACATGGCTGCATGACTATGGGAAGAGGCTTTAGCTTGTTCTCCAAGGTCAATTTTCCAGGCCTCTGGCTAAGGGAAAGCTGTCTATTTTGTGCACTGGTCAGAGCAGAGGATGACGTGGGACTTTTTTCCCCCTTCCTCTACTGGCTTCTCCTTTCTTTCATACATAAAAGTAATATGTGAGCTGCCTTTTTTTTCCTACACATAAATAGGATGTAATTGGAGACTTTAAGTTTTTATTATATCTGGATTTTATTTGTGTTTAACTTGAAATTTATTATGTAGCAACATTGTTATTCTAAGCCAGCCTATCTAAAAAATAATTAAAAATGAACACACATTCAGACATATAAAATTACACCAGAGACCTGTCCCTGACTTTGGGCCAAGCAGTGCACATGTGCAATATTTAGAAATTGAACTGAAGTGTAACTACAAGGAGTCAAAATGTGCATGCTATCAAACGCATTTGCTTTTAAATCACTTATAATTTAGTCATTATAATTATGACACAAGTTCTGTAATGAGTACTGTGGTGGGATGGTGAGGTGATAATGTGTTAACTTAAATATTTCTTCTTGAATCTGAATATGTGTTATTTTTTGGTTTATTTATTTATTTATTTTTGAAGAATGAGTAGTTAAGTATTTTAATTTGACATCCTTTTTTGTTTTGAATTAATTTAACTGTTTATTAAGCCAAATATAGTACTAGGTGGTATTCTTATGTTATCTGAATGAGAAAATCTGTTGTGTGCTCAAAGGGAACTTCCAGAAAGTAATTTTTGGTTCACTGTACATGACTGTATGAAACTGCCTGGGTGTGTGTGTGTGTATCAGGTCAGCATTATTGCAAGTTTAGAGTTAAGAAATCAATTGACCACATGTCTTAATAGTGAATGTTTTGGACATGTTTTATTATATTATTACAAATTATAAGAGTTGTTGTTTTGTTCAAACTTTAGCTCTATGAGTTCCATGAATGACTGCATGCATGTCTGTGTCCATGTGTTGTTCTGACCTTCTGACCTGTATCTAGGGTGAGGTGGAGCAAATTGCCATGATGAAGCCTAAAGGTCAGACAGAGCATGATGAGGGTATGCTGGAGTACCTAGAGGACATTATTGGCTCCTGCCGCCTCAAGGAGCCCATCCAAACCCTGGCCCGTCGCATTGAACTGCTCAATGAGCAGAGGGGAGAGAAGGTGATATATTGTATACTCACACACTATATGTTCACACTTTCGTAACCTTACCAACTTTCCTTCCTGTGTCATGACTTATTTTGTTGTACCTATCTTCAATAAAGGACACAGTTTGATTTTGAAAAAAAAATTATAGAGGTGTAACTGTGCAGAATGTAAGATAAGTTGGTACTTGGCTGGGCCAACTACCCCAGACATGATATATGGCTTTCATGGAAGTCTTTTTGTGCACACATATTTACTTCTGAAGATTGTGCAATGTTAGTATGTTGACAATTTTTTTTTTATTTATTTTTTTTTCCAATTAAATTTGTATTTTGTTGTACTATGTAAGTAACAAGATACTGGAGTGATTAAAAACAAATCAGTGCTATTACATCTTTCATCATAATATTTCTGTGGCATCAGAATGATGGAGATACTGTACAAACTACATATCTTGTCTGAACGTGGCACTTATGCATATAATTTATGACTAGAAACTTTATTTTAAGTGTTGTCATCTGATACTAAGCACTATGATGTTCACTGCCCTAGCTCAACCGAGTAAAGCTTGTGGAAAAAGAGAAGAATGCTTTGGAGGGAGAAAAGAACAAAGCTGTGGAGTTCCTCACCCTGGAGAATAACATCTTCAAACACAAGAGTCAGCTTTGCCAATATTATGTGTAAGTACACCAGCGCAATTTCTCTATTCTTTACAAAGCAAATTAAACAATAATATAATCTCATTAAATTTCAATTTAGACCCATCAGTGTCATAGAGAAGAAAAAAATGTCAACTATTTTTAAACCTTGAGAAGCGCAGCATGACCCATAGCCCTTTGCTTCATGTGTGAATTATATAGTTTAATCTGTCACTGGTTTTTGCTTATCTCTTTGCCATTAGTCATGATCTGCAGAAGCGTGTGGTGGATAAAGAGCAAGAAAAGCAGAGGATCCTGGAGGACAACAAGGAACTCACTGAGAAAAATACAAATATATCACAGGAGATGGAGAAAAAGAACCAAGAACTCAAAAATGTGGAGAAGTAAGACATTTTTTTGTTCTACCTGTTCTTCTCTCTTCAAAATCAGTGTAATATGTTCAGAAGATTAGTAATTCAATAATTTTGTGGTGGTCAGAGCCTTTCTTGCCCTCAACCCTTTTGTTTAGAGGCAAAATTCCAATTCAGGTATGGAAAAGTATAGAAATTATAGTAGCAGATTGTATGTGGTAAAGTTTGAATGTTGCACAAGTGCTTGGAAAAAAAGTGATGAATATTGTTTTTCCCTTCCAATAAAAAAATGTGCAAATTTGATATTCAAGTCAACACAATTTTAAAAATGTGGGCAAAAATGGCTTTGATGACCATAAATTGCTTTTAAAATCTATATTAAAATCTTCTTTGAAATGGAAAATGTAGATACAGAAATCTGGCTGAGCTTTACTATGAAATGCTTGTTGTCTCACATTATAGAAACTGAGCCCATTAGTCTTTATAGGTATATATGGTTTTGTATATTTCCCCTCATAGTTTATCTAATACTTGAGTTGATTTTTTTTTTCCATGATTGACTTGAGCATACCCAGTAAAAATGCTGTTTCTCCACCAGGAAACAAAATAAGCTCAACAAGTACATTGAGACCCAGAAGGAGAAGTTCACTCAGCTGGACCTGCAGGATGTTGAAGTGCGTGAGAAGATTAAACACTGCAAGAGCAAGAACAAGAAACTGCAGAAGCAGCTGGAGAAGGACAAGGAAAAGGTGTGTTAACCTTAAAATTGTCTTCCACTATTATACCCACTTCAATGATTTCATTTGACATGGTGTTACTGTTTGCTGCTCTGCAGTAGATGTGAGTATTTCACTCTGACAGCGTCACAGTGGGCATTCTCACAGTGTTCAGAAGCACACAGACACACAATCTGTCAGGAGAGGATAACTGTTACATACAATACATACCCATTAACAAATACAGGTTTGCACTATGATCCAGGATGAGCTAGCAGCAGTGGTATGACACTCCAGTTTTACATGTTTATGTTGTCCCGTGGCCAAGAGAGAAACATGGGCACTAAAAATACAATTTCCGTTGCTTATAGAAAACACAAGTTCTGTTTTGAGGCCGAGGAGAAAAAGACATTTTGTCAAGGCTTTACACAACCTATATAGGAGTGATTAGTGAATTACAGAATTATTCCAGTTCCCAAGAGTTATTTGCCATTATAAACATGGATTCTATAATCATAAATTTCCCTGTAGATAAAGAATTTAAAATGTTCCTGGCAGTGAAGAACTAAGCATTCTATAAGTTCTTTGAAGATAATACAATTTTGTGTAAAACAATATTGCAGATAATTTAGTGTTTAAACAAAAAGCCTGGATGCTGGTAGAGTTGATGTTTTCAAAGAAATTGAACTGAAACAATTCTCCATGATGGCTCTAGCTGCAGCTACACAAAGCAATACTGAGGACAGTCAGGTAGGCTTTTGCCAAAAACATTGAACATTGCTACTGAAGGACTTTGATCTTAGACATGATGCCTTGTGTGACTGAGAAATCATGCTGTGTCATTTGTGAAAGCATTTAGGGACTCTGCTTTAATTTTTTGTATTTTTTTCTTAATTAAGGAATAGTGTAATACCTGGATTTCTTCTAGATTAAGTGACGTTATCCATAAATAAATCAAATTTTAATGGCAGGAAGGGCCATCTACCCTAAACTAGCCACTAGGGGGCTGTGAAGTAACACACAAGTTGATTGTTAGTGTGTGCCTAATGACAGCACACTCATGCTCTCTTTCACCATTAATTGTATTCCTGTCTCTTAGACTAACATTTTTTTTAACTTGTGCAACAAAAAAAAAAATCACAGACAAACCTAACCTTAAGAGTTCCTTGTAACTTGTTATATCTTCTCATCTCCCTTCCTGCTCTAAAAGTCTATCTGCTCCACCTACAATGGCTGTGCTCTGGAAATGTCTTGGTCAGAGGGGGAGCAGGGCAGAAGCGGGCAGACCTCTGGGGAGCAGTGTTCTGCTGTGTGGTAGTCAACTATGGCCTGGCTTGTGTAACACTCCCAGCAGCCACATTCACATTTCACCCGCAGTTAACCCTACAAAACATAGACTATATACACACACCACTCCTTTGCCTTGTTTCAGCCCTGCCAGGCAGCAGACTGTTGTGCCAGTCTTAACCAGGGCTTGCTCAGTCCTGAATGTGTGTTTATAGTTGATTACAGTTGTGTGTTTTGGCCTGCTTCTGAATGTGTAGCACAGTTGCTTGTAACTGGCACTGGCAAAAAACTGATTCAGTCCATTTACTTTACAACTCTTGTCTCCTGAATTCTTCAGATCTCTTTATTTGATCATCCTTTAATTTAAGAGGTAAAGCTTGGTAGAAGTGTGTATTAATGAATTGTGTCCTTAAGTTGAACCTAGACAGGTGCAGCCACTGTTGCTTAGAATCCCAACTTGGACACATCTCATCTGTTACTGTACCTTCTCCTGTCTGGCTCATCTTTCAGCTGGAGGAAGTGCGCGGTGTACCAGCCAACAGTGAAAAGGCCATCTCTGAGGCAACAGCTCGCAAGGAAGGGCTGGAGAAGCAGAAGGTGAAAGAAGAAGAGAAACTTAAGGAGGTGATGGAGAGTCTGAAGGAAGAGACCAGCGGCTTGCAACAGGACAAAGAGGTGCGTGACTACATCTTGCTTTCACTGTACCATGCTATATTTAACTTTGCATAGTAAACATTTCTGTAAAACATGTTTACTCTCCTTTTTTCTCTCCAACACTCCCAACCTCCTCTTTTTGTATTCTCCAGACCAAAGAGAAAGAGCTGATGGAGCTCAGTAAGGCTGTAAACGAGACCCGCTCTCGTATGGACCTGGCTCAATCAGAGCTTGACATCTACCTTAGCCGCCACAACACCGCTGTGACACAGCTCAACACAGCCAAGCAGACACTTCAGACAACTTCTGACACGCTGCGGGAGCGCCGCGCAGCTATTAAGGACCTGGAAGTCAAAATACCGCAGAAAGAGCAAGAGCTCAAGAAGGTAAAACCGAACATCAGCATTGCTGTGTGATAGCATTTTGTTTAGGCAGAATTCACATGGGACATTTAGCATCTGTCAATAAATAATTTGTGTGGTATAGAACATATCTGCACAGCGGATGGTGTCATTATTGTGAATTTGTCCTTGAATTGATCCCCCCCATTTCCTCTGCAGGATGAGGGAGAGCTGGAGAAGCTGATGAAGATGGATAATGAGACTAGGGAAGTGGTGAGGGAAATGAGGCAGAAGGTGGAGGAAGCCAAGAGCTCTCTGTCCTCCAACCGCAGTCGAGGAAAGGTCCTGGATGCTCTCATGCAGCAGAAGAAGAGTGGCAGAATCCCTGGCATCCTTGGAAGATTGGTAAAAAGCTGTTATAATATAAAATACAGTCTCATCATTACCAAGAATATCATCAATATCTCAGTTATAAATTATTACAGGGAACATACCTATAAACTCTTTAGTGATATGCTTATGTGGTCACAGTGCTCAGATTGTTTTTTTTTTTTTTTTCTTCTTGTAGGGAGACCTTGGAGCTATAGATGAGAAGTATGATGTGGCTATTTCCTCCAGCTGTGGTGCTCTGGACAACATTGTGGTGGATACCATTGATACAGCTCAGAAATGTGTCACATTTCTCAAAGAACAGAACATTGGAGTTGCTACCTTCATTGGTCTTGACAAGGTACAGATGATTACAGTTGGGGCCCTCAGTCAAGAGGGTGTAAACTGATTTTTATCTCTCTTGTCTTGTTAAGATGTAAACAACATCAGTGTCTTTAACCGCTTACAGAAATTGTTCTAGTTTGTAAGCAGGATTCAAAAGCTTACATGGATTCTGCGTCTTCCTTTTCCTTCTCACTGGCTTTACTTAGATGAAGGTGTGGGAGAAGAACATCAATACCCCCATCCGCACCCCTGAGGACAGCCCTCGTCTCTTTGACATGGTGAGAGTGAAAGATGAGAGCGTGCGACCAGCTTTCTACTTCGCCCTAAGGGACACCCTGGTGGCCCAGGACATGGAGCAGGCCACTAGGATGGCCTTCCAGAAAGACAAGCGCTGGAGAGTGGTCACCCTGAAGGGACAGATAATCGAGATGGCTGGTGGGTGGCCTCCTGCTTTTTCTGTCATAATCATATCCTGTTTTTTTCCTAGCTCTTATAGTTATGTAATTCAGTGAAGATAATACAATTGCCATTATTTTACTAGTCTGACCCTCCCCCTCTTATCCCCTGTGGTCCGGTGTGTTCATCACAGGAACCATGACTGGAGGAGGAAGAATACTGAAGGGCAGGATGGGTTCCTCCATTGGTACTGAGGTCTCTCAGCAGGAGGTAAGTGTAAAATACACATGTCATGAGTGGCCCAAAATTCAGTGTGATACACATTTGGTCCTGCTTTAGATAGAAAGATCATATTATCTCCTTCAAGATGTGGGAGCGCTACATTTTTTTGCTTGATTTTAAAACAACAAGCATCTTTTAAAGAAATTGATTTGATTCTCACTTGTTGCCCCCTGTGTAAACAACATGTTATTGCAATTTGCATTTAATCGAAAGCAATTAATACAGTTACAACAGTGATCATTTAGGACAGGACATCTGTCAGTCTGTTGAATGTGTTGGTTAGAAACTACAAAGAAACTATAAGACATAATTTAGTTCTTAGTATCATAAAACTGATTTCAAAGGAGAATTTCTAGTTCTTATTGAAAGTGGATGAAGTGTCATTACTAACTCCTACTTCATACTACGAACTTGGATAACTTTACAGTGTTTTCTTTCCAATGTGTTTCCTAGAAGTGATTTTGCAGGACCTGCTATCAGATAAGCACCACAGCAGACATTTACTGCACAAAACATGATGATTTTCATGTGTTTTCTGCAGCTCGACCGTATGGAGGGCAAGCTGAATGAGAATGTTTCGAAGCTGCAGGGCTGCCAAGAGAGAAAGCTGCAGCTAGAGGAGAACATACAGCGCTTCCGGCCACAGCTCCGAGACATGAAGAACACCTTGGAAAAATACACCAACAGCATGACTGTACAGCACATCCACCTCTTCCTTTTCATTCACTGTGTTTCTTTCATCCATTTGGATGTATTTGTGATCTAAATAATAACCTCTACTATTCATAGCTAACAGTAACATGTGACAGTATTGACTCATAACTTAGTGTTCTTAACAATTGATTGTTTTCCCTCTTTCTGTCCTTCAGAGTCTAGCTGACCAGGAGACTCACTTGAAGCTCCAGATCAAGGAACTCGAGGCCAACGTGCTGGCTGCTGCGCCAGACAAGGCCAAACAGAAACAGATGGAAAAGAGCCTCGAGGCCTTTAAGAAAGGTAGGATCCTCCTGTAAACTGTAAAGAGGACTCTTGTAGTTTATGATTTTGGGTTAATGTGAACTCTTATGTAAGACTAAGTTGTGATAATAGAATTAGCACCATACATATGGCTGAGCCTTGTTGGGACAGAAGGTTACATGAGTGATTGACATGACTTTACGTTAGCTTGAGCTTTAATTCAGTTTCGATATTAAGTATGTCTCACCACATAATCGAATGGTGACAAAATTCTCATATTGAGTTACAGTTTCAGGTCTAATGTCTAAATGAGTCTACATACCACATGACCGTTTCATTCATGAAAATGTTTGTCCAGTTTAATCCCCCTGAATATAAAGCAAAACAGATATCAAATTCCAACGTTAATATTATTGTCTTTCTCCTCTCTTCCTGTTCTGTCCATTCATTCATTCACTCTCTTGCACTCCCAGACTTCGAGGCAGCGTCCAGTAAAGCCGGGAAGGTGGAAAATGAGGTGAAAAGACTCCACAACCTGATTGTGGACATCAATAGCCACAAGCTAAAGGCTCAGCAGGACAAGCTCGACAAGGTCAACAAGGACCTCGATGACTGCTCCTCCACCATAACCAAGGCTCAAGTTGCCATAAAGACCGCAGACCGGTGAGGAAATATGCACATTTGCATTTTATAATTAAATGATTGCTTGGTTGATACTTTGCTTTAAGTTATTAGGATCATCTATTGTTTGACTATGATGAAACGTACGATACAGTCAGAAATGTTGAGCCATATTTAGCAGCTTAGTTTGAGTGAATGTGTTGGTATAGTGTGGTATAGTTAAACTTTCCTTATTGTTAGTTCTTGATTCTGTATACAACATCATAGAACTATTTTTAAAACGAATTATTGTGCCTCACTGACAAATATACAATACATAGAGTTAGGTTACAGGAACACTCACTAAACTCCACTTATTCCTATTGTTGGCATTTTTTTCATTTACTTAATCAATATGCTGACAGTAGCAACTAAAATAGCCATCTAGTCATCAGTACCTGTAGCTAGAACATTAAGATTGATTTGTCTGTTGAAGCAAAAAGACTCTGGTAGCTGCATTTGATGTGCTTTGTTCTGCTGGAAGAGCTGTCCTGCCGATGACAAACACAGTGGAACTTATGAACTGAGACACTGAAGCTTCCTGTGTGAAAACTCTTCTTTCTAGATGTCATATAAATCCTTGATGTATTTTCCAACTCACTGATACTTCCTAGCAGTGCAGACACCATGGTGAGGAGCAACGGAACAAAAACAGTTTTTCTTGTTGAACAAACGTTGCAGCTCTATCATAACTATCCTGTCATGTTTGAAAAGAGTCAACGTGGAACTTTTCTCTAATCGAGAAGCATGTCTAAAAGCCAAAAAGCCAGGTACTCTGGAGTTTTGGATCACTAGCAGCGTTATGGAGTAATGGGCAGTGACTGTGCAGGTGACGTATTGTTGGCATTTGTAGAGAGCAAGCGGCAACGATATTTAGGTTTAACATGCTGAGCCCAAGTGGAGGAACAGTGCTCTATCTGTCAGTGGTCTATCAACACCATTCCTAACCAGATGATGACGGAGAGAAGGAGGAAGAGAAGGTTTGAAGTCAATAGCATGGTCATAACCATGTTTGACACAAAATGTATCTGTCCTTTTGCGCACGTGGCTTAGCTGTTCACTGTTATAAACATCAAATCCTGTGTGTTTGAACTCTGACTGAACTCTGTAACAACCTGGGGGGAAACACACTCCTAAGTTGGAAAACTCCTTGTAGCCTTGTAGACAAGATGTTTGCTCTAAAGTAGTCACTCATTAACAGTCTCGTATGGCAAGTCAAAGGGGACAGTATCACTAGTTCTTTTTCACTCAAACACATGTTACGATGCCACCACCCTCACAGAGACTAATTTCTTTGCATTTGTGTGTGTCCTCTGTTCAGAAACCTGAAGAAGTGTGAGGAGAGTGTGAGTCGTGTGCAGGGTGAGCAGGAGGAGAATGAGAAGTCTTTGGCTCAGTTCGAAGAACAGCTGAACAAACTGGAAGAGGAGGCCGGGGAGATCATGAAGGCCTGTCAGGAGGCTGAGGTCGGCACTCTTCTTTCATTAGGGTTCAAACCCTGAAGGGGTAGAACCCTATTGTTTTTCTTCCGACTATTATTATTTTTCTCCACTAAAAGTCTCTGCGGCTCAGCAACCATAAGTCCAAAACCAACCAGATACAGTAGGTTCCTATGGCCCTCCACTACTCAGGCACCAATAATCACCCATGTCAGCCAGATGGTGGCGCTGTAACAGCGAACTTTATGTTTTGAACCAGTCTCACAAACAAAATTCTTTTTTCCTGTACTCTGTGGGTCCAGGCGAATCTATCCATATAAGCCATGCCCATTTACGCCAAGATAGATTTTCTGCCATTTTGAATTTTGTCCAAACCTTTTTTTTTTTCGCTACTCCACCTACAATTTTTGAGCAATTGTCACCAAATTTGGCATACTGCCTTGGGGGACTGAGATAGATAATCGGTTCAAAAACATGATCAACATCCATCAAAAAGACTTCACAAAAGGGTGGAGTTAAGCAGGAAATTGGGCATAACTCATACATTTTTTTTATTGAATCCACACAAAACTTAAGACATATGTTGAGGAGTGTTCAATGAGTATGTCTGGTGAAGCGCATTGTGCTTCAGCCTTAGGGGGAGCCACAAATGCGAAAAGTTTATATCTCATAATTGGCTGCATGGATTCATAGAAAATTTGGATTGTGCAATCTAGGCTCATGACTCAGTCAATAAAAATTGGTAATGATTGGTTAAAGGGGCTTGGCTTATTACAACAAATCTAAGTTTTCAGAAGTTTCACATTCCAAACTTCAAAACAAAACAAAAAAAAAAATCCACCTGTGCGTCTTACAGAGCTGACATTTTTCAGCACATCCTATGATATGTGACAAAAGTTTGCCTTACTGCCACCTGTAGTCAATTCAGTAAGAAGATATATAGAAAGTCATGTCTCCCCAGTAGCACAGTCAGTAAGTCACCTTCTCTGGGGATACAAAGGTCATGGGTTCAAGTCCCAGGATGTCCAATTTAGACTTGCAGCACATCCACTGATGTGACAAAAGATGGCCTCACTGCAACATGTGGTCATTTCAGAAGTCCGTCACTGTTTTTTCATTATATTTAGAAAAAACAGTGAAAAATGAAAAATGTTCAAGTTTGTTCACCTTTGTAAAACCTGAAACCCGATCGTTGCTGCTCACGGCTTTAACTTTGGCTGATTTGAAAAAAGATTCGAACCCACATATTGCCAATTGCAGCTTTATTTTTATTTTGGTTTATGAAATATGATTTTTAATCAAAATAAACTGATAAATTCAATAATTATGTCTGCAGCTTACCACAGTGCTTCAAAGGTGTTTCCGTTTCAAGTATGCAAGTGCTTTTTATAGAATTCTTGTACATGTGAGAATTGTCTCTCATCATTTACATATGAACTCTGCTTTTTGTTTTTACGTTCTGTAGCTGTGTGGCATTACTGTATCTAAATGACTTTTAGGTAACACTGTAGCACTGTTTCCTTCTGTCCTCTAGGCATCACTTCCTGAGGTGCAGGAGCAGTACCAGGGGGTGCTGAAGGAGATAAAGGTCCTGCAGCAGCAGGAGCATGCACTGCAGGAGGAGTCCCTCAGCGTACGGCTCCGCATTGAGCAGATAGAGACCACCATCACTGAACACAACAGCAAGATCAAAAACTGGCAGAAAGAGGTGTGTGTGTGTGCGTGTGTTTGTTCAAGCACATTACATAACTTCCTTAAATTGTTTTTTAAAAGTGTCCTATCCTTCATCTCTGAAGCGTTTATTAACTTTGATTTGAGATGTTCCCTTTGAGAAGATCTATATTTCTAACTGAGGGAGATTTTGGAGGGTGGGGTAGGGGATATTTGTTTTGTTTTGTTTCCTCTCTTCGGCACTTGTGTGGGTACATGATTTATATTTATGACTATTGTGTTGAAATGTTCTTCAGGCCACTAAGCTGTCCCTTCATACCATTGAGGATAAGCCAGCAGAGGAACTTCCTGTTTATACTCCTGCTGAACTGGAAGAAATCTCAGATCCAAATGTTATTATCAACAAGATGGTCACATTAGAGACCAAGAGTGCTCAGATGAAGCCCAACCTTGGTGCCATTGCAGAGTACAAGAAGAAGGTACGCACAAATATGCATTATCTAGTTTATTGCTCTGAACTAAACAAGTAGGAAGTGAGAGCAAAATAAGAGGAACCTCTATTTAGAATTTGTCTGATGCAAAAAGTACTGGATCAAAGGTTTCATCATCACGGCTCATTGTGTCTTCAGGAGGAACTGTACCTGCAGCGTGTGGCTCAGCTGGACGAGATCACCACAGAGAGGGACAACTTCAAACGTGGCTATGAGGACCTGCGCAAACAGCGCCTCAACGAATTCATGACCGGATTCAACATGATCACAAACAAGCTGAAGGAAAACTACCAGATGCTTACACTCGGGGGCGACGCAGAGCTGGAGCTCGTGGACAGTTTAGACCCCTTCTCTGAGGGCATCATGTTCAGGTAAGAGACGAGGAAAATGCAAAACAAAATGCAGCTGGCACATTGAGTTCTAGACATTAATCCTATCCTTATGTTTGAGCATAAATTTCCATTCCTCACTCTCCTTAGTGTGCGTCCTCCGAAGAAGAGCTGGAAGAAGATCTTTAACCTCTCAGGAGGAGAGAAGACCCTCAGCTCGTTGGCGCTGGTGTTCGCTCTGCACCACTATAAGCCCACACCACTCTACTTCATGGACGAGATTGATGCTGCTCTTGATTTCAAGAATGTCTCGATTGTGGCCTGTTACATTTATGTGAGTATGAACCTGTGTATTACATTCATGAGGCTTATCTCTTTCTTATAACTCCAGATTAGATTTTGGGCTGTGGAGTGGTGTAACAAACCACGAAAAGCTTGTTGTAAAGTGCTGAATCCAAGAGATGCTGTTGGAGGAAACGGTGATCCAACCAAAGTAATTGAAACATTAAATTGCATTAGTCAGTTAATTTTAAACACTGTGCAGCCAGCTAATCACTGTTGTAATCACTGACTCATGTGATCTCAGTGTTTCTGTTGTGTAACACTGGAATAATGGAGGAGTTCAGAAAAATCACCTGTTTTTGGGAGCTGGAGCAAAACAAGTACTAAGCCTTTAACTGTTGCCACTCAGTGCTCATTATTTTATAAGCTTCTGGATAATTGTTCACTTCATTCAACATAACATATAATTAAATATTCAACTAAGAATAAAATCTAATCGGATTAATTAATATTTTGATTCTGTCCCATCTCATTGCAGGAGCAAACCAAGAATGCTCAGTTCATCATCATCTCCCTGAGGAACAACATGTTTGAGATCGCCGATCGTCTCATCGGCATCTACAAAACTCACAACACCACTAAGAGTGTGGGAATCAACCCCAAGACCATTGTATTCAAAGAGCACGACGCCGTCACAGCTTAAACTTTTAAATTTGCAGTCTGTATATTTTAGTGGCATCTTGCGGGGGAGTATTCAGTTTGTTGCGATCTGCAACCTCACCACTAGATGTCACTAAATCCTACACACTGTGCCTTTAAATGTCGAGTGTCTGTTAAACTCAGATGTCTGTCTTTGCTGTTTTACTTCTCGTCACACAATGTAAATATTTATCTTTTTATCTTATTCTTTATGATGAAATGCTGCTATTCTTTATCGTTTCAATCAATAAACGTTTGTTTCATCTTTTCCTTAATTTTCACATTTCCACTCACATGATGAAAATAAACATAATCTTAGACATCTATGTATGTATTTTTGCTTAGTAGTAACTGAGATCTGTCAACATTTTAGGTTAAATTCCAAACAAAACTTACCTGATTCCTATTGAGTCACTGATGTCCCAAAAGATATTTTTGGTCTTACTCCTAAAAATCATAAGTTCACAATTTTTTAAGTCTGTTACAACAGTCAGATGCCCATATGAACAATGAAATAGGTTTTGCTCGCTGTAATCATTCCACTGTTCATACTGACGATTAGAAAATCTCCTTCAAATGTACTTAAGATGTGAGTGAGTGGACAAAATCCACAGTCCTCGTTTTGACGGAAAAAAATTATTTTAAAATTTCATCTGAAGCCAATATGAGGTTTTACCAGTCTGTTAGTCAAACAAAGCGGATCTGTTCCAGTTACAGCCTTTTTTAGTAAACTTGTCCCTCTTTGTGTCTTGCCGGACAGCGTTTTCCTGTTCAGCTGCAGAGGAAGGATCGTAACAAAAAGAGGGAATTTGGCACTGAAAAGACTAACTGAAAGATATTGACTTGATTTGGATACTTTGTATAGCCAAAGCCTCATTTTAGCTTCAAATATACTTTTCCACAGAAGGAGGCTTTGTCTATTTTGTCCTCTGTCCCTTACATTTTAAGTGCATTATGAAGGAATCTATTAATGGTCAGTATGAACAGGAGGAATGATTACAACAAGAAAAACGTGTCAGTGTTCATTTGGGCACCTGATTTGTTTTAAGACAGACTTGAAAAGTTGAATCTGTCCTTTAAGTCTCAGTGATGAAACCCAGTAAGTGAATTACTGAGATGATGCAAAAATGGTCAACTAACAATATATTTAAATATATATAATATAACACAACTGTAGCCATGACCGGGCCTCTATTTACACACTAATGTCCTGCTCTGAGGTCATGTGACAGCTTGGATATTTCAATTTCACACTAAACAGACAACTGTAGCAGGCATCCATTAATTGAACTCACTGCTACACTAACTGACTTTCTCACCAGCACTGAGAAAGCGCTTTTGAACATTTAAACAGGACACTACAAATAGGATGCGTTTGACCAAATTTATTATGACGTCTATAATATGCAGGAATGGTCAAAAGAGCCACTAAAACAGGTCTGAGAAATAGAGCATTTGTTAAAAAATTACACAGAAACCAATGCTGAGATTTGTTCAGTCTGACGCTTGAAATAAGATTATTTATTTAGGAATGCAGCTTGGCGTACACTGATATGACAGATACAGTACAATCAGCCCTACTTAAGTTTGCATGAGCGAAATGTAGGTAACATTTGTGGGATGCAAAACAGTCTCAAGAAGAGCTTTTCCAAAGGCAATAATAATTTTAAAAACAGACTATATATCAGTGCGCTGTTTAGTAAAAAGAGCACTGCTCTCAGCAAGACATATTGGCCCTGGTGGAATTACCAGTCCACTACGATAAAGCTTTTAAGTGGGGCGAGGTAAAGGCGTAGTGGTTTAAAGGCACAGTAAAGGAGCCACTCGGAGCCGTGAATCAATGCAACATGATCTGTGGAGGCTTCGGGACAGCTCCAGTGCGCGTCTGCATCCATTCACCGTGCTCTAAATTTCACTGTAAACAGTCTTGTGTAAGGAGATACACGTGCAGCTGTACTGATGTCCTGAGCTTCATGACACAGCAGGAAAGCAGCTGAAATGTCTCATTGCATGATGGGAAAAGTAGGAGTTTCACACAGTGTTAAAGAGCATGTAGTGTTTTACATGATAAAAGCTGATGTTAGTGAGGCGGTATGACTGTAACCTGGAGTAATACACCCAGATAAAGGACAGTAACGCTCAACAATAACACAATTTGATATGTGCGACGATTATATTGGCTACTGAAAATGTGCTCAAACGTTTTATGTGCAGTTCTCACTTCCGTGTTTTCTCCAGGCCTGAAGAGGATAAAAAGGGAAAATTCCACCCTCACACTTGCATCAAATGTTCATGATTTTTGGTTGAATGTTTCCTCTATCAAACTAAAAAAACATCAAAATAGACCCAGGAATGCAAATTCTGTTTAAAAAGTGTATCAGGGTGGATTTTTTTCCTTTTATACAAGACAGGAAAGAGGGAAGTGAGACTTTCTCAGCTTCTAAATAAACATCGAGGGTTCCAGTTTGGTCTCTTTCAATAAGATGTCAGAGTTTTGAATAAGGCAGTAAGCTGCTGGAAGGCTTTTTCTCCCGCAGAGGAAAGCTGACAGCTCCATCTTTCTATAGCTGCCTCCATCACTGTGTAAGCCGACCCCGCCGAGTCCCACGCAGACGAGATGAGTTCGCTGCTCAGGCCGTGAACCAGCTGACTGAACCGAGAGAGCAGCGAGAATCCGAGCGACGCCCCTCCGACCGGGTTGACCCACAGCGCCGCCAGCAGCAGCAGAAGACCAAGCAGCACCACAGACGACGTGGGCTGAAGCTCGAACCGCTGGTCCTGGACCCGGCTGTCAGACTGACCCCTTTCACTTTCGGCCTCCGCACCGCCACATCTGGCACAGCAGCACACCCTGGGAACAGGTGCTTCCTCCAGGCTCCCGACGGTCACGGCGGGCCAGTGTTGCTGAAGGTACTCTGCTGCTCGCGGAGTGACGGAGAGGTTTACCACAGAGGGCAGAGGCGCTTTGATGAACTCCTCCACCCGCTCTCTGAACAGATGCACTTTCTCCAGGAAGACCAGCGGCGAGTCCTCCTCCTCTACTGACGAACCCAAAGACACCAGGTCCAACTGCTCTTCCTGGAGGAAAGTTCACTGTTATCAGCGCTCGACAATGACAGTTAATTATTGGTTGCAGCCATGTAAACAACATACAAGCCAATCATGATTATCTTTGGATGAAAACACAGAAACACAATTTTAATGTGCCAGACCAGTTTTCAAGATCATAAATAAATGTTAATGCAGCATTCAGGTCATATGGGAGATGCCGTAATTACCAGTTTCTGACTTGTTAATAGCATTAATGTCAACATGAGAGTTATGACTGGGAAACTCAGATTTTTCTCAAAGCTCAAATATGTCCCACCTGAAGCTTAAAGATCCCCTCCAGTCATGTTTTAAGACATAAAAAAAATCTTCTGCTCGGAGTAATAAATTGTCTGATATGGTTTTTCCTCAAAAAAGTTCAATAACCTTCCGTTAACACATCCACATCTCTTCCTGCTCCCTCATTGAAAAATCCAGATTCTATGAATATTCTAATATTCTTCATTTCAAAAGTTGAACTGCTGTATAAAAGATGTCTCCTTTTCAGTGTTTGTGCACTGCAGGCTTCCTGTTTCCACATCACACTTTTATAAATTAGATATACGCACTAAACTCAGCAAAAAAAATGCACATACATCATTCTGCACAGTGAAGCTCAAACATCCAACCAAATAAACCCAAATTTAATGGATATAGTTTTATATCAATACAAAATATTTTTAACCCTTACACAGCCAGCTCTTTGATCGTCCTGTGATGTGAACGCTCACGAGTCAAACGTGGAAATCTTTCCCATATGAAGTGAATGCAGCGTAAATGTGAACATCGCTCACTGACGGTTCTTTCATTTTGAGCTGAGATTGTTTTAAACTCATCAGGAGCTCGTCTGACAGTGAAATGTAATGAATGATTCCTAAAATGTGTAATTCACTGTAATCACCCGTCCTTGCTAAATACTGTTTATGTCAGAGCTGGGCAATATATTGATATTATATAGATATCGTAATATGAGACTATGTATTATCTTAGATTTTGGATATGGTAATATTGTGATGTGGCACACGTGTTGTCTTTTCCTGGTTTTAAAGGCTGCGTTACAGTAAAATGATGTAATGTTCTAGCTGTTCTGTTATTTGCTTTTACCCATTTAGTCATTATATCCACATTACCGATGTTGTTTTATCAAAAAATCTCATGTAGTATTGATATCAAGGTGTATATATATATAGATATTTGATTTGTCCATATCGCCCAGCACTACTTTATGTATACTACAAAGCTGGGACTAAATGTGTGACACTCCATCTTGATTTGATGTAAACCAGCCATTAGCCTTGAAATCACACCTGTAGCTCCTTCACCCTGTGGATGAGTGGGTCATAGGCCCGCGACACCTCTGCACCAGCTTTATCCAGAGCCTCCAGGTAAGCTTGTCTCTTCCTGGTTAGCGCTGCCTCCAACGTCTGAAAAAACTGATTGACTTCCTGTCGGTCCTGCCTCACCAGGCCCTCACAGCGAGCTTTCTCCTGTTCCAGCTGCTCCCCCAGCTCACACACCTAACAGACGGAGAGAGTAATAGTGTTTTTTTTTTTTCACTGGAACATGCATTTATATTAATATATTTAGTTAAACATTAACTTTGCCCCAAATCAAACACTAGCCATGTATACGTGAGGACTCCCCACCTGTGCCCATCTCTGCTCAGACAGTCTGGCCAGCAGGAGCGACGGGGTCTGTTTTTCTCTGATGAAAGCCGCCTGCAGGTCATCTATGGGGTGGCCCTGGTGCTGCCCGATAGTCAGACACAACCCGCATATCAGCTGCCGATCCTGGATGCAGTACATGTTCAGAGGCTGCCTGTGATGCTCCTCACAAGTGGGGGGTCGCGGCTCGCTGTCACTCTGGTACTGAGACAGCAGAGGAGCAAACGGACATGCAAGACAGATGAGTGAGGCAGCCGAGAAAGTAACGGCCTATAAGAAGATTTCAGGTTAATAAAAGTTCATGTTTCAGCTGAACGTAAGTGGCTCCTTCCTACTTTCTCGATGATGGCCCGCAGAGATACATTGGTGGGCAGAGCCTCTACGCCCGTCGGGGGCAGCTCCACCACGCTGCGACAGTTGGGGCATTTCAGCGGCAGGCGCAGCGGACGCCAGATGGAGTAGTTGGTCGACACTTGGAGCAAGTTGTCCAGGCAGCTCTTACAGAAGGTGTGCGAGCACGGCAGGACTCGCGGGTCAGCGAAGAGAGAGTAGCACACCGAGCACGTCAGGTCCTCCTCCAGGTTGTCCATGATGGAGACTAGAGGGCCAGGCTCAGCACTGATGGCTGAGGGAGAAGAAGATCTGGCAGGACAGCAGGATGAATGAAAAGTGATGTGTTGCACCTGTTCAGCAAAATATGTTAACTTACTACAACTGTAAAGTGAATGTGACTGAGGTTACAGCTGAAACTGTCAATCGACCAACTGTTTTGATATTATTTGTTTGATTCATTTTCCAAGCAAAAATGCCAAAAACTCACCGGTTCCAGCTTCTCAAATGTGATGATTTGATACTTTTGTTGTCATAAATGATAAAACTGAATATCTTTATATTTTGGACTGTTGGTGAGATGAAACATTTGAAGTAGAACTTCAACTATTAGTCGATTAAGTGACTAGTTGCCAACTATTTTGATAAGAAATGACTCAAAACGATTATTCGATTAAGAAAAAAAAAAGTCAAAATTCTCTGGTTCCAGCTTCTCAAACGTGAATATTTTCTGGTTTCTTTAGTCTTCTATGACAGTAAACTGAGGATCTTTGGATGGTGGACTGTTGGTCAGGACAAAACAAGACATTTGAGGATGTCATCATCTAGGGCTTTGAGAAAGAGCGATCGTCATTTTCATCATGTTCTGACATTTTCTAACATTTTATGGACCGAACAAGTAATAGATTAATCAAGAAAATAATCGATAGGTTAATCAATAATGAAAATAATCGTTAGTTGCAGCCCTAACTTGAAGATGCAATTCAGACTGTGGGTAATTTTAATAGACCTTTCTCCATATTTTCATAGACTTTTATAGACACAATGATCGAAAAAATAATCAGCAAGTTAATCAAAAATGACAAAAAGGGTTAGACGTGTAAACACACTAATACTAACCACAAAAAGTTTGGTTACCTTGTGAAAGAAATCCAAAAGTTAGGCTACATCTTCTCCTTGTCTCATTGAAAAAATCTGAATCTGTATATGCAAATATTTTTCATTTCAAAAGTTTATCTTCTAGACACAAGAAAAGTAAATTCATAAACTAGTTTTGAATTCACAGCATCACCATTAAACTGAGATTGAAGGTGAGCTCAGAGACACTTTTCCCTACTTCAGCAGATACACCGGAAAACAGTCTTCTAGTGTCAAACGACACTTGAATGTTGCATCTTCATGACCCACTTTCACATCTCCAGTCCAGTCCTCCTAGCATATATGATTAATGCTTCCACTTATTTTAGGAGGTTTATCTAACTAGCAGTGATTGCCCCAATAAAAAACCGAAGTCTAAATCAGCATGTGTGGACGAACAGATTGTACTGAATAACAGCAGAACAGCCAAAAAAACAGCTCAGCTCTTATTACAGGATCAGTTATGTTGTTGTTTTGTATGTGTGTGTGTGTGTGTGTGTGTGTATGGCCTCTCTAGTTACAGCCAACACCGCAGTGACAATAGGAGGCCTTATGCCAGCGCCTACCCAGTCCACATACACACCCCCACCCACCCACTTTGTTGTGAGGACTGTTCAAAGCTGTAAACCTGATCCGTACGTGTCTGAAGTCAAACTGCAAACGATTAGGCGCCCAGATTCAAACAGGTTAACAGGTGTCCTGCTCAATTAAACACTTTGCAAAACTACAATTAGCTGTATGCCCTAAATATTTACTCTGTTACGCCTTAGTTTGAAATGTCAAAAGCTCAGCTCATTTACGTCGATCTGATATGATGGATGAGCTGACAAAGGTCGTTAGATTAGTTCAAAAACTTTTATTGCTTTGTTGTTTTTTTATTTAGTTTTAAGTTTCATTAAATTAACGGCGTAATCCATCTCCCGAATGACACGCAAAAACACGCAATTGTGTCGAAAGTGATAAAAGCGACATTTCTAACTAAAAAAGTGCCGAGATGTAGCTGCTAGCAAAACAAACTGTTCATTTTATCTTCATTTTTAACAAACGTTTTCAGTCCTGATGCTGGAAACGTTATGTTAGCCACATTACAGTTGTTTCAGCTACTTTTTAAAGGAACCTGTCCGCCATGTTGTGTTATCGTTTTCGTTTTAAACAATCTAAAAGATGTCTTATAAGAGTAATCTTCGATTTTAAACTCACCGTCTGCTCGGAGTTCAGTGCCTGCTGGTCCAAACAGAGCCTTCATTTCCTGTTAATGTCGTGTTGCGTTCAAATGCTCTCAGTAAACTCCCATTCCCCATCCAGCAACAGGTTAAAAAAAATGTCGGAAAATGGATAACACGACGAAATTAGTTGAACTAGATAAAATGATGTGTTAATTGAGAAATGATGATATATATAGCTAGATAGATATATGTTGACATTTAAAGTTCTAATCAGTTTAGAAAAAATGTGCAAACATATTCATGTTGTTTCTGATACGTTGACTATTAAGATTTTTTTTGGCTCCGTTTTCACTTAGACGTCAACGCCCCTGTCTTAATGTCTACGAATCCGACAGTACTTGAATGCATCATCTTTTTTATTTACCGTAGTACGCATGCGGATAAACGGTCACTCTGGCCAATCAGGCTCCACTTTATCTCAATTTGAATACAAGCTCAACTGTTGAGAGAAACCAGACTTTTTGGCTGTTCTACAGCATTAAAAAGTGGGGAAAACAAGCTGATAAATACCACGTTGTTACAGTATTCAAAGCAAAGGCACCTCTTCACAACAGACCACACACACAAACAGTCTCTCGATTTGGGTTTCACTATTTATTTTCTCGAAGACAACCTATCCTGTAGCCTATCTCCCAAAAAGGCTTTTGGGCAAACCACCTTTTTTCTCTTCCATGTCATAATTTTAAATTTGAAACCACATCTTTGCTAACAAGGAATGCTGCAAAAAGAAAAAAAAACCCTATGTTCAACAGAAGGTTTATGAGCACAATGTGTAATTATTTACTACAGTGTCTTGAAGTTAACACAAAAAAAAAAAAAAAAAAGGGAAAGGGTAAGCTTGTACACCTAGCTGGTATAAGAGGAAATAGGAGTATGGGGCTAAGGACTCTGCAAGGTACTAAAAGGTACAGCAAACTTGTTCATGGGTTTATTTTTCAGAGAACCCACTAAATTTAACTCCAGTCTGACATGTGGGATGCCCTTTGACCTTGAGAAAAGGGAGGTTAGATCTCCTCTTAGTCTAGCTGAGATACATTAGCAGATTCATTACTGCTGCTCCTGAAATAAACTCATTATTTTCTCAAGTATCACTAAAAAGCATCATTGGATTACTCTAGAAAGACAACAAAGATTGTGGTTGAGTGATGCATATTGGAGAGGTTGTTGGCAGGTCGAACCTATAAAACCGACCAACACACCTTCAGAAAGACTTCAGGCCTCACTTTGCAGTACATGTGCAAAACCATACAGATTATTTAGCAAATCGGACACTAGTGAGGGGTAAGGGAAGGGGGAACATGTAACATTAAAGCACAGTTTTACTTAAAATGAAAATTACACTGTATCCACAGCCTAAGGAAACTAAAATACCCTAAAAAGTAACTGTGCTATAGTTTAGTACATGCAAAGGTTATGATTCACAATCCTACGTGAAATGGCCATTGTTCTCTTCTCCCTTGGTGATAAGTCAAAGCTATGGCAACAATACTGCAAAGCAGTGATTTTGCTGTAATTGAAGGAAAAATAATAGCAAGGGGAACAGGTCATTTGGTTGATTATAGTGATGGTGTCAGAATTTCACAGCATCAAGCCCATGTCTGGTGCGTAGGTTAGGGTTCTGGTGTGAGGGTGGAATACGATCGTCGTCAATCACCTTTACAGAAGCAATGAAACTAAAAGCTGAAAATAAAAAATATCATAAAAAGGAACACACTGGAGGCAAAAAGAAAAGCCCAAAAGCCACCAAATGCATCTTAATACAATGCACTGCTGCTCCACGCCTGCCAATAGCATTGTCCAGTGTCAATTAATACTAACTTAACAATAATTGAAAACAAAAAATAATCCTTGCGATGACGATGATTTTTTTTTTTTTTCATATCCAAAGTTCTTCCGTTCAGGGATTTGAGGATCAGCCTCTCTTTCAAAGGCAGAATTTCTTTCCTGAAACCTTTTTCTAACCTCATTGTTGCGTTTCTCAATTTTGTTTCTCTTCAGATGTTGTATTGGTATCTTTTTCCCGTCTCTGCATGCGTTCTCACCCAGTCTTGCATACTCCCAGTCACGCACGCAGCCAAGCACACACAACTCATCCATCCATTCTCTCGCACATGCGTCACGCGCAGCCGGACTCCTGGCCTCGCCCGCCAGGGGGAGAGGATGGTGCCCCATCGGGGCGTCTCGTTGGAGGAGATGAACCTGGCTCCTCAGCACTGAGTCCAGACATTCATACACAATGGGTCCATTCACACACATGTCTGATAGCGTGGCCGATTGGGGGAGGGGCACATTGAGGGTGGCGCCCTCTCTAGTCGGAGGACCGCAGAATTGTGATGGTTTGTGGTTCATCTCAGTTCATAATTATAGTTCTATTCATTTCTGCATTTTGTTGTATTGAAATATTTCAAGATCTCTTGATTTGTTATTTTTGGATGTCCTTGGTTCTCCCCGGGCAGACATCGAGTTTTTTGTTGTCATTTGAAGTAGTTTTCTGAAGACGACAGCTCCAATAACACAGAAGTTATGTCGGCATGTCTCTCAACGCATTCGATGTAGATGTTTTGCTTTTTTTGCAACATGTAGCCACTCATTCTCACTCGCACCCACTCGCCATCTCAAACTTCATTTGGGCTGGTTCCCCTGGAATGCCAAATGAAATCCACACATTTTTCTCTCAGATAAGATGCAGCCATGGATCCCACGAGCCAAGCACAATGGATCAAATTTCTCACACTCTCGCTCTCTCTCGCTCTTTCTCTCCTAATTTTTTTATGTTGAACAGAGTGCTGCATCGTGAACAAAACTCCAGAATACCCCAGATGCCGTCTAGAACTGGAATCCCTCGGCTGGCACGTTGGCTGAGTTAAAGCCGTAAGTTCCACCCTGGATGGCCTCTGGGACCAGGCTGGTGTCTTCGTCAATCTGAATGACGGACAAGGTAAGAGGGCGTTAACAATGTGCTGCAGATCAAACACTAGACTTTTAAATTAAATAGGCTACATTGGGATAGGCTACAGTATTGGGCTGTAGCAGACAAAACTGGGGAAACTCAATACCAAACGTCACACAGCATTACTACTAAAGAGTTTCTAAACAGTAATCAGTGAATAAATAACACTACATTACAGTTACTTTGATTTCAAATAGTAAAAATCTGAACTAAACCTAAATTTGGAAGTACTAAAAACCATTACTTACATCATCAGATGAGAAGAATTGATCAATAATTTCGTATGCCAATTTGTAGATATCTTCATTTTCATGATTCTGCAGTTGCTCCACTTTCTCCAAACCTGATGAGCAAATAAATAACAGATTATGCATCATTCAATTGCATATGAACACATATTGCTGAGAAATAAAAACATCATGTAACCTTGATGGAAGTGAGACTCACCTCCGCACTCCTCAATGAGGTTAGCAATAGTTTCAGCCTCATCGTCAGCCATCTTGAGGATATTGCTGAGGCCGTCCAGGACGACCTGCACGACTTGGGCGTCCTTCACTGTCAGCAGGTTGCAGAACGGAGGGATCACCTGTTTCTCAATCAGATGTGCCACCTGTAGACGGCAAAGATACAACTCACGTCAGTAATGTGACATGTTAGAGAAGAAGCAATACACTGTTTTTTTTTTCTCACTACATTCTGTTTCAAATTTAGAGTTTTGCTGATGTGATTTTCTGGGTTGCATTTTAAGATTTGACTCCGTATTAAATGATAAATGCCAACAATGGTTTGACAATAAAACTACTAAACACAAAACACATTATTCTTCAACACAAACAACTGTGCCAATACCAACTAGGACAAACATTCCTTAATAGATTCTCTTTTCTTCAGTTTTTATTGACTTGAAAATGACCTTTATTTCAATTTAATGACACTTTGGTAAGGAATTTGTGGGTAAAAAGGTTGAACGTTAAAGCACAAAGAAGACAAAGTACTTTAGTGAGTACAGGGTGAAATACTATATACTATATTTTTTAAAAAAAAGGTTTTTACCTGATCTTTCCTCCCACTTATTGTCAGATTGCTGATGGCCCAGGCTGCTTCCTTCTGAGTGCCAAAGTCGCCCTAAAATGACATTTGTTCAAAGTGAGCTTTCCATATTTTCCCTGTTGTTCTACAAAAGTATCACACATCATCAAACTGTACTTGACACAGATACAGTGATAAAGAGGAAGAAACATTCACCTTGTCGAGCAGGTGAATGATCATGGGAACTAGCTTGGCGTCGATAACAGCCTGCACCTGCTGCTGGTTGCCTGCTGTGATGTTGGACAGGAACCACACTGCCTCCTACAGGACAAAAAGCACAAATACAAGAGTCAGTTGTGTCATGGATGTTTAAGCGAAACAAGCAGAGACCCCAGATGATTTTTAGTGTCACACTTTGGAGCCGAACAGAAGAACCAGTCAAGGAATTCACCTGGAGAATACTTTGATTGGAGTGACTGTCTGTTCCTCTTATGGAGGGCTAAAACACTTGTCAAAAATTAGGTTTTGTGTCTGAACTGGATCAGAATCCAGAGATCCACTCCGGAGAGTTTGGACCCCTGGCCGAGACAGAGTGCTGCGGGTGGGGCGAGGGCAAATTTGAGGCTCTAATCATCGCCCAGGTCACAAAGGGAGGGGCCTCGTTTCTTTTTAAGTGACAGGACTCAGATGCACTCCGATATCAGCAGAGACACATGACACATGGCCTTCAGCACCCTCTGGCCACCAACCCATTTTACCACACATTCAGTCACATGCACACAGACCCTCCTCCCCAGTTATCACCCATTGTACTAATTACAACTACAAGCCTGCCGTTGAGATCCTCTTCATCTTCTTCGTCTCCTGTCGATGTTGTAAATTCCTGTACTCTATCTGTCCCATCTGATACCTTTCACACAGCTTTCACACGAGCACCGAGTCTCTGATTTCATCACTTCCAGACATTGAAGTAGTTTGAGCTCGTCAAGGTTGTTTGTGTGAGAGGAGGAGAAAACAAGAGATTGTTACCTTGTTGATTTTCTCCTTCGGGTGTGTGAGGAGGGCGGGGAAGTGGCTGAGGGCGTCACAGTTGAGCACCACCTGCGTCTGTTCATCTGTGCCAGTCACTATGTTCCCCACGGCCCTCAGGGCAGCAGTCTGGATGTGGAGGGCGGGTGTATTTTATTTATAGAGCATGTTTATTCAGATATTCAAAGATGCTTGTTTTAGCATGAAGCCAAAAGAGGTAGAAAGAGTCCAGCTGCATAATTGGACTAAACTTCCAAGGTTATTTTGATTTATTTTATGTATTACAATCTCTGTATCGTGTCGAGGTATCTACAGGCAACACAGGATATTTTTATTGAGTACCAAATTCAAACCCCAGAGTAATTAATCTGATCTTTAGTGTTTCTCCTTACCTGAACTTTGACTTCCTGGTGACTGAGCAAAGGCACCAGATGAGGGACGATGCCAGAGTCGATGACCATCTGGATCTGCTCGTTCCCAGCGTCCGTCAGATAGGACAGAGCCCACACTGTGTCTACCAAGATCTGGAAACAGCAAGAAAATTTTATTTAAATGAATACATTCTGCTTCCTGCTAAACTTCATTAGACACTGATGATTTAGCAGGGACTTTCATGGCATAGTGATGACTGTCTAAGCCTACAGTCTATCTGTACTAACAACGTAGGTGTTACTTTGTTATTAGGCCATCAGCCACTTGGTGTGCCAAATGACTGAGACCGATATGTTGCCAATCAGTGTGGTAGAGGGCGAGGGATTGAAAGGGATAGTTCAGTACCTCAAGCCTGAGTACATTATGTCATCGAGAGCTACTGTGACTTAACGCATTGAAAACACTTTGAGGTGAAGAAGGATGAGCTAAAAGTCAAGCTAACCAGGGCAGACAAGCTAGCTCTGACCACCAACTGCTGGACAGTTCTCACAAACGAAAGTTACATCGCAACTTTTCTTAAAAATTAACTGGTTAACTACCAGTTACTGGGTGTCTGTCTGTGGAAAGCAAAATTAACCTAAATTGACATCCCTAATCTGGAAATATAAAAAATACTGGGTACTCACACTGACATCAGTGTGGTGGATCAGCACGCAGAGAGCAGGCAGGATCTGAAAAAAAGAATGGAGAAAGAAATAAGAACAGAGGGAATCATTAAGTAGTAAAAACAACAATAAAAACGCCAACAGGGTTCCTTCGTGATCCATAAAAGCTGCAGGATCTGTGAACTGAGAAATACCTGCTACACTTTTATTTATGTCATTAATAGATTAACTTATTTAGACAGACCACTGATGGAGCAGTAATCCTCTGTGCCTCTCTCACTTTGCCATACACAAACTAATAAACACAGATCTCTCTCTGTAGACTTCGGGAGAGGCGTAGAGAGCATTCACTGATACACAGAGCAGATGGACATTTACAGTAAGAGGTAATATTTTACTCTGGAATCAATAGTCAATATAGTTTTTGACACAAACTGTCTATCACCAATGTGTTCAAGAACATTTAGCCATCAATACTGTAATATCATCAATTTATTTAGCATATGAAGGAGATCTTTCACTCTGCCTAAAACTTAAAACTAGATTTAATTAACAGAAACATTTTGATCAGGTGTAAATCTTCCTGTCTCCTCTCAATATTCGAAAGGAAGATCTGTGTTGGACTGAAATGTTGTCTGTCTGTTGATAAAAATGTTCCAGCTGTGAGCCACAGGCAGTTGTTGTGATCCTTTCTTACAGTTTTTCCTGATGGAGGCTTTTCAGACACATCTTTTCCTTTAGAGTTTCATACTAGAATGGAGAAGGTAATCTTTGATCTATCATAAAAATAAGAAGATTGTAAAACCTGTCGGAGTCACTAGTGAAGGCTTCCCGCTGAAATATCGCCTTTCAAAAAACACCCATGTTACCCATCATTCTTACATGTACATGCTCAATTCCCTTTTCACACATACAAACCTCTTGGATCGTCTCCATGGGTGGTGGGGGGTCCTTGTGGCGGCACAGGTTGACCATAACCCAGGTGACATTGCGGAGGAAGGTGATGGGGATGGAGGGACTGATGAAAGAGAGCAGGGGCTTGACCACACCCAAGCTGATCACATAGTCTCTGCACTGAGGGCCATCACCTGGAGAGAAAGAGATCACACGTACACAGATGGAGCACATGTTGGGACCAACTGTACGCATTTCTGACACGTTCATGTTCACACAGCAACGGCAGCTCACCTATGATGTTGCCCAAAGCCCAGACAGCCTGTTCGCACACATTCTGATGAGGAGAGTGAAGCAGCCTCAGGAACAGCGGCACAGCATCTGCACAAAGAAAACAGATAATCATTTAAAAAAAAATGTATCTCATGATCTGATTGGTTGCTTTTAAATCAGACACCATGTTCAACACCATGTTCCTCACAGAACATGTGTCTGATTAAGCCCCGGTAAGAAATATTAAGATAGTTTTAAAGCGACTTGTATTATCTGGCAGTTACACGCATCAAGTGACCGATTGGACACACAGGCTTGGAATTAAGTCATTTTTAGGGCAAGGCCACTTTGGCCTTGGATAAATACAAATCTGATCTGTCTTAACTGAGAAGTGGCTATGTCTGCTTACAGAGAAGTGTGTCTCTGTGTGTGTCAACGTTGCATCGCACTGAAAAAGTAGGAACTTGACAGATCTAACAGCAAGTTATAAACTCTATGTATGTTCATAGTTAGCTAACACTATGCAGCAATGTCCTGGTTCGGGATGTTAACGGTTAACTGCTGAGAATATTTTGACCGGTTACGCATGTCGGTCTATAGATTCATTTGTGTACACACTCCACTGATGTTAGCCAACCAGTTAGCTGTTCATGTTTACGTTAACATCAGTTGGAATGGGAGAAATCTTGTGCTGCTGTTGATGTCCAGCGTGATGATGGAGACACTGGGAAATGCTGAGTCTGTTTATTTGCTGCGTCACATGTAGTTTTAAATGGGGATATCTGCAACTTTCTTTCAAGGGCACAACAGCCAGTTCAAAACAGGGCATGCCAAACTGGCAATGTGGGTAGTTAATTTTAGAAGGGCACTGCAGCCACACTCCGGGGCATCCATGGCACTGGCCATTTGGCCGTGGTATAATTCCTGCCATGGACGCATCTAGAAATCTGATTCAGACTGGGTCACACTTGCACCATGATTAGAAATCAACCTAGTTGGGATACAATTCAGCCCCAATACACTACTAAGAATAACAAGAAGAGAGAAGAGAAAATATCATACAACTACAACATACAAAGTCTGATCATAATCAGATCTTTATTTTTTTTTTTAAAATAACTCAAAATACTGATATTAATTTGATATTCTGTGGTCATGATTAATAATCCTGTAGTTTTACAATTAACTGTTTACTGTATATTTTAATTTCCCTTATGTTCCTGCTTGATATAAGTGCTGTAATTTAGTGTGATCAATCAAATCCTGTCAATGTGCGTTCACGTAGCAAAGAAAAAAATTAAGATGGAGAAGCAAGCAGCTCTATTAAGAAAGAGTAAAGGAATGGATAATCCCAATATTACATTAAAGACTATGTTTATAGAAGTGGATCATCTTCTGGTATTTGACCATGTTCCTTTTAATAAGATTTTAAATCCTATCTAATTATTTTGCCATCACCTTGCAGTTTATGTGTTACACACAGCATCACTATATGACATTCTTCTGTGCAAATACTGAGGATGAAATGTGTAACTTCATGTGTGTTTAAATTGCAGCAAAGATAATAGATCATGTCGTGTTTATTAACTGGTTTCACCATGTTGTAGTAAAAATCATTGACTGACTAGGTGATGTGATGGTATCATTTACTTAATGAGATAAGAGAGCTAAAACTATGAAGCTCAAATCTTCCAACACAGAAAATATACAGTTGAATGAAATGAACGCCATGAACTGATAAAGATTACAGGTTTATATTCCAGCAAAAGACTGCATCTCAATAAGTCAAAGTACTCTTAAAACAAGGCAAAACATAAGAACGATGCATAAAAAAGGTGTAAACAAAATCAAGAGAAAGGTTAAAAAAAAAAAGTGATGTGTTGTGGTACAGTGACACTTACTGGACTGCACCACGGCTTGGGTCTGCTCTGAGGTACCCGACGCTATGTTGGTTAGAGCCCAGGCTGCCTCGAACTGAAGAGATGGGCTGGTGAGAGGTGAGAGAGAGGAGACAGAAACAGTAAAAGTGACTGTGATTGGGCAGGAGCGTTAATCATTAAGTACACGCTGGTGAGTCATTGATGTTCTGCCTTTCCTGGAAGGTGAAAACTGGAACACATTTACATAACTGCAACACCGATCAGATGTAGGCCGGGCTAAAGCCTGCTGGTGCATTTGCATAACTTTGAAGTGTACATAGACTCAACATGATACGGAGGGGGAAAAGGCTAACTTGTACTATAATTATCACGTATGAATAAGCACGACTCACTGCAACATACAGACAAACAAAATTACAGCCGTCTTACTTGTCATCTCTGTCCAGGCAGTGGACCAGTATAGGAAGGATCCCAGACTTAATCAGGTCATCTATGGGAGGGTTACGGTCACTGGACAACAACTTCCTACAAAAACAAAGAGCCAACAAAAGACCATTACTCACACACTCATACGCACATAGCTTAACGGACACATACCAACAAGAAGAACCAATTACACACACAGTGAAACAGCTGAGGAATGTGAAGTGTCTACGAATAATAACTCATTCACAATCCCACTGACTGTAATAACAGGAGACTTCAGCCGTTCATGACCCAACATTACACAACGTCAGGTACAGTGTGATGGCGTTTTTTAATGTGGAGATAGAGCTGCAATGTAGACTTTAGTTGAGTCGTAAAATACAATTAAATGAACACAATATGCCCTGTGGAATAGGAACATGTTTTATAAATTAGGCTAACTAATGCTGCACCTGACCCGTCTTCATGAGGGCTGCGTTATCAGGCTGCAGCCCCATTTACAGTGTCCATTAATCAGGCTAACAGTCTGAACGGTAAATCACTGCTGTCTTACCGAGTTGGAAAAACGTTCAGCCGCTGAAATTGCAACACTGAAACAGTATTTTGCAAGAGGTCATAAATTTTTATCAGAGAGTCTCTTAAGACAAAGTATCAGTGTCCTGATGCAGAATCTCAGGTTTACAATTACATTTGTGAACTACATGAGTCTTGATCTTGAAAACTCCAACATGATACAGCATTAATATATTGTTTCCTCATAGTCTACATTAGGTTTGTATATAATAGTAACACAACAATAACCATCACAGCAGTTTTGCTACTATTGGTGTATAATAATTTAATACTTTATGTCAGTAAGTACAATTTATTTTCACTGGATTGTACAAAAACAGTTTTACTTAAATCTGGCAATTTTGAAGAGTTTAAAAGTAAGATTTAACTAATTTATTTAGATACCACTTAAAACTGTGTGAATAGAGTATCACAACATAAGAAATGTCACTACTCACTGTATGATTATAAAGAAAATGTTTATTAATAATATAAAATTGTTGGCCAATCCTTGGATAAAATGGGGTGAAAATCCTCAGAGCCCAAGTGTGATTTGTGTGTGTTCATACCTGGCAGCCTGAACGGCACTCAGCTGGACTCCCTGGTTATCACTGGTGGCGTTCTACAATAACACATATAACCCAAAAGAGTCATACACAACATTTAAAATGATCAATTATGTCCTTGGTATCTGTACACTCTCAAGTACATGCAAATAATAAATCAAAGGGTAGAGGGTTAGCTAGCTTCACATTTACATTGTATTACATTACTATACAGTTTGTTACATGTAGTGTTAAATTCTGATGCATTAAGGAATTAATGAAACATATATACAATGCCAATAAAAAAGGGTAAATGAAGGAAAGAAAAAAAAGAAAATCAAACACCCAACTTACTTGTACTATTGCTTCAAGAGAGGTGTTTTGCTGAAAAAGAAAATTTTGGAAAGTCATTAGTGTAGAAAAGAGCTTTGACACACATACATTATCACATACTGAGTCACACCATGATCAATAACTTTTTTCAACCAGTGGTTTGGCAACATAAAAATACCTGTAACACTAAAAAGCAGAGTAAAATAGTTTTGATTAACAAGTAGCGAATCGTTATGTATGTACATTTACAACCACTAGCCTCCGATTCAGAACAATGGGAGCATGATGATAGAGAAACATGCATTTGTTTGTAGTAAAACAATACATTAACCATCAATGTGGCATGATAAACCTTATAATGAAAGTGTCAATAAATATGGTCTGTTGATTCTTAATTACAAAAGTTCTGATCAGTCAGGAATAGGCGTGGTTTTAAATATTAATAGCTATTTACAGTCTGTGTGAGCTAAAACATACAAAAAGCCTCATTCTCCTTTACAATAGTTGACTACATGTTTACAATCAGGTAGGCAAATTCATTAAAATATGCAATAATTAAGAAAAGTGTACATGATGGAATAGTGACATTACAATGTGCCAGAGGCCATCAAATCTGGGTTTTTACAGCCAAAATGTTTCTCCAGGGGGGCATACCTTATCCCCAGACCCCCTTAGCTGACTACTTTTTCCCACTAGCTACTCTATATCCTGGTGGAAAGCCCTGGTAAGAACATAGCAATTCACACAGAACAAAATCCATCTGAATGCCCTGAAGAGTGCATAACCTGGCAGTGCCAAACAAGAGTGAGCAGACATCTGTTAGCTTCTTGCCTGGCATTAGAAACAGCCCTTCCTCAAATTTCTTTTTTTATGTGAAGACGGCAAAGCAGGAAGGAAATGTCACTGAAGCACCAGTGAGAACAGTGAAGGGAGGCTGGGGATTGGGAAATGCCATCAGGAGAAAGTCATGACTATATACAGTCTCATTTGAACCAACGTGGCGTTCAGGCAGGCATTCAACATGATTATTTGCCAATTGGCAAATTCACCTAAAGCCCTCTACAGGGACTCCAGAGTCCGGGGTAAGATGCTCTTGGTGGATCCTGTGTTTTACTCAATTTCAGTTGTTAATGAAATCAAATTTGGTTGATGGGTGACACCTTTGATAGCCAGAAGCTGATTGCCTGTGCACCTTCAAATTAAGGCTGGCAGTAGACTTGGAGAAAAAAAAGCAGAACCACATTCAAGCACGACCTGGCATAAAAATATGAATGTACTTGCAACAGATTTATATTGTTTGTGTATTTACATTCCACTGCTGTGGGCAAAGATTAAAAGAGACGATCGCAACCTAGAGAAATTAAAAATAGCTGTGACGAGAGCTCAGACAACACAGGCCAGTGCAGAAGCACTGAAAAAAATGAGAAGGAAAGATAAGGGGATTTTGGAAACACTTGAATAACAAAAGGGCTGATAGCCTCTAACAAGATCAGCAAGCTTAAATTACTCTTTTTTTAAGAGTTGACCACAATACCGGCAAAAAAAATAAAAAAGGCAAATGTCCACAAGGCAACACAAACAGGTATTTTATTTTAAACAGACTGAAAGGACTCACTCCGCAGTGGCTGGTTTGTTAAGTATTTAAACTACATTGGCCAGCATGCTTTTCCACAAAAGCCTCTCTAATGTCTTGCAGTGAGTCAGAGCTGCATGTCATTGTTGATATATTGCTAAGCGGCCCGTTTCTAGTCAGCCCTCTCAATACCACTAGGCAGTTACTGTGATTGAATTTCTGAACTGCTGAGTGGCCATTTTAATCCAGCAGTGCCACCAAACACTGGTTCCTTTAGTGAAGGTGGGATCCTTGATTGATTCGTTTTTGTGGCTGTGTTACTTCAAAACATGTAGGTCTGATGTGTGTCATCATTGTATACATCAAGGGACGACTACAGAGACTTTTATCATTGTGATTCAGGCTTCTGGAGCTCGATTCAACACAAAGATTGAAGACAAAAACAAAACATTGCATGTATTTCCACAGTAATAAATCACTATAAAAGTACAAGGTCTAATGTTTTTAGTTTATCACTCATGGTAAGATTAGTTTTACATAAAAAATATTGTGTGCCTCAAATGGGCCCAATTTGAGGGATACTTTTCAGGCAGATACCTACATTTTAAGTCACTGAAGTATTTATCGCGATTGCCATGACAACCAGCACTATTTCAGGCAATAATGATAATAATATTAGTCATTTTCTTCCCTGGAGCCCACTTCATACCTGTTTTCTTTCGTCTAAAAAAATAAAAAAGAGAGAGAACATGAATCTCTCTCAAATATTAATGGAAGTATTGTGCCAAAAAAGCCCAGAAAATATTCAAAAAAGGAAACAACCCCAACGAGGGATAGTTATACTTGGTACATTTGTGTCAGTGACTGTCAAACCAATAACTTTCATACTAAGAAGTTGCAAGTGTGCCTCTTAGTTTAGGAAAATGAGACACCAACTAGCACAGAGAAAAACAAACTGCATGTTTGCTCACACTCCTGCCCCACCCAACTGTCACTAAACAAGGAGAGCTAAAGAGGCAGCATCACAGGGACAAAATGTCAGCACGACCTAAATGTCTGGAGTGTTTAACCTGCGAGATGAATCTAATGCGCAAAACCTCTTGGACAGCCGGCCACAACAGACTATTTATGCCAAGCTGTCATTCTGATGAGTTGAAGACACACAACCATACCGATCTGAAATCTCCGTCGACATCAGAGTCCTCACAGATGTCCTCGTGGGGCACATTTCTCCTCTTCAGAAGGTGTTCATCTCTTTTGTTCTGTGGTGGAGGGTACAGAAATATCACTTCATGCACATTCAGGCTTGATCACCAAAAGGAAAACTCATTATTTCAAAGATAAGTTGCAGATAACAGCTAAAAGTTTAATGGCACACTAATGTAAAAGCACCATAATACACAAATGGGATTACCTTTCTGAGCTCCACCACTACCTCGGTCCTCTGTCTTCTCATAGTCTGTGGGCGAGATAGGATATTAACATTATACAACATGGAACTTTAATCCTAGTCTCCCAAGAGAGTGAGAGCAGCTGACATTAAATTTGGGCACAGCCTGAGGTCAGGATCCCGTTTGCGTTAATGGAGCCGAGCAGTAGTCTCAGTCATACCTGGAGCCTACAGTCAGCAGCCTACACACAGCGTATGACAGCACCCAAACAAGAGTCACATCTAAAATGACTCAGCTAAAGATAAAGCCAAAACATTTCACCTGCCGTAAAAAGAATCTTTAATAATCTATAATAAAAATATACACAGTTAGAATTGTAAAATACAATCATTTACTTTAACTAATGCAGTCCTACAGTAAGCTCTACCATCATAAAGGTTATATAATGTTGACACTATTTCAGAAAGGTGTTGATTCAACTTCATTGACATTTGTAGTGCTTTTGAATTGTATTTTGTTAGACTGAGAGATGTTTCTCATAGTAAATCTAATAGTTTACCCTTATTGATATAAATGGACTGAACACAATATTAGAAACACCTCTCAGTAAGTATAACATAATACAATTCAACAGCACCACAAACAAGCCTCCAGAATGACCATGAAGTTGAATCTTTTATAACAGTCTCATAAAGGTAGGAGTTATTGCAGTTGTATCATAGCGTGTTAGTTTGTAGTTAAGTGTGGCAAGAAAACTAGCAACTAAAGCTTATTATATACTTCATCTGCAAAAGAGTGTCGTTCTAGTTGCCGTTACAGAATAGATACAAGAAGGTTATGCTTGTCTGCTTGTGATCACTGTGACTTCCAGCACAGTGATGACAAGTTATTAACCTTAAGATAGGTTCACAATTTTTCAAGTCTGTCTTAAAACAACAGTCAGGTGCCCAATTGGACAGTAAAAGAGGTTTTCCTCACAGTAATCATTCCTTCTGTTCATACTGGCTATTAAAAGATCCCCTTCAAATGCACTTTCGATGTAAGTGATGAAGGCCAAAATCCACAGTGTGTCCACACAGTCATTTTGTGCAAAAATGTATTTAAAAGTTTATCTGAAGCTTATATGAGGCTTCAGCAGTCTGAGTTAGTCATATCAAGTGGATATCTGACACATTTACAGCCTTTTTAGTAAAAAATTCCCTCTTTGTGTTTCCCTGTTGAGCTGTGATGAAAGTATAATAACAAACAGAGACTGTAGCAGTAAAAAGACTAACTTTGAAAGAAATCTACTTGATTTGACTAATTTGGACGGCTGAAACTTTTAAATACATTGTTGCACAGGAGGAGGACTGTGGATTTCGGGCCCCCCCTCATTTAAATTATAAGTGCATCATGTAGAGATCTTCTCTGAACAGGAGGAATGATTACAGCAAGAAAAAAAAACTACTTCAATGTTTATTTTGGTACCTGACTGTTGTTATAAGACAGGCTTGAAATTGTGATCCCGTCCTCTAACATGCTGCTATAATCGAGACACCTCTTGTCTAGTGGCCTACCTCGCTGCAGCACAGAAACTACCGTACTTGTCAAACAGGATGTATCAGTATACCCCGCTCATATACATGTACAGAGAGACCGCCTGAAAACACATCATCACCTGCTGGGATTAGTAAAACACAGACATGCCGAACTGACAGTAAATCAACTAGGTAACTTATGGATCCAGCGTTAGCTAACTGTTAGCTTTGATCTATCAGTCATGTGATCGCGTTAACGTTAACTAGCTACTCGTGTTAACCTTGTTTTTGAAGATAATGTGTAACCTTAACATGTCGCGGGATCACAATTTAACACTGCGCCACAAATTAAACGATACAGGTTGGTGGCCAGCTAAGAGGCTAACTGGTTTCCGCCATTGTTTTTGGTGATAAAGACGGGGGATGGGTGAAGTGCAGCCAGCAGCAGCATCGAGCCCGACCAGCGAGCTTAACGACAAGCTAACGAGCAAGCTAGCACGCAGTTTAGCCAACTGCGGTATCAAAATAACGTCCATCTGCCGCTGTATTCGCTTGCCAATCATGAAAATATCTTCCAAAGACAACCTGAAAGTCAAGTGTATGTACTTTCACACACACGTTAAGCATTTTCACTGGCCAACGCATCGAGCTCAACCGATCCGGCGCTTCAGTTAGGCTAACTGTTAGCATGTCCCCCGCGGCCCTGGCTAGCAGCGGAGGAAACTACATGTTTTATAACCAACGCGGTCTCATGGCGCAACAAACACCTAAAGGAAAATCGCCGGTGATTTAAAACTGATGCCCAGTAAAGGCCTCGGCTGCTGCTGTGCCTGCAAAGTTCCCGATGGTGGAAATTAGAAACGACGTCACAGGGAAGCGAGGAGGCGAAGCTGGCCCCGGACTGAGCGCAGAGCCTCGACACCAATCTGTTCAACTTTTACCTCCAAATCACGGCCCTTATTCTTGAAATTCTTCAGCCGCTGGTTGTCCAGTTTCTCGCTGTCAGCCATGTTAGCGGTTCTGGTTTGCGTTAAGTAAGTTTTACTCGTGGATTTAGCTCGTGAGCTGCCCTTCTCTAGTTCCCTTTTCTCAGCCTTTCGTGAGCGGACTATTTTCTGCTGCTCTGTCCGCGGTGCATACTGGGAATGCCGGCGGTGGAGGGCAGCCTCGCTCTGGCGTAGAGGAAGGGTGGGGAAACCCCTTCACTCTCATTGGCTTCTCTGTTCACATCCATCTGCAGGGCGCGCCACACAACCAGGCGCGTAGCCAGTAATGGGCCTGGGCGGCATTGGCCCACCCACATTAGTCACTGGCCCACCCAGCCGAGTTTGATCAAAATACATTTTGTAACAATAAATATAATTTATATATATATAGAAATAAAGTAAATATGGACTTGATTTGAATTTGTTGTCTGATTAAAACTGAACTTTTGAAATAAGTTGTAGGAAGTCTCCAGAATGTAATTGGTTGCTTTGGTTCTGACACTCAGACCTTCCTGAGCTGTCTTCAGCCAATAGCTGGCTTTTCAGGCAATGTAACATTAAAGCTACGTAACAATGGCTGAACAAAGTCTTTAATGTGTCATTTGAAAAGAGTTGAGGAAGAAGAAATTCCACTGCATCGACTGAGTCAACCAGACTCATCAGCCCACGATGCGGTCAGCTGGGTCGCTTGCTCAATGATGGTATATGACTTTCTCACAGTCAGTCTGATGCGGGTTCACCCATAGTCGCCAGAAGAAGGGATGCTGGGAGTGCTGCAGCCTCCATGTGGTTGGCATTTGTGTTGTTGCAATAAGTTTTTTTCTGTCATGTGCAAGCTGGTCTTGCAAAAATAGATCCATAAAGATAATGGAGTGGGGAAAAGAACTGGACGTGAGGCGCACAGCTCACGGACCCATTTTTTACGCAGTCACTTTCAAGACAGGATCATCACTGCAAACTGTGTCACCATCCGGTGTCACAGAAAACTCACCATCTTTGTCATGTCTGCTTACAAGACCTGCATCTCCCGTGCCACGCCTATACCAACGGACTCTCATGAGTCCTGCTTTTTCTGCCTGGGTTGGCAGCATGAGGCAGAAATCGACCCCTGTGCCACCTGCCTCGAGTTCACCCGGGAGGAACGCAAGTGTCAGCTGGCCTTCACCAAGTCTCTCCGCTCCCTCTACACCAGCGTGGCACCAGAGATGGAGGATGTGACGACTAAGTCCAAGCTGTGGGCCAATTACAATAAGGAGGATGAGCGTTAGGCAAAGAGGAAGATCCTGTGTCCCTCTTCAAAGACGGCGACCTACCGACAGCCCAGCACTATCCATAAACGACCTGCCCAGCCTGTTCTAATCAGCCGTCAACAGGATGACGACCCCACTGTACCCTAGCCACCTTCCAAGGCTCTCACAGAGGGTTTTACCCCAGGGCTCCTTGCCCAGCTTTATGGGAGCCCTCACCCTTGTGTGATCTGTCCCAAGATGGCACCCCACTCGTGTCGGAGGGGACATTCCCCTTTACTCCCCAGATGAGGCGAATAAGGGGATGGCAGTGTATGAGGCTCAGTCTTCCTTGGCCTCCACATCACGAGTAGGGCCACCACGATCTGCTTCAGTGGCTAATAGAGTGTGCACCAACTGGGCTAGGTGGGTGCAGGCGAGTGGCGCCACTCACACGGCAGTTACCGCAAACAGTCTTGACCCATGGTAGCAGGCCAGTGTTGCAGAAGCATAGCGCCCACCCTCTGGTTCTCCCCCAGGTCGCCCTGGTGAATAAGTGGTTCAAGGTTGAGCTGCTAACCCCCATAAGCACTGTTAGCTCTGTTAGCACTACTAGATGCCACCATTTCAGCTACTTACGTGTTTACATGTGATGTTGGAGGTGAGAATCATGTGTAGGCCATCACGGTTCACACACAAGATGGTGTCCAAAACACTAAGGCAGGGCTATGTTCCAGGTGAACTAGCCCGCAGCCTGCTAAAGTAAGCCTTTCCTCATCGAGTTGGGATGTCCTGAGCTCTGAGCAGACTGCCAATAGGTGATTCATGTCTCATCTATTCACCGCTATTCCTCGCTATGCAGGGCCCAAAACACTACCGCAGTGGAGCATTTTTCCAGTCAAAACACCCCGCAGGTGAGTGTTCTTTCTTCACTGAGTGTGCACAGCGGACCTAAGTGAAAAGCAGGAGCTTTGCCTAACCCCAAAAGGAAGTTGTTGCCATCGCCCCCCCCCCCCCCACAACCGGCTTGATGGGTGACGAAGCAAGGGATGCGGCAGCATCTCTGTTAGCTTTAGCCACTTCCCAGCCCTTTCTGCAGGGGCCCCAGCCATGTTGCGCAGAGGCCCATTTCACAGGTTGATGGTCAGACAGCTTTTGGAATGCATCCTGCCGTATATCCATAGACCTGACTGATGCATACTTCCATGTCCCCCATTCTGCAGTGCCACCGGAAGTACCTGTGCTTCGCAGTGGGATGACAGAGCTACCAATACTGTCTACTCCTGTTCAGATACTCTCTGGGCCCGCACACATTCTCCAAATGTGTGGAGACAGCACTGGCGCCACTCAGAGAGAAAGGTGTGAGAATCTTGACCTACATAGATGACTGGCTTATTCTTGCCTCTCCTGGCAGGAGGTGGAAGCCCACACAACGCTGGTCATCCAGTATCTCTTGCAGTTGGGCTTCGCTATAAACCCCACCAAGAGCACCCTGTAGCCGAGCCAGCAGATGCCCTACCTCCGACTGCTCTTGGAGCGTGTGGAGGTGATATTACCCCTGACCAGCCACGTGAGGTCCATGGCCTTTGTGCCAGCAGGAAGCATCATGTCACTCCTTGGGATGATGTCAGCAGCCCCCCCGGTTGTGCGCCAGGGGCTGCTGAACGTGAGAAATCTCCAGTGCTGGTTTGCATGGCTATGGCTGCACCTGTTCCAGGACAAACAGTGTAAACTCTATCCCTCACTCAGCCGCCTCTGTGAGGGGGTTCAGCTGGGGTGTGTCCCTCACTACATCCAGGTCTTCACAGACACCTCCATGGCTGGTTGGGGTGAAACCCTCGACTCTTGACTTTTGTATTGGCCCACCCAAAATGCAATTTTCTGCCTATACCACTGCAAACAAAATCATGTTTGATCGTGTTTTATGTTCATCATCTTAAGTTTATATTCATGTTAAAGGACCAGTGTGTAGGATTTATGGGGATCTATAGGCAGAAATGGAATATAATATTCATAAGTATGTTTTCATTAGTGTATAATCACCTGAAAATGAGAATTGTGTTTTTGTCAGTTTAGAATGAACCTTTTATATCTGCATAGGGAGCAGGTCCTCTTCCACGGAGTCCGCCATGTTGCACTGCCATGTTTCTGCAGTAGCCCTGAATGGACAAAACCAAACACTGGATCTAGAGAGGGCCTTTCACAGTTTCAAGGCCACCATAGGTTCTCCCACACACTTGGAAGAGGAGGGGGAGGGGTATTCAGCTGGTTGCAATCTGCAACCTCACAGCTAGATGCCACTAAATCCTACACACTGGTCCTGTAATTCCACTGTGGCATTAAAGGATTGTTTCACAGTTTTTCAAGTCTTTCTTAAAACAACAGTCAGGTGCCCAAATGAACATTTTTTTTGCTATAATCATTACTCCTGTCCATACTGACCAGGGTTTGCCCTGACTTATGGTGCCAGATCAACAGAGCCCCAACACCCCAAGTATACGTAAGTCAGTTGATTTTTATCAGTTGCAGACTTTATATAGAATTTGCCCCACTAAAGTAAAATATCAACAGAAGCATGTCCTGCACTATTAGCTACTGTAATCTTGAGGCCCTATCTTGTACATGTGCCCTGTGCTAAAACCTGGTTTTATGAGCTTTATTTTTCAAATTTATATCATGCTCACAGGGAGCATAGTAAAGCTGTGTTTAGTCAAAATAAGTACTCGTACGTTTTGGGATCTTTTGGCAAATAATGAAGCTACCATGTATAGCCTGCTGTATATTCTGTTGTTCTTCTGCATAGCTAGTACTAGTGTTTATGATACTTTAAGTACATTTGACTGATGATACCTCTGTAATTGACTATTTTTACATTGTTGTATTGCTGCTTTTACTTAAGTAATAATGTAAGTAATAATACTTGCTGCAACTCTCATTTCTTTCAAATCACAGCTGAAGACTTTTCTGTTATCTGCTGTCTTTTATTGAACCAAATTTGAAGGTTAATATCTTACACTGCACTGTAACTTTTATTCTCCTGTTTTATCTGTCTTATTCCTTTTTAACTTCTTTTTATTTCCAAATTTAACACTTTTTAATTGTATTTAAATGTCTTTTTACTTGTGTTGCTTTTATATTCTGTCTTGATGCCTTTTATGCTCTATATAAAGCACTTGTATAGAATTGCCTTGTTGTTGAAATGTGCTATACAAATAAACTTGCCTTGCCTAAATAAAGCATATTTATTCTACTTCCATCACTGCTTTTTATCATCTAAACTCAGAAACATTTAATTCAAAGCCAGTTTCCAGATATTTTTATCAACTTTATTTCAGTGCAAGAAATAGACAAAACAATACAAAAACAGCGCTAATATGTGCATTAAACAAACACATTTTCAAAACACAATGTGGATTGACAGTTTGACTTGTTTCAATGTGTTGTTGGGTTTCATTTTCAAATGAGGTAAACGAGGAATTTTCTATGCCATATCCTACTTTATGTGTTCAATTTTGCAATAATTAAAATGGTGATATTTTGATTTAATTTCAAGTATGAAACAATACAACCTCAAATAAAATCAGTAGCAATATGAGTATATTATACTGGTACAGAAGTTATTAAGTATTAACAGTAGCCATGTCCGTGTTGCTAAAGGAAATCTTCACATTTTAACATATTGTGAGACAACACTATGACAATATTGTATATTTTCAAATAACATTAATATTCTATGTTATTTTTATTATTGCTCTGCATTCTTCTTAATAACTTCGTAATTTTAAATCTTATATTCTTTTTTAGTCTGACTTTGTAACATCTTTCCAGGGACTATAGTTGAAAAATAGTCTGGCACATTTACCAAAATGTTATTAATGTGCACTGTCCCTTTAAATAAACCTATAAATAAATTAAATAAATACATAAAAGTTCAAATGGCATTTCAAATCAATAAATAAAGTTTTTATGAAATACCAAGAACATAACAAAATGTCCGTAATATGAAAACTAATACAAATAAATACATAAAAAATAACGAAAAACAGATGATGCACGATTGAAAAACAACATTTCTTTCAGTGATAGAAACATGACCAAACAAACACTAGTTTTTTTATTTGCCAGTTTTCCATGTTCGCATTCAAGCAAGCTGATCATGACAGTGTATGATACACTGAATGTTTCCTCAAAAACATCCTGATAGCCCAAGAGTGCTCTCTGCGTCTTCATGGACTTTTTTCACGGTCCAAAGACACTTTATCTTCTCCATGATTCCATAAAAGTACTTTCTGCTACAAAGAGCACTAAACACTGAGTTAATGTCATCCACTATTACCGCCTCCTCTCATTTGATCTCATAGATCACACAGCAAGGTACGCAGGCAGGCCAGAAGGAATTATAGCATGAATGAAGCAAGATTTTCCTCCACGATGTATCAACCACAGTGAAAAGCTGTGATACTGAAGCCCTTAGCCTTCATCTTAACCTTAATGTCCTCTTGAGTCTGTTTCAGTGGAGTCTTCATCAGATAGACAATCCTCCTGAAACCTTCCTCTAGTCCCATGCCGGTGGTGGCTGAACAGGGCTGGATGAACCAGGCCCTGCCCTCACACACGCTTCTCAAGTCCAGTCTCAGGCAAAGCGCTTCTGGACTTAAAGCTCCCCGAAGGTCCTGTTTGTTTGCGAGGACCACGAGAGGAACTCCTCTGAGACTCTCGTACCTCAGGACCTAAAACAGAATAAAGAACACTTCAATTAGTATGGCATAAAACTAACTCTTCAGATGAATCTGCCCGTTATTATGAAGATTTTGTGTTTGCTACACATCCCATCAGGGTACACATTACTTTAATGCCTACTCAACATTTAAAAGCAGTATATACACACATAACATATAGTTTATAATACACTGTAATGTAAATAGACATAAGGACATTTTAAATGTTTATCAATGCATGTCTCAACAATTATGACTCCTCATATGAAGCATCCATAACTGGTGAATAAGCAAAATGATTGAAAATATAACACAGTTCTAATCATATAAAATATACAATATATTTGTTTCTCATATTTATTCATTTATTTATTAATGAAATATGTACTTATTTATAAAGACTTTTATAAATTCTTCACTGTCCATGACAACTGAACAAACCATCACCTGATGAGCACCACAAGATGCAGCTGAAAACTCATAGTCTGTATATATTGCCATTTATATAAGTATGTATCATTTTATTGTATTACGTTTTGCTCATTTTTCCTACTTTTTATTTATTATTATGACTAGTACATGCTGGTGTTGTCTCATCATAAGAATTTCATTGACTGCTACGTCATTCTGTATATATGACAATAAAAAACCCTGAAGCTTGAACCTTGAAAGTTCAGATTTTTTTGTCAAACACCATTTCCAAAGTCAAGATTAACACATCTTCATTATTTTTTATCACATTTATAAATAATTTTAAACGTGTCTGTGAATGATTTGTATATGTAAAGAATTAATAAATGCTTTATACTGTAACACACTGTAAGATCTGTCCTTGTGTACGACGATGTCATTAAATATACTGTGTTATCAGTCACTCATGAAAATTTTATAGCATGACAGATGCTTCACGGGAGGAGATTGACAAATAAGAACTTTAAAAAGTTACCCTAATTAAGAATCAAATATTGATTTAATTACCCGATGGAGTTCCTTGCAAGCCTCGTCCAGCCGATTCTGGTCCGAGCTGTCCACCACAAACACAACTCCGGCTGTGTCAGTATAGTGATGCTTCCAGTGGGGCCTCATCTTCCTCTGACCACCCACATCCCACACTGTAAGCCCCGGGCTGCTCCTGTCTGTCTCCAGCGTCTCCACGTTGAAGCCAACAGTTGGCACCGTCACCACGCTCTCATTGTACTTCAGCTTGTAGAGCAAGGTGGTCTTCCCTGATCCGTCCAGGCCCAGCATCAGGACCTGTGCTTGTTTCTGAGGCTTGGAACCATACATACCCATGTCTGAATGCAGCTTGTGTCTATATCCAAATGTATGGATTCCTGCACCCAGCGGATCCCTCTGTGTTGTCTGTCTGTAGGCTCAGTATGTCTGGTCTCTTATGGAGACTGTCTGTAATCAGTATGCTTTATGTACACACAGACAGAGTGGATCCTCCCCCTCTGTTGTGATGGGATTCTCCTGGTCCCTGAGTGGCTTTCGGTAAAGCTATTTATATCAAGAGTGACAGTGCAACTATGAGGAATGACATGCAGTTCTCTGGTTACCACAGTACAGTTAGTGGAGACACATCACACCTGCCCCAGATCATCACGCACACCAGCCAGGAAGCCCATATTTGGTACAACAGGAGGATGATGTTTCTTCCTGGCTGTATGTCCCATAGCAATGACATGGCCAAATGTAAAATTATCTCTAGAAGATGCAGCTTACGGAAACCTACAAAGAAAAAACAGTTTCTGGAAATTTGTTATTCAACTCAAATGGATGCGCACATACATAAAACATCTTTTGATTACAGCAATATAGATATTACATTATAGTGCCTATAACCTTAACCCCCTACAAGCCATCAGCTACCATGCTTGACAGCGGGAATGGTGCGTTTATAACAAAAAGTTCAATTTTGGTCTCATCAGACGAGAACCTTCCTCCTGCTGATTTCAGTCTCCCACATGCCCTCTGGCAAACTGTAGCCGAGATGTTGTGAGTCTTTAAAGAGAGGCTTTCTCTTTGCACCCGGCCAAGTGTTAATGTCTCTCCGATCTAAGCCTCTAAAGCTTGGTACTTCCTCACTAGTCTGCTTACCAGCTCACTCAGTTTTTGGGGACAGCCTGCTTTGAGGAGATTGACATACTCTTTCCATTTTTCAATGATTGATTTAACTGTGTTCAAAATGATGTTCAGTGACATGGAAATGTTCTTGTATCCATCTCCTGACTTGTGCTTTTCAATCATCTTTTTTTGCAGAGGTGCTTGTGGTGTTCATTTGTCTTGTCTATGGTGCATAATACTGACTTTTCAGACACAGGTGTACATACATTACTGCTACTGCTTTTTGTATTGATCAATGTCACAAAGGCCACATGAAATCCCCTTTGATTCTAATGCTTTAAAACAATAAAGCTACTTTTTCTTGGCACTTTAAGCACTACAGCTACATACAGTAAAGACTAGAAAATATGACCTAAAATCCACATCACTATTAACTGTCACAATTATCGATATAATAAATATATAAATAAATAAATATAAATAAATAAATAAATATAACAAAGTATTCTTTTAATATATCAGTGCATATTTAATTTCTCATGCTTGCTTGCTTCTGATTGTTTGTCCTGCTTAATAAAGTGGACTGTGGGCTTCAATTTACTTTATTTATTGAAAATTGTGGTATGAATAAACGTGGATTGAAAAGATTCATAATGTCTGTTATTTAATAAATTTGGTTTATTGACCAGACTAACAAACAGTCAAGAACATGGACTGCTGTAAAGATCTTCTAATATTCTAATCACCCAGCAGGTGGCATAAACTGACTACAAACAAGGTTCTCAAAACCTGCAGATCAATGTCAGAGTCCATGTGAATTTCAAACAGGAGAAAAAAATAAACCACAACACAGAGAAAACTGATATGATCATTTATAATTGTAATGTTTCCTTTTTGATTTACATTTTAAAATTCAGATTTGTTTTTACAGTTTATTAAAGTCAACAAAAACAAGTACAAATGCCACATAAACATTCTGTAACATACATTATCAAGGAAGAATGTTCAACTGAAAAAAGCACAAACAAACGGTTTTATCTGGTATCTATCTCTGAAGTTTATCAATCCAGGAACAGGCGCGTTGCTTCGTTGCTGTATAAACAGTGAAGGGGAGTGATACTGACATGAGGACAGTATGTACATTCATCTTACAATTTCATGTCTCTTGGAGACGTTCTTTCAACAATGCTTCTTCTACATGTGATTTAACACGGTGGGACACCGAGGTCGTGCTGTGTGCGTGGTATGATCGACAGTGTTGCATTAAAAAAAAAAAAAGAAGCGAGGAGCAGTTTTGGCAGCAGACTTCAGAACAGGAGACAAACAGTTAAAAAACATAAGGCAACAATAACGCGATTCATTCGAAGGCTTGTTACATTTTGTGTTCAGAGAAATGGAGATCAAATTGAACGTGATCTGTATCAGGATGTAGGATGTTTCTCTAAGTGAAGATGACACGTATTGATGGTAACAGTGAGTTGTCAGCTTCAGTATCTTTATATTCCACGTGGATTGCACTAAATGATAAGAAAGGTCAGATAACCTAATAAATAGCATGTCAATATGTAAGCCTATTCAAAAGGGTTGTAGATCTAACATGTTAATGTCAATTTCCAGATGATGTAATAATATTAAAAGTATAACTACCAACTATTACTTCAGTTATTGCATGTGATAACTCAATTTATTACCTTTTCTTACAAGTTTCTTTTTACATTAACAGCCAATAATTTGCAATTGTCATAATGTGATTTATTATCACAACATAATCTGGAAATGTATTGCTTTAATACTTTACATTTTATTCCCATTTAAAGTGCCATTTTATTACACACTGACAAGCTACTAGATTATCCAACAAATATCTCATTATCAGTAGTACACAGATCCTGATATGTTGGGGCTGAACAGAGTAACAGAACAGGAGTAAAAGTCATCAACAATCAAAATGGACATGAGACTATCAGCAATCGTTTCAAGACATTCAGCAACCAAAATATTAAAACGGGGCAACTCAACAAAAAACACTTCATTCATCCTCACACGTTCAGCAAGTGTGATATGACAATGTAATCGGCTCTATTGCTGTACAATACGTATGGTGATATTTGAACGAGCGTAGGTATATTATCAGTTGTGTTGTTCATGTATAAAGGGAATAAATTCATAATGTTGATTTGCACCAGTGACATATGTTTGATCCAGGGAAAAAATAAACTGCCCACGTGTTAAACGACAGAATTTTCAGTGCAGTCACTTGGTAGACGTCAATACAAGTGGACAATGTGGAAACACAGAATTAGGAATCGAAAAATATAAAATTAGTGGTCACACAGACATTGAGTGAAAGACAATATATTTGAAATAATATGGACGTGAAACTCCATGCTATCATGTATACTTTAAATGTGTCGTTATTGGCTAGACAACGAATTGTTAATTTGACACTTGTGTGCAAGTTTATCACACAAAGACAGACATCTATCACTTTTTCTCCTCACAGTCACTCTCTCTCTCTCTCTCTCTCACACACACACACACACACACACACACACACACACACGACATACAGATGTGTGTACACTCATGGGCGTTCCCCACGGCTGCACAAAGCTAAATCTGTTCGTTTGCATAACAGTGACCCAGCTCGCAGTACGGTGTCTGAACGATATGGCGAAGCTTAAATGAAAAGACATTTTGTTACAAGTGTCACTTTTACAGCAGTAAAAGTAAAAGAGGGCTGGCCGTGGTTTGATGCACTGAAGGACTAACTTTTGTAGCTATCGGTGATAGAAATAGTTCTCGCTCAAAAAGTTGCGGGCTCGGTTTTTGATATTTTCATCTTAAGCCTATTCTTGCTTATATTTAAACATCATATAGATACTGCATGTGGTAGACGGGCAGTCTACTGCTCACTGGCCTTGCCTTTAAACTTGACCACCATGACAGTGATGTTGTCAGGGCAACCACGGTAAAAGGACTGGAGGACGATGCTCTTGGCGCCAAAATGAGGCTCGTCAAGCCGATCCCTGATGAAGCGGACTGCTTCTTCATTGCTGAAGGTGTCCCACAGGCCGTCTGACGCCAGGATCATGAACTCTGGCTGCAGCTTGTTCAGGTCAAACGACATGATGTCGGGATCAGGAATGACCACGTTGAGGTTCTTCAGTGGGTAATCGCCCAGAGAGCGGGACATTGCTAAGATGCCCTGTACACGCCATGAGCCATTGAAACTGATGAAACCACCTGAGGAGGGAGACAAAGCCAGAGAGGACATGGTTGGAAAATAATATTACAAGTAATAGGATATGTGGGAAGGACAAGAGAGGGGGAAGTGTTAGACAGTAGAGTAGAGGAACACAAAGGCAAGAGGAAGAGAAGAAAAACAAATGTTTTCTTTGTCACTGCCATTATTTTTGTTCCTCTGAAACAGCTGGCAACATGTCTATTAAATTTTATCCACTGATGCTGTTGTATGCACATGAAATTGCCAAAAACAATACAGATCAGAGCCACTGACATGTTTTCACTCACTCATGGAGCACTTTATTTACATTGGATACGTTTCACTTCACGTCACATCCTGCATTTACAGCTGTGTGTGCTCTATGGCTTCAACAGATTTGCACACAGGGAATTGTACTGGAAATGACTGGATTACATGCACACTTCCATACTAGGTCAAGATGATTTCCTCATTGCTTGGAAGCAAAGTCGTAGCTTGGATTTTAAAAATACCAAGGTCGAGAGTTCAGGCCACTGGGGGCTATAAGATATTTGTGTCAGCCTAAAAATCCCATTAAGTGTATCTTTCTATAATAAACTGCACTAAAGTTAGCTAGAATCCCCAAATATCCAAACAAAAACAGATGATATGAACTCTGTGTCCTGAACAGTAGCTAATTTAGTAGCTACTGTCTCTTCAGCTCGCTGCTTTGATATATTGTAACATTATGTACAAACTGCAATTAGAAGCAAGAGAAGCATTAGATTTTGCCTAATGTCTCTCTTAAGCACTATGAGGTATTGACCTAAGCATTTAGCTACTGAGGACATTAATTAAGCTAATGAATGCATTACTTATGCCTTCACTTTATCATTAGACTGAATTAATTTGTCTTCTCATAACTGGTTGCTTGTATTTATTTGAATACAAGCCACTGGTAATAAGTTAGTCTGAATTCCTGCACTACACACTAAAATGCAACATTTCCTTCAAAGATTTTAATCAGGCATCACATTCATAATATGAACATCTTTGTAAAAATCTCACCAACACCTCAGACAATTATACCATCAATAAATGACAAAAAACTCTAATATGAGACCAACAATGTATCATAAGATCCACATAATATAATAGATGAATGGGAATAGAAAATGACCAAATGATGCAAAATAAGTGATTTATATCAACAAGTTTACAAATTAGAACAATTGAGCTTATTTTTATTAAGGAAATATGAAGTAAAGAATAAAAACTTCATTGAAAAATTTCTATCAAATTCTATAGATTTAAGATACATTGATGGTCTCATTTTTAATCAGTTATTGATGATATAATTATCTGAGGTGTTTGTGAAATGACCCCTTTTTGATTGGTTGTTGCAGCCTGTGGTTCTAGTATCAAGATATTTTTGCTTCATTAGGAGTTTGAAGATTAACGAAGGTCTATGACTAAAACATTGCATAGCCAGCGCTTAATTTAGCATTTAGATGTTACAACAGTTTCAAGAAAATCAGGTTTCCCTTATTAATATGCAAATGTATGCAGCGAGGTGCTCCAACATCTAATCAGCTCATCAGCTCTACCTGGGGAACCTGTGGTGTAAGTATAACGTTTCTATCATTTATTGTTCTCGAGGAACTGTGTTTCAAACAATGTGTCTGTACACAGAGAGATACAGATTGATACCAACATCACTGTAACATGATAATGTCACCCTATGAGAAGGGGCTACAGTATAAGAATTTATTAATAAAACATTTGGAGGCCTTCTCACCCAAAGTACAGTAGGGAATCTCAGCACCTGCAATCTTATAATTGCAAGCATTAATAAGTGACCAGCACCATAACGCAAACAAAATCTGTGGAGTTTCTTTCAGTACCCAAATGGACCATTAGATGGAGATGGTGGGCTGTCCTGACTACTGACCAGCTGACTAACTAATGAGGCAACCTGCCATCAAACTGAGAGTATGTAGATAGGATAGGAGGGAGAATTATGCCTACAAATACACCTTAAATACTGTGCACTGTCTGGCTGCATTTGATAACATGCTAATTCAGAAGCAGATTGTGTTATCAGTCACTGGGTTTTGATGTCCGTACAGAGACACAAGATGTGAAGAAAAGGATAACGCACTAAGCTTTGATCATAAGAAGACTTTTTTTATGCTTTCATGACAACAATCTGAGTTTTGATGTTCTCTCAAGCCATGTTGTGCTGCTCAGAATCAGTTGTGAAAAGTCTATTGGTCTGGACTGCAGCTGTTTTCTCACCCGCTTTCTTGATCCTCTTGCGTTCTTTGAGCTGGTAAGGTTTGTGATCATGCGATAGAGGAATGGCGTTGCCGTCTTTATCGCAAAGAACTCCACGTGAGTCTCCAACGTTGGCCACCGTCAACTCCTTATCAGACAGCAGGGCCACCAGACATGTAGTACCTGAAACAGAGGGAGCGGAGGGGCCCAGATACAGATAGGAAAAAAAAAAGAAAAAAAGAGATGGAGCAGGGGAGGGCGGGGGGAGAAAGAGGCAGAAAAGAGTCGTAAGAGAATAAGTGGATCATAATTGGGGTTGGCAGTATGGAAAAAAAATCCTCTAGCAGGGTATGTGTAATTTTATATTCATCACATTGTTGCAATAATCATTATAATACAATATTCATTCATACAAAAATGAATAATCTAAGTAGAAAAACATTTTTTTGGTAACACAGGAACTCGATGAGAAAAACCTCTTGCAATACACACACTTCCCTCCTGCAACAAAGTGAAACACATGAAACTGTGTGCAAACAATGCAACAAGCCCTCTGAAGTAACTTGTCTTCCTTGTACCAGTCTCCAAACGCTTTCATTTCTTCTCCTTCCTCTTTTTGTTTAGCTTCCCAGCCAGGCAGAACAGTCTGGACTCAGAATCTGAGGCCTATTGTGTGAGATCCAAAGTCCTGTAGAGAAAGAACAGATCTGCCTGTTTGGCCATCTGCTCACACAGACTAAAGACAAAAATGGAGAGAGAAACAGAGAGAAAGACAGAGAGACATAGAAAAAGAGAGAAGGGAACAGTGGAGAAAGTAGGGGGTCCTTCTGGCCTGGACCACCCGGACAGAGATAGAGATAGACAGAGAGAGAGTGAGAGGTGCGGGGGATACACAGGGAGAGAAAATGGGACGTGCAGTGGATACAAGCCCAGAAGAAAAACTAAAACAAAGCTGGTTTAAATGCCATCGTAAGAATGTGGTCGACCTACTAACTTTTGAGACTTCCCTTTAAATTTCCACATCTTGGCGTGATGTTTGACTAACTGACAGTTTATGTCTCAGCTGCTTTGGGGTTAAGCAGGATGAAGTAGGTCTTCCCCTTCCCACTCACTTCAGATTTACTCAGCCCAAACTTCAACTTCAGCTTGGACAATATATGTGAGGAATGAGACGGGGGACGGTGGATGCAGATGAAAAAAAAAAAGGAGTAAGAGGAGAGGAAGGCTGGAGGGCCAGGAGTAGGGGAGAGATATGAGGGAAGAGAGAGAAAATAGATTACTTCTCAGCAGGACAATGATTTTATTATTCCCGTTTATTGCTTTGGCTGAGAAAAAAAAAGTGATAAACAGAAAAACTGTGCAAAAAAAAAAAAGGAGACAGAAAGATGAGAAACAGCTGCAAGCGCAGTGAGGAAGACTGAAGTGAATATTGATGCCACTTAATTGTAAATGACTTACTAAATCTTTTACCCAGTTTGAGAAAAATATATTTCCATTAGTTTCATCATTGTATGCATCCTTAATCCTGCTGCTTATGCCTATAGTTTCCGCTGCACTGTGCCATGCTGTCCAGCTAATTATCCTTATCTAGTTCCCATGGCGATAGAGATAATGGACTGAGGTGCCTTGCTAGCACACCCTTCCCCAATTAGCCTAGCCATGCCAAGCACATATTCAGCATTCCCTATTAAAATGGCACCATGGCCCGCATGCACCCTGTGCTCATGCTAATTATTGGCTTAGCTTGGCCAGGCATACTTTCAACACTCCAATAAGATTAACATCTCAGCCCCAGATAGTCCCTCACTCCAATTTGTATCATTGCAATGATTCACTCTCTCCGAGCAAGCAAAGACTCTCCGCTTGTGCTGTCAGTGAGTCTGGAGAGCAAAAGTGTGCGTAGACTACATCCCGTGGATTTATGTTCTTAACCAAGCTGCTTGGCATTTAGGTGAAAAATGTGAGGGCAGGATTGCTGCCACCCTGCTCACCTCAGCTCATTGTCTGTTTCAGAGTCTTTCTAAAAAACACTACCTGCCCATTAGTCCACCCACAAAGTTTTTCCCCTTAGAGCTGCCATCCTATTTTACTTACCCTCCTTGGACTTGCACTGTTAACATTTATAACAATGCTATTTTTAGCCATACCATGTACATCATTTTGAACTGCTTTACAAAGGCTGTTCAACACTCAACACTGCATTTGCATACTATGTCACAATGAGGCTACAGGTGAGCTCTACTTTCTATAGTCTACAATTCTTATTCCACTCATTTGTTTCTATCATAAATAACTAGTTTATTCAGAGCTGGCCTCAGACTTTTTGGAGTCCTAGGTGAGAGTTTGTTTTGGGGGGCCTGTGTACATGTGAACCAGTCAATCATTTCTGATTCTGCGCAGTGTTTCTTTTTCTTTTTATCATTTTTATGACGTCATGGGCGTCATAAAAATAGTGACAGGTCAGGTCATAGGTGAAGCATGTCATTTAACACATCTATGGACAATTGTGGGAAACAGCAGTCTGATTGTACAGGGTCGTTATGGAAACACTGACAAAGTCAACCTTGTGGGTCAGGAAGTGGTTTAAGATTATTGATCTCACACAACCAAGTGAGAACAGAAAAATAAAAAGCTGTTTGCCTCGAGTCCTTACACACTTTTTAAACAACTTTCAAACACAAAAATCCTGAATAAATTCATGCTGAGGTCAAACAGAGCACTTTCAAATCCAACATCAAAGACAAGACAAAGACTTGACACTTGCATTTGATAGATAATTCATCACAATGAAAAACTCACTATCTTTACGTTTTTTGTATTCCTTTCTTTATGTTTTCTAACCATCTTACTGCAATTAGTTAGTAACTGTGAGCATGAAATACTTTACTTTACTGTCCCTAATTCATTCTGACATTTGCTACTTAGAAGTCAGCTTCCAAAAACCACTGTAACGTTGAGCTGTGCTGTTGTATAACAACAACTGTCACAACTCAGATGTCAAAGATGTTTGGTCTTTGTCAAATGTTTCATCAACATTATGTTCATTTCCTTAGGCTACACATTTCCCAGTACTATTTTGAATATTACTGCACATCAATAAACATTTAAAATGGGATAAAAAAATATTTGTGTGTCCTCTTTCATCGGTCTTTAACTTTTTCAGTCAGCATTTTGTATTTCTGTATTCTGCTGATAAACACTTTCTGAGTATTGCCCTGTTATGCCAATAGACTATGCTGTATGATCTCAGTCCTTATACCATAAAGTAGGATCCCAACTTATTATAGTGTATCCTATATTGATTTGAATTTTTTTCATTGCTTGCTACGAGCTTCATCAATTTTCATCCCTATATTGTACACCTACACACACCCTTTATTTATTCAGCAGCTTGGCACACCAGAGGACTACAACACTTCATTGGAACCTCTTCTTTAACACAAAGTGTTGCGAGCGAGTGACACAAACTAACTAAGTTTCAATTAATGACATCCAATGGCAAGCAGATCCAGTTTGGGTTAAAAAACAAATAAAAAATGGTCGTTTTGTTTCCATTTTGGTAACACAGACATAGAAAATTGTGTTTTGTCCTATCATAATGAAACATAAAATTTCAACAATCCCTATAGCTCTACTGTTATGGTCCCTTTTGGATGATGTTGCAGTTAAGTAGCTTTAGGGTGTGTCTCTAAAAGTCAACTGTTCTGACCTGTCACCATTAAAATGAGATGAGATGACATTTCACACAGTGTGAAAGAGAAGAAAGAACAGGGCTCATCTATGTTTTGCTAGGAAGGGGGAAGGGGATTAACAATTAAAGTTGGAAATAATAAGAAAGTTGATACCAGTTAGTGTCCATAACTGGGTTGGTAATGCGGGTGTTGCCTTCAGTATTTGGTGCTGCAATAGTTCAAATTGCATCGTTCTCGGCTCGACAAAGTGAACTAAAGGAGGAAACGCTGCGGAGTTTGAACACACTGCTGCAAATATACTCGGTGTGAGCAAACATTTAGTTGAATGAGAGTGGAGTGTATGTCACTTTTTAAGGTAATAAGACCCTTCACAGAAAAGAACAACGGGCCTTATGCATGAATGTTTTCTTATTTTTCCTCTTACATTTGTTCTTGCACAAAGCAATAAGAGGAAAATGAGAAAACATGAAACGTGCGCTGACAGCCAAGTCTGACAGCCAAGTCTGCTCTTACACACCTGAGTATGTTGATGAATTGTGTCTGATCTTAAATTGGATGCGTGTGCCAAGCAATTTGCGATTAGCATAAGGAAACATCCAAATATACCTATATAAGCTCAGCAGACTTAACTGCCATGTGCAAACCACAAACCAACAAGCCACGACAATTTCACAGGTAACATTAAACTCAGACAAAAGAAGAAAAGACAGGGGAAAAAAAAGGAAAACTCTTCTGCAGAGATAGAAACTTTAGGATAATGAAGTTTCATTAAGAAAATAAAATCTTATTTCAAATGTGAGCAGTGGTGTCATCAGTCCAGAAAAGCACAAAGCATGGCAAGAGATCACAAGTGCAATTAATGCTGTATCTGCAGAAGAAAGAACTCTTAGTGAAATAAAAAAAATTGTTTGATCTGAAAACGGACGCCAAAAAACAACTGCCTGCTGCCAGGCGTATTATTACAGCCACAGGAGGGGGCCAGGAAACTGTCAAAACAACAGACATGGATGAGCGCATTGGAGCCATTATTGGAGAGGTTTCTCTGTCGGGGTTGCAGCCTGATATTCCACTGGACAGTGACCTACCACAGCCAGGAAACATCCCGTCAGCACCAAACAGCATACCCCAGGATCAGCTAGCAAGATCTGAAGGCAACAATAAGCAACAATCCAAACTTTTAATCTTCACAGGGAATTTAATTAAGTTGAATGCTTCGTTTGATTCCACATTAAATGTATTTGAAAAACACTTGAATTTTACCTAGTCTACAGCCTACCATGTGCCTCTTTTGGTTTTAAGCTACATGTCTATTTTAAATCATTTGTATATAAATAAATTAGACAAAAAACATATGTATTAACGGTCTTTATTTTATTTTTTGGATGCATCTGGCTCCAATGCACCATCAATCATCATAAATCACTGAAATGCCATTACAGTTTTTCTGCCTTGAGTATAGGTTTAGGTCCATAGAGCGTGCACAGTATGTTTTCAGGAAGTGGCTTTTTCGGCTTCATGAGCCACTGAACAACTTTCATAGGAATAAACGGGGCCCTGCTTCTGACGCTGTATCCAGTCTCTTTATACATCCATGATAATTTCAGCTTAAGTAACACTGGCGACGGCACACAGATCCTCTCTTCTTAAATAGGTGTTATTTGGATAAACTGACTGGATATTGGGAATCTAAATGGTTACTTTTTTCATCTTAAAAATATTAAAACATAATAAAGTGACATGTTAACAGTCCTGAGGAGAAAATTACAATAGCTTAATCTCTGCCATTGCTGTCGGTTGGCGCAAAATGCATTCTGGGATACTTAATTTCGGCCGCCTTCGGCTGACCAATAGTGTAACTTCATCACTCAGTCAGTCGGTTGGTGAGTGGGGGACAGATGTGGTTATAGGGTTAGCCGCGCTGTTGCAGTCCAGCCAATAGAACATTTCAAGCTCTCTTGGGGGCCCGCTGGTGGCCACAGGGGTTCTAAGCAGGCACTTAGTTTTTAAATGTGTTGGGCGGGCCCTGGGATTCGATAGTTTCATCTCTGATCTAAGTTGAGGCTTCAGAACGTCACACAGGTTCGGAAGAATCTGCCTTGGTAAGTGAAAACGGCTTATGAGCCATTCGTCACTCTCAGTAAACAAATCTGCTCGATCTTTAAAATAATGCTCTCTTCTCAAGGCCTGGTTGGCCAACGCATCGAGCAGTAGCAAATGAGCAATTGAATTATTGTACATAATTTGCAAAAATACACGTAACATGTGTACAACTTGAAAACTCTTGATACTGATAACAGAATGTTTACAAAAATATGTGCAGATGCCAAAACTGTTAGTTTGTCATTTATGCCTGTTTGTCCATTTCTCTTTCACCTGGTTAAACACAGCTTACCAAGGAACACAGTTTCACTACACACTAACCAATACTGCTGCATTTATATAGTTTATATTGTTTACAACCTCCACAATAATCAAACTTAAGCCAATTTGATTTTTGAAAATATGAATTTCAGCTAATTTGAAAAGATGATGACAATATAGCTGTAAAACCCAAACCAGCCTAAACAGACTATTTTGTGGCTACGATGAAATAAATGTTTTAGAGCTGGTTAATACAACAGTTCTCATTATAGGTAGGCTATTATTTAATGGTAGGATGACCTAATGACAGGCTGAATATGAACATGACTGTTGAAAATCGTTGACAAATCGTACCAGCATACTTTCATGTCAAAATGCGTACCTGCTAAGCAAAATGCATACAGGTTGGCAGGTCTGCACAAATATTGATGAATGCAACAAAAGTTCTTAAATTGTTTGCATGAACAATTTAAGATCAAATCTGTGTGTATGCACAATTCATGCATGAGGCCCAATGATCAAAACAAACATTAAACATCATCGGAGTGAGAAAATGAAATGACTCATACCAATTAACAACTAACAATGAGATCAACATTCAGCTAAAACCAACTATAACAGCAACATACAAAGCTTAGAAAAGCAAAAACTAGATGATTGGTACTAAACAAAATGGAGCTTCACTTGGAAGAGATTCATATGATGAAAGCTAAAGAACAACATTTATATTGCTTCTGGCTGTTGAGGAAAGCTTGATTAACATTTCTGAATAGGCATGGGACACGTAATTAATATAACAATATGCAGTGTATAGTGATACAATCTGTTGCAATACAATATCAGTACTCTAGCACCAGAAATATGAATATCTTCTATTATATTACTGAAGTAGATATTTTTCTTTCCTTTCTGCAGATATTTGAAACCAAAATGTTTGGCTTTCTGGCAAATTCAGCCTTTTCCCAGTTATGGCTGTTTGACATTGAAATGATGACGTGTGTGCTCATTTTTCTGTGTGTGCGTGTTAAACAGACTCTTTGTCACCTCTTTATAAAATATAAACCACTTCATGAATACAATACACAGTAGGTTTGATTTCTCACTTGTAAAACAGTATTTTGTATTTTTAGGAGGTATCAGAAGTAATATTTCAAGTGTGCAAACATTATTTTTCTAAAATGTTTCTGCACACATTTCCATGAACTAATCTCAACCGTTCCTGACATTCACTTTGTAAGACAGAAACCTTGATGCAAGATGACATAATTAAACTGCCAGCTTGGTTGCTGAATTGCTGCTCGCACCTACAAGTACAACTACTGATTATTGGACTATGATGCACTGCTGAACACTTATGTGTGCTTGCGTGGGTGCAAACATGTGCGCTGTGAGACATGTCACGCAGCTACATAAAAGGTCAGTGCAAGCAGAATACCATACCGCATTAAGGAGACTGCTTCCATAATAGACTCTAAGCTCCTGGGCATTCCATCAAAGTCCCATCTCCCTTATCTTCCTTTCAAGCGCTTTTGTTCACTGATAAACAACAGAGGGATGAACGAACAGGGGGATAAATCTGATACGCTGTTGTCCTGGGGACTGGGAGCTGAATTGAGAGTGTATCTCTCTATTTTCCCCTCTCTCTTCCTTCCCTGCCAGCTCAATTTAGGCCCCCGATTACAACAGAATGCAGGGAGCTGTGCACCCTAAATGATGTGATTGTTGAATCAGATACACGGACAAGAATGCACAACAATTACCTGATCAGCAGATCCCCCCCCTGAGACGCTGACAAGAAAGCTAGGACAAATACTGCAGCAAATTCAATCCCAGGCTGTCTATTGCCTCGGACTAGACAACACAGGAGCTTTTTCATCGTAATGGAGCTTGACTGTAAAGTAATCTATAAACTCAGTGCCAGTCCTTGCTGTGCTGACCGAATAAAGATGATAGAAATATAGGGATAAAAAAAAAAAAAAGATATAGACAGACGGGCAGCTGGAAGAATATTTGGAGCCCGGATACAACAGGTCACAAAGCTTAAAAACAGAGACAGAGGGATCAGGAGAGAAGATTTAGTTGGTGGCTGTTTTGAGAGACAACATAGACCAGTAACCTGATGCTTATCTGCAGCAGGAGAAGCGTCGAAGGGGAGGATGATAAGGATTAAAAAGGATGAAGAGGTCGAGAGCAGGTGAGTGTAACAAAAGGTGAGGTAGCTGTAGTACACACACTACATACACCCGCCATTTTATTAGGAACACCTGTGCAATCTAATGCGATCCAACACAACAGCTCTGCCATAAATTCCACTTTTACGAAGCTTACTCATTTTCAGTTTTTGTTGACATTGTCAGAAAGGAGATAATTGTACTTTACGTTTATTATTGAGGTCGTAGTGGGTGGTGCCCCCCTTCATAATGCACTCCAGTAAACCACCACCACCCACTACGACCTCAATAATAAACAGAGTAGAATTATCACCTTTCTGACAATGTCAACAAAAACTGAAAATGTATAAGCTTCGTAAATGTAGAATTTATGGCAGAGCTGTTGGATTGTAATACATTGCACAGGTGTATCCAATGAAGTGGCCGGTGAGTGTATATATGTATGTATGTCAACCTTTTCTGAGCTGTCAGCCTCCAGACAGGGCGCTGTTAGTCTGGAGATTTTAATTCTCCTTTTTAACAATCAGTATCATATGACCCATTCTCTCGTTGCTTAATTTAACTGCGGCAGTCCTTCTCAATGGCTCTTTCATACCGATGACTTTGCAACCAACTTGCATGTGAGTCACATGTGAGTATCAGCTGTGTGCAGGTTTTTATTTAAGCCATACTCTGTTCAAGACCTATAATCTAATTGTAAACATCCACATTCTCTTTCCCCTGTCTTAGGAGGAAGGATACCACTCAACATCTCCGACATCAGTTTCACTCTGTGAACCAAAACCCTTCTCAATTTATTTTGTCTTAAACGTGCTTCCCACTCAGAAGAAACAGTTAAGGTTTCAGTATGCTTGAAACAAACTAGGTCTATCAACATGTTGTTGGATAACATCTGAAAAACATCTGAAAAAAAGTGTAATATCTCATAAATGAAGTATTTATCTCAAGGTCACATTCAAAGGTGGGGTCAAAAGTCTGCCATCACATCTAGCTGCATCCCACGGCCTCCCTGATCTCCCTCCAAGAACTCTGTCTTTTGAGTGTCTTTGAAGTCCCGACGCAACGAATCGTACAAATGGGGATAAAAAGGCCCACACTTTGGGTCTCTCCTTGAAGGCGTTCATGGTTTTGTGCTTGGTTGTACACACTAAAAGTGACATGGGTAGCGCAGAAAAAAAGGAAGCTTGCGAGAGTTCAAAATCTGCCTACTGTCTCACCTCTGCATGCCTGGCAAATCACTGCGATCCTTCAAGTAGATTGTTTGAAGTATAGTGAGGCCCTTGGTGAGCATTCAGACCAAAAACAGGCTTGTGTTAAAGTTTGAGAAACAGATCCATGAATTTCAAGACTTATCAGATGCCAAAACACTGCACTGCAGTTTTATAATATTATGAGAAAGGATTTTATAAGTCTGGGAAATCATAATGATGGCATTTTATCTTTTGTTTGTGTCGATCGCAGGGTAAACAGTAGGAAATGCTGCAAAGTAATCTACTGTGACAGGAATGTGTGCTTATGTGTATTTAACTGGCAAACACATTGCCTTTTCACGTAGAGCTGTTGTCTGTCTGAACATGGCCTTAGTCTAATCAGGGGCACCGGGAGAGAAAACTGTATTGTTGCATTTGCAGTCTGTCTCAATGTAATCATCTTATAATCAATATTTCAACCCTCTCCCCTGCATTCTCAATAAGCCAATAATGTTTCTGCTGAAGAAAGAAAAGAAAATCCTAATCTCCACTGTTAACATAAGGTCTTGGCCTCCTCTAATTTTCTTTTTCTACATCTATGATTCTGCGGTGGGACTTTTTGTTCCCTTTCTCTTCTCCCTCATGGTTTGTCTCTTTGCCCTCTCTCCTCACGCTTTGATGTTTTTGTGCGAATTGATCTTTTTCATCACCCTTTGTATCCATGTCCTCTGTCTCGCTCTCTGTTTGTCCCTCTCCTGTCTTTCCTTACCTTTCAGCTCTTTCTCTTTTACTGTTCTCCCTCCATTTGCCTGCCGTACAGGTCTCTCGTCCCCTTCTGCTGTATAGCTCTTACTAGCAAAATGTCCTCCTTCCACACATACATCCCTTCCTCTGACCCTTCTCCTACCTCTCTGCATCCATCACTCCCTCTCTCTTGCGTCACCCCTCCCTCCCCAGCCTCCCTCCAGAGATAATTACTACAAGCCTTGTGAAGATCAGCTTGTATTTAAACAGCTGAATAAGCAAGGACCGGGGCTGCTGACAGTCACTATTCAACAACAGTCAAGTGAAACAGAGGAGTGGAAAATAATAGTTTGCGTGCAGCATTATAGGGGACATTTAAAAACATCACTGGAGGAATAACTGGTACTTTCTTTTTTTGTGTGTCCAGTAATGAGCAACACTCGTGGGCAAACAGCCATCAGTATGTGGCCTCTGTCTTCTTGTTTTGTGGTCACACATTCACTCTGATATATTGTAGTCCCACATTTAGACCATTTAATGAGCAAGTGAGGAATATATATCGTCTAACCCACTGCAAAAAAAGTCCTCCCTAGCTGTAACAAATTCAAGCGCATGCAAACATGTGCAAGGATACATGTGAATATATTATGTATAAAGTTATGTGTACATGTTTTTAGAGTTTTGGGGGTATTTTTCCAGGCTATTATGGTGTATAGCGCGCACACACACACACACACTCACACACATACACACCTGCTTCATTATAAGTGGCAGAGAGCTTGTCCAGCATTTCTCTGTCCAAAGTCAGAATCTGCTGCTCCAGGATGGAGGGATAGGACTGGCCACCCCTCTCCTTTTTCTCATCCTTCTCCTTGTCCTTTTCTCTGTCTCGCTCTCTCTCCCGTTCGTAGGTCAGTAGCTGCTGGCGGAGAGCCTCGGGCAGGTGCGCCTTTGCAAAGTCAGCAGCAGCCTGATAATGGAGAGCAGAGGGAGATGGAGGAAAAAAAATTAGATAGGTTGCAGACAAAAATGATTTTGGTCAAAAACACTATCAGAGGCGTAAATATATTCTGATCGACATGTTTATGAGCATGTTTCTCTTTTACATTTTACATACTTTGTGTTCAAACAGAGAAGTAATGAAAACCTGACAGAAGTAGAACTGAAACAATTGGTAATTTTTAACCAAAAATACCAACCACTTACTGGTTTCAGCTCCTCAGTTGTGAGGATTTCCTGCATTTCTCAGTTTCATATCATTATAAACAGAAAATCTTTAGGCTTTAGACTGATGTCACCTTGGAATTCAAGAACATTTACCAGGCGTTTGTCTCTATTTTTTGACATTTCATAAACTAACTGATTAACTGAGTAAATAATTTTCAGATTAATTGATAATATCAATAGGTTGATAAGTTGCAGCCCCAAGCAAGAGGAAACTCGACTGATAAACTGAATTTAAAAATAAGTTTAAAAATCAGAGCAATTGAGAAGGTAGGCCTTAAAAACATATTAGCGTATTGTTGGTGCAGAATATTCGAATGTAGTGCCCAAACTGTGATGTTTTCTATATCTATACACACACATACATGCAGTGTATTTGTCAAGTGGTATATAGTGGGCTACAGTGGTGGTAGCCTGCTTGTCCTTTCTGCCTTGAACCAGATAAATCACGGATAAACAGAGATAAAGAAAGGAAAAGTGCATTGCCAATCAAACACACTCACACCCCGCTGTGGGATAGAGCTGAGCCAGAGAAACTGTATCCTCACCTCTATCCATTTTACTTTGAGGATAACACCAACTAAACCTTTTTTTTCACACATTCCTACTGCTGCTTCAGAGCAAATAATGCCTCCCTTCCTCCATCCCCCTCCCCTGACTCGGTGCCAAACAGCGAGGGCAAGCCAGTCCAAGGTCACGAAGTTCAGAAAGTTCCAAGTAAAAATGTTGGATAATATACTGCTGACAAGCCACTGATCTGAAGCATCCCAGATTCATCTCAAATTTCGTACATGTTTTCACATGTACGAAGCGGTGAAATGAGAAAACAAAATGAGCCAGTGAAGGCTGCAGGAGAAAAAAATAGTTTGATATTTCCTGGCGCTAAATATAATGATTTGAGGTCATATGACAGAGAGATATAGATGAACCCCATGTCTCAAGTGCTCATACGCTGTCCCCGTTTAGCTCCCTCTCCTATCTATACCTCCCTCTCTTTCTCTCTCCGTCTATATCTCATTCTGCTCTGGGAAATTGCTTTCAAGGACTCAGATAACCCTGCCTCCTCTTCTTCTTCTCTGCACACATGAAAACAACTCATCTACTCCTCTCCGGTTATATCTCTAGTCAGTGTTGTTGCAGCTTTCCGCTGCAGGCTCTGTCACTCTTCCCATATCTTCTCCGCTGACACCCAAACACTTCCAATGTTTTTCTTTCGCGAGACCGTCCTTCTATGTTATTTATCCGTTTCCCAAAGTCCCTTCTCTCTGCTTCCATAGTGATGTTCAGTCCACATATCACCATGGATCTTTTCTACACTCTCCTGTCTCTTGACAATCACCGTAGACATACCGCCATCCTGCTGTTACCATGCAGAGTGCAGAAGTCATAAACTGGGTTCAAAGGTGATAAATAGAAGTCTTTAGTCTTCCTTGGTTGTGCTGTGCCAAATACTGAGCACTTTAATTGTCTGCCTGTCAGTCCTTAACAAAGCCCCAAGGTCACAAACCCGTTTTTCCCCTGGCCTAGCAATATACCAACCAGTTTTGGAGATAATGTGACTGCATGTGTGTCTAACTGTACACAATTATAGTCCAAGATAAGCCTGGGAACAGCAGACAGCCTTGACAGAGTGGGAAGTGGGTAAATCCTAATTATCTGACCATCTAACCTGCTAGAGAACCAGATCAACACTTCAGACACCTGGCTGTAGCATCTGCACTGGTTTATAGGATGAAAGGAGGGAAAGGGCGGATGAGGAAGGGATGGACGGGGATGAAGACTGAGGGATAGAGGGATGAAGACAAGATGGCAAGGATCAAGGACAGTGATACAGCAGTGAACAAAACGGAGGATGAGATTAGCAGTTGACATAAGAACATAACAGAGGAATGTGAGAAGAAGCTGAAGGACGAGCTGGTCCTTAAAGGGAGAGTTATTCTTGCTGAGAGAGACATAGAGGGTTCAGAGCAGCAGGGGTCAGGAGCTGAAATTCTATACTGCATAGCAGCAGTTGACAAAGAAAATGTGCTTCAACGTGCGGAAACAGAAAGCGGGGGGGAGGGGGGGGAGTGATGAAGATGATGAGTATATATGGTCATGGAGGAAAAATAGAGAGAGATTTGAATGAACAAATGGTATAAGAGGCATGTTTGAGAGAGAAAAGGCAGGATTAAGTTTTGGTGCAGGGCTTTTTCGCTGAAAACAGGTGCCTGCTGCAGCCTAGAAAAACACTATTAGGGCTGTGAGACTGAACCAGAGCAGTAAAGATTTAAGCTGTAAAAAACAAAAACAATGAGCTGAAAGAAGCTAAAATGCTCCGGAGAGCTGAAAAGTCAGGTTAGGATTCTCTGAGGGTTTGTCACGTCGAGCGACCCCTTTCACATTACACAGTTATTTGATCCATTTTTATCATAAAAATATTCATTAGTTCAGCTTTAAGTTGTTGATTATAATTAATAGGGCTGTAACTAACAGCTATTTTCATTATTTATTAGTCTGTTGATTATTTTTTTTAGAATAATCAATTGGTTATTTAGTTTATAAAATCTAAGAAAAGAGTGAATAATATCTAGAGTCCAAGCTTAAGTCTGTGATAAACATTCCAAAATCCAGACATGTAATATTTTTATAGCAAAAATGCCAAATATTTAATAGCTTCAGTAACCAAAAACTGAGAATTTGCAGCTTTTCCTCATCACATATGATAGTGAACTGAATATCTTTGAGTTTTGGACTGTTGGCCGGACAAAATAAGACATTTGATGACATAACATCAGGCTCTGGTAAATTGTGATGGGCATTTTTCACAGTTTTTTAATGTTTTATAGAACAAAACTTTATCTGAATATTAACTCACAATGAAAATAATTGTTAGTTGCAACTCTAGATACAGCAAATCTAAATTTATATAAAAAAATATTTGGAGCTAGTTAAATTTTGTTATTTTATCATGATTAATGACTCTTAAATGATTATCAAAATTGTCAATTTTCTCTGGAACAACATATTGATTGATCACACAATAAAGTCAGCATTCATAGCTAAAAATGTATTTTTTGCAGTGCAAACAATCATTCTTGTGACTCCAAGTCCCAAAACAGGAAAGCTGGCTCAGAGTGCAATCAGTCATGGCCGTGCAGAGCGTCACATTGGCATCTCCTTCACAGAAGACTTAACTTGCACCACACATGCAAGCACAAATGCTTGTATGCACATACAGTAAGTACACAAACCCACACATACCTTCCTATCTCAACAGGGCCACCTACACATCTACCCCGTCGCCCTAACTCTCCCTCCTGACTCCTAACTGCGAGCCACTCTGATGCGCAGTCCAACAGAAATAGTCAGGCCTTTTAAACACTTCCATCCATCACATTGCGAGTCTGGCAGAGAAAAAGAGAAAAGTCATGTGAGTTTTCCTTTAGAATCACCCTGAGGGAGTCTCATAACCGAAGTAGAAAAATCTCTTTCTGCGGTCTCTCTGACAGATCAAGCAGGCAGATGGAGAGAAGAAGAAAAAAGAAGAACGGAGTGGGAGACACTGAAGAAGAGAGTAAGAACCATTCATTAGCATCACTCAAGCACGTCATTAAAAGAGAATAGAAAAAGAGAGATAAACCCTCAAAGCAATGACATACAGAGAAAGCAGTGGACAAACTCTACTAGAGAAGGAGTCTGGAAGAAGAGCATTTCAAAATATTTCCCTTTGTTGTTTTGATTTCCAATTCTAGTTTTAAATTACAATAACATTATTCATCTCTGAGGGGACAACATTCGCCCATTTAAAATTCCAGTACAGTATGCATTGAGTGTAAACACTATGTGCTCAACGCTACACGCAGTAAGAAGGACATCATATGCCTGTACCTTAAATTAAACAGGAAAAATAAAAACAAATAGATTATGAGAATAATTAAAGAGGAAAAAGTCTATTTAACTATCATGTCTGTTGTGGAGGTGTAGCATGTTTCTCCTCAGGATGACATTGCAGGGATTAGTCTGTCCACAGGGCCAATGAGAGCATGAGCATGGGGCGCTAATTTCATTATCTCACACCTGAGCTTTGTATGTGTCAGGGCTATGCCAAGCAAAGGTTATTAGTGGGGCTGTGTGTGTTTGTGTGTGTGTGTGTGCTGGAAAATTACGATGTTGTCACTGTATAATAAATAGAAGCCCTCTCTTTTGTACTTAGTGGAATGTGAAAGCGGGCAAACAACACTGGGGTTAAGTACACGTGAACACACGAGCACATACACACTGTCGTTTGTGAGGCTCAGACCGCAAATTTATTCTTGAAATTGGAAGCAGAAGCACTTAAAGTACTCAGAAAAATGCAAATTTTGATATTTCAAATGAGCAAGCTCCATCTGCTGAGTGATATGATCGTGGTAAGAATGTTTTGTCAAATATCATTTGTAAGCTTTAAATCTTTTTATGCTGCTGAAATTATAACTTTGGAAATAGTTGTTTCAAATCAAATAAACAATCATAACTCAAGGTTCACTTATTAGTTTTCTGTGGAGCTTATATTTTATTGATAGCGGTGAAGCGAGCTCACTTATTCTGCCTGGTTTTAAAATATTGACTGATTTATAGAATAATCCCCAAACAAGTTAAACAGTGAAAACCAATTTGTTTCTTTTTTTGTTTTTTTAATGATAGTAAAACTGAGTCATCTGCTGATTAGACTGACGCCATGTGATTGAAAGTTCTTTTGTTTAGTATCGAGTCCTGAGATGCTATTTTTCATATATTAGAAAAAAGAAATAAACCAATCACATTTCATTCTTTTTATCCATTTTGTCACTTTTTTAGTTTTGTTGGGACTATGGGTGCAAACTAGCTGCTGTGTTGAGCTATTTTATTAAAATGTCAATATTAATGAATGTATGAATTGCACTGGGGTCATCTCACTTATTCTTTCTGGTTTTAAAATACTGGCTTATCTTTTAAAATATCCCAAACAAATGAAGCTATACTGGCAACCAATTTCTAAACCTGTTTCACTTATTTTTAGAAAAAAAAAAAAAAAGCAATAACTTGCTTCCTGTGCAGTGTGATCCTAGAGCCAGATTGGAACTGTTTGTGTGGCCTTGAAAACACCCCCTTTCGTCCAAACACACAGATTTTACCCAGGCATCTCAAAACTATTTCGCCCTGCCAGCCATTAAATCTCCCCCAAAACCACAACAAACATTCTGAGCGCAGATGGGCTCGGGGATGGAAGGCTGGTGTAGGGCAGCGGTGGTACTGTGAACTTTAAATCTCCTGTAGCTGCCAACAGAAAAGACACATACTGTATACATAAACACACATCAGTGCATTGGCTTAAGAAACATTCAAAAATAAACCACTCTGATTCATATTCAAATACCAGTCATCCCTCAGAGGGTATACGTAATGCCCAACACTGTGCAGTGTAGCTGACAGTGTCAAGAGGACAGAAATGACTTCTGTAAAGTGAATGAGGATTTCAGAAGCAGAGCCAGAGCTATAAAAGTGAATCAGGAGTGGATAGTTGAATAGAAGTCCATTAAAAGTGGAAGGAAACGCTTCAATGCCTTCAGCTTTCAGAGAGAGACAGAGAGAGAGAGAGAGAGAGACAGAGAGAGACAGAGAGAGAGAGACAGAGAGAGACAGAGAGAGAGAGAGAGAGAGAGACAGAGAGAGAAAGAGAGATCGACTTGAAATACTGCCTCATGGCTAAACAGAGTCAGCCCCAGCTCTTTTCTCTCCGACTGTGAAAGAATGAGAGGTGTAAGAACGGTATGATAAGAACATCTGGTAACCATGGTTACAGCTGCCAAGGCTTCCCATTGGCTGAACATCTGTCCCACCTCAGCAGACATCTCATTCTAAGTCCCCCTCAAACTTGCGGTGACACACAAAGACCTGCCCCCGAGGACAACAGTCCACAGCCTGTTGGCTCATTCAGTTGCCAATAAAACAGATTTTACAGCAAAGGTGACCGTCTGCGACTCCAAATCGACCACTCCAAACACACACACACACGTACACACACACACACACACGCGCACAGAACGCCAACAGGTACAAACTTGCACTCAAACACACAAACAGCGACAGATCTTGTCCCTCTTTACTCATAAAGTGAAGGGAAGTATTACAGAGGTGATTCGCATTCAGGCAGTGAACAGGCTCAGAGCAATCAGTCTGCCTCTCCGCTTGCAATACACACAGCTTAGAGTAAGATCTCACCATGTGTCCTTCCTGCGACAGCCGGGTCTATTAGAGGAGGTGAAAACTCATATAAAACCTAAACAGTCTATTAGAAGGAGGCTGTCTGGTTGATCCATAGCTTCCTATAGCTTAACCTCGTAGTAACAGTTCCCTGTCAGTGTCTATGGCGTGGACTCCTGACTCAATAATAGACTGATGTTTAGTTTATAGAAAAGAGGCTCAGCATCATTTCCAGTGTTCTGTGATGCCAGAACATGATTCATATAACTGCAGAAACATGCAGGGATTTGAACTGCTTATATTACAGCCTGACCGATACTGGATATATGCAGATGATACTGATATCTATATCTGAGATTATAAAAAAAATCAGGTAGAGATACATCAGCTGATATACATTTTTGAAACGTAAATTGAAATACATTTGTTTTTTAAAAAAGTTGTGTTTAAGACATGTACTACATGTACTGAGTGAGATATTTTGTATGTAAGCATGTAGCAGTAATTTCCATTTATCAATCGAGGAGCTCAGTAGTTCAGCAGAGGCTCTGTGCCTTTAATTTCTCCAGTGAAAAATAGATGTTTAAACTTGAACAAATTAATCTCAACTCATGGTCCAAATCTAACTTTTTCCAGAGCTTTCAATCACTTCTTGCAAGTCTTCATCAGTGGATGGTATGCTCAGTTGCCATGGACCTGAAAAAAATTACTCTTCACTTAATTTTGAAAACAAAATTGATATTCTCACCCTGACTACTTGACCCTTTTACCCTGATGGAGTTGTTTGACAGTGTATTTTGCTTATTCAGCTTTTGACAGAAGCCACCAGTTTCTCCTAAATCCTTCCTTCAGTCTAGGACCAGAATAGAGACTGCTGGTGGCCTAGCTCTTTAAGACAGGGGTTTAATCGCAAAATCCCTGCTTCCAGTTCGACTGAGCACCAATGTTGCATGTCATATCTTATCTCTCTTGCCTTATTGCTTAATAAAAGTTTACAGTCAATACTCCACTCCACTGCTGTGCTACCTAGCTAGCCTCGTATAGCAGCTAGTTTAAGCAGCAAAGACGTGACAGAGCCATGACTTATCTTTTAAGTAACACATCTCACAAGCAAAAGAGCACCTTACCATGAAATCAACACTTAACAGACCCACAAACTCCGTCCACCTCCATCAGCGGTCTGCTCGGCTGTGATGCTTTCTGCCATCTTACGTGGATCAGTGTCTTGCAAACAGGAGCTACAGTGCTTTTTGGTGAACAAACATGTAATGGCAACACTGTTTCTAAATGACCTCAAACATAGCTTTGGCATTTCTTTGCTTCAATTTCTTTCTCAGCTGACATTTAAACAGATAAAAATGTATCTGTGATGAACTTAAATTGGTTGATATCATTGGGGTTAAAGTTAGATTTTAGCTTTTATGTGTGAGTAACATTATTTTCCTTCTATATTCACCGGACAACAGCAAGAAAATTGCTGCCATTTCTACAGCAAAAGAAAAAAAAAACGATCATGGGAAATGTTAAGTGGAAAGGTGCAGAGGCGCTGATGCTCACACATTTCCAGCAAGGCAATAAATAACATTCAGACTTCCATCTTGCTGCCTTCTTTCCAACACACACACACAAACAGAGTCGCCACAGTGTAAATGTGGCATCCATGAAATGTAATGCTAGTCATTAAGTACTACAGCCCTGTAATTTCTTGGGTAATAATATTGAGTGCTAAGCAGCAGTATTGCAGAGGCATAGCCTAGTCGTCGTGCACATGTGTGTGAATGTGCCAATATTCATGTGTGTGTGTGTGTGTGTATCACAGAAAAGATAGACAGAAACAGTTATTACATTTGGCCTGGGTGCTCCACACGTCACATGCCTGAGCGCAGGGGTGGCAATTAGAATAACTCCAACTGGCATAAATCAGCACGGGCCATAAACACCAGAGTGAGGGAAAAAGAGAGTGATGGAAGTAAAAAAATGAAATGAGGAGGTGAAAGGAAGAGAGAAGAGGTGATATAGCCATTTTAGATGGGCACTCAGGTGAGAAAAATGAGGGGGAACGAGAGGGAAAAAGGCGGAGAGAGGAGAAAGAACGAGAATCGCTTCCAACTCAGATCTGCTTCCAAATTTCTTGGAGGCGTGGGACTGATTAAAACACATTCACACACAAACACACTTACATCTATCTTGATAGAATTAAAAATATCGACAGATATTATGAGTGAGGACAACATCACATAGTGTCTTTTTTTTCCTCAAACCATGGGCAGCTCATTTTGGGGTGCTCTGTCTCTTACATCTCAGCACTGACAATACTTTCTCCTCTTCCACTTCCAGTAAGTCTATTATTACCAACAGCTACCAATAACAGTACATAATCCCTCGCCTTTACTCCAGCTGCAAGAAAATAAATGATAATTCTGAATAAATATTACACATTCCTGCTACATTACCAAGCAAAGATGACTTCCCACGGGTCCCCTCTTCCAAGTCTTATAAAGCTACAGACTCTGATCATATTAACTGCAGGAGGGCACTGCAGAAACAAATGGAGCGATGTCACAAAGTTGCAGGGTCAACATTTCCACCGCACTGACAAGACTCTGTTTTTAGACAGACAAACTGCATTATCTATTGTTTAGTGCGAGCCGACACTTTATACACCAAGAATGATAGTCATGACTGTCTTATTAATACAACATCACCAGGAAGTAGTTTCAATTAAATGATGTGACATTAGTTTATTGGTTGAGATTTAACGAGTAGTCAATGAATCAATTAGTTGGCAGAAAATTAATCAGTTTCAGTCATTTTTCATTTCATTTCATGGTTCCAGCAGCTCAGCTGTGAGGATTTGCTGCTTTTCCCTGTTTAAACTATAGTGAACTGAATATTTTTGGGATTTAAGTATTGGTCGGACAAAACAAGCAATTTGAAGATGGGAAATTGTGATGGCCATTGCTCACTTTTTAATTTTTTTTTTTTTAAGTCAAATAATCCACAAAACATTGCTAATGAGAATGATCCTTATAGTTGCAGCCTTAGACGACTAACCATTCCTGAGATGTGAGGTGGGCATGTCGATTATTATGATAAATATGATCAATCATCATGCATTACTGTGACATCTCAAAAATTGTCACGATCACGGTATTAGTGTTGGAATAATTAGTTGCTTAATCGAGTAGTTAATTATCAGAAAATTAATTGACAACCATTTTGACAATCAACAACATCAGTTAAGTCATTTCTCAAACAGAAAAGCCAAACACTGATGGTTCCAGCTTCTCAATTATGAGGATTTGCTGCTTTGCATACATTTAGGTTTTAGACTGTTGTTGGGATAAAACAAGCAATTTCAAGACGTTGCTTTGTTCTCTTGAAACTTGTGATGGACATTTTTCACCATTTTATGAATTACAAATCAACTAAATAATTTATATATAGTTATCAAAAACATCATCCACAGATTATTTGATAATGAAAATAATCATTACCTGCAGCACTTAAAGGTAATACAGTAATAACACATTGAACCAAAGTACAATGGTGGCGATCGATATTCATAATGGATATAGACTCACATTGACAGGACAGCAAATTCTGTACTTTGGCAAAAAACCTCAGTTTAGTTTGATGCTTATCATACAGAATTTCGACAGGGAGCAGACTAAATTATTGCACATTTGCAATTTCCTTAGATGAACAGATGTAAGGATAGAATGATGACCGTTTCTGTTCAGGACCCAGAGGGTTTGGCTAAGCACTTTTCAGATATCCATCAGTTTACAGATGTCCTTGTGCTAAGGACAGAGCCAGCACTATTAAAAGTTTCTGAAACACGTTCGTACATAACAATACAGGCTCCTCAGGGCTGCACATGTTCATTTGAATCAGGATATTAGAAAGTGCTGATCTATAGTGAGAAGAGAAGAGAAGAGAAGAGAAGAGAAGAGAAGAGAAGAGAAGATTGAGACACTAATAAAATAGATGCACAGTGCCTCCGTAGGCTTGTCCTTTGGCATCTATTAGAATTTCACTTGTCCTTCAGACCCCAACACCTACCTCTGCTCTATTTATATACACACACCCGTGCACGATTTCTGTGTGTGTGTGTGGAGTACACTGCTGACATTTTCTTGTCTTCATTCTCTCTTTTACTTTGCAGAAAAGGGAAAACAACCTGGGGGAGTTGATTTATATTACACTAATTGGCAGCAATATTCTTTACATGCAGAGTTAAAACACTGTTTTTTTGTTTTTCCAGTTGTCTCTTTTTTTCTGCTGTTACTGCATTTATGTTTTCTTATTTTAAATAAGTGCTCAGAGAAAACAGTTGAAACTGTATTTGCAGAGATCTTTTCAAAAACAAATTATCTGTAAATATACAACTCTTGTTGTATCCTGTCGTAGATTTAGAAGTTTAGAAGATATATTTACATTGCTTCTTTTGTCTGACAAACAGTCCAAAGGGTTAGGGTTAAAGATCTTCAGTTTACTGTCATATATGACAAAGAAATGTACCAAATACTCACATTTGAGAAGCTGGAACCAGTGAATGTTTGGCATTTTGCTTGATAAACGACAATTTAAAATGTCAAACTGATTAACAGTTGCCGGTTATTTTCTGCTGATCAACTAATAGCATAATCCATAAATTGTTTCAGCTCTACTCTCCATGTAATCATATGGTTTCACAATTTGTTTTTTTTAAATAAATGATACATTAATCTTACAAAAATCTGTGACAGCATGACATCTTAAAATATTTATAGATTTTGGTCCACGTAAACTTGAATGTTGAACCTCAATATCATTTTTGTTCTGGCTGGAATGTGTTTGTTACTCCATGTATTGAAAACTGTTAAGTACCAAAAGCTGGCATTGAATGTTTGGTCAGATTTATTGACTTGTTTACCTTTTCTTAGGTCAAAGTTTCTGATTTAAATCAAAATTTGACCAGACCATTTTAGCTAAAATGAAACAACTTCTGCTTTTGTTGAGAAGTTTTAGCCAGACAATCAGACTCAATCGCCATTTTGTTTTGCTTAATTCATTTTATCGATACCTTACTTTGACAAATTCTTAAAACACTTTTGTTATTTCACAAATGAAGCCATGTTCAATTATTTCATTTGTATCATTGAACAATCTGGAGAAGTTGTAAGAGATTCAGAAGGCTAGAGAAGTTTGGCAACTTTTGTGAAATAAAAAAAAAGGTTTTGAAGAAAAAGATGTTTATTCTTTGTTGAGAAAAATATTGATAAAGCATCGTATTGTCGCTGGTATTGATACCTAGCCCTAGCTATAACACAGTCTAATCTGATTTAATGTAATAAACAGGAACTAGAGATTTAAATCACATGATTTTTATTGATGATACTTTTTCAAGATCTAGTAGTGTTTCACATTCTTTGGGTTCCTATTTTACTGCAATATCACACATTGAGCTTATTTTATCCATGTGCTCTGAACAAACAGCAGGATGTAACATAGTGAAGGAGGCAGAGTTGTGAAGACAGCAGGCAAAAGTTTCCAAAAACAAGAGCGAGTGTTCCTTTCCCTCTTTTGAATGTGGGGCACAAAAAGCCTAGAGGAGAGGAGCTAAGTAAATGTCAGCTACGCCTCTCTTTCTCTCTCTGACACACACACACACACACATACACACACACACACACACATCTCAATCTTACACCCTCCCAATTGCTCATGCGCTCCGGGGCCTATAATCTCCCTCTGCGCCCACACACAGATCACACACACACTTGGCAAGTGTTCTTATTTGTATTCCTGCGATCTGGAGCTTGCATTCTCTGTCAGACACTGATATATCAATTGCATGAATATTCATACACTAGTTAGGGTGGCAAGCTACACCAACCCCCTCTCTTTTCGCAAGCATGAACACACACACACACACACACACACACACGCACACACACACACACACACACACACACACACACACACACACACACACGCCCATGTACTCGCACATGCACACACACCTTACTCACACTGCGCTGATGATTTATGTATTCCTAAACAATGCTAACCTTCCACATACACATACAGTATGTGAACACTGAAGTGTTGAGAGCTGCCACAGCAGGGTCTTTCATCATAAGCTAATGAACTGTGTCAGTGTCTGTCTATCACACCCTACACACACACACACATACACGCTGACAAGAGGTGCATCTCGGTCTCTCTCCTGCTGTGATTGAAGCCCCTTATCAATCATTTCCTGGTTGATTAATTGGTACAGCGGATCTCCTGGTAGATTAATGACATCTGTCTGAGAGCCTTTTTACGTTTGAGTAGCTTCACTGAAGAGGCTGAAAACTGCAAATGTGTACACACACACACACATACATTCACACACACACACACACAAAATGCACATGAAGTATCAGATCAGTCAGACCTCAGATGCCCTTCTTAAGCCATTAAAGACATTAGCTAGAATCTCATCTGGTTTAAGGAAAAGTGCATTAAGGACTTAGTAAATAATTTAAAAAGACCACAGCTGAAGGTACATTGCTCCACAAAGTCTATCCATTATTGGACTTTTAGTTGGAGGCTGACGTTGTCAACTTCATTAGAGTGGGAGTATGAATCTGCCTCACCCTTTTTTGCTGGTAGGAAGCTATTAAGATGCTGGTGGTGGAGAGACAATCCAAGACCTTTGTCAGTGTGCATTCGTCATCTCCGCTCGCCAACTTTCTCTCCTACGTCTTCGGCGTGTCGAATACGGCTCATTGCTCCCGTGCTTCGTCTGGTTCCTCTCATATACATGCACTTATGTCGCAGCCATACATGTGTACAGCTCCTCTGATCTGAGATATCAATTTGCATTTCTCTCCACTCCACTGCAAGCACAATGCACATCCACGCTGCGATATCATATCACTCACTCTCACTGAAACCTCGTCCTTGTTCTTTTCCGTTTCGTTTTATTCAGCTGTGATTGAAGGGGTGATTATGCATGCGGCCTTCATACAGCAGGATCTTAACTTAAAACCACATTTCTCTCACTGCTTGCCCTAACTCTCCTTCCGTTCAGGTGGATACATCCTGTGTTCTTATCGAAAAGCGGAAAGGCGATGTGAGCATGGAAAGAGAATGAAATTGAAATAAATAAAGATAGAGTACAAACCTCGTTAGATCTACAGAGGACACAGCAAACACAAAGATTTAGAGATGAAAGGGACAAATGTGAGATAAGAGAATTTCCGAAGCTGACGTTCGGGAGGAAAGCAAACTAAGTTTTCTGTTTACAGATTACCACCTCTGTTGTAAAAGTGCTTTATCACACGACAATGCCTTCACTGTGGGCCAGAGGGAAATGGCGAGATAGGAAGGAAGGATGGAGCTGAAGTAAACACACACTGCTTCTCTGTTCCTCCAGCCCCTCCTTTCCCCTCTATTACTTCTTCCTGCCAGAGGTGAACGCCCTGTACCAGTCCAAGTAGGCATCTAATATTTAATTGTGATGCAACCTATAACTGCCGGGCTGACAAATGATTTTATATCTTGTATGTTGTGTTAACAGACACATTTATATCTTCCTTTCTGTGCGGCTGTTTTTGTGTATTTAAGACAAAACATCAGTAATAATGTTGAGCATTTATAGAATTTTTTTAATATAAAATGAAAAATATCTATTGATAAAAAAAAGCAGGGAAAACTCACTGCAGTTTATAACGGACCTTTAGACAGCAGTCATGTGGGTAATTGATCATTTAGGCAATCAATCGTGTCGTGACCGTCCTTAAACTGAGTTTTAAGCGACAACCGATCCGGCTGATTCTAAAATTAGTCACTGCCAACAAATTAGAGTTAAAATCAGGTTTAATCTTTATAGTGTCCGCCCAGTTTAAAGGCACCCTGTGGACTTTTTGACCACTAGTGGTGCTATAGAGCAATGTTTTTACAAGTGGGTCCCTGTTTTGTTTGTAATGAACACACACATGAAGCATGACGTGGCATGATTTTCATTGCGCTGCTGGTTTTATGCTATTCTGCTGATCGACAGTTGTTGGCAGTAATGAGCAAAAAAGGAAGCAATGAGCAAGTAAGAAAACCGCTGGCAAGCAAACTCGGTTTAAAATATTCTAAAAAGTGGCTTTACACATGTTTTATGAGGAAGGAAACATGTTCAACACACATTTAGTGAGAAAACTAAGTGGTTTTCAACACTTCTCAACACACAAATTAAAGAGCTAAAAATTGCCCCATGTTATCAGATTAGATAGAAATCCTAAACATGTTTCTCTTGGCAAGACTTTTCTTTAAATTCCTCTTGATTTCTAAAAGTGTGCCACTATTGCATTATGCATTTAAAATCATTTGTAGTCAAATATCAAGTCAAGTACAAATATAACATCACTGTTATCAATACAGACAACTGATGATTGAGTCGTCAGATTCGTTGTCATTCTGAAAGACTCTTGCCACCAAAAGGCACATTGCAGCACGCTCTGCCAAGTGTCGCTTCCACCATCCTGAGTCAACAGCTTCCTGGACTCCATTCATCCCTTCCTGTGTCCATCCATTCATGATCGCTCTCATCTCCATACAGCTGGCTTCCTTGGCAATTAAACAACATTGCACACATGAAAAATAAGCCAACAGTGGGCATATGGTGCAAAGTAACCATTCCATATTTCACATGCACATGCACCTAATTACCATACACATACAGCGTGTTGAGCAGCAGCAGGCGGCAGGCCCTATAATTGGGGCACCCATAAATAAGGAACAGAGCGGCGCCTGGATTTCTGCTGATGTGTTTTGCAGGAGATTCACGTGTGAATAAAGTGATAGCTTTTCATTTTAATAACGCTGCACTCTGCTGGTGTCATCTGGATTACTCCCTCCCCTCTCGCAACTTTATGTAACTACACAACTATACCTTCTTTGACTCCTCACAACCCCCCTGCCCACCCCTCCCAAACCGCTTGCTTATTCCAGGCCTTCCATCTGTATCCTCCTCCCCTTTCTTTTACCTCTCCCCCTTTCTCTTGCTGTCACTCTGGAGACAGATGCTGCATTTATCACGTTAATTATAAACTGCCTGCTTCCTTTCTCTCTCTCTCTCTCTCGGTCTGATTAGTGACAGTTTAAAAAAGCACCACCGAAGAAATCCACAAATACAATTACCTCACCGAAGGCATTCATGGATGTGTGCAGGTATACGCACACACACAAACACACAAAAAAAATCCAACACCAATCCTAACCTCTATGCTCTTGATTGCTGAGTGATATGCAATGCTCAAAATATGACTTTTCTTCAGTGGTCCAAACACTGGCTTGCTGGCATCTCCCCCACTCCCATTCATCAGAGAGAAGGAAAAAAAACACAGCGATCAATAAAATGCCTGTTTGTGTGTGTGTCATAGCACAAAACCAAATTGCACTAGCTGATAAACATACAGACATTCATAAAAAAAAATCAATACTCATCTACTCCATCCGCTGCTGCTCTCATAAAGCTTGCTGATGAATATAAAGGCTTTTGTGTGCATGCTTTGTGTGTGAGTACTTCTGTTTTGTGGAAAGTACAGACCTCTATCAATCAGAACATTGATTAGATTAAATGGACTCTGGATACGAGGAGAAATGTAAAGTGCGTATGAGGACAAGGCTTTGCATGATGAAGCCATGAGCAATGAAAATGGGAGCAATACAGAAGTATAGGACTGGGAGATATGAGTAAGAGTAAAACTAAATAGAAGTAGCTACTTTCAGCATGTGAGTCATGCTGAAGACAAGGACAGAGATAGAGGTGAATCCTGCATCACATCAGTCTGTGTGACAGGCTTGTGGAAGACCAAACTATCACTTCCCACACTCTGCCAGAAGAGACGCTGGCTGAGAGTAACGGATGTCTCTGAGGAACACAAATCTCATCCAGGATCACTGTGTCTTCTAAAACTAGTCCTTCAATTTCCAAAAGAAAACAAGGTGCTGACTAAACCAAAATCAGTTATGATCCGGAAACAACACGACAAAATCCTCACTGTGTCAGAGAGCCAACTCATGTCCCTTAATTTATACCTTAAAGTTGACTTGTTCCCTCTGGTCGAATTGATTTAAATGGTAAACAGTATAATGACAGATGATGAGGTGATGATGACACGTGTTGCTCCATGATGGCTCAAATCTATAGCACAGTCAAGTTCCCGTACATCATAACGAGGACAGGATGTGTTGCCAAAGACCAACCCGGTGCCCAATTTCCAAAAACAGGCTCCATCCCAAACATTGCCCATTACAGCTCAAAACGACACTGTGGCCACATTCAATAGGCTTTATGTGGAAAGCGTCCAACAGCTCTGCTTTCAGTACGGTCCAGCTAATGAACTGAATCAATGCTTATATGCTGAATAAGCATGCCCACGTAGGGAATAATTTTGGATTAAAAATGCTTTTAATCATTTTTGTTCACTTTTGGTTTGCAAGCTTTTGACAGCTTGTACAATTGTTTTCATGCCTGCCTGGTGAGGGAGGGCTGCAGGCACAGTGGCAGAGCCAGCAGGCGTCAGGCCACGGGTCTCCAAGGCAGCCCAGTTTCCACAGCAGGTGCAGTAGCATCATGGAGCAGACCCACTCCACTTCGACCTGCTCACTATTTCTAGCCTTAAACACCACTGACCCCCAAGGGACTGCCTGCTAAGAATAGCCAACATGAGCCTCTGTCCTTCTCTGACTATATGTTTGTTTGTTTGTTTGTGTTTGTGTGTGTGTGTGTGTGTGTGTGTGTGTGTGTGTGTGTGTGTGTGTGAACCATGCGCATCCATATGCAGTGTGTACCATAAAGTGAGGAAAGTGTAACTAACTGTGACGTCACTCGTAGGTGTCTTAAGTGATGATTTGAAGCTCGGAGTTGAGTTTGCAGTTCGTCAACATGCTTAATTGGAGCCAGAAAAATCAAAGTTGAGCATAGACATGCAACCACTACACCTTAATGTCAAACCCCCCCCCCCCAAAAAACACCCCCCCAGAGATACCCCACTGGCAATCGACCAATGTCAAAGTCAATTTACTAGTCATTGAGAGTACCAACGACTGTCTTCTTTAGCTCTGGAGGAGCTTTGTCAAGTCAGAACAAAATTACTCAAGAGACATGTCAGCTTGGGTGAGTCTGAAAGACACGGGCAACAACCAGTTGGGGGAGGAGGGCCGGTCTAGCGAATAGCCGTAAAAGTGATGGCTACAAATGTCCTGTTTTTCCAAAAGATATTCTCTTCACAGTGATATAAAATAGCAGCAAAGCAACAAATCCTCACATTTGTGAAGCTGCAACCAGAAAATGTTGGCATTTACACTTGATAAATGACTTTAACAATCAATGCCAATAAAATACATCTGCCAGTACATTAAATGTTTCAGCACTAAACTTGACTCTTACTAGGGACTAAAAGTCTGATTATCTAAGCATCTGCTGCACCTATTCTGACCATGCTTTTGTCAGTCTGTCTTTTTGCAATTCCCAAACTTTAAGAGAGGTGAAATTGGCTATCAAGGCCGAAATGTCTTGTGGAATAAAGTACTGGAAAGTTGTTGATTTTTCTACTCACTGAAATACAGTCTAGAGTTTTCTTATCAACTGTTAGAGGAACTGCTGTACCGACAGTAACTCAAATGAGTCAGTCTTCCCTTGTTCTGCAAGACCAGCTAATATTAACTGGTGTCCTGTAACCTGCATGTGTTCGGCAGACTGGCAGTCGCTCAGGCATGCATGCCATCAGTTTTTCCGACAGTATACATGCATCTGCAGGGTCCTGAAGGAGCAGGATTTGTCAAGATTATGTGTGCTGTCTGTCAGTCTGTTAGAACCAGGAGGAGACTCTAAAACGACAAGACAACCAGTAGTTTGAGCACGGCATAGTGCTGCTGAGCGTGCACCATCTTCAGAAGACATTATGATGCGGGTTGTGTGTGTGTGTATATGTATTTGCATGTGTGTGTGTGTGCGTTGTAAGTAAAAATTGTGGACTCCCCTCAGGACTGGAGGCAGCCGACTCTTTAATATTTCAGGGCAGTGATAAATAAGTCAGACAGACTGCAGAGAGATAAGGTGACTCTGAGGGTAGGGGTGAGGGGGGAGGAAGAGGAGGGAGACAGAGGTAGAAAAGGAGAAGGGGGAAATAGATATAGCAAGGTAGAGAGAGAGAAAGATATAAAAGGTAATAGAGCAAAAGGTCAGAGGAGACATGAGGAAAAGGAATGGGAAAACCAAAAAAAGACTCCTTATACTATAAATGGAAATCCAGACACCTCCGGCAAAAAGGGAAAAGCTTTCTATAAACATTTTACAAAACATTTAGGAACAGCAGCCTCTAATGCATCACGAACCTAAAATCTCTCTAAAAACCTGTGTAGTTCAACGGACCAATCAGATGATATCCGAGGGTGGAATCTCTGCCCTTCACATTTCTCTCTTTCTCTCTCTCACACACACACAAACACTGAATCTCCAATTTCACTCCCTTGACAATAGTGACCTGGAGACATGGTGAATGACAGATTTTGATTTCTGAAGACGAAAGTGATTGGTGGGGGATCAGAAGAAGAGAAAGGAGAGAAGAGATAAAGTAGGTAAGGTGGAAGGAAGAAAGGAAGGAAGGAAGTTAAGGGGAGAGGATGATGAGGTAGGAACTGTTGGGAAGGGGAAGGGGGTGGGGGGGGAGGGGGGAGAGAGAAAACAGAGACAGTTACTGTGGGGAAAGGTCAACAGAGACACAGAGCAGTGTGAGAGAGAAGATGAAAAACAGAAGAAAGAGGTGGAAAAGTATGGCATGCTTTCTCAGGGGAGGAACTACCCCATGGTGCCATGGCCTTCAGTCTAACAGACTTATGATCAAAAGATGAAAAAACCTCCCCTGGCACTTCACACACAATCTAACTCACAGCTTGTAGTACAGTTACAGTATGTTTAGCCTGTATCTGTCAACTCTTTGCTTCACATGCACTCTTTAAGCCTCGGAAATCTACACCAACTTTGCTCTGCTGCTTTCTGACTAAACTGGAATTATTATGCAGGCCTGGAAAATCTTTAGGCTACGGGCGAGGAGTCGCCTCTCCGTACATCCATGTTTTCATCCCTATCTTCTCTGAAAGAAACAACCTCCTCCACGCCTTTTCTCCACCTCCAAACACCAGCTTTAAGCCCCCTCTTCCACCATCTTCCCTTTTACTTCTTTAAGCCCGAAGCATTTCATTTTCCCGACTGCTTTGTCAATATCTCTCTCCTCTCCCATCACTCCCCCTCTGTCCTCCTCTCTCCTGCCCCTACTGAGGGCGCTTCTCATCCTCACCATCATTCTCCTCTTCTTCACCCTCAATAAAGCATCTCTCCTCCTCCAAGCAGCTGTAAGTATAGCTGCCAGCTCTGCTACTGGATAAGCTCATTAAATCAAGTCAGGAAGAGGGCAGCATGCAGACTTCTCTGGATAACAAACACACGCAGGTACTGGATGTGTAAAAACATGCACTAGAGAGAGGGGGACATCTAAAAATATCGAAAAGTCTGACAGGAGGGGAAAGAAAAATTAATTGGGGAAATAAAGTGGTTAGAAGGATGATGATGGGGGGGAGGGGAGGAAACTCAATCCATGGAGAGAACGTATAGTCCCAATCTCCCCAGCGGGATTAGTGTAAATCTAATCTGTCCCGCTGTCTCTTCAACTCCTTTTAGCCTCGGCTTAGCGACGCTCTCAGGAAAAGAGCAGGGATCCTAAGAGCCTTGAGCTGTTAGCATTAGCTCACATCACTGTAAGCTTCCTCTGCACCACACTAATCAATTACCAAACCTGCTTATCTGCCTCTAAACTTCCCATCCACTCCGAGCCATCACCAGCCTGTGACCTGCAGCACACACACACACACACACACACACACACACACACACACACACACACACACACACACACACACACACACACACACACACACACACACACACACACACACACACACACACACACACACACACACAGGCTACAAAGCTCCTTTAAATGAGACCCATTTACCAATATACTGGATCTGATGTATTTATCTGTTGTCCTGTTTGCTAATGCACCAGTGTCTGTGGCAGTTTGAAGTTATCACATCACCTCAGTTTAGTTCATTAGGGAGAACAAATTTAATTTTAGAAAAGTGCAAATAAATATAATAATAAACATAGGTTTAGAAGGCCAAGACTATACATAGTTTTCGTAATATAATAGCAAGAGGTGAAACGATTAGTCGGTTAATGTATAAACTATTTTGATAATTTCTTAGTTGTCATTTTTCAAGCAAGAACACCAAACATTCTCTGGTTCCTGGATTTTCTCTGTCTTCTATTACTGTAAATTCAATATCTTTGATTTTTTTTCACAGTTGTTCAGAGAAAATAAGCAATTTGACTGGCTTTGGGACCATTATTCTGACATTTTATAGCCAAAGCAGTAAATCAAATAATCAAGAAAATAACTGGCAGTTTAATCAGTAATGCCAATGATCATTAGTTGCAGCCCTAGTATCAGAGACAATGCTGCTTGACTTCATTGTAAAGGATATATGCTCTCTTCTACTAAAAAAAACTGGTTTTACAAAATTGCATGCTATTCTGTTTAAATGTAGTGTAGTTTTTATTTTAAAAGTGGCCAAAATGTTGATATTTTCTTGTGAATAGAGTGTCTGGCTCTGGGTTTAAACATGTTCGCAACTGTGCTAAAATGTTTCATATCAGTAAACGTAGAAACCTAGCTCATATATAAGGAGGAAGATGTGTGAGAGAGCAGTTATGTCACTGGGGTCAGAACATGTGAACAACCCGTTTCTGATTTTCTGAATGAGGCCAACAGCACCTCTAGAGACCTCTGGCAGCCAGCGGATAGCCTAGCTCTGACTGGGACGTGGCTAAATGCAGGGTTTACACTCAGCTTGCTTGTTATGGCCTTCAGCCACTGTTGACATGGTTCAGGATTACAAACAAAAGGTCAGACAGACCCAGATTGGAATCAACTTTCAATCCCATTGGAGGATTAAATCTATTTATTGCAGTTACTCTGATGAACATGGAAACTTTGACTTCAATCTGTTTACAAATAACTCTCAATCTGCTTCTTCCCCTTCTTCCTGGTTTTGTCTTTCTTTACCCTCCAACCTCATGTGTTTTCTCCTTAAGACTCACAGCTTTTTCTAAGTCTTACACTGCAGATGGTTTACCAGAAAGCCTCTCAAGCGTTAGAATCGCCCCCTGCACCACCCTTTTCAATAAATGCCCTGAAAAAAAGAAGGAGCCACAGAGGAAAACAAGAGGGTGAAAAAAAAAACTCTTAGGGTCATAAATCTCAAAGGGCCATAATTACATGACAGAGATCCAGCAAAACCCTGGTATACAAATAATCACATGTACTCTGACTAAGAATAAATGCAAAACACACACACACACACACACACACACATTTGCGTGCACATAAGATCCCACTTCCTCCCAACTTTAATCACAAGCACAAATTAATGACATGCTGTGGAGTCCGATCCTTTATCCCATGAGCATTCGTTACAGTGTAAATTAAAGACAACCTGGCTCACGGTTGGTTCACCGCGGTGTGTTATTTGAAGGTTTGTGGCTCACAGTTAATCCAGTGAATAGAAACCATGTGCAAATATCAAACATTCATATCAGCTGCATTCCTCTTGTCTGGATGGATCGATGTCTGGAAGGCTGTGCAGCACATGTGTGCTGCAGACCGGCTCCAGCATGCAAACTTTAAACGTACATACAAACATGTGGAGGGCTCAATCATACATTCAAAAGTAAGTAAGAATAGAAAACAGATTCTACAATTGAAAAACAAAGCATGAAATGTTTAATTCTTCATCTAAGAAGCCTTAGATATTTAGAATTATCTGATGCCGCATGTTTAACTTGTGAGCATACATACTGATAAGAGACAGTGGCAGACTTATGTGCAGAGACAAACACAACCAGGAAGCCTGTTTTCATTTACCAGGGTGCACCTGCCTTACCCACAGGCCCATCTGGCCAGTGTGAAGAGAGGAAGAGCCACAACTGTGAGCCTTAAAAAAATAATGGCCCAGTCTCCTTGCACACACAATCACACCAATGTCACTAACTCTGAACAGCTGCGACTTGCTACCTTCTCTCAGCCAACATTCTTCTCCCGCTGGCCTCCACTGCCAAGACAGCAAACAGGCAAACTCCAACTGACTCATCTATTTTCTCAATCACACACACACACACACACACACAAACAAACAATTGTGGAGCTCACACTCGCGTTAGGCTCCTGTAGTCGGGTTCAAACTGTAGACGATACTAAAAAGGAAAAAAGCATGCACAAACATTCTTCTATTTCAGCTTTTTATGTAACTGCCTTCTACATGAGGAATGTCTGCCTTTCAAAACAAAGTGTAGATTAGACCAAGCAGCACAGTCAATTCCAGCCATGTGATTAGATTTAGAGACTGCTTATCAGCTACAGACCAAAAAAAACAAACACTTAAGACTATATAATCTAATAGCAATGCTTTGTACGGACAGATATACAGTAGAACTGCTGTAGGAAAGTATTATGCATTTGAAGCCAGACATGCAGCTTTACAATGTCTAGGATTGGATTTTAAACCTACACTTCTAATACAATTGGCATGTTAGGCATTTAAAATAGGGCACACATCACATGGCGTGGTATATTAGCGTGCCACATCGAGTGTTTGAGTGTGGCAATCAGCCGAGGCCAGTGTGTGCACACAGAGGCATTAGGGGGGATGCTATAATGGGGGGACAGCAGGTTGACATGGCCTTGGAGATGGAGTTTTTTTTTTGTGGCCCATTCATTCACTGCCAACCCCCCAAGAGAGAGGAGAAAAGGGGAGATGGGAAAATAGGTGAAAAGAGAAAACAGGGTGATGGGGGTGACAAGAGGAGAGGGGGAAGGGGGGGGTTTAGCAACCAAACACAACAGCTCCATTACCAAACCCACCCTTCAACACTGTGTCAGCTCAAACTAGCCCCGCTGGGAGAGGAGCGGGTGAAGTGCAGGAGGACAAAGAGAAGCTAAACACCCTGAAGCTCCGACTTCACAAACACCTTCACAGACAAGACCTCCTCCCCAAAACTCCACATACGCCATGATATGTGATGCGTGTGCGAACAATGACCTTGTGGTTTCCTTCTGCTTGGGAGGTGGGTGTATATTTAGTCAGGGAGTTTTAGCCGAAGTGTTTGACAGAGCGGGTGTTAAATTATTGAGCAGTGGATGCCAGCAGGGAAGGACGACACAGTGAGGCTGAAGAAGGCGCTTATCTGGCGCTACATGCTGTTGGCAAACACGCACATATACAATCCTGTCACACGGACACACACTTAAACACCTATAACACCAGAAGTAGTGCATGATCTTTTTAACCAACCAAATGCTACGATTTTTTTTTTTTAAAGAGAGGAGTAGGTTTTAATATGCTAAGACACACACAGAGGTAAAAATATTAATACAGTTAAGAGGATTTTTATATGAGCCTCACGTTTATTTTTATGGAAAAGAAAGAGATTACAGATGTTTTCTCCAGGGCTAAACATTTAGGTTGCTTGACAGGCAACAGCCCCTTGATCCATTTATTTGCTTTTTTCACAACGTGACTCCACTCCTCACTCACTGCCTGACAGTCCTCCCGCTATACAGGAAAACAAACCTCACCACCGGGGACAAATTACTGAGAGGTCAGAAGACTTTTCGGCAGAGCCTTTCAGCTCTCTCCGGTCTCTTCTCTGCTGCACAAGTATTTTCCAGGAGAACATGACCTCCTGTGTACGCTCCACTTTCCACTTCACTTGACATCAAGGAAGGGCTGAAATGTTGAGCATCAGCTTTCACCGTGAGCGACAGTGAAGTGCGTACGGGAGGATAGCAGCAGTAACAAGCAATTTTACTGATCCCCGTTAGATGAATTCCTCTTTTTTTGCCCTATCCTGTCAAAGAGCAAAGAGAACTGCTGGAGTTGCCAAGAATTTAGTCCTACTTAAAGACATTTTAGTGTGTGGCTGATGCTTGATGTTTTTTGCAAGCCCTGCTGCTGATGCTTTAGCCTGAGCTTAGTGGTAAATGGATACCCTATTAACTGCACCACCATAGTCATAGTTTAGAGAAAGTAATGAGCTGGTAGGTGTTTGCAGAGGTTAGACAAAGCAAACATGCAATAACTGATTTTTTTGCCATTTGGAGGCAACAGTAACAAGCTGTAAACACGCACTGACATTATCACCTTTTATGGTAATATGAGGAACTTGTTATTGGGGAACTTGGAAACTTACACATCCAGCAGATATGGTGCAACATAAGTGTTCATTTGAAGTCATGTTTCCTCACACCTGGCTGCCAACTGTGTGGGTCTGCCATTTGGTGCTGGTTAGGTAGTGTACAGTACGGTTTTAGTGCTTTACAATGCTGGTGAGACCGATGAGAGTGAACCAAAACAGTAAAATTGCAGTCCAAAAGATGTAGGGAACATAGGCCATGTCACAAAAGTAGTCACACAATCCAATTTAATATAAAAACAGTCACCATAGCTGCTTTAACAGTTTTTTTAAATTCTCAGTCTTAATTTAGTTGATCTAATTTATTCCAAAATGCAGTGAGAATGCACGGTGCACAAACTTGCTGTGGGCGCTGATTGAAGATGTGATGTAAAATGGTGTGAGGCAGGTGTTTGGTTCTGATAGGCCTCTGGCATTTCAGGCTCTCGCCCTGATGTCGTCTTTCCCTGGAAGACCAGATAACACCAAACTGCCCCTCTCATCTCTGAATCTTCAACTTCCATGAAGGAGAAGCAGTGTGTCTTCTTGGTTAAGCTCGCAACACGCACAAACACACACACACACATATATATACATATTCATGCACTCAGGCCCACATTGCTGTCCTTGGTTTTCACACGACTCCCTCTCTTCGTTTGCTCTCTCTCTAATCCTGTAATACCAACAGTGCAATTAGTCACATGCTGGCTCTTTCTTTCATCCCCCAAGTGAGAGCGAGCTCAGGAGGAATTCAAACTGCTTAGTATCTTAACTACATGCCCCCGCCGGAGTCAAACACAAACATGAATATAAACGCATTAAATTACCTAAAACTATACAGCAGTATTTCTGACTATAAAACATCCTTCATTGTAAAGTTGCAAAGAAGGTGAACTATGCCGCACGACTGCTTCACTCGCTCTCAAAAGTCTTGCCTACTTTGCAATTCAAAAAATGAATAATGAAGCTGAAAATGAAATTGCCATTCAGCCTGAATATGAAGTAAAGTTGAACTAAGGACAGGCTGAATAATATCAGAGAGAATCCTTCTAAAAATGGACATTGTCCCTGTGGTTTCAGCATGTTTACCCCCCCCCCCCCCCCCCACTTCTTTACACTGTGCTCTCCTGTCACCTCCATCACAGTTAGACACATCTATCACAACCCACTCACAAACAAACACCACTGATTGAAACTACATAAAAGAGGGAGCTCTGATAGAAAAAGAAATCGACAGAACAAAAGTTTTAAAGGACGGCAAAACGGACAGAGAAAGAAAAGCAGCCCCCACACACTCAAGTCAAACAGGCTTATAGTGAATATCTTCTATGTACTCAGTTAAGGTAATTTTGCAGCGCCTGAAGCCTGTGAGGCAGGGAGGGACAGAACATGGCTGACTCTCTACATGTCAGTGAGGAACAAATGGCTCATGTTGCCGTTATATGGATGGAAAGCCCAGGGTTATCACTTTCATGCAGGTTATTCCTATGTGTCAGCTAAAACTCAATCTCTATTTAACAGATAAATCCTCTCACTGACATCTAATATGACTGAGGGCGCCGATGGATATGTTCACATTAGACACTGATTTTAAACACTTTGAAAATTGAATTTGGGCTGGTGTGTGTGTGTGTGTGTGTGTGTGTGTGTGTGTTTGTGTGCTGCAGCGAGATAGAAAATGAGAAAACTAGATTTCCAGATGTTATCAAGAACTGACTGGCGATTCATCTGCTAGTAAACGGATTGGTTCCAGTGAGGTGGTGGAATAGTGACAGGGTCACACTCAACGAGAGATTCAGTTTTACTTCCTTAACCTCCTCTCCTCCAACCTGCTGGACTCACACCGTGGGGTCGCAGGATTAAAATCAACCCAACCTCCTTGCAGATTAAAACTATGTAAGGAATGGTTTGACATTTTGGGAACCGCGCTTATTTGCTTTCTTGTCGAGAAGTAGATGAGAAGATCGATGCCTTTCTCATTTTATGTGTTGAATATGGATCTGGAGCCAGTGTAGTGTAAAGACTGGAAGCGAGGGAAAGCAGCTGGCCTGGCTCTGTCCAAAGTGAAAAAAGACAACTACCAGCACCCCTAAAATTCACATATTGTCTTTAATTTCTACACAAACAAAAATATATATAAACAAATGTGGTTACTGTAATGTTGTAACTTGCCAACCTACAGAGAGGTAAAAAAAAAAAAAACAGCACATGGTATCAGTCTTATCATCTAACTCTAGGAAAAGGAAAAAAGTCAAAAGTGTTTTTCCCAAAATGTCGAACTATTCCTTTGATGTTCCAGTTTTGTGGGGAACTGCACCCACCCTATAGTCTGTTATGACAAATGCATTAAGTGTGTTTTTTATATGTCCCACATTGAAAAATATCCATTACCTACATCAATTTCACCAGTGCGATTGCTGTTGTGGTCAATACTATATTGATACAGTGATTACATCACTTGCTGCTGCCATTTCTAGCTTTCAAAAAGCTCCATTTACAGCACGTACTCTTCCACAACACCTGCTCCCTGCATTTACAATAACTCAACAATGGGTGATGGTGCCACGGGCAACTGAAAAAAAGGCTAAATGATTATACGTCATTATGTTGCAGTTAGAGCTGAAATGACGAGTCGATTAATTGATTGGTACGCCAACAGATAATCAAATATCAACTATTTTCATTGATTGATTGATCATTTAAGTCATTTTTCAAGCAAAAATGTCATTTTTTTCTAGCCTCTTAATGATAGGGATTTGCTGCGTCTCTTTGTCTTATGTGATAGTAAAGTGGGGTTTGGACTGTTAGTCGGAAATCAAGCAATTGAGAGATGTCTCCCTAAACTTAGAGACAAAACAACTCATTGATTCATTGGGAAAATAATCGTCAGATTAATAGATAATGAAAATCATGTTAGTTGCAGCTCTTGTTGTATTCTGATTGACTACCTCTCTTTTGTTGAATCTCTGCTCTAAATAACTGGCACGCTGAACTGTATTTTAGATATCTGTCCATTACAGGCTATCTGTTGATGATACATGTCCTTCATTGCTTTAATGACTGTGTATGAGGTGTAGATATGGACAGTGTCTACTGTATGTGTGGAGAGATAGGGAAGCGGTTGACACCTCACTAACTAGCCAGCTGAGGCAGCCAGTATTCCTGGTGCTGCCTTGGGCCACACAGAGTCCCTCTGCTTTATTCAATGCCCTCTGGCTAGCAAAAAAAAAAAAAAAAAATCTAAATTCACTAAACAGAGGAAGTTGTTTCTTAAAGCTGCTGTCTGGCAACCATTTCACACACTTCAAAAGAGGGCGTAGGAATGACAACAGACCAAATTTTTGCCCATGGACGTTCAGTGATAAAACAGCCTCTCGCCTACATGGGAGAATCTGAACCTTCTCTTGCTTTTACTCTCACCATTGATGCTCTCCCACTCATCTTCTCCTTTCTCTCTTTCACATATATAAACATATATCTTCTATTCACTATTTATTTCTCATAGTCTCTTAACCACATGTCTGGTAGCTGTAGCAGGACTCACAGGTTAGGTCACCGGTCTCAAAAGGAACTCCACAGAGGGAAGGAGAATCGGGAGAAAGGCCGCAGGGAAAAACAATCCAATGACCACTTTTGGTCAAAAGCTGCAGCAGTCAGCACTGCGGCCTTAAATTTAATTTCCCCTAAAAGAACAGCTATCCTCTATGCCTTTGGCTGCCTATTTTTAGCATGTTATCGTTCAGCCTCAATCAGACCACAGCAGTCAAACTAAGAATGAAGACAGTGGCTGTCAAGCGCAAAACAGAACAGAGCTCCGCAACAACCGCAACTGGATGATCGAAAAGTGTGTAAGAGAAGAAGAGAGAAGAGAAGAGAGGAGAAGAGAAGAGAAGAGAAGAGAACAGAAGATGCCCTGTCACTTACAGTTTATACACTTTTTTTCTTTGTGGCTTTGTAGCATCAATACTATACTGTCAGCTGAGGTCATGGTTGCCGCCCTAAGAGACAATGCCAGTGTTCAAGCATGCCATCACTGCACGATAAATCAGCGTTTTCATGCAGTTCCCGTCTCACCGCGGCGTCATCTCAAATTCTCTTTGTCCCTTTAAGTGACATCGTTTTTTTTTTTTCCAGGAGCTTGCTTTGTTAAACTGTTCCCTTGTTACACTGAACTCGCTGCCACGTTCATGTGCTCGTGTGGAAGGGCAACATTAGTTAGCTCCAAGGAAGCAGAAAGACCCAGGAGGTTTCTTAGCTGCAAACAAGTATCAATCGGGGGCGGACAGTGACCAGCAGATCAGTGATCAATGACCCACTTCAGTTTTTGCTCTGCTCATGGTATTTTGAGCTTGGCTAGCTGTGTTTGCCTCTGAATAACACGGATTTGAGTACATCCTCCTCCTTCCAGCTATAATCATCATAGACTGTGGGGCCAATACCGTCCGCATCCTAAAAATGTTGTTTTGGCCACACAAAAAAAACACAAGAGATGGGTATTTTGGGGGAATAATTTTAAGCTGTGGATGGACAAGATGCGGTTGTCTTGCCATCTGGAAGAAAACTGTGAAAGCGTGGGTGTATGTGTGTGCAGGGCTGTAGCAAGGAATTATGGGCTTCTACATGCCACCTCCACTTATCAATACTCCCTGAATGAGAAAAGCCCAACGCTGGACTATTAACCGTGCAACCCGGGCAACTGTCCCAGAATCCCAGAACTCCTCAGTCCCAGAAAGCTCTGGGCTTATGTGTCAGCTGGTTTGAGCTAATTTAATTGAAAAGTTGTTTGGGGATATGCACCACTAAAGTGCGATAAAGGCCTAAAGACCAGTCCTGCTTTATTGCCTGACCTCAAGGACCTGTCTTGAAGAGGCCTATATGTCAAAACATAGTTTAAACAGCTTAATTGGGTCAGTTTTGTGCTCATATGTTGCACATTATTAAATTGGTGTAAATAAAGTAGGAGAACAGGGAATTAAAAGGGGCCCAGTAGCTTGTTTTTGCCTGCTGTCAGGTTAATCTGGTCCTGCAAATGTCCACACCTTTATCACAGCTTTCCATATTGATTTGGGGATTTTGATGAGATGCATGACTTACTGGAGTTATGTTTTTTGGGTACTGGCGTGAAAGAGCTGATTGGCTGTGTTTTAAATAGAAAAAGATAATAAAAAATGGTGTAAATGATTATTGTAAAAAAAAAAAAAAAAAAAATAGAGATATTTTCCACTTAAGAAATCCTCTTTCCAAAGTGTGTGGAGGACAATTCAGCTGTAATTTGAATTTGAAAGAGGAAAATATAGATTCCAGTATGCTCCACTTTGCCTCTTTCATGGTTTTCATTAATTTTTGACAGCAGAATTTGAAAATCAGACCAGACATAATAAATAATCCTACAAACTGTGTTAAATACTCACTTGAGAATCATTTTACTCCAGATACTTCAGGGCCTCTTCCACTCAAAAATTTGTTTTTCCTCCTGTTCCTACAGTTGGATGTTCACTGTGCAGAATTATGCATGTGCAGACTTCTGACAGTTGAAGGCTGTTTTCACATTAATCTGCTGAAAGTGGAAACTTTCTCTGTGATCACTGAAAATCCACTTTTAAGGGGCGGACATACAGGCGGGATTTCTGAAATCACAAAATGTTTGGAAGACAAACTGGTCCAATATCCAAGGTGTGACATGGAAACTTTAAGCCTCCAGTGCACAAACACTGAGAATAGACTTTACAGTGAAGTAGGGGACATCCTGTGTCCAGCAGGAAAACTTTAGAAATTAAATATATTTGCATATTAATAGATTCTGGATTTTTAATGAGGGAGAAGGAGTAGAGGTAATTTTAAGGATTTTAACAAGATAATTGAACTTTTTTTTGTGGAAAAACCATATCAGACACAAATTATTATTCAAAGTAGAGCTCCTTGTTTATTTTTGGGGCCCCTGGGTACCCAAACACTTGAGTATATTTTGGAGTGGGAGCGTAATTTGGACTGAATGTGGGAAAGAGATACACACACACAGACAGAAATGACACCTCGCCTCCGTTTTCTCCTCCACATTGTACTCACCTCTCCTCCGTGGCCGTCAAAAATCCCAAATATAGACGGGTGACTCTTGTTGACGATGTCGGTGAGCACCTCGAACCTGTCCTCCATGTGATCTCGCCGGCCTTGGATGGAGTACACGGCCGCGTTGTTGCTCTTGAACTCCCAGGTCTTGGCGAACTCCGCGTCCAGGACGTCCAGCCCGCCGAACCGCTCGTTCTGCATCATCTCCGCCACTTTCCCCTTGACCATCTTGACCGCATCCCGGCTGGACTTGACGATGGTCTTCACTTCGTCCGTGTGGAAGAAGTAACTCCACAGAGCCAGGCTGATGCACAGCAGGAACAAGGTCTCCGGTCTGAGCAGAAAATAACGCATGATCCGACCTAATAGAGACAGCAGGGTCATTGTATCCTCTATCATTTATTTATTTACATGCAGGAAATCGCGGCAGGTTGTGTGTCGTTCGCCCCCGCCGCAGATTTCAGTCCATCGTCGCGGTGAAACAGGCGCATTTAACCGAGTGTTTCACAGCGGGGAACATTAAGATTATACTGACTTTAAGGGTGACACTTCACTGCATTTTATGCGGAACCACCAGGCTGGAGGTAAGGTTGTTTCCTACACAGACCCGGTCTAAGCACGGTGCTCCGGCTGCTCTAGCACACAGCCCCGCAGTGAGCCACCAACGGCTGTCCGTTGACCATCTGATGCGGTCCGAGAGATCCGCTACCCCGGAGAGAAAACGCAGGTCGCCCGTTTTGACTTAAAATTAAGCCAATGTGGGGATCAGAGGCGAGCCGTGGCAGCGTCTCTTCCCCTGCTACTGTTCCCAGTCCTGAAAATAGCAGTCTGTGTTGAACCCTCACATTCCCAGCTGCCACACTGGCTGCGACTCTGCTTCTGTTTCTGCTGCCTGACCTGACTAAGCGGCGGTGCTGCCTTCAAGTGCACCCCGTAAAGTTCACTTAAGTGAGTCAGAGATCTAGTGAAGTTGAGAAGCGCGGATGACCATATACAGGAGACTGCTGGAAACATGTTTCAGCTACGTTTCTGAAAGGTTTTTTTTTGTTGTTTTTTTTTTTTTTTTTTTTTTTTTTTGGTAGGCTATAGGTCTATAAAATGGCACAACTTCCAACTGCTGCTCCAGTATTTCATTAGAAGCTCTATGAATGATCAGAATCAGAATAATCTTTATTGGTCCAGTATGTTTACACAAATAGATAGATAGATAGATAGATAGATAGATAGATAGATAGATAGATAGATAGATAGATAGATAGATAGAGCAGCAGCCTTATTAGGTAAAAAACGACAACAACAAAAAAAAAACAATGTGGTAAAAGAAATAAATACAATCAAAGGCTAAATTATATACAATAACTAAATAAACTAACTCCAACTTCATACCTGAATAATCTACACAAAGTATGTACATATGATGATAGCACAATAAACCCAAAATATGATTCTGAAATTGGTTGGTTATTCGTTGATTTAATCGGGTACAGCAATATTAACATTAAATGCACACCAAAAAAGACCTTATAATTGTTAACATCAATCTTCGGGCTTTTATTCTTAGTGTCGGTTAATAGTCACATCATTTCGTATTTCCTTTGGAAGATCATTAACGTGCGCACGTTTTGAGTTTGGATATTTCCGACAGCAATGTAAGGCGTCCAAAGCGCTGCCGAACCACAGGTGCGTGCAAAGACAGCAGATTTATAAAAGGTAACCCACAAGCGATAAATCCATCACAACCATAAAACAAATCAGACAAAACAATCACAATGTTGAGCAGAAATCAATATAATTCACACTAACCTGGCTATACGGTCCATATGAATTTTGAGGCTTTAAATGTTTGCTTTTATAGACCAGTCCACGCTTAAAGCTATATATTGAGTTTATCAGACCTGTATTTTGAATTGTGAACGACCAGTAGAACTGCTTTATATTACTAAGTCAATACCAAGTTTAGTCAAATAAATGCTAATCTGTTCTCACTATAATACAATGACATGGAATCAGGTCCAGAGGTGTGTTTGTTGTTTGTTGAGGTGTGTTGCAGTGTGTTTAAGAAAAACTACACGCACACATGAAATATTAATTGTTCATTTCCAAGTTACAATCTCATATCGTTGAATATGGTATACATTTCTCATAAATATTTTCCTTATAGGTTATCTGTTCACATTGCTGGGCTAGCAGCCTACTACTTTTTGTGTGACCTATGTTGCAGCAGGGCAGAATTTCAGACATACATTGGACAAAATAAAGTTCTTTCTCTCTTATTTTCTTTCCTTATTTTTCTTTTCCTTAGTTTTTTTTCTGCAACATGATGACAGTATTTGTCAAATTTTAACCATTCATTTTGGTTTCTGATATTAAACAGCTCTATTTATGCGGTGACTCAGTAAGATAGATCAGATAAGACAATAATTAAATGCCAAATATACTTAACTTGCCTTTTGTTAGCCCATTTTAATTTAACCTGCATGGCTTTTAGAATCAATTTTTATTCAGGCAAACAAAGACAGTCTCGGGGTCCTCGAGGCCTGCGTAACGTCACCCAGCCTTCCTTGGTCCTCGGTGGGGAAAACGTGGAGCACTTCACGGTGTGTTTCGGATGTCACTTCTAAATAACACCAGTAAGTGTTGTCACCCTCTCAGTTTGCAACAGTCGTAGCTAGAAAAAAAAAGTTAAGTTGACGTCTTCTGCTCATTTCTTCACGAAATGTCTCTCAGAAATCAGCAGAAGTAGCCGTTTAGCATTTGGTGCTAACTGTAACGTCAACTACAGTCTGTGTATAACTGTCTTCTCTGTCCCTGACTTTAACACCTAGTGCGTGACAATACACTTATATTGTATAAAAATCTGTCTGCCATGATGTTTCTGTCCTTAGAGATCCACACAAAACTGTGAGGTTTGACAAGAATGGAGTACATACAAGCTCCTGCCACAAGTAGCCAGGGGAATATGTAAGTAAAAATGCATAAATGTAGTACTGTGTGTGTGTATTAATGACATTTCATCTCTGTCTCGTCAATATGTCTACTATTCTATTGCGTCTTTGCTGTACTGACAGACGTATTACTGCAGATATATCTCTCAAATACTCATCTGTAGTGGTCATGACAGACATGCTCAACAATCAGAGGGGTTTCAGTTTGTAGAGACTGGAGATGGGGAATTCATTGTAGTGAAGATTTTGTCATTTTTGTTGTTGTTTTTTAAGATGAACTTATTGAAGCTTTGTTTTGCCATTGAAAGCATTGATTGGAAACGAAGAGTTGACTGCAGCCCAGCACCACATTAACAAGCACAAGCATTACTCAGCACTCTGTATCTTTACCTTTTCACTAGGAGTCCTCCTAAATTACCCAAAAGGTTCCTAGCTAAAGTTTCTTCTTGAGATCTGTTCACAAAGCTGCTGACATCATGTTGATGATGTAATTTAATATTTTCACAGTGGTTAGATGACACAGCAGCAATCATATCAATGAATGTAAAACATAATATTCAGATAGATGGATAGATCAAATGTGAAGTTTTGTGCCCCTGATTTTATACATGGAAAATAATATTGATTTGTCAAACTAAGTATACATGTTTTGAAATTAATAGTCTAAAACATATCTGTGAGGAAGCTTAGCCAGGGTGTCAAGGAAGGTGATAAGAGGCAGATTCAGAGACTTTTTGAATAGCAAAAAAGATGAATTATTTAGATCCATGTAACTAAAGACAAGTGACTCCAAAAATGAAATGAAAAAAGCAAGCAAATCAAACGCAGCTTAATCTGATTTAACTCAAGAAAAGTCCACAAACTTAGGCATGATCATGTTCTTACAGCTACTTGGACATCCTTGTCTCTGTCCTGAACAAACAACAAACTCCCCCCTTAAACAGGCCCTTCAATCTGTCTAAGAAGAACCACATTTCTCTCAGGATTGTTTCAGTCTTCCACCCCTAAGCACTTATCCTTCCAAACAAACAAATGACAAGAATGGGAAGTTCTACAGCAAAGTCTAACAGGGATAAATGGCGTGGCCACACCCACTTTGTCACAGTAACAACGCCAGTATTTTTCTTCAACTTAGAGATGTGAAAATACGCAAGCAATTTATCTCACAGATTTGACCCTCTCTCTTCCCAGCCTGTGCTGTACTTGCGGTGTCCCTATTCCTCCCAACCCAGCCAACATGTGCGTGGCTTGTCTGCGTACTCAGGTAGACATCTCAGAGGGAATCCCCAAGCAGGTCACAGTGCACTTCTGCAAGCAGTGTGAACGGTACTGAACTATATGATACATAGAGTACATTTTTCAAAAACACACACTGTACAAAACTGTTTTTTGAGTAATTGTGTTGAGGCTTGAATGTACTGTATGTCTGTCTCCTCCGTGTAGGTACTTGCAGCCTCCAGCCACCTGGGTGCAGTGTGCTCTGGAGTCCAGGGAGCTGCTGGCCCTTTGCCTGAAAAAACTTAAAGGATCTATGACCAAAGTAAGTGTGATTCTTACTAAACTGCACAAAAGACAACAGCATATTTGCACAAAATATTCACATGTACAAAGAAAGTTTATAAAATCTAGGGGATCTCGTGTCCTTTCCTAATCGTGGGATTCCCTGATTTTGATTTCAATGTCAGCCTTTTAATACTAATGTAATACATTATGAAGGAAATCATTTCTGTATCTCATTTTTGCCTTTAATTTTTTTTGGCAGTGTGTAGATGCATCATGCATCATTTCAGTGACAAATTAATTGTAGCATCTTATAATCTTATAATAATATAAAGCTGCCTAATACATAAAGTTAAATCAACAAAAACTCAACATTGTAATGTTCATGTTTATAGAATTGATCTCATGCCATGGATAATTAAAATCAAGGAGAAGTACTTGATTCAGAGCTCCTGCTGCTTGATGGATTCAACAACACCTCTCTTCTCACAGGTGCGTCTTATTGACGCTGGCTTCCTGTGGACAGAACCACACTCCAAGAGGATTAAGATGAAACTTACCATCCAGAAAGAGGTAAGGAAACAGAGGAGAAGTGATAAGTGTGGGAGAGAGACATTTAAACTGATTAGCGACCTGAGATTGGCAAGATGTTTTTCTTTCTTTTTTTTTCCTTTTTTTTTGTCCAAAGGTTATCTAGGTTATTTATTTCAGGTGGTAATTGGCAGCCAGATTTGTTTGTGTTTGAATTGTTCTCATTTAGAGATTGCAATAATTTGAGTGTTTTGATTAACAACATATGAAAATAATAATGTCAAGGTGCAACACACACCTCCCATTACAAAGTGACTCAGAAATAATCATAAGTACAGCAGACTTTGACGTAAAGTCTTGAAACAGAGTCGCCTGTTCTCAGTTCATTTAGTTGTGTTTGAGAGAGGTGAGCGTAGCCAGTGGCTGTCATCTCATCTCCTTGACCTTAAGTGAGAACCTGAGCCCTGTGCTGCTCAGAGCCAACTCTTTTGTTTGTGCTGTTGAAGGGTCTGTATAACGCTGCTCACATATTCTCTTAATGGTTCAGAGATGGCAACATAATGAACAAATATTTTTTTTTTCCCCCCGGAAGACTTGGTTAGTGAATGGCTGTGTGCACAGTCTTCGCTGCTACTTACAATGCCGTTAGAGCATATGGTGTAACTTGTTGCTGTCTTTTGCGTCTCCAGGTGATGAATGGTGCTATCCTACAGCAGGTGTTCGTGGTCGAGTTTGTCATCCAGTCCCAGATGTGTGACGACTGCCACCGTGTGGAGGCCAAGGACTTCTGGAAGGCCGTCGTTCAAGTCAGGCAGAAGGTAGTTATCTGTGATCTAACGAAGCGTGTATATATAAATATTTATTTTATTTTTGGTTATCTGCTGTTTTACTCTACCTGAACTGGACTCACATGTTCACCTACAAAGAATTTAAAATACACCAATGTGTACGTGCTATAAGCCTAATTTTAGGAAGTATTTATTGATTAGTTGATTCATTAATAGTGGTTTTATTTTAGCAAGGTACGATTCAGTAATTCTAGTCGTCTAGGTAGCAAAGAGCCTGAAAAACTGCTCATGCTTGAGGCTGAAAATATGCTTGTAAATAAATTATACTGGGTGTGACTCCATAATTGACTCCTATTTAAGTGTGTGGGGGTTTTTCTAGGTTGATCTCATTTTTCCGTTTTGGCGCGCTCACTTTACCCTTCTCTCAATCCTGTTGTTTTTGTTTGTTTAAACCTAACCCTGTATCTTTGTAGGTTTAATGTAAAGCAAATATAGAGGCCTAGATATTCTGCAGTAAAATATAACACTAAATCCAAAGGTTACACTTTTTTTTCCCTTTTATCATTGATGTGGAAATAAACCAAGTTTTGCTGCAGTCATATAAAGACAATAGACTTGTGAGATCATGCCACCTAAATTAAGCTAAGTTACTCCTGCTGATTATCAACTCAACACTGTCCACGGCTACTTAACAGCCACAATTACCTCTCTTCACTGGAAGGCATTTCCTGTGAAGCAGCTGTACAGGAAGTGTGAATTAACAACATACTAAAAACTAAAGGTCTGCTTGTTCTCACTCGTTCCTCTGCAACGCTTTGCCACTGGAATGCATTTTCACAAACTGCTTTTTTCAGAGAAAAGAAGTAGTAAGCCCCAGATACCGAAGGTTTTAAATTGAGTATTTTTCTGAGAGGTCAAAGGTGGCGACAGGCTGTGGCAGATGCTAATCTGTTCATCCTCGTTCCACACCAATAAATGTTACAGTAATTGAGACATGGGGTGGAGGGATTTGTTAGCCTGGGAACCAGAAGAGTCTGCCGAGCTCATGTTTTATTTGCTCTGGCAGATACGTCTGGCCCCCTCTCGTTCAGACAGATTTCCACCCGTCCTGGGCCATGATGAGCCAATCACAACCATTTATCCATATGTGTGGGAACGTATGGGGGGAATGGCCATGTAGGGATTCCATGCTGTGATTGGTCGACGTTGCTAAACTCCATCAGAGCACCCTATTGGTTAGTGCAGGATCTGTCACTGACAGTCTGCAGAGGTCCGTCCAGTGCAACGCACCAGGCTCACGAAACTCAGATCAAACTGTCAAACTAGGCGGTGCTGATCAAATATGATTCAAGATTCTGTTACTGTATTGCCTATTTCCCACCTCAAATGTTTTCAAAAACATATTTTAGTGTACTGTTTAGCTCTAATATGAGAAATTTTGTGACCAGACCGCCATTTTTTTCCTCCTTGAGAAGGGCGAAGCACCGCCCAACTTGCATGTGTCGCTCATTGCTACGTCACACGTTTTGTTGCTCTGACTGGTTGTAGGTCTGTCCAATTGCGTCCAGAGACATTTTGGTCTTCGCTTGTTGATAACACCCCTTGGAAATTCAAAATGAACTGAGAGGTTCCAGACTAATTCGTATTTGCAAATTAGTCTGCCAGGCCAGGGATTTGTATGATAATGATTATACTGAGAAATCTTTTTTTTTTTTTTTACAGACTGCTCATAAAAAGACTTTCTACTACCTAGAACAGCTGATCCTCAAGCACAAGCTCCATCAGAATTCCCTCAACATCAAAGAAATCCATGGTAGGTTTGTGGCACATGATTTCATATATTCAGTTTTTTCAAGATCACGTCTTGGACAAAGAGAATTGCTGCAACAACAACATCACAATAAGAACAATCTAAGAAAAAACACAGTAAATAAGCAAACACAGTACAAACACAGTAACTAAGAACACACGTGCAGATGTTGGCCTGAGAATCATCAAATTACTACAAAAACCATTCACTCTATTAAAAAACTGCAGTCTAAGGCAAAAACATCTCAAGCATCTCAATAAATTACAAACAGGCACATCTCCCTTTACATGTTTACAAACAAACACACAAATGGTGAAGAGCAGCAGTTGTGAGTGCCTCGCTGTCTTTCACGAGTTGTCCATTAATAACTCGTGAAGGACAGCGAGCACTCAGATAACCGCTGCTAGTATGTATATCTTTAAAAGTAGAGACCCGCTGTTTTCCACAGGGCCAAATTACACTGAAAAGTGGGAAACTTGTCTCATTCGTCACCGGCGTAACTAATGTGGATTAGAACTGAGCAGAACATAATGACGTGTCGAGTGTTAATTACCTCTTCCCGTACCAGACAGCAAGCCATGCATGCATATCGCTGGTGCCAATCAGTTCATACAGCTGGCCTGTGTGGGCCTCAGCGGGGCATGCGTCTGTGCGTCTAATCATTGTGCTGTAATCAGAGCAGGCATTCCATACCAGATTCCAGCAATGCAAGCTCACTTCATACCCTATTTAGAGATGCTAACTCCGACCTCATACACACACACACAAGCATCCACACACTCAGGCACACATGCTGTGAGTTGAGTGAGCAGCGGCTCTCTGCACTCTAGGACTGTGAAGTGGAGTTTGGCTCTGGTAGTGTAATTTAAATCATGCCCATATCTCAGCAGGACTTAAAAGCTTTATGAAGGTTACAACATGTGGCTGCCATATTGTCTCCTGTCTTCATCGGCTCGAGCTTGTGTTGCATGTGTTCCGCAGTGATGATGACCCGTGAAGCATGCCAGTGATTAATTTATTGGTGGAGGGTTTGATGGTATTGCTCTTTTTTCTTTCTTTTTTTTTTTCTCAGAGGGGATTGATTTCTACTATGGCTCCAAGCAGCACGCTCAGAAGATGGTGGACTTCCTCCAGTGCACCGTGCCCTGCAGGTGAGCGATGCTTCAGTCTGTGCTTATGAAAACATTGTTCTCATGAGGCTCAGTATTAGGCCAACATTATCCTTTTATTTATTTAGAACATAACCTTCAGAGCTACATTGAGTAGTTATGTTTCCACCCAGTAGTCCAGAAATTTATGAGCAAATGCGGTCACAAAAAATCATTGGCTTGATTCAACATATTTGTTGAAGTGAATAAATTATCCTAATAAAAACTGCATAAACAAAGAATTTAACTCTATTAAAAACAGTATTCATACTGTGACATTATTTTAAATGAATGTTTTCTTTTGCTATGTACATAATGTAATTTGCCAAAATAAACTGCAGCTATTGTTGGATAGTAAAAACTCAAACATTATGTAATCAGTCAACTGGATGTGGAGATGGCATGTTGACATGACCTTCAACAGTTCAGATGAGTTAAACAGCACAATACATAGTCTTTTCCATGTGTGCAGAACATCTTATTGCAATTAGGCTCTTTTGTTGTGATGATTTGTCCACCTGGGACACGATGGATTATGTCTCTGAATGGTGTCTGTGATAATGACGAACACTTTCTTTTCATTTTTAAAGGTCAAAGACTTCCCAGCGGCTCATCTCTCATGACATCCACTCAAACACGTTCAACTATAAGAGCACCTTCTCTATGGAGATCGTACCTGTCTGCAAGGTTTGTTTTCATTTTTAGTGGGATTTTGTTTCTCTTAATTGCAGCTGAGACACAACCGTATCTGCTCAGACCTTTTCAGACAAGCCAGAACTGTTGATGTTCTTACACATCATCGCAAAAGCTTTCACTTTGTTAGTTTAGGATAAATGTTGTTTTAGAAGGGTGTTAGACGTTTTGGTGATATGCAGATGGAAACCTGCGGCTGGCCAAAAATCTCTCATGTTTTTGGCACTGACACATAGTAAAAAAATCAACTCATTCAGTATTAGACAGAATTAATGTGCTGTTGTGACATGACAATTTATTAATATAAAACATAACCTCGTCTGGGCACCACCTCCTAGAAGTAACCTTTTAATGTCTGGAGGAAACATTTAAGGTTGAATTTAATTCTCAATTTGGTCACTAAATCAGTCTCAAAACTGTAAGTTCTTGTCCCGACAGTGACCTCTTATTTACTGTTGCTTAAAGAAACAACCGACCACTTTTAGGATAAATTAATACATTTATTAATAGCTAAACATCTTGAGGATAGATGATAAAGCATTAGATAACAAATAAAAAGAATAATAAGGCCTATAAATGATAATGAAAATAAGATCAAATTATTCAGCAAGAGTAGCACGAAGTGCTAACTTATTGCATCAAGGATGCTAAAGGAAAGCTAATTCAACTTATCTAAAGAAATTATCTTTTTAATTTTAATGTTATTCGACATCAACCCTTTATCACAAAGCCATGTTTAGCCTTATAGTTGACGTGTTTCGTCATGATAGAGGGGTCATCCTGGCAGGTCCAGCATTGTTTGGTGTAGAATCATCAGCAGTGTTTGGCAGTTAAAGAGCCCAGATCAGGCTTTAGACTGTGGGCACGTCTTCCTGGGTACAGAGGTGCTTAAATTTAGGCTGGCTTAAATTCTAGTTTGCAGTATTGCTCTCAGAAAGCTGGTAGCGGTCCTTTTTCAATCGTCTTCTTCAGGTGTTTAAGTTGAGGGTTCAGGCTTTGGTTGGCTCGTGGCAACCTGAGTTTAATGCTGAATTAAGTTTAATCTGACTACTCTCAAATCTTCAGTGGCATTTACTTCAAAAGTAAAATACTGTATGTGGAAACACAACACTTAATGCCACAAACTAGGACAAACTAAACTTGTTGCAATAAAAGATTAAATTCACATATACTTGGTTGAGAAACAAATAAAAGAGACCCCCTCAAAGAGAATTCACTTTGAGGCTGTTTTATAAGTTTGGACAAAACGGTTGGAGTATTGGGCGTGTTTTAAATTTTCGTGCCAAATTACTGATGAATATTCAATTTCTTTGTTTCAGGGAGTTTTAAGGTGTGGTTTGAGTTTGACTTGAGATGGCAAATTACTTTCTTACACTGAGGAATTAAGTTTTGACTTTTAAATACAAAATTCACACTTCAGAGTCACTAGGTCTGAACATTTCATGTCACTTTGTATCATATATTGCTAAACAGTTGAGCAGTATACATCCACTTTATAATAAGTCATAATTCTTCTATTAACATATCAAACATTAACCTTCATATTAGCACTTCATGATGTCTAAACATCCAACTTTCTCAAACCATCCATACTGAAATAAAAGTTTAATACTATAGTGAAATGAAATAAAGTTAAGCAACACTTATGTGATTAGATTAAACCTTCAGGAACATATTCAAATATAAATTCAACACAACTCTTACTTCATAATACAAAAACATTTAATTTGACTATTATTTCATAATAAAAGAAAAGTTAAAATTGAAACTCTTCAAACTATCTTTACATTCTTATTACTTCAGAAAATTCACTCTTTCAATACAACTACTTATCTAATTTAACTACTAAAATATGATTGTCTATTAGGTTAATAGATCAAAAGTTAAACACTTAGGTGATTTTAAAATACAATTGCATTAACTCTTGACATAACGGAGTTTAACTCTTGTCACTAGAGGGCAGTAGGGTCACATGTAGTAAAAAGGTAATAAAATCAAAGTTTAATGTCTCCTTAGTAGATAATCACACAACTATTAAAGTTGTACCATTCTTCATGTATTTACATGACAAATAACATTACATCATTTACATAATGATTAGACATATAATTTACATGAAATTCAGGTTTGGCTCAGATTTGCAGGGAGACTCCAGGAATGTGAGTTAGAGTTTGTGGCTCTGGTCTGGTAAGAGAAGAGGCCCAAACGAGAGGCGTTCTCTGTCCATGTTTACTGAGTTGTTGATGATTTCTCCTGGTTCAAATGACCCCAGACGTCATTTATGCTTTTAGTTCAGGCCATAATTCAGTTTATGGTCAAAAATGGTTTCTCAGGAGGTCTGTTCAGTCTCTGTTTTGTCACAGTGTTTAAGTTCTGGGGTAATGTCCCGCTAACAAACATTCACTTGGCAAGGAGGTAAGTTCAGGGTTCAGGGTGAGGCATTCTCCATGTCTCTTATTTTGAAATTAAAGGAACGCTGTTTTACCCATGAATTATCCATGAATCATCCAAGATGTCCTACAGTGTTTTGACATGAAAACTTAAATTGGGTGTAGAGATTTTTGGCAGAGGCATATCTTTGATTTTCAGTAGTTGCTAAATCCAATTTGACATGTAGTATTAGTTATGTATTTTAAATAGCAATACACACATTTTTGTGGTTTATTTCATAGCCTGGTTGAATGACAGGGGCGGCAAATGGTGCAAAAGCCACTGACACATTCAATAAGCAAATTAATATCAACTGATATCAAGATCTTAATCAGATTTTTATGTGTGAACTGGCAAATCTTAGCTCCCATGTTATTTTTTTAGGCCAGAAAGATATAATCCAGACACACTTGTTATCTCAGCTTTAAGATAACAAGGACTGTCTTTTGGAAACAAGAGCAGTAGGACACACTTTGTACTTTTTTCACTTACCGTAGCAAGTCGGCAGTCTTATTACTTTCCCAACGAGCTCACTTTGACCCTGAGTTGTCTTGTTGCCAGGACAACGTAGTGTGCCTCTCACCACGGCTGGCGCAGAGCCTGGGGAACATGGGTCAAGTGTGTGTGTGCGTCCGTGTCACCAGCACCATCCACCTCATCGATCCCAACACCCTGCAGAGTGAGTATCTCCACTGACAGTGTCCTGCTGAGTTTTACCAGGTTCAGTTGCCTCGGTGTATTTAGCGAAAAAGCACAGATACTCTTTCATTCAATAATATGAGCTCTATGTGTAGGCATTGTGAAAGACCTAGTGTACAGCAGGGGAGAGATTTCCAAAGGTGTCTATGCTGAAAGGATAGATGAATAATCAATTAGTGGATCAACAGAAAAGTGCAGCAGATCCAGACAATTTAAAAGGCTGGAATCAGTGAATTTACCGCTCGATAAGTGACTTTAACAATCAGATGAGTATTAAAATAGATGCACATTCATTTTCTGTTGATGGACTAATTCATTAATTGACCAATCGTTTCAGCTATGCACTTTAATAGGGTCTTTTGCATTATTCTACTATTTGGGAATCATTGCTGCAGAAGGAACATATTTATGCATTTATGTCTGAGTGTTTATCAAAAAACATCAAAAGCATTTCCTGTATGTTACCATGGTGACACTCATTTCTTGGTTAAACCCTTCAGTGCTGCACTAAGCTGACCTCAGTCTGCGGACCACATGTTTATCACAGATGTCTAACTCCCTCTGCTTCCAGTCACAGCTCAGCTACAGACACACTCACAAAAAGAAAAAACATATTTTTAGTTTATGTTAAGCATGCTGTCACAGCCAAGTCAGCTTATTTGGATGCATTTTTAATCAATACACGTATGGTGACAATTAGTGAGGATGTGTTTCCTCTCTTCCTGGTGTAATCACTAATTACTTGAGAGGCTTTGGCACTCCTCAACAGAATTCTGACATCTTGGAAGCGGCACACACGTTTTTAATTACTCTTCAAAGACTAGGCTATTTTTGCTGCAGAAAGTTTTGGAGCTGGCTGAATATCAGAAACAGCCTCGAGGCAGAGCTCTGTTAGGCAGATTTGGGATTCAGTTGGCAATTAACTGGACTATTAAAAATATTTTTATTGCTGTTTGTCTGCTTGTGTTTGCTTTATTTGCTATATAGGCAGAAACACATCACTCCTGTCTGCATTTGGTTTATTTTTTAATATGTAGAGTTAGAAAAACACACTGTTAGACAAGTCTGATTCATATTAGCTCAGTACCCATATGACTTTTGATTAAGAGGCTGAGAGTGTTGAGGTTTGACTTTTTAAGGAATTCAAAAAATATTTAAACTTTGCATCAGGAGTGACTCATTTCTTTAAAAAGCTGTCTGTGAAATGATAATGGGCGAAATGTATTCTAGCTATCTAATTAAGTAGAATGAGAGGGTAGATTATAATTAGTGCTCACTTTGCTCTGCTGTTAGTAATAAATGTATAACTCTAACTCACTAGTTGCTGAGGTGGATGGGAACACATACTGGCGTAACCCCTTCAACAGTCTCTGTAACCCACGGCAACTGGAGGAGTTCATCGTTATGGACACTGACATCATCAGAGATCAGAAGCTGGGTGCTGGAGCCGGCATGAGGTCCAATAAGGTGAACGTGTGTCTTTTGTTGCAGAACAGATTGCATTATGGCGGAACATTGCTCTTCTCTTGGAAGCAAAATCAATAGTGAACCATTACATTATCCCTGAACCTGTATGCGGGATTCAAGCCAAAACAACAGAAACGCACTGAGGGTGTTTGTTTTGATGGCACAGGGAATGAGGTTTGTAGGGACATTGGGCTCTCTCTTCTGTCTGACTGCTGCATTATTATCGATGCAACTGTCAGAACAAATTGGAGGGAAAGAACAAGAGTAATGTTGTTACAATGGCTTGAAAGTAAATTTCTATTCCGTGTGTGTGTGTGTGTGTGTGTGTGTGTGTGTGTGTGTGTGTGTGTGTGTGTGTTTTACAGCATACCCTGGCTGAAGTGTGGGTTCAGAAAACATCAGAGATGGACACTAGTCAGCAGTATCACTGCCGCACATTCCTGGGTCACCTGCTTAATATAGGAGACCTGGTTCTCGGGTGAGTCTGGAGGAGGCACAAGAATTTGAGATGTTGGTCAGATTGGCAGTAAAATAAAGACCGATGGCAGGCTGTGTGGTTTGCACTTAATGCCACATTTACTTTTCACCCTACAGGTTTGACTTTGCCAATTCCAACGTCAATGATGAGTACTTGAATAAGATGAACCCTCACCATGTTCCTGATGTGGTAAGACTAAACTGCACTTCACTGATTGAGAATAAACTTGCATTTCATACTGTATATCCCCACAGTAACCACTGTCGACTTGTTTGACACTGACCTCTAGTGGTGGTATGAAATACTGATTGTGCTATATCTGCTATATCTTCCCATAGAATCACATAACAAAAATATGTGGGAATCTGTTGTAGTGCTTTTAATTTGTACAATGAAAATGTGGACTGTTGAAGGTGCTGATCAAGAAGAGCTATGACCGCACAAGGAGGATTAAGCGCAGGAACTGGAAACTGCAGGAGATGGCCAGAGACCGAGATGGCATGGACACAGATGATGAGAGGTAGGAGAGTAATCGCACAGTTCTCGTGGAGTGAATTGCCACGTGTCTCGTGAGAGCTTCTTATTGGCAACAGATCCCATGAAAACACCAAAACCAATAATGCATTAGTCTGTCTCTCAATACTTTCCTACTTCCCTACCTATTAGATCTAACTGAAGATGTGAATTTGTTTTCAAAAGATATTTTCTAATGCACTTGGGCACCGTAGATTTGAGTAAATGTTACTCAAACAGGAGTAAAAAAAGTGCATTTGTAGGAGACTATTTTCAGCCATGTTGATTACATCGAGTACTTGGTGATCTATTGAGTATTCCAGGCAACACGACGGTGTTTGTGGGATGGATTAAAAATAAACTTCAGTGCCTGTGTTTGTGGTAATGAAGGAACATGACACCCAGTGAAACAGTGTGACTCACTAATGTGATTTTTAAATAGTTTTTGGGCAACAATGGAGGTCTGTGACACAAATTAATCATCTATATCAGGCAACATACATGACAACATAGCCAATTAATTGTTGGTTTTGGTCTTTTAATGGGATTTGTTGTTTGGAATATCTTGTATTCAGTTGCATGAAGTATCTTATGAATGTAGACATATGCTTACAAAAAGATAATAATGTCTTGTGTTTAAAAAATGCCATTTAGGCTACGAGGGATTCCTCAAAGTTTGTTTTCTGCACACATGTACTTGGCACAGAAAATAAGGGAAAACACTCAAGATATCTGGAGCGGTGATTAAAGGCATGACTGATGACATTGTTTTCATTAGTTGGTGAATAGTTTGAAAGTGCGCCAAGAATGCCAAGTACCCCGTGGATTGTTTTCTATCTGTAATGTTGTACCACATGGGTTTTCCTTTAACTTGCTTTTTTGTCCTCAGACAATACCAGGACTTCCTGGAGGACCTGGAGGAGGATGAGGCACTGAGAAAGAATGTTAACATCTACAGAGGTGAGCAGCTGGACATGGCAGAGTTCCCTTTGATATATTTGCTGTATCTTTCCGTTGTTGCAACTGAAATAGTCAGGCTACGGCTAATTTACTGTAAATGACTGCTGAAGCTGCTAAAAGATCTAGTGGCACACAGTTTATTATAATTGAGAGAATATATACTGGATGACAGAGTAGAGGTTGATTCTTTTTTTTTTTTTTATAAATATTTTAATTTCAGATGCAACAAAGATCCCAGTGGAGAGTGACACCGATGACGACGGAGCACCGCGCATCTCCCTGATGGAGATGATGGAGGAGCTCAGCCTCTCAGATGCCACAGGAGGAGAGGGTGCTGACATGATGACAGACTAGCCGGTTGCCATTCTGCCTGTGTGACACTGACAGCTGATCTGTCAAATGCAGGTCCACTGATGATACAGTGATAGTTACAGAGCTGAGGCATCTGATTTTGAACTGACAGCAGATTGAGGACTGATTGAACCATTGACAGATGATTTTTCATACTGAAAAATAACAGTTTTTCTGACTGGTGTGGTGACTCATTACAGTTAAAGCTGCAAAACTGTGCAGTATAGCAGTGCCACTTAACAAGTTTCCCCCGAGAAACCGGACTTATTTACCTTGTCCACCTCTTCTCAGTGAATTTTTGTCTTTCCAAAAAAATTAACATTTTCACCTATTACTGAAGTATTCTTCTCTCCTTTGTCATGTAAAGTTTTGAAGTGATATAGAAATGATGTGCTTCTGCTTTACAATATCAAAATAAATATTTGTCTTATGCACACTTTTCATATATATTTTCTACTTGGGGATGAAAAACACAGTGTTCTGTTGGAGACGTCCACCAGAGGGAGCTCAGAGACACTTAGAAAAAGGAAGTAATATATTCGAACAGCCACACATAAAGTAAGTGGAGTCAAACCCCTTAATGGTGTGATTTGGTTACTGTGGGTAATATTCAAATACAGACTCAGCTGCAGGGCCTTGTCAGCCAGACTGTGCTGTCTGTGCCCTGATAAGGGCTGAAGTTTAAGATACAAATAAGGATAAAGGATGTTCTGCATAACAGTAATGTCCTGAGATGATCTGGAGTGATGTGCAATGTCTGCTGTAAACTGTCCCCCACCTAGAGTGCTCTATATACACAAAATAACATTTAACATTTGGACACTTAACACATAGAAGTGCCCTTCAAAACACATAATACCTCACTAGCTGTCAAATAAGGGGGTTTTAAACTAGTGACAATTTATTAATTCATCCTGTAATGACAGTAATAATTAGCACAGTACTTTCAGGTGTTATGTAGATGTGTTATCTGGTAGTCTGACAGTAGTCTGATTTTTAAGGATTTAGATAAGATTTCATCCTTATAAGAAAACAAATTAAAACACTGTAAAAATTGAATTATCAAATTATCAAATAATTTTCTTTCTTTTTATATCCTGATTCTCATTCAAGGCAGCTGCATATAGGTGCTGCTGTCACTGTGGTAATACTGTAGAGCTGCAGTATAATGTATAAAATGCAAGGACACTTTACGTTATGAAAACATCTTTTGAGCATCTTCGTGGAAGAAGTGAAGAGCAGCTATTATAAGACATTTTGCCTTAAAAACTCTTATTTTAAAACGGTTTGAAAGCATGGAATTCATATCAAATTGAATATCAGATAATTTAATATTCCCCGGTGATGATTTTGGGAATGTAAAACCATTAAATTGTTACAGGCACAGTTTTGTGTTTGTTGCTCCGCTGTGTAAACCCTAATGATATGAAGCTTTATGTAATCTAACACACTAGAGGAATGTTTGTTTCAGGGTGTTTTAGTCTGTGTGACATGTCTCACATTCTAACCTGAAGAAGGAGGAGGTCGTCCAGTTTTGTTTTTCACAAACCCGAGCTGGTTGTTAATGGTAATCAGATCTACTTGGGAAAGTGAATGAAGTATGTGTGTATGCAGGTGGGTGCAGCAACAGTGCAGAAAAGGGGTTCTCCTTTTTTTCTGATCACCCTCCTGTTGTCCTGATTTTCTCACCATCTTTGCATGTGCACACTTTGAACCCTTGTGACCCAAATGCTTTGCCTCTGGCACCTCATTACCTGGAATTTCTAGTATTACAGACTCACTTTCCAGGTATTAGAAGACACGTGGTGTGTTATTGGATCTTTGAATCACAACAGAACCAGAGGCTATGTGTATTTTCTGTGACAAATCTGTTGCAAGAGCGGTTCAATATTCGCAAAGTTGATAATTGTTTTTTGGCATTCATCCGCAGAGCTTTTGATGCTAACAAAGCTGCAGAGTGTATCCATGCGTAATTGGTGCGCCACGGCAGCACTGCCCGTGTTTACACATCAATAATGCAAAGTGTTGTGAAGTGTAAGAACTGAGCTGGTCAGCAAACCCCTGGCAGATAGGAGATAAGATTTCCTAACTGTACGTCTGATTGCCCCAAAACAAAGAAACACCGTCTTCAAGCTTATACTTGAATTTCTTTTTCAGGGGTGTTTGGGATTGAGCGTTTTTCTCTTTGTGTTTGTGGTTGGTTATTAACTTTTCCTATTCGATTCTGCAGTGGCTAGATGTCTAAAACCAGGTGTTGAAGGAACCCTTCAGGTTATTCACATTTAATTCAGAAAACCTTTTCTCAGCCCTGTTTAGGCAGGGGCTTTGAAGAGAAGAAATACTATATTAATACTTTTCTGAATATATTCTATTGTATGTGAGTGTGCATAGTAGGCTTTTGGCATTTTTCCAAAACAAACTGAGCCACAGCTGCTGTTAGAGTTGGTCAATTCTGTGGTCACTGGTGCGTAATATGTTATGGTTTCAGTACCTGATTATAGTCACACACCTCATTCCTCTGATTCCTATTTCTATTCTTCATTATACATAACCAAATATCAGCCACCAAAATGTCGACGCCCATAGACTAAAGGACAGAAGGGAGTATAGATGGATTTTTGCATATTTCTTCAAAATGGCCAAAGGTTTACAAACTTACTAGGAGGACACTAGTCCTAAATGCTGCATGCACTGTGATCTCATAGAAACACTCACTTCTGCAGCCTGCAATATATTCTTATCATGAAAGAGGGTCCATGAGATTGATTTTTTTCTTAAGTCTACCAAAGGCGGAGATAAAGAGAAGCATGACTGTTTGTGAATGGTTTATGAGCTACGGACTGTGCAAACACTGCAGCTTAATATTTAGAGCAGGTTGGAAATAATTTCATGTGCAGTGTATCATTTCTGACCATTTTTGTTCAATCTTTCATTTCCATATAGTAATTCATATAAACTACAGTACCCAAGGCTGCGGTATAAGTGCATACCAGTGTGATGTCTGTGCTGTTTCGGCTTGTTTTCCCATCCTGTGCAGCAGAGCAGCGCTGCTGCTGGCTGCCTACGTCAGAGGTGGTACTGCGGCGCAGTGTCGGGCTGCAGCATGGTGGGACAGATGCGCAGGAGGATGCGACACACGGGCTGAAGAAAGTTTCAAGATGCTGCACAAAGCAGCGGACTTCACATGGCGCAAATAGGGCTGCAACCAAGACATCGAAACCTCCTTAGCTTCTGATGCGAGGATTGTTTTCTTTTCGCTGCCTGGACACACACGTAGCCTACATACACTCATACACCGGCCTGTGTGTCACGGCCACTCCACCTGCATGATCTGTGAGCCAGGTGAGTCGGGAGTGTAAACACGAGTAGTGGGTGTGGTGTCATTCTCATAGTCTGTGTGACCCACTACATATAGGCCAGTGGCAAACTGGTGAGACAGCTTTTCGTTTACACAAAGCAACGCAGCAGCAGCGGGACGCGGGCTGTTGTCTTTGGCTCGTCCTGTATAATAATCTATCATTAGTAGAAAATATCCAGAAGAACTGACGTCGGCTGCTGAGGTGAGTCGTATGGATTCTGTTATACATAATTCAGGCTACACTAGGTGCTCAAGAGCTGCTATACCCCCTCTAATACTCTGCTTATTAAAAATATCAATATGACAGCTAAGTGATGAAATATATCATTTCTATGTGCAGGTCTTTAATAATTACCTATTTAAATCATTAGGCCAAGGAGAACAACTTTTGCTTTGGTACTTCTGTGGGCCAAGCTTGTTAATAGAGGCATTTATCAAGTATTTTAATTATAATAAGAGACTGAGTAGAATACCATCATAGAAAGCAACAACAGGTTTGTTGTTGTCTTTATTTAAGGGCTATTAAGGAAGTTAATTTGTTTGCATCCTGTACACAGAAGATATGCTGAAAACGGACGTGGCTTATATTTTCCATTCTTTCTACTTATAAAGTATATTCTACACAGCCAGGTGAGTATACACCTGTAGCGCACCTGTAGCGCACCTGTTGGCCCCGCCCCCTGCCTGTGTAGCAGGATCTGTTAACGCCTGCGGCTATGTGAACCTTGCTTCAAATAAACACAGCGATTTTATCTGATATTTGGGGAAAAAAACGGTTAAAATTATTGCAAACAGTGTTAACCCAAGCAAACTTTAAAACAAGTGTGCGTTATTTTATCCATATGTAGGCTGAAGTGCATGTTTTTTTGCCCTGTGCTGTATGTTCTGTAGTTGTGGAAACCCATTGCTCATTACTTTCCTCACACAGCATAAACTCATTTGTAAGTGTCCCATGTGTAATACGTGTATGTGTATCATGTAAGTATGGGGAGAAATGTGCCAAGAAAATAAGGGAGGAAGGTTTTTGCTGTTCTGGTCCATGTGGGACCCCTGGGTTTAATTTCTCTGCGTTTCTCCACCCACACAACTAATGCCTGTAAGACCCTGAGCTCCCATATGGCCTGTTGATTGCCCCCTCAGGGCTCTGCTTTGGGTTTCGAGGGGCTAGAGGAGTGCTCCTAATTCCCCTTCACACCTCCTTATTAATAAACACAGTCACAAGGGGGTCTTTTTTTCCATTGTGGTTACACAATTGTCCCAGGGATAATGGCAAACAGGGGACAGAATATATTCGTCTGTGTTTGGAGCATCAGTCTTCATGATTACAAAATGATACATGATGAGAGCACTATGAGATATTCTTTTCTGCATATTCGTAGTCAACTTGTTTCCATAGAGAGTAAATTCCTCTTGTTCAGGGTGTTTTCTCCTTATATTTACCCACTAAAATACAGGTAGTAAGAACTGCACTTAAGTACAACTTGAGTGTTACCATTTTATGTTATTTTTGACTTCTACTCCACTACATCTCAGAAGTAAACATCAGACTTTTAACTCCTCTGTGTTCATGTGACAACACTGTAATTACCATTACTTAATTTCAAGGTTTTACATACAAAAATGTATGACAAGCTTATAAAATATGATGCATTGCTATAAATTAAACAATGCAACCAGTATATAAAGTTGTATACAATAGCTTAATTTGACGAGCCACAACATTAAATGCTGAACATCAGTAATAATAATCCAATAACACTAAGAGAAGTAATTCTCCTTTGACTTTCGATACTTAAAGCACACTTTGCTGTTGCTACTTTAACTTAACTTAATAATCTGAATACATCCTCCATCACTGCAAGTAAAGTAACAATCATGACTCAGAGATGTTGTTGAATCATCCGTAGATATTTCTCACACTGTAGACTGAGCAGTGGCCTCATAGGTGTATCCCTGACCTTTACCACAGTTTCTTTATCCTCTTACATGTTGGCATTTCTCTGTCTTTCTCTCAGCCCGCAGGATGAACTTCAAGAACTTGAGGGAGTACCTGGCCTGGCTGTACTACCAGTACCTTCTCATCACAGGCATCTATGTCCTGGAGCCGTGGGAAAAGTCCATCTTTAACTCCATCCTCTTCTCTGCCATCGCCATGGTGATCTACACCTCATATGTCTTTGTGCCCATTCACGTACGTCTGGCATTGGAGTTTTTCTCTGGCATCTGCGGTGGACAGCCTGAGAGCACCATGGCACTCATGAACTAAAAGAAAGCAGAGAATATGGAGGAAAGGATTAGTCCACTAATCATTTTCTATAACTCAACTCCGTAGCTCTTGGAGCACCTTGAGCCTCTCTTAACACCACATTAATCCTGAACCTATCAGTCACCTCAGCAAATCCTAATCAAGACTGAAAACATGAAGATCTTAAAGGAATGCTCTGGAAATCAGAGCCTCACTATCTTCTTTACATCCCAAACCCTCTGGCCTTACCCCACGGTATTAGACACACGACTGTACATTTCTTTCACACCCTCGCTGTGGAACGTCTTGTGAAATGTTGTCTGTCCTTTTTGTTGTTTTTTTTTATTCTTCTTACCCTATGTTCTGTGTGAGTGCATATCACCTCTGGGTTTTGCATGATAGGATCATACATGGGTAGTAGATTTGCATGCTTGTCTCACTACAAAATACTACTAGACCCTCTTCCTTCCGCCATACCGCAGTTTTTATGTCTTTGTTTATCTGCTGTATCTGTGACAACATGTTATCACTGATTGTGAAGCACTCCCAGATAAAGAGGGAGTTAGCAGTCATCCCAACATATTTGGCATGCACTTACTGGTTGATTTATGGTTTTGTATCAGAACCACTATCACCTTTTTTAGTTGCCTTTATGCACTGTAACACTAATTGGCAGGGTACATTGCACATTTCATGAAGCCATTGTGTAGCTGATCTTTAAAGAGAGAGTTGATAGAAAAGCTAAAGCTATGCAATGAATCAAAAAGCGTCATGATCAGGGATCTGTCAGTTGTTGGAATGTTTGTCCCTAAGCCTACATTTGCTGATTTCCTTGTCAAAATGAGGAATAAACTGCAATAATGGCATCAATGTGTGCCGAACCCTCTCTTTATCTCCAGTGTTTTAACTGTTGGTATGTCAGGAAGGTGTGCTCACCACTGAGCATTATCAAATATTGACAAAACACACCTTTGTGTGTTAGGCTTGGCTTTGTTAATGACATCGCTTTACTTAATCAACAGCCTCTGGACTCAAAGCAAAACTGTTTGCTTTCACATGCAAAAATGCAGAGACACTGCAGTCAAATTGGCCTGAATGAAAAGCAAAGCCTGACTGGCCAACCAAAAACATTGTCTTCCTGGTAGTTGAGCACTGAGCATTGCGTTTAGTTGTGTGTTCAAGATCATCTTTGACTTTTGTGCTTTGGGTCAAGGGCTCGCTGATTACAGTCTAAACATGATCTCTATGTTAACCTTATTTATATGGAGTTATATATTTATACACACTGGTAAATGCTTGGCTGGTTACAATGTCAATTACCAAACTGTTTTAATTATTTATATCTGTGTTCTCTTGTGGCCATAAATAACACATACTATAATTTGTTCTTTATGTTTTACTCCAGCTGAACATGCTTTTATATTGTTTCCCGTTTATGTCATTTAGTTTTGCAGTAGTCTGGGACATTTCTGTACCATGAATGAGGAGCTCTTTAAGAAGCTATAAGACAGAAGACATCTCTTGTCACCAAATGAATGTTTTATTTATATATGATAGCAACACATCACTGCAACATTCAGGAAATAAAGACATCTGATGATACGTCTTTTCTCATCCAAGTTTGGTTTTTGATTTGAATGTATGCTGATAAAACAAGCAGAAGGCTTTGTACGCCTCACATTCAAACACAAACACAAGCAGTCAGTTTGAAATGGAAGAACAAGTGAAATAAAAGCTTGGGTGGCACATTTCTCACACAATGGACTGTAACACATTAAGTGAATTCACACAATAAGAGGCAGAGCCACCAAACCAGTTCTCCCCAGACAGTGCAAGAATGAATGGCCAGGGGCTTCACCTTCCCCTCTCTAGACACTGTCCAACCTCTCCATGCCTACAAGCTCTGCGGGGTCCACCCTCTTTATTGGCACGGACACAGTTTATACCAATGTAAAACACAATAGGGTTTTAAAGGCTTGCTGGTAGAATCGTGTAAAATTTATGGTGCTGAAATTAAATTTGCACTGCAAATTTCCTGCAATATTATTAACATGGATGATGGGTGAGGGAGCAGGAAATTGTTTTGGTTATCAGTTTGGCTTCAGTAGAGGGAACAGTCAGGTAATTATGTTTATGCCTTGTAATTGGACACCTCCATCTTGGTTTTTTTCCCCAGGATGTTGGAACACAATGGCTTCTACAGCATATGTTTCCAACGTCCACACCGAAACACATCCCAAAATACTACTGAAGCCATTTCCTTTCCTTTCGTTTCCTTTCGTTTCCTTTCCTTTTCTTTCCTTTCCTTTCTTTTTCTTTCCTCTCCTCTACTTTTCTCTAGTTTCTTCTTCTTTCCTCTCCTTTATCTTCATTTCCTTCCCTTTCCTCTCCTCTCCAATACAAAAAAACCAAATGCACTATGTAAAATTCTTATGATATTCTACATAGTGCATGTTTTTAGGATTGAAGTCTGCCTCAGCATCTTTGAAGAACTGTCCTCTGTTTACAGGTCACATGTTAATTTGTATCCCACGAAGGAAGAGGTCAGAGGTTATCTCCTTAATGACAAGGTGTAAACAAAGCTATCTGAAGACACAAATGCTCTAAACACACTCAGCGGGGTGGTGGTGTATTGTTTCTGTCATGTTTACATGTGGCCTGTGACCGTTTCTCTCAAAGACAACTTGGGGGAACTCTTAGCAACTGTCAGGTACACAGACGGAGAGGTACATGACGAAGAAAAACACACCGACACCACCACTCACCACCAGGTTTCAGTTTACGAGAAAACCCCAGAAAGTGTTCAAATATTAATATTATTGCCAACACACACACACACACGTGTGCCATTACAATGAATGTCTCCATGGTAATAACCTAAGGCTACTGTTTAACCACAAACTACATATGCACACACACACACAACTGATTTTACAGCATGTACGTGATCTATGTAGTAATTTGTTGATATGAGGTGATATATTCATGTTTACTGGTAAATAATTGGTTGGTAATGTATTTTTATTTCCATTTTATCATTTATCTTCACTTTTGTAAAACTCATTTTTTTTGTACTGTACTGTATGATAGCAACATCTCACTGCAATGTTCATAAAATAAAAAATAAAGACAAACACAACAGCTGTTTTCTTGTTTTTGTTCATGTTCTTGTGTGTCCTGTTTGATATAAGTGTTTGTACATAGTGTCCACGACTGTAGGAAATATGTATTTATACTTACTGTAAACATAATCCATTAGGTTTTAAGGGACATGTTCAGAGATACATAAAACATGTTAGTTATATTACAGTTATATACATTAAATTGATAATTGCAGTAGAAATAGTGAATGTCACTATCATTTAATCACAGGACAGCCTTCATAAACTGCTTGTACTTGAACATGTTTATAGCTATTGTCACTACATACCATCAGTATCTTGAGATCTTGATGTTTTATAAAGTGCAAAAATCAATGAATTGTATAATCATTTTATTATCTGCCAGAGCCTTCATTGAGAGTTAGCCACAAATCTGTATACTTTAAAGATGTCAGATGAATTTACATTGTGCAAGTGTTGTTTTGGTTTTTTTGGTCACTCACATGATCAACTAATATGGCCAACAAATGTATTCCACTTGACTGTGTGAGTCATACGATTCATTGTGAAACAACAATTTGCAGTGATTGGTTACTTTATGAGTTAGTTCAAAAGAGAGCGAGAGAGAGAGAAGATAAGACACTACCCTGCTATTAAAACATATTATAGTGTCATTCAACGGGCTTCTTTTGAGGGAACATTGTTTGCTCTGCTGGGTGTGTGTGTGTGTGTGTGTGTGTGTGTGTGTGTGTGTGTTTGCGTGTGTCTCTGTCTGTTGTTATGCAGTGTAGTGTTTCAGGCTGAGGCTTGGTTCAACACACTCTTTTAACTGCACGTCTCCTTTTAAGGATTCAGATGTGTACATGGAAAAAGTCAGGAGGTCATCTCCAAAAGGTTGAATTCACACTGGGTATAAAATTGTGTTTTTCCCCCCATAAAACAGAAATTCAGGAACACTTGGTGAGCTAACAAGCCCTGTAAATATTCTTCAATCATTTTCTTTCTTTACTTGTTGGAAATTAATTTTGAACTAAAACAAAAGTTTTAAACACATTGTTGTCTAATCATCCACTGAGCAAACAATTAGCATAGATCAGATTAGACAATCATGTGGTAACATGATTTGGGAATATAATCACATCCACAACAGAGATCACGTAGACAATCACATTATTATGGTTTGAAGATAAATTTTGTTGTATGTCTACTGCATATCAACACCAGATTTCTTTCTAGACTGATCTCTGTGCAATCAGACAAGGTTTGTGCTGTGGTGTTCAGAGTCATTGTGCAATTATTGCCATACTCTGTTGATCAAAGATGGAAGAGGAATTCACCTTAAGACACAACTCCCAGTGCCATGGTATATCTGAAGGATCAATAAGTCAATATGAGCCTAGGAGTGGCTGACTTGATAAAAACATGAGACCAACAAGGTATGAAAACATAACTGGAGCCAAACCCTGATGCAGTCAATGGACACATGACAACATGTTTTTCTCATAGATGTTGATGAGCAGCGTATAACATACAGGAGTGTTGTGTTCCTACATGTATTTGTGAGTGCAGTGTTAATCTGGATATTGTGAATGGTGTATAGGCTTTAAAGGACCAGTGTGTAGGATATAGTGGCATCTAGTGGTGGGGTTGCAGATGGCAACCAACTGAATACACCTCCCTTCACCTTCCCCTTCCAAGAATGTAGGAGAACCTAAAGTGGCTGCGAAAAATGCAAAAGACCCTCTAGAGCCAGTGATTGGTTTTTCTATTCTGGGCTACTATAGAAACATGGAGGTGCAATGTGTTGGGCTCCATGGCAGACGACCTGCTCCCTATGTAGATATAAAAGGCCCAGTCTAAGGTAACGAAAACATAATGATTCTTATTTTCAGGTGATTATACACTAATTAAAACATACTTATGAATATTATAGTCAATTTATGCCAAGTCTGTTTTGCTAGATGCCTAAATTCTACACACTGGACCTTTAACATGAACTAATACACATGCATTTTCATTTGTGTCTGATCAAATATGTGGTAACAATCACAAAAGTAATTCAAGCCCTGCAAATACAAAGAGCCCACAAGTCTGCCACCAAGTAGTCTAGTAGAGAAACTATTTTTTGCTTATTGCAGTACAGGAACAGTAACAATCAACATGTTCTTTGCACAATAAAAAAAGTGTCAATGAATTTGGTGTCTTGTAAAAAGTGAAATTTTCCTGCATGACATGTGTGCAAGCTGCTGTGAAGGAACGTTTAACAAGGTATCAAGAATTTTAGTGTGAAACACACAAGGGAGAAAGTGAGTCAGAGTTTGGTAATATGTTTTTCCAACAGACACCAAACCTGCCTGATCATCATAGGACTCTGTTGGGAGAGCTACACTGATCACCATCTCGCTTAGTTCACTAAATCCAGAGGTGTGAAAGATGAAGGCTTTTTATTTTGTTCCTCTATTTAGGGGTTGTTGTTGATTTGGGGGCATTTATAACCTTTATTTAATCAGGTCTCTTTTGCAAGAGGCGCCTGAGTACCACAGAGAGACAGAAAACAAACATAACCAGGCATAACAAAAGGACAGAGACACACAACACAAATAGCCAGACAAAAATCACATGCTGCATTAGAATCAATCACAGGAGTCATTAAATAGACACATGAGGGCAGTTGGTGTATTAGGTATGGGACCTTTGTTTGGGAATGTAGGTACTGTATAAGGTAAGAAAGATATCATGAGGCTGCTGGTGGAGTTGTAGGTTAGTTGGAGTTGGAGGAAAGGCTATAAGTTGTGAAGAAGGAGAGGGGGAACATGCAGGTGGTAAACCATCCATTCATCAGCCACATTTTGCAATATAATCTCATTTTTTGTAAGTAGTTCCTGTTTTCTGGAGGCACAACTCAGTACAGGAAAGCATTCAAGAAGCTTGTAGGGCAGATAATGATCCAAAAACTCTGCTATGACTTCCCCTTTGATTTGTCCAACCGCCAAGTTAAACCATCAGGCCAGCGGTCAGTCAACTGCGAATTATGTTTACTGACAAAACACTTTTAACTCTACCTAACAAACAAGAGCTTCCGCTACCATTAAGTTGCTCCTTATAGAAATAGTTTGACATTTTGGGAAATGCTTATTTACTTTTTTGCCAAGGGTTACATGAGATGATTGGCACCACTGTTATGTTTGTCAGTCAAATATGAAGCTGGAGCAAGTAGCACAGTTAGCTTAGCTCAGCATAACATAGCATAAGGGCTTTGTTTTTGTTACCTTCAGACAGGGCCAGGGTAGCTGACTGACCTCCTGCTGTTTCTGGTTGTTGTGCTAAGCTAAGCTAACTGGCTGATTCTGTCTGGGTTGTTGAGGAGTCAAAGACACTCCTGCACAGCTGAACAGTAACCTGGATAATGTTTGCATTACAAAGGGATATGAATAACCAGGTGTCTTATGTTCCATATCAAATACTGAACATGATTAAAATCAGAATAAGACATAATAGGGACTAATGTTCATGTAAAGGTACTAATTGACAGACTATATCATATTGATGATATGAAACAGACCAGAAGTTTAGTTAAGTTGAATAAAGTTACACATTTCTTATAATTGTTAATAATAATAATTAATAATGAAAAGATCAGTCCCTTCAGGGGTGCCAATAGATGTTTCCTGCTTATATTTAACTAAGAAATTTGAGAGTGGTATCAATGTTCTAATCTAGCTGTCAGCAAGAAAGCCAATAAACATATTTCCATAAAATGTCAGACCACTTCTTTAAACTATGATGTGTTGTTCAGTAGGCAAGAAAATGAATCACACATATTTTCTTTAAATAGGAAATGTCCAGATGAAACTCAATCAACAGCTTATTACAACATTTTTCAGTAAATGCAAAAATACTCCAATTCCACATTCATTAACAACACCGAATGAAATTACATATTCTGCACATATACAATATCAGTCTGTGTGATTAAAATCTAGTTCTCTGAGTGCACAATCCATCTAGCAATAATGAATTTCACAATAACTAAAACTGCTTTTCTTTTGTGGAAAATGGGATCGCGCTGTTTCTTAACATCAGATCAAGTGTGGCAGGGGAAAGTGTTTTTGTACTCTGTCTGATTACATGAGATGTGTCTTTACTGCCAACAGTTCTCTTGCCAAAGTCATTAGCGGCTAATTCTGTGGGATCTAGATTTTCTTTGATAAGACCCCACAGTAAAGAAAAAAAAACAATCTTTGGCCTTACTAGTGCTGGTGAGCACAGTAGGAGAATAATGATAAATTGAATAAGTGGTTGTTGTAAACAAGTCTATCTTATTGTTTCACTCTCACCCTGTCTAACTCACTCTATACACATTCACTGCAGCTTCAAGATCTCCTTTACATGAATAGGGTTAATGTAAGGCAATACACCTCCCTCCATCCATCCAAGTCCTCTTTGGTCCTCTCTCTGCTCGGCTGCACCCTCTGAGTAAGTTAACTCTTCCTTATCCTTCGCTCCATAGTCCATGTGGATGGAGGCTGAGGGCAGTCGGTCGGTGCCAGTGTTAAATGGACGGACAGGTGAGCAGTGCCTGAGTCCTCTGTGACCAGCTGGGCACTGTAAGCTGACCGCTGCTGTTGTGTGTGGTCTGAATGGGGCTGAGAGACGATGGGGGTTGAGGTCGGGCATGGAGAACCCCAGAGGAACTTCTCTCTCTCTCAGGACTCAGCTGCATATCTTACACTCCTTCTGTTTATCCTGGAGGGGCAAGTCAGGGACACTTCACCTGAGCTGCTGGGAAGGAGGGAGAAGAAGAAGAGCATGTAAATGGAGGTGAGGAGATAAAGAAAAGTGTGTGTGAGAAGAGAAGATCAAAATGGTTTATGTAAACATAAGCTTCTCCTATTTAGTAGCTCCATCCTCACCCCTTCATCTCACCATCAATCCTCTCCATTTCCCAAATTTCATTTCCCTTCTTCCTGCTCACTCATAGCTTGTCATAGATCCCTCTTAGGACGTGAGGTCTTTGACAACTCAGGCATGTCCACTGCTCAAACATTCATTGTCACTGGCAAGTCGAGAGTTTCGACTAGACAGCTACCAGAAAATCACTTTTCTACAAAAACCCAATGCTATCTCGTTACACCGTAAGAATGAATCATTGTCCTGCCACACAGTATGAATCATAGTAAGCAAATGTACCTGCCAGGAGTCTCCGGGGCTCATGAGCAGAAAGTCGGTCACAGTGATCAGGTAAGCATTGCAACTGCACTGATTTGGGGGAGATAAGCATGTGCCTTTGACGAACAGCTCAGGTTTAGCAACTGCTGAGTGAGGAGATTATCAGTGCTCTTTAGGCTAAAGCTTTCTTCTGGATGTTCACCAAGTGCCAGTAGATTGTTAACACTGAGCTCCCAGTGCTGCTGTGTGCCAGTTTGCAGATTTAATAGTAAGTCATTTAAAATTAACTGTTGTAATTAAATATAATGAAGATACATCTTGCTATTAACTTGCAAAATTCTGTAAAAGACCTCTAAAATGGTTTGCACCTTCCCACCTGCAGCGACATGCAGAATGCTGTCCAAACCTCTGCTTGAAAAAAGGCCGTTGTAGTGCTCTGGCCTCTGTCACAGAACCCTCTTTGCTTGGCTTTGTCCCACTGTAAGAGCAAGGTAGTTGGTTGGATGTTGGAGGAATTCCTCCATATCGGGTGACCCATTGCCCCACGGCCTTTGCTCCTTGCCTAGCTTGCAGTGAGGGAGTGCTCCTGGCGGGTGCTGTATCCCATGTCACAAAAGCACCTTTCTACACAACAGGGGTACAGAGAATGGGCCACAGCACAGTGGTTCTCCTTGGTTCAGCTCCAGCCTGCCGTAGTTGGATTTCAGACCTCCCCCTGTGCTTCCAGCAAACACCCTCATTGGTGGGGAAGTTCTTTCGCCCAAGCCTGGCAGAGATATCAGAGAGACCCGGAGCTCCTTGGTGCTGCCTCCACCACCACTGCTAGAGAGAGTAAATGACCATACCACTTATGCATAACTGGGTGAGTCTTTGTTAAATTATATAATCTGTACAGAGAGTTGCATGAGAGCATGGCAGGTAACCTGCTAAAATCATTAGTTTATGTGTAATAAATGCTGTATCTAACTTGAGAAGCGTACTGAATTTAAACACCCAAGAGGATACAGGTTTTCATTCCAGTTAATCAATTAATTTACTCATAAACAATAATGAAATCAGCTTTCAGTGGACTGCAGACACACTGGGTCATGATGGTACATGACTAAAAACAATGTACAAGTGGAAACAGAGAAATGAAGCAGAAGTAGGAATGGTAAGAATAAGATTGGGAATGATTACAGACGAGAGGGAAGATGTCACCACTTGTCAGTGCTATGTGAGTGATTTACAGCATTGGACTGTTTACCTTCTGTAGTAGAGGGAAAATGACAAACAGAGGAAACATGTCATGTGTAAACTCATCTGTTCTCAGATCCCAGTCAACCATGAGGATTATCTCCTGTCAGTCGACCCTTATGGCTGTAGTTGTGCTTACACTCACTGTGGTGTCCTGCACTGAAGCTAAAACTACACAAAAGCCCAAGTACCAGTACACCAAGAAGCCCATCTCTCAGGTCACAATGCACAGCCCTGTGACCACCAGCATGCCCAAGACCCTCAAGATAGTGGCAAGCGCAAATCCGGTGGAGCCAAATCCACTGCCTGCCACAGAGAGGACCACCTACCCCAGTCATGTCTTCCAACAGTACCACACAGAGAGCACTGAGTCCCCTGGTGTTGGCCCCGAGAACTACACTCTGGATTACAATGAATGTTACTTCAACTTCTGTGAGTGCTGTCCACCTGAGAGAGGCCCCAGGGGTCCAAAGGGAGACAGAGGCCTGGCAGGTAAAAGACTGACAGAAAAAGGCTATAGATTTAATTAAATAACTTGTTTGTTTGTGTGTTTGCTTTCAGCATTTTGTATTTCACTTACATTTTCTTATCTAGGGCCACCAGGTGAAAGAGGCCTTGTAGGAGCAACTGGTTTACCTGGACCACCAGGTGTGAGTGGTGCTATGGGGTTAAAAGGAGACAAAGGTGAGCATAATATGGTTAAACACAACTAAAGTTGCCAACATCTAAAGAGCCCCTCCTCCTACCTGCAAGGGCAACACCCCCAGCCACCACCCCTCACTTGAATATCTTTCCTTACTGTTTTGTAGATTAACCTTAACAATAAAGTGCAGCTGCTTTTTGAAAACAGACCCTTAACTTCAGTATTTTGTTCATGCTGGAGATGAAAAGAGAATTAATAATCTTTCCTACAGCTTCCTGGAACAGCAGATCCACTCCTCTCCACAGATATCATACTAAATACTGTAGCATATTATACAACATATTATTGGAAACTATCAAGAGAAAGCTGTGATGCAAGTCCAATTTTCTTAATGTCCAAGTCCAAGTCCAAGTAGCGGTGGTCTGCTAGCTGTCAAACTAAATTGAATTGCTTAATTAATGTTGATATAGGTTTCATGTATCCTAAGTATGAACTGTGCAGCTATATTATGTAGTTGGAAATAAATAAAATATAACAAAAATAAACTGTAGATCAGACTAAATATCAGTAAATACATCATATAAAATATTAACACTCCAGGCTGAAAAGCAATGTTTTATTGACCACCAACCATCACTGATAGTGTGGTCACAAGTGGTCACAAGTGTGTGTTGCACCTGTAATCACACCCAATAGTAATGTCACAAGGTCCTGGAGTACACCTGTACATCACTGCAGCAAGGTGAGAGGTTAAACCACTGGAGGTCGCCAAAGACAAGAATTTTAGGGGGGTGGGACACCCTCAGTTTCTGACAGGACCACTTCACATTATGTGCTCACCTGGTGACATACTTATCAGTATTGTTTTATTCTATCTGTGAGGATAATAAATAGAAGTTTACAACTGAAAAAAAACTGGATGTACTTACTTTATCAGGACCAAATTAACATGATCATAACATTCCTTCATTTGGTTGAACCCTGTGACTTTCCAATGAGAAATGTTAAAAGTCACTTCAAACCGACCACCAAAAAGACCACTTGGGCTCCTGAGCCTGTACCTGGTAGGCCTGTTCTGTAATCATCCATGATCATACAGTATATTGTTCTTCCTCACCTACTAGCTCTAGTAGAAGCAAATATATGTAATATCTGATGTTTGATATTGTTAATTGAATAAAAGCTGTATTATGTTGATTTCTTAGGGGATAAAGGTGACAGAGGAAACAGTGGGATAGCTGGGCCACCAGGAGGTCCAGGGAAACCAGGACAGAAAGGTGCAGAAACAGTGCTGACTTATTCAAGTGCTTGTTACATTGTACTTGTTTCATTTTGTTGTCACAGTTCTGACAATTTGTCCTTTACTCTGCAGGTGATGTTGGCTCAAAAGGGGGCAAAGGTGAAATAGGGTTGCAAGGTGTAAAAGGTAATCGTGGGGAGAAAGGTGAACCTGGCCAGAATGGGACTGCTGGTGAGAAAGGAGAACCAGGAAAAGAGGGGCCAGCTGGACCTCCAGGAGTGGCTGTAGAGCTAGGCCCTAAGGGAGATAAGGGGGATAAGGGGGAGTGTGGCACATTTGGGGAGAGAGGACAGAAAGGTGAGCGTGGGGATTCTGGGTCTCCTGGCATCCCAGGAGGGATGGGAATTCCAGGAATAAATGGCAAGCATGGTTCCCCAGGTCCTGTAGGTGTACGAGGGGATCCAGGACTTCCTGGACCACAGGGGGAACCAGGAGTGAGAGGGGCTCAGGGACCACAAGGCCAAAGAGGGATGCTTGGGCCAAAAGGGGATAGAGGTTACCCTGGGATGAGAGGGGAGCGGGGCATTCGTGGGTTCAAAGGAGCTAAGGGATCAGGGGTTCCCCTGAAGCGTTCAGCCTTCAGTGTAGGTATCTCTCCAAGAAAGTCTTTCCCTCCTTCTGGTTTCCCAATCCGCTTTGACAAAGTCTTCTACAATGAAGAGAACCACTTCAATGTCACATCCAACAGCTTTACATGTGTCCACGCTGGGGTTTACGTCTTCTCCTTCCACATCACTGTGCGCAATCAGCCACTACGAGCCACGCTGGTGGTGAACGGGTCACGGCGGGTAAGGACACGGGACTCTCTGTATGGTCAAGACATCGACCAGGCATCTACTCTGGTGGTGCTGCGGCTGGTGGTGGGTGATCAGGTGTGGATGGAGACGTTCAGAGACTGGAATGGGGTGTATGCCAGCAGTGAGGATGACAGCATCTTCTCTGGATTTCTGCTTTACTCAGACAAGGCCTGATACTCATAAATGTAACTGGAAATATTCTCATTTACTGGGCTGTTATCCATATCTGTGAAAAGGCCAAATACTGGTGGTGTTACACTATACTGCTACTCCCGAACTCTTCCAGAACTGTACTCTATGCTGCAGTGCAACTAGTCTGAGAACTTAAGGACTGGCGATATCATGTCTATTATATTATCACCTTGCAAGTATTTTCTTATTTTGCCTGGCACCCTGATGAACTTCGACTTTAACCCTTAAAACTCATAGCTCTGAAGTATTTATTAATGGTCAATATAGTTCAATTACACCATCAGTTAAACACTATGACCCCATGTCACGCTTACCTCACTGTTTGTCTGACCCAAAAACATTCATTTCACATCCTCATTCTATGATGATGTCTGTTTTGTGATTTTGTTTCTTGCACTCTGACTTCTTCCTTCACAACACTGTCACTGATGACCTAGGCTATCTGTATGTAACTACAAATAAGACAGAAATATATGATGTGTGTGTTGAGAGATTATCACTGTGACCTATAACTGTATTCTTACTGTAAATCTGGCAATGAAGACCTTACTCTTCTGCAGTGGAAAAATATAATATCCACTGTCATATCATTAATACTTATATTCTTTGTAAACAGCGTTGCTTTACAATGTGGTTGTAAAAAGAGATTGTGTTCACTGAAAATAAAATCCAGTAGTACATATCATTTATGGAATGCTTTATTTCCTTCAAGCAAAATAACATTAGTTATTATCCTCAACAGTATTGATCCGGTTAGTTTTCTACAGATGAGATCATGAAGTCGATACCTTATAATCTGTTAAATTAATGTTATACAAAGAATCACATATACAAGTGTGCAATCGCAGCCCAATGACCCCGTATGATTGATATCAGATAGAGAAAGATGACACATTATTTTCACACATTATTGCCCAGATTGGATGATTTTGGATGATTAGTTTCTGCAATGGTCTGTAAAGTAAGATTACTTGTCACTTTGGGACAGTGTCTGGAAAGTCCCCAGACATATAATCAAAGTAAATGTCTGGAGAGTCCCCAGACATATAATCAAAGTAAATGTCTGGAGAGTCCCCAGACATGTCACCAGATTCCTCAGATATATCAACAAGCTCTGGGGTTTGTGTGATGAGGTGGACTGTAGGTAGCAGAGTGCTTGGTGCCGGCTGTGAAGGCTTCAGAGGAGGATCTGAGGATTGGGTGCGCTCCTCTGTAGGCCGAATAAAAGTAGGAGTTGCACTGGATTGTTGAGGGGTGGGCCAGGCTGCTGTGGGCTCAACTGCAGGAAGCAGGGAAAGGTCTGGGGTTGGGATTGGGGGAGCTAAAGGCCATGGATCTCTGGGATGAAGAGTTGGAGACATCATCACTGGTCCTATTGGGTCAGAGACAAGTTGACCTCAGAAGTTGCACAAATGCTGTGCTATGTTTCACATTTTTGGCAATTTAGGAAGGAGTGATGATGGAATTAAAAAGACTGGCAGGGGATTAAGATTTAAAGTCAGTTTAGTAAACAGCAGGTTACATTTAACCTAAAGTACCTGTCTCTTGTCCAAAGCTTTTGGGCTCACTCAACCTAGAGATGCCCAACTCAGGCACCTTGGCCTTGCAGCTGTATTGGCCTGGGGTCTGTTTCACCAGATCATGGTTCTCAGAGGTTGCTATTCCCAGTCTTTGGTTATTCTTGTAGAAATAGTAGTGTATTGGAGGGGCAGGAGCACGGGCGTTGTACTGGAGATTGCAAATGAGCCTCATCATATTTGCTGGTATCAGGTTATCACCAGCAACAATCTCCAAAGCTGGCTGCGTCAGAACCTCTGAGACAGAGCCAAAGAAGAGAAAACATTGTTGAGACATTGGAATCTTAAAAAAACATTTTTTTTTTTCATATTTTTTTTTTTTTTATGTGGTCAATTTTTCATTGGTATTTAACCATAATTAAATAGGGCTGGGGTTACAAGTTTGATAGACCACAAAGAAAGTAAATGTAATCACAAATGTCCATGCATTAACCAAATAAGACTGAGAGAGAAAAATCTAGAAATAAGATCATATGTTTTGCAACTTCATCCCAAGTGCTGTTGTATATTGGAAATTTATTCAGCTCGGAATAACTGTGCTTAACCCTACTTAACATGTATCGTGTAATCACAACCAAACTCAGCAAATGCAACCCAGTATGTAAAACTCACCTAAGACCTGCACTTCAATGTCAGCTGAAATTACAGAGCGTGTACGTCTGTCTATATCCCAGGATGCCCTACAGGAATACAGTCCTTGGTCTTTGAGGGTCAAGTTGTTCAAGTTGAAATGTGGGTTCAGGCCACTTTGTCTCATAACTTCAACACCATCTTTGTACAGGATCACCTCTCTAAGCTGGGGGTTGGCTCGGACGCGACACGTCACTGTCAAGGTGTCTCCAACAAGGCCAGGATGTGGCGGGACCTGCAGAATAGCCCACCCTCCTGAACAAAGAGCACAATGAAGGAAGTTAGATTATAATATTGATGATCACAGCAATAAAGTAGAACAGTAGTAGCATGTTTGAGATCTGTTTTGATATCAACACTGGCAAGTTTGTCTTGCTTTCTAAAATGAAACACAAAAAGCACTGTACAGTGCTAAAAACAAGCTTAGGGAAGCAAGACTTTCAGTGTTTTCAAATTTTCAATTTTAACAGGAGATGCAGAAGTAGGACAAAGAGGAAATTTGTGGCCTGATATGACGACCAGAAGAGATTTTCTGTCTATACTGATAAATCAGGTCTTACCATCCACGTTTATCTCCACAGGCAGACTTTTGAGGGTGTATATGTTTCCCACCGCTGTGTCCCTCACTCCTTGGCAGTAAAATTTTCCACTTTCTTTAACACTGGCTTTCCACAGAGTGAGGCTGTCCATATCCTGTGAGAGCTGCTCAGATCCCCTGAACCATCGGAAAGTCCAGGTGGACCTGTGGCCAGCAGGAATGCTGCATCTCAATCGGACACTCTCCCCAGAGAAGATCCTTGAATCTCCTGACACCATCTCCGCAACAGCTCTAAATGAGGCCACAGAGGGAGCTACAGAGACAAACATAGATTATCCCTAAAAAAGAGTTTGGGCCCATTTTAAGAAGAAAAAGAAAATACTAATCAATTGATAATGAAGGGGTTTTCAATTTAGAACCCCTTAATAACTTGGTTTTATAAATTAATTGGCAACTTAATGGATCTCTGTCTACAATACAAAACCACTTAATGTTTTCAGGGGTAAATTAAGGAATAATTAATGGCATTTTAAGAGATTCATGTTTCACAGTGTCATCAGAAACTAACATCTTGATTTTCTTGATATATGATTGCAAATATTAACATATGTTGTTTTACAGTACATTTAGAATTTAATTATAAGAATATTTGGTACATACCCTGAGATACTACAAGCTGTGGTAGTGTTGAAAGAACTGAAATAGGACAAATATTTGAGAATGAATGACAAATTACAGTAAATGACAATATTTCCAAAATACAAATTTGTGAGATGCTGTAAATAAACTGAAGAAAACTCACCAAGGAGGGTGATGACTGCGTCCATTGTGATTTCTGTTTGTGAGAAACAGAATGAAGGAGACTTTTATTTCTGTTAAAGAGGGAAGTGAAAATGGTGATTTCTGAGCTTTAACAAATCACACAGGATATCCTCTTTTCCACAAATAGCACCCTCTTTCTTTCATTTCTGGCATAAGTTTATTTTTCATGTAACTGCATATTTTTATGGAAACAGAGGGGCTTTTCTTTGAAGAAAGAATGAGTTGTATTATTGTAGTTTTTAATATATATATATTACAATCATTTTCAGTTCCTTCTAAATTTCTGCTTAACCCTATTGGAGGTATGTCTCAATCCTGGAAAGTGTATGACCAGTGAAATACAAAGGAAATAAAAGTAACACACCCTTTTTTTAGATTTCAGTTTCAGTTGAAATGTACCCATGTACACCCCTGAGAGCCCTGGTGGACTCAAGGACAAAACAACAACAAGAAACACGAAAGTGCCCTCTAAGGTGCCTGCACAAAGGAGAAAACATACAAAAGTCCTGTAATGACTGTCTAGTTGTGGGTAAATCAGGATGAAATGCGTCTATATGTGACAATCTGGAATGAAGTGCTCTCATGGTGCCCTTTCAGTGGAAGAAAATGTGATAGTGCCCCGTAAAGAACCTTTAAATGAAGAGGATGTGGTGTAGTGCCCATTTGATGCTGTTGTAATGCGGTAAGCTGGAGGAACAAAGTGCAATTTAGGGTTCTAAATTTAGGGTCTGACATATTGAAGTGCAGAATTGGGTGCTCTTTCAATGGAAAAATGTGCCAAAAACAACAAATGACATCACATAGTATAGAAAAGGTCTAAATAAATCCTTATTTTAAATTCCTCCTTAGTGAGGTGGGGAACACTTTTGGCGTGAAATAAACTCAAATTTCAAAACAAGCTGTATGACATTGAACTATATTTATTTACACTTGAAGCCTCCAGGGTACATACATTGAGAAGACTTGTCAGCGAAAGAGGAGACAGCTTTTAACAATATTTGCATATTCATCAATACTGAATTTTTCAATGAAGGAGAAGGAATAGATGGAATTGTAAGGTTTTTAATGAGGTAATTACTTTTTTTGAGGAAAAAACACATTAGACACATTATTATCCCAAGCAGAGTATTGTTATGTATCTTATATGTCTGGAGGGGATCTTTAATAATTTGACAAACTGTTAGCCTGCAAGAGCCCAATGTTAAAAAAATAGTAAAGTATGAGCACCATCACTGCAGTGTGTATATGAAGAAAAAAGGTTAATGAATTTCTGGCATTTTGTGTTTTTCTGAATATTTCTTAATATCCTCTGTATTTCCCCAACATGATACAGAACTGCAGAAGTAGTGAAATTCTCAGTCAACTCTTTATTTAATCCCAGCTTGCACAATCTATTCGTGCAGTCATGTGAAATTACATTATGAAGAGGAACTGCACACGAGTGCACGTGCATTTTCAATTTTTATTAATCGTCACACACCCACAGATGCAAATAAACCAATACTGCCCCAATAAGTTACGTTTAAATAAAAGACAGCATTGAGTTACTTTCTCCCATGTGATACAATAACAAACCTATAAGGTTACAAAGATGTTTGAAACTTTTTAAAATACCTGATAAATGGCTTCTGCATACAGTGCAATATGTAGTTATTCAAGCTATTAAGTTTGCATTAAAAGCCTTTTCTCAAATTAAACTTGTACAGCAAAACACACACTGACTATACTTGTTGCAAATATGAATGAGAAATAAGATTCAATTCAAGCAACACATGGGAATATTAGCTCATGAGGCAAAGGGGAATAAATGTGCCTTTCACCTTTTTTCATACATACAACTCTCCCCAAATATTTGACTGCCAAATACAAAGACAGCTGAAATATGCCTGTGTGGTAACAGTCCACAACACTATGTTCAAAGTATCCTTTCAGCTCAAGTACACCAATTCTCCTTCATTAAATCAGAATTAAGATCTTTAAAATCAAACAAAAGAAAAGTGCTTCAAAATAAGTTAAACCTGTTGTGTTGATTCTTCTGCACCGGTAAAACAACAGGCCTTAAGGAGTGATTTCATATCTTCATCTTTGTCTTCTTATCTACCAATCTAACAGCAACAAAGAATTAATTCACCTAAAAACAGATTTTTTTTTCTTTGATGGGACATACTTATTAAGAGTCCCTCTTAAGAGGATAAATGACTAGATGAAAGCTTTTATCACTTCCTATTCAATCATTACAATTCATGTAATACATCTTCAAGCAATGTTCTATGACAAGAGTACTACTGTAAATATTACAGGATTAATGTCTCCGATTGCATCCAGAGGAATTGATACCTGCCACTCTATAGAAAAATAAAATCACTTCTGTACATCCAGCTTATGACTGTAGTGAGAGGTCTGGCATGAGACAAGACTATGTTACTCACACACAACTGGAGGACTTATGACTTATCAACATTAATGGAACATTTCCATGCAACACACTCACGCACTTCTCCGCAGGACAGGGAAATACACAGTAAATATGATACAAATCACGAGCATGAAGTGAAGGGTTATTTTAGTGGGAGGAAGTTAAATTTCAGATCATTCAGCTTTCTCCATTTCCTTTAAACCATATTATTACTGAAAGTTACTGCTGCTGTTTTCAGATGTTACTTGGGCTGTAAAGTTCTACCTGTCAACATGACAATCAGACACACACACTCAGACACACACACTACCCACACACCTGGAGATACCTCAACATAATGACAAAAACCTTTGTCTGAAAAGATGTGAATAATGACAGAAACATGTCTAAAAATCACATCCAACCATCTATCCTGTTTGCACAAACAACAACTAAGATAATTAAGTACTGAGGTACTGAAGATGCTGTTGTAGGTGACCAACAGAGATGTTCGGGAAGAGCTTGGAGTGGAGCCACTGCTCCTTTGTATTAAAAAGGAGCCAGGTGAGGTTGTTTGGGCATCTTATCAGGATGTCTCCTGGACGCCACTCTGTGGAAGGTTTCCCTGCATATCCCATTGGAGGAAGCAACAGTCAGAAAATGCTCTGAGGGGATTAGATTTCCCAAATAGTCTAGGAAAACGCCTCTAGAACTTCCAGAAAATTCTGGAGGACATAGCTGGGCTAAGGACGTTTGCAGTAGCCTGCTTATCCTGAAACTGCACTGAAACTCAAACAGCATCAGAATGCACCAGATCTTTCTCTTTGCAACCAGGACAAAATATTTGGAGTGTATTTGCCCTTACAGCGCTGACTCTGGGACTTTTCGTCTCATATAGTCTGATATTCAAGGAACAGTTTTATACTTAATCAGTTTTTTACTTAGACTTGGGTGAGACGATCAATACCACTTATGTTTCTCCATTTATCATGAAGCTAAAGCCAGGAGGCAGTAAGTTTAGTTTAGCATAGAGACTGAAAACGGGGGCAACAGCTTGTGTGGCTCTGTTCAAAGGTAACAAAGTCTCCCTGCCAGCACCTCCAAAGCTCACTAATCCATACAAAAACTCGAGTGTAAAAAAAGGAAAGTTGTGGTTTTACGGGGCGTCAAAACCATTTCTTGCACAATGACTTCATGCAAACTTGTCATCACTGTGAGTTTACAAGGCAGCCAGCAGATACTCAAGATATAGCTGGGCAAGTGACCTCTGTAAAAACTGAAACTTGCTGTTTTTCACTTGTATTTTTGTACAAACAAGAACAAGATATAACGTGTTTATTAGTGAGCTTCAGGGGTGCTAGTGGGCGGATTTTGTTACTGTCAGAAAGAGCCAGGCTAGCTGATTTATGCTAAGCTAATTGCCTCTTGGCTCCAGCTTGGTATTTAATTGCTAGATATGAGAGAGGTACTGATCTTCTCATCTAACTCTTGGTAAGAAAGTGAATAAGAGTATTTCCCCAAATTCTTAACTATTGCTTTAATTCCAATGTACAATTACTGTTCAATGTAGTTTCAGGGCTTCTAGTTTTCTGCCGCTGTCCACAGCCTGGACCTGGACGATGGATGGAATAAAGATGGCTGTATGTGCATACGGACAGCAAAGTTTAACAGCCGGGAAAAGGGGGAGGGTGGAGTAAAGCATCTAGAGGGATTTTTTTTTAAATTTAGGGCAGAGCTCTTCACATCAACCAGCAAACACTTGCGGTTGCAGTGGTGGCGGCAGGAGCTCATTCTCAACGTTATCAGAGTCGATTGCTGATGAAGATGCGGATGTCGAAGTAGCCGTGGTTGGGGTAGGGTTTTGCGTCTCTGGTGGGAAACTCTGCAGAACGTTCTGCACCTTCTGCTCCACTTCGTCCGTCCAGTCGATGAGGTCGTTTTCCAGCTGGCGAGCCTTCTCCATGACACGGTCTTGCCTTTCCCCGAGCCCTGTTAGCAGGTCCAGTCGTTTATGGACCTGACTGAGAGCTGTGCTGCCTGGGGAGCAGGAGGAAGCTCCAGCAGCCTGAGGCCAGTTGGGGGATGCCTGGCCCGACATGTAGAGCTCAAACTCCTCAGAGCTCAGGTTCAGAGACTGGCCATCCAGCTTCTCAATGAAGGCCACTGCACAGCACTGGGGAGAGAGGACGTAGAGGGTCATTAAGGGAAAAAGTCACTGTAGAACATCATCATATTGTCAGTAACATCAGATTTTCTTTTATTAATGTTCTGGCATTTTATCCTTTATTGGACAGATGAGACAGACAGCAAACAAGGGGAGAGACCACTTGATCACCAGGAGTCCCCAGATTTCCTCAAATTTCTAACTTTTAAAGACGCTTTAATGCCAATTGGAGTGGTGAACATACCCATCCACACAGACAAGAACTTGAAAATAAAAGTTATCGACCAATCAGTAGACAGAAGAACAGAAGACTAAAACCTGAAATATTTTTAAAACCGTTATAAATGACTTTAAACGTAAAACACCAGTATTTAATTATATTCAAGGCTACTTGAGGCCTTAAATGTTTCAGAGATTTTAAGACCTCTTCACTGACTTTTTTATTCTTCTGACTTCACTACCAGAGCAAATCAGCTGTTGGTTTTATGATGAGTGGAGTGAACAATAACACTGTGAAGTACGAGGTTTTCAGGATATGATCTGCTTACTGTAACTGCTACACAGAATAATGTTAACCGTCTTGTGGCTAAAAGACTCTGAGTGGTAACAGGTAATTGGTTTCTATATGAGCTGCACAGATAATCATAATCTGACATCTTTAGTTTATGAGCAATTTTTTTTTTCTCTACAGAAATGTTTAATGTAGACTGATGTCATAGTGTATATTTGACCAATAATTTATGATATGAAAGAATTAGAGGCAGATTCCCTACAATGTAAATGTTTTTAAGTTACCTGGTGACGTAACTGTTTCCAAGAAATTTCTCTTTGTGAGTTTGTGAGTTTCCTTATGCTTGTTTTTATTTTCTTATTGTGTCTGTTAACTATGTGTTTTTATTTGTGCTGCTGCTGTCTTGGCCATGTCTTCCTTGAAAGAGATTCTTAATCTCAATAGGAATCCTGGTTAAATAGAGGTTAAATAAAATATGAATATAAAAAGAAAACATGAGATATCACCACAAAATGGACCTGATGATTACCTGGTCATTAGAAAATAATGTAACATGGACCCCAATAATCCACAGTACATCACAAGTTATATCTTTTGATTTGTATATTCTAGTGTTTTAAATGTTTTATGGTGGATTTTCTGCTTCGAAAATGTGAATATATGGATACTTAAAGGCAAACACATATAAGCCAGATACATGCATACAAGTGTAACAAGGTTGTTATAGATTGTTGAAGTTCGTCAAAATTCATTTCTGTTCATTCAGTATTTATTTTATTTTGCAAGCAAGTTATCTTGCTGTTTTTCATTTTCATTATTTTCTTTGAAAACAGGTTAATATATGCAAGGCTCCTTTTATTTGTTGATTTGAGCGCCCTCCCGTGGTCGGTGGTGTTAAATATAGTGACTGGAAAACGTCAGCTCATCCCTTTTGCCACCGCCAATTTCAGATGTGGGACAAGGAGCTGTACTGTATATCTGACCATCACCAGCCACATTGATGTGTGTTTTTCTAACAGCTGTGCTGAGAAATAAATGTGCCGTGAACCTGAGAGAAGTCGTCGAGTGGTCTCTTAAGTCTGCGAAGACTGAGCTGGAATAGAGGGGTTACACAAGCATGTACTAATTTCCTCACCAGGTTAGTGAAGTAGTAACCATCCTCTCCAGTCATGAGTCTGCTGGGGTTGCAGAAGCGGGTGATGTACTGGATGTTGGACTGAAGCCGAGGAGGGTTTGCCTTCAGCACAATGTAGATGAGTGTGGGGAGGAAGTCATCTGCAGACGCTGCCTCCTTCTTGCTGACTTTGATGGCGTTGAAGATGTGCTTGCTGCAACGAGTGATGCACCCCAGCTTGTCCTTGGGCACACGCTTGGAATCCATTTCGATCACATCTGGAATGATGCAGAGATGGTAAATTGTTCATCTGAAAATCTTACTGGATCTCTACCACCAGGATGATGAGGTGATGTCCTGCTGTGGCATTCTGAAAAATAACTCTCACCTGTGATGGCTTTAACCACACTGTCAGACACTTCAGGGATCTCCTCGTCTACAGGGACACACAGCATCTCAATGGTGACCCAGTGCAAGGCTCTGTAAAAAACACAATCAGAATTTCAATCTAAGTAACTCTGATGTTGTCATTTTACCCGCAATGGTGAGTCATTGTCCTCTGAGGAAATTCAGGGAGATTAATGACGATTTGAGTCGCATTTTCTGGCATTATTACAACTGTTGTGCACTAACCTGATTCTCTTCTGAATAGCCAGGTCTTTCTTCTCGTCATCTGTGGTCTCAGGACAGAAGACTTCCTTGTAGAGACGAGTCATCATGTACTTCTCTACTTCATCCATAACGCTCTCTACATGCTCTGATGAACCTAGACATAGAAGCACAAAGAATATATTGTATAAGGTTTGTGATGTTCAGACTCATCTGTTTATAGCTGATTCTTCATGAGTGCAAGAGTAAAGCAGTACCTTTGAATTGGGTCTGGAGGCGTTCTGAGAGGTTCTGGTAAAAGTCCTGTACACACTCTGACAGCTCGTCAGCACCCATGTCCTGTATGAAGGAATGGACATAAACAATTATACTGGCAGGTCTTATATTCTGATAGTTTTATATATTAAAATGTGATCACCTTATCTGTTCAAATGTGACAATTACTAGACAATGTTAAATAGATAAATAGTTCCTATTTAACACAGTGTAGAAGTTTTTAGAAATACAAAGACTGAAGGCAGCAGATTTGATATTGATAACAACAAAAACTTGTTTTCACTTAAGGCAACAAAACGACAGTCAGCATCTTGTAGGGAAGCTTTGAACGTTCCACCAGCTCTATGTTTAAATGTTAAATGTTCAAGATATTTGACAATGTCATGAAAAAAGTAAATGCTGCCTGTTTTCAACATTTGAGATGAAGCAATTTGTGCTTATTTCATTCATATGGACACTTAATGAGGTGATGTGTTTAGTAATTAATCAGGACAGGTGGTAATTAAAGAGTAAGACAGCTACACACTGGTGGAAAATGATAAGTAATGCAATCACAATGACTTTAAAAAAAACAACTACTGCAATCAGTGTCACCTGCTTTGAGCAAAAACACACAAAAAATAAATTTAAGCAAAAATGAACAAGTTACAGAGATATTCATACACAATAATAACCTGTCTCCTAAAAGCTCAATTCACCCGCTAACACACAAAAACATTGCAAGTAATCCACTGTAGCTCACCCGCTTATAGGCCATACTCTCAGTGAAGGCCCGGCACTGTTTGAAGATCTCCCTGCCAGACTTCAGAGGCTTGAGAAAATCAATGAACTCCCGCGTTGCGTGGTCAGTGTCCACAGAGGAATGCCGGCTTGCTGACGAGCTGGGGCTTGGGCTGGACTGAGCATCAAAAGGAGAAGCATCTGGGAGAAGATATTTAATGTTACTTTAACCTTTGTCACATTACACCCTGGAAATTAAAATAAATGAAAAAAATAACTTTTTTGAGCTGCATGTACACAATATAACCCTCATCATCAAAGCATTTTAAAAAAATTCTGGACAATTATTAAAAATGAATTAGTGAAAGACCTGGTTTGGTTAAGTGATCAGCCCCTTACAGTATAACATTATAAACTTGCTCAAGTGCAACCAATCAACTTCTAGATCAAACACCAGGCTAATTGCCCCCCACCTGACATCAAGTATAGTGATTTTGATTACAGAATAAAAATTCAGAATAAAACCAGTGATTCCACTACTAGTAGTGAATGGTACTGCAAAGCATTCACCATGGTTGGAAAAGTGCTTTCAAATGGCCTCTGGGATAAAGTTTGGAGGAAGGTACAAGTTAGGTGAAGGCTACAAAAAGATTTCTAAGGCTTCAAAGTACTGAGTACTGTTCATTAAGAAGTGGAAAGCGTATGGTACCACCAACACCTTGCATAGATCAGGCCGTCCGTCCAGACTGGATGACTGAGCCAGGAGGACACTGATCAGAGAGGCTACCAAGAGGCTAAAGGCAACTTTGAAGGACTTACAAATTTTTATGGCTGGGACTGGTCTGTCTGTGCATGTGACAACAATCTCACAAGCTTTAAACAAAGCTGGCCTATATGGCAGTGTGGCAACAAAGGAGCCTTTTCTGAAAACGTGCCATACACAGTCTCGTTTGTGCTATACAAAAACAAACCTGGAAGATTCTGTTGCCATGTGGAAAACGTTTCTGTGGGCAGATGAGACTGAGACTGAACTTTTTGGACTGAACTCCAAGCACATGTTTGGCGAAAACCAAACACAGCACACAACCTGAAACACACCACACCTATTATGAAGTATGGTGGTGGCAACATTACGTTGTGGTGATGTTTCTCTTCAGTGGGGACTGGGCAATAGGTCAGGACTGAAGGGAAAATGGATGCTGCCAAGTACACTCAAATTCTTGAGGAAAACCTGCGTCCCTCTGCTAGACAGCTGAGGATGGGCAGGTCATTCACCTTCCAACACAACAACAATCCTAAACACACTGCCAAAAGAACAACGGAGTGGGTTAAGGACAGGAAGGTAAATGCACTTGAGTGGCCAAGTCAGAGCCCTGATTTAAGTCTGATAGAACATCTGTGGATGGACTTGAAGAGAGCAGTTCATTGCTGCTCACCACCGAATTTGACTGAACTCGAACAATTCAGCAAGGAAGAATGGGCAGATATTACCCAATCTAGGTGTGCAAAGCTAGTAGAGACATATCCAAACAGATTAATGGCTGTAATTGTACCAAAAGGTGGCTCTACAAAGTATTAAATCAGGGGACTGATGAATTTCCCAACCCTGTTGCTGCCTTTTTTTCATTAGTTTGATGTTGTAAGGTTTAATTTGTAAATAAAGCTTTTTTTTTAAAAAAGGATTTTGATTTCAGGCTGTACAACAAATAAAGTAACTATTTCAAAGGGGTATGATGATTTTGTATAAGCACTGTATAAGCACTTCCTTTGCCACATAGTGTTGCTGTGTGCTGAAGTCTAATAGCCTCTTTTAACCAGACTGCATGTAGGTTATAGCAACAAATCTAAGGAAGTGGTTGAACTGAAAAGAGACACGGATTATTGAGATAATTTGGGAGACCACAGTCTGGTTTTATTTCCTCATGTGTCTCCAGTAACAGGTTACGAAAGCCAGTCACACAAAAATGTGCTTGATATCGACACAGTTATCTCTTAATGCAAGAGCAGCAAAAATACCTGTAAAATTACAAATATTTGATGATTAATGACTAGCATCTCTTACAGTGTGTAAAATGATGTACCTTTTTTTGGCGGTGTTTTTGTGGAAGGAGTAAAAAACTTTGTGACTGTGTTGACCTTGCTGGACTTCTCCTTTGTTTTCCTTTCCTCAAACTTGCTGAAGGGTGTGATGGAGGGCTGTGGTTGGGCCTTCTGATTTCTACTTGCATACGCTTCCTCTTCCTCTCTTTGCAGCCTAGGACGGGAAAATACAGCACCACTGTTAATCGCTGTCAGGTGGACAGATGGACAGGAACTCAAGCAAAAGAAGATGAGGAGGTAAGACAGCAACAGACACTGTGTAGAAATAAGAGTTCAAATTTCAACACAAAGACAGACAAACCTCTCAGCAAGTGCCCAGTCTTCTTGAATCTGTTTTTGTCTGTCTCGCTGATATTCCTCTCGCCAGCACTTTGAGCAAAGGCCTTGCCAAGCTGTGTTGCCATAAAAACCGCATCCTTTCTTGCAAAGCAGTTCGGACTGGTCCAGATGGATACCACGCCGCTGGCTCAACATCTCTCACCAGAGTTAGGAAGACTGCTGTTGGGGGGGGGGGGGGGGGGGGACACACGACAGAAAACAGTAAAAAATCAAGACAGTGAGGTCGTCCAGCACCGTAGTGACCAGAACTTTGTATTGTCGTATGTAAAGACAGGTCTTACTGGTCCTTCAATTTGCCTTTCAAGAATTAACAAAAACTTTGTGCATCGTTGAGTTGTAGCTGGGATCAATGTCACCACACGTCATTAATCAGACCCAGCTAATTCAAAACGTTTAACCAGAGGCCCGACGAGTCTAATTTGATGTCTTTAATTAATTATGTACAAAACACAAGCAGCGAATAATAAGATACTAAAGGAGAGTCTCCAGCTTTGTTAGCATTAGCTCATGTCCAGTCGCTGCCTCTCACAAACATGACCTGACAATACAGATACAGCCTTAAATACAGTTTTGTCCCTTCGTTACGATAGCCTTCTGTCATTCAGAAAGATGGTTGTGTTGTTGTAGATAAGTATATTCGGACTGCAAAAGTTGGTTTTCACGCTCAAAAACAAACGCGAAACCAGCGAGCTAATCTGCAGCTACCTACCAGTGTTTACTCAAGCTAATTACAGAGCTAGCCTAGCCAGCTAAGCTAACTAACTAGCTAGATTAACAGCGTGTTGATGAAGATGCTCTATGTTTGGCGACAGGAATTTGGTGTCAACATACACTCTCATTCGCAGAGTCAACAAGCTATCAGGTAATGCTGTCGTCGCTTCAGTCTGCTGAGGGTGGATGTTTACATTTGCCAGGCAGCTAGCTTCGCCCTACGGCCATTTTGTCTGTCAATTTTTCTTCTTTTCTTTTTTAAAGTGTGTTACGAATGAATATAAAGGGTTTATCGCCACCTAACGTTGACACAGTGCAATAGCCAATATACTTTATCAGAAAAAAATGGCATTGTGAGGAAATAATAATGTTAATCATTCTTATTTGCTACAAATATTGATGTTAATACTCTAAGTTAAGACCCTTTTCAATAGAAACACGCACATTCCTATTATATAAGACGATATAAAACCACCCCTTTAAAAGCAGTTTTAGATGCCCAATTTTGGTGGACTAATCCATTAGTTTAATGTTTTTTGCAAGTCTGTTCAACTGCTCAAAACAGTAAGCTGGATATAAATTGAAGTCCAAAGTTTGTTTTTGAACATAAGTAGTCATAGTGAAATAAAATGTGTCCAAGAGGTGGTGTCTTTGGTGACCTAGTTTAGGCACTTGAGATGTTTACATTCTTATCCCTGATGCAATATCATCAGGGAGGCGTCTGATCTTTCCCAAATTTATTCTGCAGCATGACAACAAACTCTAACATACAGCCAGAGTCATAAATAACTATCTTCAGCAACAAGAAGAACAAGGAGTCCTGCAACAGATGGTTTGGCTCCCACATAGACCCATGATCTCAACATCATGGAGTCAGTCTGGGAGTACATGCAGAGACAGAAGACACTGAAACAACCTAAATCCACAGAAGAACTGTGGCAACTTTTCCAAGATGACTGGAACAACCGACCTGCCAAGAACCTTGAAAAACTGTTTGCAAGTGTACCGAGGAGAACTGCTGCTGTTTTAAAGGCAAAGCATGCTTGCACTAAATACTGATTTCATTTAGGTTTCCTCTTTTTACTGAACGTTGTATGAAGTTAATTGATACATTCCAACCATTCATAGCATTATTTTTGAAAGCATCCTCCCTTTACTTTTAGTGCCTAAAACTTTTGCCCAGTACTGTATGTCAAAAGGGTATATCATGTTGTGATGATTAGTGTTGCAAAAGAAATAGGATGGGCAGAATTGCACTTGTTTTTAAATTTTATTTTTGTAAATATTTTTTTATGTGAGCAAACCAAACAAAAAGGCCAATATATTACCATGAGCCACTTATGAGATTTTATGATAGCATATGTGCTACTGAGTGAGAAAATGTGGGAAATCAGCTGGAGATATGTAAAATGTAAGATGCAAATTGAGTGTTTTTCTGAAAATATCAAGGCCATAAAAGTAAAAATTGTGTATTTTAATGTGTAGTAGACAGTGTAAGAGGAACAGATCTTGTGCTGTGTTGTGTATGTTGTATTGTATGTATTTGTGTTGGACTACTGTCTGTAAAGCAAATTTCCCCTCTGGGACATTAAAGTTTTTTGAATCTTGAATCTTGAGCCATCATGCACAACATCAGGACCCTGAAACTGAAGCAGCTAAATGGAATTCAGCCATTTTCTTCTTCTACTGCGACACGTCACACTGTGTTCTGCTAAAAGGACCTTATCTAAATCCTAATATCTCCCTTTGTACAGATGTCGTCAAGTTGTGAAGTTTGTGGATGATGTTATGAGAAGCTCCTGGATGACCGTTGCCATAGATGCAATGAGTCATAGTGAACTGCCATTTTGGGATGGAGTCATATGGCAGCCATGTTACCTGGATCCATTTTTAAACTTGCTCTAATTGGAATCTATGATGAAAGAGGCTTATATTGTATTTTTAATCCTTGTATTTTTCTACCAATACTAGCTTTTATTTTAAGTAATGAGCATAGGACAACTGTGCTTGTCTCGAATGAACCAAAAAAACAAAGATTCTGGTAGAATTTTGATTATCATAGCTCCATGAGAACAAACCATGCTTTCAATCATGAAGATAATCTCATAATTGTGCATTTATATTGCAGACAATGATTTTATTTTTTCAATTTTGCCTGAACTTAATATGCAAGAACTGTCTTTGGTATTCTGAATGGCTACATTAAGCAATATCTTTTATGTAGCAACCCGAAATAGATTCAGTAAACACACCTACTGTAATATATTAATATATTTATTAATGTCATAAATTGTACACATATTACATTATGTATTTCTCTCTCTCTCTCAATCACTCACACATACACACACACACACACACACACACACACACACACACACACACACACCTATCTATGGACCTTACAGTCTGGTTCTTGAGTAATGAGGAGAAAGACTCAGCAGTGGAAGAAGTACTCGGCACCTTTGCTTAAGTAAAAACCAAGTATTTTTAGATAAATGTGCTCAAAGTATCAAAAGTAACTAAGATTTGGAGAATGCCCCCTTTCATACTGTCATTTTACTATGGATATTACATTTTTGTTTTACTAGTCATTGCATTAATGTGTAATCATTATTTTTAATGTTGTGGCTGTAGCTATTTTAACTACTTTATATTCTAATTGCAACATTTAATCTGTAACAATGCATTTTTCACATCCAGAATGACACATATGGGTGAACATTTGATGTATTCGCCACCTTTTTTATGTGGTCTTTGATAATGCACATTGCACATGGATATTATATATGAGGAGTTTTGTATGTCACCCAAAATCTTTATCTGCAGAGCAGCTGTTAAAGAAATGCAGTGGCAGAAGAAGTATTTCAAGTGTTACAAGTCCTGCATTCAATATTTCTACTGAAGAAAAAAGACGTTCAGAAGCATCATGAGAAAAATGTACTTAATATATTAAACGTTATGCAGCAGAATGACTCCTGGAGTTATCTTCTTTTTCCATATTACATTGTTGGATCCTTACTACTGATGCAGATAAACAGGGAGTAAAAAGTACAGCATTGCATTTGTTGTTATGTTTTTCATGGTTTTGTGAAGCACACTGTATTACATCTTTCCGAATGAAATGTGCTGTATAAATGAAGTTTTACTCCACTACTTTTTGGAGGCAAATAATAATAAAAGCATAATGTAGCAGAGAATGGAAATGTATTTAAGTGAAGTAGCCTCAAAATTACACAAAAGCACAGTGCTCGACCCTGCTTGACTCTTTACTACTGAGACTTCAAGAAAAAACAACACAGAAGTAAAGAGAGCCCTGTCTCATTGGCATGGTGAAGAAGCAAAAGGATTCACGGAAAGCATGATGACTCCACCCCGAAACTAATAATCCATGACGCGACATCTCCAAAACTTTACGCATACGTAGCTACAGTACAAGCGGGAAGGACTTTCGTTGTTACAGTAAAACTCGTTTGGCTTTAAGCGGCACGACTCTGTGATACGAGTTTCATGAGCAATGGCGGGTAAGATGATTTGTGGTCTAAATGTATTTTTCATGCAATTGTGTATGTGCGTATAACTCAAGATAAAGTCGGCGGTAGTTTGATACAGGCGGTCAGATCTACAAGTAGGGAGTCTGCAAAGGAGGCTAGTTTTTTAGTATTTCGTTTGTGTGACGCTAATATGAGCTATGTCGAGAGTTACAAGTAAAGTTTGCGCAAAGTTAAGTGCAGCTTTGAGCTGCAGCGTGGGCGTATCCAAATTACATTACGCACGACAGACGGTTGCATCCGCTTTATTTTAAACTAGCCGAGTGCTTTTTTTCTTTTAGAAAGAAAAAGTGACACTGAAAGCCCAGGGTATGCATTCCTCCATAAAGATGCATAAACAAGCTTTAGCCATAAGAATCCCACAACTTTGAAAGCCACTTGTGATGTTTTTAGGTCAAGAACTTTTAGGTCAAGAACTTTTTTAAGATTAGGTGGCAAAAACTATGACCATACATAAGAGATTAGATGAAATGAATGGTTTCACTGACTTATTTCCCCTGATTGAGAAACCCGTATATAAAAAAATATAAATTCATACTATTATAGACACATTAATTTTCGCCTCTAGGAAAACTACATGTCATATAGGTTTCATAACCACCCTAGGAAGACACACAATGACCCAAAACACAGACACACTTTACCTTTACGGGCTACATTCATTGCAGTAGTGTAAAGTACTGTACATCCGATTTACGTGCAATTTGAGGTACTTTTAACTGAGTATTTCCCTGTTATGCAACATTATAGTTCTACTCCACCTACAATTCAGATGTAAATATTGTATCTTTTACTAAAATACATTTATTCCACAACTATTATTACTAGTTAATCTGCAGATTAGGATTTTAATACAAAACAATGATCCGTTTTTATTATAGTTTAAAAAACCCAATAGTACATAAAGTAACTTGACCCGTTATGATGTTAAAATGCTGCTTACATACTGATGCATCACTAATAGTAATCCAATAATATATCATAGGTTATGATATAGCTCTCTGAAACTTCTGAACTAAAATTGTGAATGCAATTGTGAATACAATTTTTTTTATAAGAGGGTATTTGTAACTTAAGCACTTTAGTTAAGGATTTGAGTACTTCTTCCACCGCTCACCCATTATCTACCATTACAGTTTAACTTAACCATGTGGAAAACATTTGAGAAATATATTTATATTTTTCACATCATATATTCATTTCAAATCATATTTTGAGTTTCAAATGTAGATCTGCAGACACCTTTTGTAAATATTTTACTGTCATATTCATCTTTAGGATCTTATACCACCTTCAGAAACCAAATTTTGAGTTTTTTTTCTCCATAATTATTTTTCTAGACCAGCTCGCCAGGGTTCGGGTTAGATTTGTGGAGGGGGCGAACAAAGAACTTATTAAGCAGCTCCTGGATGACCTTTTAGGAGATGGTATCTTGAATGATGGGGAGAAAGACTCAATACTTGAGGAGAACTTGAGCAAGGCAGACAAGGCACGCTGTCTCATTGACACGGTGAAGAAGAAAGGAGATGAAGCCAGCTGCAAGTTGATTGTTCACCTTAAAGGCAGAGATCCTGCACTTCACAGAACCCTGGGCCTGCCCTGATCCACCTGTTTAACCAGGTGAGCTGACATATTTCACAGGAGTTGCTAAACATTAATGAGCTAGGGAGACCTTTGCCCTACTTTTATGCAAGTGTTGTCACAAATTAATATTGTACCTTGACACTGTTATGTTCAGAGCTATGTTACATACAGTACATAGAGAAGTATATTGTTTTGAACAGTAATCACAGTGACAATAACTGTATTGAATACATTTATCCTATTTTTGTTCAAATAATAAATTTGGCTTTATTTGATATTTCTCTTATTGTCAACAAATCCCATGAAAAGACCAAAACCAACAATGCTGTAGTCTGTCTCTCAATACATTCTGTTTCCTGACTTGTACTACTGTACTGTTTGTAGCATTCAGCCCCAAGCAGATTAGTTCTTACTGAAGACCAAAACCTTTAAAAAAGGGGTATCAAACATATAGTTTCATTTTCCCAAAAGGCTCAGTAATTTCCTTTAACAGCTGGGCACTGTCATTTTTAGCAAACGTCACTCAAACAGGAGTAAATAGTGTATTTGTTGGGGGACTATTTTCAGCTGCGGATTACTACACATTTGGTGTGTTAGTGAGTATTTACAGCAGCAGGATGGTATAAACTATAGTGTCCATGTTAACTGTAATGAAAAAAACATGTGAGCCAGTGCAGCAGCAGGGCTTACTCATGTGTTTTTTATTGTTTTTGTACAACAATTGAGGTTCATTGTTGTTTTTCCATCTTTTCATGGGATTTTATTGAAAACAATAATAATACTGAATATCACCAGCCCTATCCTTTAAGTGTGACACCCTATATTGTACTGTAGCTTCGAGAACAGAGAGAAACAGAGAAATACATATCTTAAATACATACACAGTAATCTGTTGCAGTGACTTTGTGTTTTGCTGTTTCCATCCACAGTGTCTCAGGAGGAGCAGAACTTGCCATTCATCCTGCTGATGCGTTGTGGACAGGGAAAATGAAGATATAGGATATATGCTCATACTTGATGTCTTGGATACAAACTCTATGCATATATTACACTATACTAATGTTTTCAGCAAGTGTTGGATTGGTTTCAGAGACATATCATGATACTTTTCATCTTGTTTAGTTTTAGAGAGCAGAGAGTAACAAAGAAGTCTAGTAGATTCAGTTACACTGAGTACTGTACACTACTCATTTTTTAAAAACCATGACCTTTTCTTTGCAAAGAAAATAAAACCTTGTTGGCCGGCAGAAATCTACATTTTGTTCTTCACCAGCAGCAGATCTTTTCACCTTGTATTTTCCAGGGAGAAGTCCAAGTTATGAAATATAAAAATGTTTGGTGGGTATGAAATTTCACAGTCGTGAAATGTTTCAAAAAGAAAAAATATTGATTTATTTTTGCTAGATGGAGAAATATCTATAAAGATTAAGTAAAGTGACTTAATTACAACCACTTGTAGGGAGTCCTTAATTATACTGAATGTAGTCCAAATGCATTTGTATTTATATTTGCATAATGGTCATATATGGATGATTCCTGTCATTTACTATACAGTCTGTTTGCAATAAGATCATCATCAATCAATCAATCAATTTTTATTTATATAGCGCCATATCACAACAGAAGTCATCTCAAGGCACTTTTCACATAGAGCAGGTCAAGACCGTACTCTTTAATATACAGAGACCCAACAATTCCTCCATGAGCAAGCACTTGGCGACAGCGGTAAGGAAAAACTCCCCTTTAACGGGTAGAAACCTCAAGCAGACCCCGGCTCTTGGTGGGCGGCCATCTGCTTTGACCGGTTGGGTTGAGAGAGAGAAAGAGAGAGGGAAAGGGGGAGGGGGGACAGCACAAGCAGCAATAGCCAGGGAAGGATGCCATCAGGACTGTGAAGGACCGCGAAGGTTCGGCCCGGGACTCAGGTTTTCCTGTGAGATGAGAAAGCACAAAAAACTCCGGGGAAGAAGCAAAGTTAGTGCCATGCATTGATGTTACATGAATGCATACAGATGGAGAGGAGGAGGAGGAGAGAGGAGCTCAGTGCATCATGGGAAGTCCCCCAGCAGTCTAGGCCTATAAAGCATTACTAAGGGCTGATCCAAGGCGAGCCTGGTCGGCCCTAACTATAAGCTTTATCAAAAAGGAAAGTTTTAAGCCTACTCTTAAACATAGAGAGGGTGTCTGCGCCCCGGACTGAATCCGGTAGATGGTTCCATAGAAGAGGAGCCTGATAGCTGAAGGCTCTGCCTCCCATTCTACTTTTAAAGACTGTAGGGACCACCAGTAAGCCTGCATACAGGGAGCGCAGTGTTCTAGTGGGATAATACGGTGTTATGAGCTCTTCAAGATATGATGGTGCCTGACCATTAAGGGCTTTGTAAGTGAGGAGAAGGATTTTAAATTCTATTCTAGATTTTACAGGAAGCCAATGTAGTGAAGCTAAAATGGGAGAAATGTGATCTCTTTTTCCAGTTTTTGCAGCTGAATTCTGGACCAACTGGAGAGTCTTTAGAGACCTGTTAGGGCAGCCTGATAATAAGGAATTGCAATAATCCAGCCTAGAAGTAACAAATGCGTGAACTAGTTTTTCTGCATCTTTTAGGGACAGGATGTGCCTGATTTTTGTGATATTACGTAAGTGAAAAAAAGGCAGTCCTTGATCAAAGATAACTCCCAGATTCCTTACGGTGGTGCTGGAGGCCAGGGTAATGCCATCCAGAGTAGCTTTATCATTAGATAATGTGTTTCTAAGGTGTTTAGGGCCAAGCACAATAACTTCAGTTTTATCTGAATTTAGTAGTAGAAAATTGCAGGTCATCCAGGTCTTTATGTCGTTAAGGCATGCTTGGAGTTTGTTTAACTGATTGGGTTCATCAGGCTTCATTCATCTAGCTTCAATGGGAAAAAGACAAACGTGTGTACTTATTGGCAAATACAGTATTCTTCAGTTATTTCAGTTTCACTATGAAACTCTAACATTCCTGTTGGGAGTGTCATGTTTTTTGCTGTGTAAAAGTTAGAGGAAGTAATTTTCCATTTCCAGGCAAAGGTTGCCTTTCACAACCTATGAGATTTTATCTAAAGCCTCTGGTTTAATGATTAATAATGATTAAGCATGGGATTTATGTCAGGGTCTCAATATTTTAAAACGTGTTTAAGATCAGCTAACACCAAAATGTCCAGTATACGCTTCATCATTTGGAAAAATTGTTCTCTTCTTTTCTTCAGCCACACATATGTCATTTTCATTAATAAAACCTTTAATAGTAGCCTGTTGTACTGATTACTTTAAGTAGGTCACGTTACTTGACGTAAAACAGGAAACACAGGCTACCATATACACCCAGTGCCTATCACACACCTATCAGTCTACAGGGAGCTGGAGAGTTTTCATGTGCACTTTGCAGACCTCAATTTAAATAATCCAGTGATCCAAGACTTGAGCCATGGCAGGTAAGAGTTCTCGGCATAAATGCACTTTGCAAGTAACATGACTTGAAAGTTGGCGGCAATGCGAAATCGATTAGACAAAAACCTGCATAAACTATATTTATCGTGTGTTTACTGTGTGTTATGGAGGCGGTGAGGAGGACAGGGGTTGGAGATAATATTTCTTAAACTTTCTCAGTTTTACAACGAATGTCTGTCAAAGAAAAGTCTTGATGAGCCTGAATTTTGTTGTACGTGCCACCTAGACTATTAGTTTCACTTTGCTGATCGTTTATGCCCGCCCCGTTTTGTTTGGTTGCAAAAAGAAAAAAAAATAATATGATGCTACCTTTTTGTTTTTCGAAATTTCGATGAACAGCTCAGTGTATAAGAGAAAGATCTGTTGAAATGACAACTGTGATATGTTATCTGTTATATTCATATCCGCCTCACGGTTGTCATTTCAAGTGTTTGTTCAGAGAAAGGTGGCAAACATTAAACACGAGTTTATGGAGCTGAAATGTCCAAAGAGCGCAGGTCAGCCTGTAAAGTTTTTATTAAAGAATTTCTTATGAAAGAAGGGCGGACACGAATAGATATCACTTATAGTCTAATGATTTATGATGTGAAATTCTTTGGACGCTTCTTTTCCACACTGTGTGAGGAGGAAGGGCACAAACCACCGTCAAACCCCCTCTCGCAATACGAAAAGGAAGTACTCATAGTTTATTACAGTGTGTTTGAAAACACATATATACATAAAGCATATAGGGGCTCAGTAATGCAGCACTCATATATCCACATATATTCACATACCACTTATGTGCAATACACTAATTCACCGATTTATCACTTATGTGCAATATAGGTCTAATGCATATTTGTGTATACAGTATGTACACAGTTGTGGTAATAGGTTTACATACCCTGGCAGACTTTGTAAGATGTGTACCATTCATAGTGTTTATGGTTGTGACCATAAAGTTAAATTTTGGACTAATCACTCTAAATTGAGGCTTGTCTTGGCGCTTTTTGGTATATTGTAAGCAGGCCGTTTTGTTTTCGTTGGCGCAGGAACGTCTTTTTTTCTGGCAACTCGTGCAACCCATTTTTGTTCAAATACGTCCTTATTGTGCATCTCGAAACAGCCTCACCACGTTTTTTACAGAAGTCTTTATTTCAGCTGAAGTTACATGTGGGTTTTTCTTTGCAACTCGAACAATTTTCCTGCCATTTGTGGCTGAAATCTTTGTTGGTCTAACTGACCGTGGCTTGGTATCAGCAGAACACCTAATTTTTCACTTCTTTATCAGAGCTTGAACACTACTGATTGGCATTTTCATATCTTTGGATATCTTTTTATATCCTCTTCCTAATTTATAAAGTTCAACTCTCAAGAAAACTCATTGACTATTTATACAAGGACACTAATTACAATCAAACAAGTCACACGTGTGGAAGCTCTTTAAACCTGTGTGTGTCAGTTTGTGTGTGTATTATCAGGTCAAACATTCAAGGGTATGTAAACTTTTGATCAGAGCCATTTGGGTGATTTCAGTTATCATTGTGATTTAAAAAGGGCACACAGAATTATGTAAAAATAAATGGCTTCACCTGACCACAATCCCTAAATAAAAGAAAAAAAATCAGCATGATATTATATTTCTAATGTTATATCTGATTCAGTATTAGCACCTTCTTTGAAACCACCTCAGACAAAAATTTGAAATGTGTAATTTTTTTTTTTTTTTTTTGCTTTATATTCCTTCTCTTAGACAAGGAGCTTCTCAAGGTGAGGGGTAAGTTTGTGGAGAAGGTGAGCAAAGAAGTTATTAAGCAGCTCCTGGATGACCTTTTAGAGGATAGTTTCATGAATGACGGGGAGAAAGACTCAGTACTTGAGGAGAACTCATCCAGAGCAGACCAGGCACGCTGCCTCATTGACTTAGTGAGGAAGAAAGGAGATGAAGCCAGCAGGAAGATGATTGCTCAGCTTCAATGCAGAGATCCCTCACTTCACAAAACCCTGGGTCTGTCTTCTGGTCAACCTGCTCAACTAGGTGAGCTGACATATTTCATAGGTGTAGTACACAAGTAGAAGAACTTCATTTTGATCAGTGATGTTGTGTTTTGCCCTTCACAGTTGCAGAGCCCCAGACGGTGCAGGACTGGTCACCGACACTCATCCCAACAACCGAAGCATTCTGGAGGGAAAAACAGAATGATAAAAGTGTTAGTCATTCATTAAAGCATTATCAAATATGTCACATGGTCTTAACTGACAGATTTACCTTCAGTGATTTGCCAGTAGTGAAAACATTATGGAAAAATGCAGTTCTGATGCAAAATTAACCAAGTCGGTTTCTTGTGCATCATTTATCAAGAAATAAAATGGTTTTCTTTGAACTTAATTTTCAAAATTAAAGTCTACTATGTACATGACATTTTTCCTGTAAATTATCATAATACATTTTTGTGTCACTTTGTGTGACTTTAAATTTCCATTTTTCAGATTTACCCTGTGACCAAAAATTCCATTATGAGTCGCGTCGCCCTGCTAATCACTAACATAAAGTTTACTGATGAGAAGTTAAATAGAAATGGAGCAGAGAAAGACGAGCAGAACATGGAGAAACAACTTAAAGCGCTGAGATACGAGGTGGTGAAACACACAAACCTCACTGGAAAGGTACTTTTGATTAAAAAAAAAAACCACACATTTTCTCATGTTAGTGTAAATTAAAAGTATTATTTTGTCTGGTTGATTGAGCGATACAGTAACTGGCATATGACTTTTCTGTGTTCTCGCAGGAGATTGATGATGCTGTAATTAAGTTCTCCAAACATCCAAAACTCAAAGAGACAGACAGCGTGTTTGTGATTATCATGTCTCATGGGAAACTGGGAGCTGTCCTCGGTGTCAACCATAAAGATGAGGAACCAGACGAATTCCCCATTGATAACATTTGCAAATACTTGGACACACAGAAATGTCGAGCGCTGCTGGACAAACCCAAGATCATCATCATCCAGGCCTGCAGAGGAGGTGATTCTCATCTGTTCTCACAGATACACCAAACATCAACATAGTTTTTTTAGGATCTATATGTAATAGCTTTATTTTTTGTATAATAATATAGCTTTGTATAAGTCTGCTAATGTCTTGGTTGTTGCTTTAAGTGACGAGGCCCTTGTGATCTGTATTTAAAGTATGTCACATGTATTGCAGGAAAAGATGGAGCTGTGCTTGTTAGTGATAGTGCACAAGCAGCTGTGGTTTGTGATGATGTGCAACAGCCAGATCTATCCCTGTCTGCTGGTGTAGAAGACATTGAGGAGGATGCTTTGCAACATGCACACAAAGAAAAAGACTTCATACGTTTTCTTTCTTGCACCCCTGGTGAGTCTGTCTGAAATGTTATCAGATCTTATTTTAAACCTCAGGAACATAAACATCAATAATCAGCATTGATAACAGCTAAGAGTAGTTACCTTATGTAATAAAAACTGTCTGTATGTTTTTCCTGCAGATACTGTCTCATATAGAAATAGAGACCATGGATCTTTTCTCATCAAGTTTATTTTTGAGGTAGTGAACACCTTTGCACATAAGGAGGACATTGAGGAACTTTTCAGAAAAGTAAGTTTTGCAAGTGTAAACTCTCTTCTGGGTGTAAAATTTTCGTATATAATAGGATACGATCTATCTAGCGGAAAGTAATATCAGCTGTGAGGCAACAAGACCAAAGAGCAAGCAGTAATGATGTTCTTGTTTTATTTGCCTTGTTTAATGTCATACACTGTTTGTTTCAACCTCACAGGTCATGCAACGCTTTGAAGAGGACTTCCCCTCTGCGACCAAAAAGCAGATGCCTACCAAAGACAGATGCACTCTCCCAAAGCGCTTCTACCTCTTTCCAGGCCTCTGAGACAGGATCCAACACAGACTTTGTAGCCATGTTTCATTCATTCAAATTCATTTATTCATTCAATTATTCTTGCAATGCTTTCTGAGGTGCTACTTTGTGAATAGATAAACTATGCATTCTATATTTTTATATATCTGAATTGCAGAGTTTAATCAGTTTGTATTCCTTGATTCAACAGGTTGTTTATTCAAGTTGACTTTCTTTTGAAGAATTGATCATTGGCACTTTCATTTAATATTGGACAAGCTGTGGTTAAAAAGTATATTTTCAAATTTGATTGTGTCAGTGTTCAATTTGTCAGTGGGAATATTCTTTTTAATAGTATGCCATAGAGTGATGTGATTTAAGTATTCATTTTTTGGGATACTAGGTTCCTTGAATAATTCATTAAAAGTTTTAAAACAGTTGTTAGAAAATATGTGATAAAGTTTAGTTATTCCAATATCTTTCCATTTATTCCATCTTATAACCTTTTTGTTTACTGTTATATTTGATCTTGCCACGGTTGAGTTATTGAAGTAGCTGTGTTTTATTCAATGATCTTTGTATGTGATTTCAGGATGTTAAATGGCGCTTTGATTGGGCTTTGCATTACTTCCTTTGGAAATATTTTCATAAATTATGGACATTTTGTGTCAATGTTTAAGCTTTGAAACATATTTTCTTCTATGTATTTCCAATCTTTGCTTACAGAAGGATCAAAGTCACTAACTTACTGACAATCAAAGGATATGTAAAAGTGAAAGCAGTTGGGTTGCTGTATTCCACCTTTTTTGTATGATCTATAGATATCCTTAAGTATGAACATCTTGCCAAATAAAGGTTGAGATTGTTTTATGTAAATGTTCAAACCAGGTTTTTTGTATTGTGACAGCTAACATCCTCAGAGTGTAATTGACATTAGGAAGAATGTTCACCTTTATTATGTTCACTCAACCCCCAGAGATATGGGAAGATTTGACCATCGATCTATATTTGATTTTGTTTTATTAAATGTTTGTGTGAGATTTATATATTGTGTTTGATAGCTATTTGTTGTAATTCTTAATCCTAAATATGTTATTTCTTTATTAATATACAGTTTACTTTGTATCCTGGGAGTGTGCCATATTCAATTAATCTGATTGATATACAAAGTTAGGAGTCCACATCTGTTAGGTAGAGGATGAGGTCATCACAATACAGTGATATTTGATATATTTGACTTTCAATTTTTATGCCTTTAATATTCTTTTCAGATCTTATTTTCTAAGATTCTAAGAGCTAACGGTTCAATGATTAGATTAAATAAAAGTCCTGAAGCTGGACATCCTTGTTTTGTTCCTTGATGTAAAATGAAATTTTCTGAAATTACATTGTTAGTTCCTATTGAAGCCGTGGGCTTTGAGTAGATCATCCTAATCCACTGCATAAAATTGTTACCAAACCCATATTTCTGCAGGGTACTAAACATAAAGGACCATTCAATTCAATCAAAGGCCTTTTCAGCATCTAAAGTACACAGTGCTACTGGATGAGGGAGCCTTTTTTGCGCATTGAATGACTGAATAGTTTCCTTAAATTATCAGATGAATGTTAATTTTTCATGAAGCCAGTTTGGTCAGTATGTATCATCATTCTGATTACATGAACTAATCTTGCTCCAAGAATTTTGGCCAGGATTTTATCTAAATTTGCTAATGATACTGGATTACAGTTGTTACAGATTAAAGGGTCTTTATCTTTTTTATGACTTAAAGTTATGTGGGAATAATTAAACATGGGTGGAAAACTTCCATTCACAAATGATGCTTGATAAGCCTGCAAAAATAGAGGGGATAGATCCTCACTAAAGTGTTGGAAGAACTCTGGATTATAATCCAGTCCCTGGAGATTTATTTTCAGAAAATGAGTGAGTTAATGGCTTTATTATTTCAAATATGGTTATTGGCTGTTCCAATGCATTTTTTCTTCCTCTAATAATCAGGGAAGATAAATATTATTTAAGAATTACTGCGTTGAATCGGGTTCATTATCACTGTGTGACTTGTAGAGATTTTCATAAACGTTAGTAAAGGTTTTATTTATTTGATCTGGATCAGTGGTAGTTGAGTTATTTGGTAATCTAATACAAGATATGGTATTTTTAGTCATCTGCTTTTTAAGTCTTGAAGCTAGCACCTTTCCTGCCTTCTCCCCGCATTTGCAATAATTTAACTATGCTCTCTTTAATTTATATTCAATTTTGTTCCTTATAATGTTATCATATTTCATTTTTAGCATACATTCATTTGAAAATGAACTTTGTAACAGCTTTATTTCTGTTAACAATCTATTTTCTTCTTAGCACTGCTTTTTATTCTTTCATCATCAGTTATCACCACCACTTATCTGCAGCTTTGTGTTCTTAGAAAAACACGCAAAGCTCTACAACAGATCACAAAGCATGCACGTGACAAGAGGGTATGTAAATTATGACACACATAAAACACACATAGCAGAGAAGCTCCTTTAAGATGCATTACTATTAGAGTAGTAGAGAAAAGCATGTTTTAAAAGTGAAACAATTACACGCTGATGAACAAACCCAAGATCATCATCATCCAGGCCTGCAGAGGAGGTGATTCCCATCTATTCTCACAAATACACCTAACATCAACATAATTTCTAGCTTTATTTTCTGTATAATAATACAGCCTTGTATAAGTCTGCTAATGTCTTGATGACGAGGCCCTTGTGATCCTAAAGCTCAGGAAGATAAACATTAATTATCTGCACTGATACCAGACAAGAATAGTAACAAAAACTAAATGTATTTTCTGTTTATGTACTCCTGCAGATACTGTCTCATACAGAGAAACATAAGAGGGGGCTTTTCTTATCCAGTACATTCTTGAGGTGTTCAATCACCGCTCCCATGAGGATGATATAGATCAACTTTTCAGAAAAGTAAGTGTAAAAGTAAAGAAAGACCAAAGGATTGTCTTATCATTTTGATGTGCAGAGATGTGTTAGGATGATCATTACTTTTCTCCTTTGCTAATGTGTGCATGTTCCTGAGAGAAGGAATGTGCCTTAGGAGGCCAACACTCCTCTCCTCCCATCCTGGCTTAGGCCCAAATAAGGTACTATTCTGTGTCTTAGAGTAAACAGGCAATGTTGAGGGGTTGAAGGCCATACATGGATTGAGGCTCTTCCTTGATTTGTGTCTATAGGTGATGGGGCTCCTAGTTAACATACATGTGAATGTAAATGTATCTTGTGGCTGTTTGCCATTGGCTGTAATCCATAAGTTTGTATGATTTGACCAATCACAGATAATTTCTTTGTTCCTTCTTCAACTATAAAAGATTAGGTTTACTTGTTGTTCGCTGAGATGAACTGATGCAAATCTTTGTGTGTTCTGTCTCCTCCCAGCTGGCACAGGACATCAATTAAACGTCACAGAGACGTTGGACAGATGTTGAATTTTAGATAAAAATGAAAATCAGGTTGATGTCAAAACCCAACCTTGGTTTGACATCAACCTCTACTGTTGGACAGACATTGAATTTTGGTTGAATATCTATAAAAACCCAACATTACCCGTTAAAAGAAAGATGTTGAAATTTGGTTAGTATGGATGTTGTTGGTGGCATGACATCAAACTTTTAACAGAGCCACATTTTTGTTGTAAATGAAAAATCAACATACTGAGAAACATGGATGTCATATCAGGGTTGGACAGATATCAAGATCCAATGTCAGACAGACCCAAAAGTATTAATTTTAAGACATGAACATAGAAAAATTAAACTTTAAAATCTCAATGAAAGTGAAATTTTTGGTGGCTTTATTTTATCAAAATAACCTTTTATTGGAGCATTTTTGAAGACCCTGCTTACCTTTTTTTTTTAAAGAAGTGGGTTCACAAACCCTGAATGATGAATTCACAGAATTTTTAAAATGAAAGAAAACAAATTAAATTCACAAATTTAACAAAACTGGCAGGAACTCAAACCTCAGTTATGAAACCAGATAACACATTTTTACAGTTAAATTTTTTTCTGCCACCTCCGCCAACTCTGTCTGGGGCATACCTCAAGCAGAAGACAACAGCTGCTGCAATGTTTGCCTCTGTTTCCTCTGTCGTCCTCTGGACACTCTCTGCAAGAAATATTTGAAACTGTAAATCTACAGGGAATATAGGATAAGATAGGCTGCTAAACAGTAAAAACATTAAGTTGCAGACATGTACATTTAACACATTCTTGCATGTACATGCTGTGACTCCTCAAAAGTTTAAGAGATTTCAACTTTGAATGCTGTTCACAAACAGTTAGCAGCTGGCTACATTCTGGCAGAAAAATGTCAATTGTATCTATTCATCGGGACAGTGTACTGTTTTTAATATAAATGATGCACTGTACCAGATTTAGCTTCAAGCCAATTTTCATCTGCAGTCCCTTATAATTAAAACATATAAGAGCACAATAACAAATAGTACAAAGCAAAAAAAAAAACACAGAACACATTATACAAAATACAAAGCTACACAGAATAGCACATCACTTACACCCACAATATCAACTAGAAATTAATAATATAAACTTGTCAAAATGTGAATGCCAGCAGCTCTCTGTTTTAAAGACATAAAAGAATGTAGAAGACATCCATCCAGCATTTTTACACTAAAAAACAATGAAAAACAGTGCACTGAAAATCTGACATTTCTTGCAGGTAGCGGCCAGGTTGGTCACAGGTTGTTCACTGTGCTACGTGGTTACTGGTGACACTATCAACACTGAGGATATATGCTTTTTACCTGTGACAAGTGAAGAGACAGAGCTTTGGGAAGGCAAGCTTGCCCCCTCCCCCCTTCATGTTGAAATTCGCCATGACCTGATTTGTATTCAACCTGTGGATACGAAAGGGAAAGGATTTATATGTCACAATCATTTACTTGTATTATGAACAGCGTGTCGCTTGTGCTGCTGCTTGGCTCCACTGCCAGGGACTGCTGCTCTCTAAACAGAGCGCTCGCTGTCTGTGATCTACACCAGATAACATCTATCCAGAAGTTACTCATACAACCCCATGTCTAAAAAACCCAAACTATCCTTTAAAGTCTAATTAATAAAAAAAAAGGCAATAATAGTTTTATGACATAAGCTGATGAAGATCCAAAGCAAGATGCCTGTTTTGTCACAGTGGAAATGTCAATGAAGGTACTCCATCAGTTCCCAGAAGAAGGCTGCCAGTGGGCCCAGTGGCAACCACTGAGTCCGCTATACAATGTCAATTCTACTCAATTCCCATTCTATTGATTGACACTGAGATAAAAAATTTTTTTAAAAACTTACTTTTTGATCATTCTCTTCACGTTGTCCTTCAAGTGGACTCCTCCCACCTTGGACAAGCCATTAATCTGAAATTAGACAAACAATATTTCTGTTTAACCAAAAAAAAAAAAAAAGTGTTCAGTATATACCCATGACTGTTGCAAGTCACACTGGGATTGAAATACTGCACATTAGAGAAAAATTGCATTATGTTGCTATGACTACAGGCTAGGGATGGAGAGATTCACATCGGTGCACTGGCATAAGCATTCACAATGCAAGTGCCCCAATTAAAAAAGGTGTGTTCTGGATACAATTTTGGATGACTTGCGATGAATCCTTTCTAACATCTGCATCGGTAAAATCAGATTTATTTAGATATAATTATTAGTAGGGACCCTATGCTTTTATTATTTAGACATTTGATATTAATATTGATTTCTCAAGTGCGCTAGCATGCTACAGCTAAGTAGTGTGATGCCAAAACGTTCTGGGTGAAACTCATGCTCTATTGGTTCACGCAGCATATGCATGTAAACTGAAGACAGAAAACACTACACTACAAAGGACTTGTAAAAGAAACAGCATAAATATGCTTACTGAGTTGCACTACTAGAGAAACAAATAGGTAAAGTAAAAATGGAAATTTTTAGTTGATTTATAATTTTCCGTATGCTTGAAATAAAATCAAACTGTACCATATTGAATTGCATAGCATCATTCTATTGCATTGAATCGAATCATATCATGTTGAATCACATTGTGTTGAATCAAATCATGTCAAATTGCACTGCATCACAATAGGGGTGAATCATATCGTATCACATTGCTAGTTGCTTCATATGTATCTTTAATGTATGAATTGTTGGCAATGCATTAAGATGCGTATCGCATCAGCCCCAGTGATGGAGATTCACATTCCTACTACAGGTATGATCTCACCAGTGTCTGCTTTTCATTCAGGGAGTCAAGGGATTTGTCAAGGAGGTTTAGTGCCTCAACTGTTGAACTCTGTGCAGGAATCTTTGAGTCTTCACACCTTTCAGCATTCCCAGGATGTTTCTTCATGGCGCGGACATCCTCACAGATTTTCACGAGTATTTCCATGACTTTTCTCTGAAATTCTAATGCACTGAAACAAATGATTATCATAATTTGAAATATTATCAAGGCATATCTTACCACTAACATAACAAGCCCCAAGCCCTAACCCTAACCCTAACCCTAACCCTTTGGCCCAACCTACAGGCAACTAAAAATCATGTACTATAATATAGATGTTATTGTTCTTTAATCCATATCAGAGGCTTTAGTCTCAGACTCTTGGACTTAACTTGCACAAAGCTCATAAAAATGCAAATCCCTTTAGCTTAACTCAATTCTTGGATACCTATGGGATCATGTAGCTGCTAACATAAATGTGGCTGAATAATAAGCACTTATTAATTTGTATGATCCTGGGACAGATATTTAGTTTTATCCCACAGAGCTGTCATTTTTGGATAACAAAAAAAAAAAAAAAAAAATCAATTTGTATCAAAGGGTATTCAATATAATATTAACAAAGTCATTCTCTTTGTCTGCTCCTGATTTAATTGGCAATAATCATTTGTTTCAAATCAAACAATCACAGCTAGATGGTGTCCTTACATTAGTGTCAAGCACATCCTGTGCACACTGGTGAACACTAAAGGAGGTTGGCGTCTGCTGCATTGTCTTAAAAGCCTCTGCAAGCAGCTCAATGATATGACAGGACTATTCATAACACCTTGGTAATGGCAGAGGTGCAGTCAAGTTGGTATACTAACAGCTGAAGACCAGGTCCAAAGGATAAACCTTTGCTAGTCATAAAGAACTATTTTCAGCAACAAGAAGAATGATGAGTCCTGCAACAGATGGTATGGTTTGGCCCCCACAGAGCCCTGATCTCAACATCATGGAGTCAATCTGGGATTACATGAAGAAGCACCTGAGATGGCCTAAATAATAAATCCACAGAAGAACATTCTTTCTCCAGGATGGTTACAACAACCTACCTGCAAGTTACCATGAAAGTCTGTGTTAAAGTATACCGTGGAGAACTGCTGCTGTTTTAAAAGCAAAGCTGCTCACAGCAAATATTGATTTCATTTAGGTTTCTGCTGTTTACTCAACTTTGTAAGAAGTTAATTGATAAATTAAAACAATTTATAGCAATATTTTTGTAAAGATTCTCACTTTACTTTTAGTGCCTAAAACTTTTGCACAGTACCGTATATAATTTTTATATATTATATACTTACTTACTTCTGGCATTAGGTATGGGGAGCGTTTTCCATGTGTTAATGGAGTTTGTTGTCTGAAGCTGGCCCCTTGCATAGATTGATGACCAACAAGTGATCTTGATCTTCTGCTTTGTTCTGTTTGGTGAGACAGACCTCCATGGGAAGGTGGTCTGGTCTGCTTTTCTGAGTTGGGCCCCTGAATTTGCAAGGGGTCTACAAGACTTAAGCTAAATTTAGTACTGATTTTTAGACAAATAATTTCCTTAATGCAAATTACCATTGCAGGTAGGTGCAAGTTTCATAGATCCTCCAAGTCTGACCCATCATCACCTTCCCTATGGCAAGAACAAGTGGCAGTGTTCTTTTCCAAAATGAAGTAAATATAGATTTGCAAACAATAACGACTTGGAGCAACAACCCGAAGTGAAAAAATATTTTGAAGGATGCACAACACCACACATTGTTTGGGATTCATTATCAAGCTCTTTTCCAGTCCTCTAGTTTGCTAACTGGTGGAACTACTTTGTTCCAGTATCACTAAGCAACAGCTTCACCGACCAGATGTGTAAACAAAAACACAGCACTGCATAGTGACACAGAAAGAAAGTTGTTCCACCAAGGGTAGTCTGTGGTGATGAGGAAGAGGAATGCCAACCCTGTGATCTTGAGCTTGATCGCCTGGATGAAGTAGAAGACGATGGCGAGCTTGCATTTGCAATGTGTGTTTTAGCAGCTTTCTTATTTTTAGAGTTAAATATAGTTTTAATGTATTGTTTGGTTTCATTTTCAAATATTATCATTAAAGGTTTAGAATTGCTAAATTTAGATTTATGAATATGAAATTTTGCCAAGATATTGATCAAATTGATTATATGTAATTCATTATTTTTTTTTATTATTGTTATTGAAGAAACCAAACAATACATTTTTCCAGTAGAGTGAAAAGTCAGAGTCAATATTATCAACAATATATTGGGTTACATCTCTCCAGAATTTCACAGTGTAGGGATATTGCCAGAACAGGTGTTGCATTGTTTCTGAATGCATTACACAAAATGAACAGTTAACACAGATGTATTTTTTAAACTTAAGAAGATAATGACTTGCAGGATAATATCTATGTATGATTTTAAAAGAAACTTCCCTTATCTTATTAATAAGAAGATATTTATATGTAAGATTCCAGACATATTTCCAATTCAGGTTATTGACAAATCTAGACCAGTAACATACAACACAAGGGGTACTAGTAATATCTTTTTGAAACAATGACCGTATGCTATGATTATTATTTCTTAAAGTATTAGTCAGGCCGCGAGCTCCCGCTTGGCCCATAGACTGTACATTATGATGATGTCACGGATTTTTAAATCGCTTTTCTTGGCTCGAGGAAAGTTTTACAAACATAAAACCTCCATCGATCAAAAGTTCATAATAGAAAGAGTCATAATTGATGTTGTTTGCAGTTCTAGGCTAACTGTTATTAAGTTAACAAAACTGACTGACTGGTGAGTAAAAAGAGAAATGTATTAGGATTCCTTGTTGTGGGAGCAGTGTTTTAGATTCACATTAGTATTTTAATTACAAGCTGTAATGGACTATAACATGGGCTCTCTGACATCAACAGGGTTTATTTCATGGCAAGCATAACTTCACTCTGCAAACTGCATGGCAATCCAATGACCAGAGTTTACAAGTTTAATACTACAGGAGTGTGTATGCTTATAAAATTTGATGGCAATAATTATTAATTATTGTGGCCTTGTTGTCATGGTGACACCAAAATTGACATAGTTTGCTCTTGGTAGCATAGTGCACTCATAAGAATTCATGAAAGTATGCTAAATGGATTTTAAGATGTGTTGCTTTTAAGTGAAGTGTTGCACTGTCAACAGGGCAAAAAGGGAGTTCATGAAATTCCATTAACAGTAGTGATCCATTGCAATACATCTGTAAGATAGGCATGAATAACTACTTTTGGAAGAGATAAGAATTGGTTAGATAATAAATAAATGCACAAGTATAACTCAGTGAATGATTAGCAACTGCAAAGTAAACAGAATACCTGCCAAACATTCTTCAGATGTCTTAGTTTTTCTTCTTCTTTTTACTTCCAGTGCACCTTCTTCAGCTTCTGTACTACTCGTGAAGTTAAAGTTATCACATTCTTTGAAGTCATCGATAAATCATAAATAACATCAAACAGTGGCAAAGCAAAAAGATTGTCAGTGCACGTGAAAAAAAATGTTTTGAGTCAACTTTTTTTTTTTTACTGGTGTCCAGGTTGTGCGGCAAAGCAAATTGCACCATTTTTAAAATGCATAAACGTTACAAAAGTATCAATAAAAGAATCTCTTTTTTTGCATCAGAAATAAACAATTTTTAAACAATTAACAATAAACAGACTATGATGGAACAAAAAGTTCAGTTTTGATGGAAATCCGTCTGCAGATGGAGCTCTTGCACCCATGAATGCATAACATTGATATGGCAGGTTAATGATCTAAAATCTACAAAATAAATGTATCATGCAACTTTACCTACCAGATCTCATCTTCACTTTCAGAAGAGGAAACTCTCTCCAACCATCAGATGGTTTGCGGCATTCATTCAAATGTCTTGTTGCATTTACACATTTGGCCAGAATAACAACATGTTTTCTGTGTCTACCCAGCTGGCTGGCACCGTCCCTTCTTCTTGCCTTTTATTCTCTTGCCACATTGCCCTAATCCAAGCCATCCTCAAACAACACACATTGACATACGCTCACTGGTCACTTCATTAGGAAAACCTGTGCAATCTAATGCAATCCAATACAACAGCTCTGCCATAAATTCTACATTTATGAAGCCTATACATTTTCAGTTTGTTGACATTGTCAGAAATGTGATAAATCTACTTTATGTTTATTATTGAGGTCGTAGTGGATACTGGTGGTGTACTGGGGTGCATTATATTAAATGGTGTTCCTAATATTTTACCACTCCATTAACATACGCAAGGAGGGAATATTAGGAACACCTTTCCAGGGTTCAACATGAACCATGGCCTGATGGCCTGTGGCCATAAAAAGTAACTATGTAGACACCAAATACTCCATGTAGGTGGCCCCCTGTGGCCACCAAGTTTTATCCCCATACTACGAGCCTTCACCAATGCAACGTTACTGGGAGATGTCAGTGAGTGCGTTCTAACCATTCAATCCACACCTACTCCGACCTGCATTCAGCATCTCTCTCCACAGTAACAGCCATCTGTCAGCAGCAGATCCTGACCAGCGGCCGGCTAACCTGTCTTCACCAGGCTGACTGACAGCAGATATTTACAGAACCAAAATAGTTTGCATGTTGGCTGCATGGGAAGAAATCAGTGGTGTTTGTATTTATTGATTCATTGATTTCATTTCCCCGCCCACCATAGCAAGTGGAAGAGACAGGTGACCTCACAGACAGACTGAGAGCCTTGATCAATCAATGTAGATCGTTTTAATCAATATTTGTTTAGAAAAACCTCAAAATTTCAACTCAGTAACATTATTGTGACACATGACTAGGGATGTCAGCAGTTAACTGTTGATTGGTAAACCACTGACAATATTTTTGACAAGTTACACATGTCAGTCTATAGGTTAATTTGCATACACACTTCGCTAACGGCTAAACAATTACATGTTCACAACATCAGATACTCTTTTTGAATGGATAAAGTACTGATGTAAAACTGACTCTTACACAGAGTGTTGCATTGTGGGTTGTTTGTAGCCTTGATATTGTCTTAAAATCTATTTATAGCGAGTGTCAGTCAGAGTCAGAAAGTCAGTCAGCCGTAAAACTGTTTCGTTAGTCCAATTTGAAGAGTTGTGTAATGTGTTTTTCTGCCATGAAGGAAATAAATTCATGACAAGTGAAAACGAAAAAAAAGCATCTTCTGACATTTCTACTGCAGAAACAGAATATATCAAGCTGCCAAATACCACAGCGACAGATAATAAAGGAGCTCAAAAAGACAAAACAGGCAGTCTGATAAATGCTAACTGCCCGAGAAAATAAATTTTGACCACTTTCAAGAGCCTGGTAGGAGAGTGTGTGAGTACGTAACTATATTATGATGTAAGTTATATTCAAAAATAACTTTAACATTATTTTTCCAAAAACAGTTGTTGGAAAAGGGGGAGTCATCTTATACTCACACCTGGGACACACTGGATGTGTGACGCCTGGGACACACTGGATGCGTGAACCTCAGCATTGTGTGTGCGTCGCTGAACTGCTGCGTCTCTCACGCTTGCAGCGTCCACGCAGGAAGTGTGTCTGCTGCGGCGCTTCTGCCACTGGCAGCCCTATCTTTCTATCGTGTTCCCTGTCTGTTTCTGCTGAGACCCGCGCAGTCACGCGGAGAAAATAGACCTCGAATCTCTAGATGTCTCACGCGAGCTGTGGCTGCTCTAACCTGTTAACATGGGCGCCGAAATGAAAAGCAAGAAGTTCCGTGAGGCACACGCGCTGCTCACGCATCCAGTGTGTCCTAGGCGTCAGGGCCAGCTTATATTTGGGCGAATACTGTATTAGCATTATGCTGCACCACATTAAGAACAAGCACCAGTCTCGCTGAGAATCACATGGCTGCTAGCCAAGGGGCGCGCCAGTCAGAGGCCATCACTTAGTTTGTGTGCTGAATGATTGAGACCAATATGCTGCCTATCAGTGTGGTAGAGGGCAAGGGATTGAAAGAGCTAGTTCGGTACCTCAAGCCTGAGTAAGTTATGCCAGTTATTACATTAACATTAGTTATTACATTATTGGCTGCTACAAACGCACCTCCAGGGAAGTGATGCTGAGCTCAACTGAGAGATACACACGGGTAGGCACCAGAGCAGGCACAAAGCTCCAGTGACTTTGACGCAGAAAAAGAAAAAAGCAGATAAACTAACTGAACAAATAGCTGAACACTTCTGCATTTGGTCAACTTAATATTGTAATTAAGCTGTATTTTAGATGGGGTCAGAGGGGCAGCTGGCTGAGCATGAACTAATAGCTGTGGGTGCAGCTGAGTGGAGGCACAAACAGGCGGAGGACATCGACATCAAACCAGTGCTCAGGTGACTGGCAACACAGTTCCGACCCTCATGGGAGGAGGTCAGAATGTGCTCTCGAGCCACAAAAGGACTCTGGTCAATGTTTGAAGCCTTGCGCCTGTGCGACAGGGTGCTGCAGAAGGGGTGGAAAGAACCAGCTACATGAGAGACACTTTGGCAGGTGGTGGTGCCAAGGGCCCTGAGGGAGGTGGTGCTCCAGGCGGTACATGGAGCCCCAGGATCTGGTCACTTCGGGGTCGGCAAAATGCTCTGCTGCCTCCATCAGGGATTCTACTGGGGCCAGCACAAACGAGACGTGGAGGACAATTGTCGCCGCTGTGATAGCTGCAAGGCCCGTAAGGGGCCCACAGACAGATCTCATGCCCCGCTCCAACAATTTCTAGTGGGGTGCCCGATGGAGAGAGTGGGGATTGATGTCCTTAGTCTGTTTCCACACACAGAGCAAGGTAACTGCTACATCCTCACTGCCTAAGTGGCCTGAGGCATACTGCCTGCTGGACCAGGAAGCAGAGACCATAGTGGATGCACTGGTGGAGGGAATGTTCAGCAGATTTGGGGTGCCCGAAGTCATTCATACTGGGGGCAAGAACTTTGAGTCCCGTGTGTTTGCAGCCATGTGTGAAAAACTGGGCTCCCACAAGACCTGCACCACACCCCTCCACCCTCAGAGCAATGGTCTGGTCGAGAAATTTAACTGCACACTAGCACAGCAGCTGGCCATTGTGACAGCTAAACACAAATGGGACTGGGATACCCATGTGCCCCTTGTGCTAATGGCGTACCGGTCTGCTGCACAGGACTCCACCTCCTGCTCACCCGCCCTTCTCATGCTTGGCAGGGAGATCCGGACTCTGGCTGAGATGATGGTGGGTAAACCACCTGACGCCCAGGGGGATCCTATATATATAATGTATACACCAGAAGCAGGAAAGCTATTGGTCTTTGAGAATTTTATCCTGAAGAAAAAATGAAGGAAAATTATTGGTGATCAAGAGATGGCATGTTGAAACCAGACTGTATAATAAACTGGTACGATGAACATGGGCCAATGTCACTTAACCCCTTATGGCCAGGCCACACAACACACATTTTAATTGATCTTTATGATATGATTTCAAAGCAAATGGGAGTGGTCCTGTAAAGGATTACAGTGCTACTATCCCCAAATGAAATATCACTAAATAATGAAATAAGTGTAATGTCACAACCATTGTTGCCACTAGATTTCAACCTAAATAAAAAAGCACATTAGGGGAGACCAGGGATGGTTGTAACATTTTTGACATTTCTGTCTGTAGCTTGGAGCTCTTTTAAACCACTGCATTCAAATTTGTGATGCAAATTAGTGACATGTGTCTGCTATTAAATGGTGTACGAATTATCTCTGCAACACAAACAGAAAATGCATGGTTTAGTCTCAAACACAAGCAGTGAAATGTTACAATTGACCCCATAGTCCAGGTTAGTTGTAACATACCCTGAGGTGAAATGTAACATTATGAAATAAGGATTATGACAAATACTTAACATATTGAAAACTTTTTATTCATTACTTAAATTATTTTTGATGTTTTTTTTTAACATAATTGGGATGTGTGTGTGTGTGTGTGTGTTTTCATCACTTTCATTTTAACATTATAATAAAACTAAACAAAATGTGCAAATGTGCACCATCTTCATCAATTGAACATTAGTGTGTTTCTGTGTGAGTGTGTCGGTGTCTATGTGTGCCAAGTGTGTATGGAGTGTGTGTGGCACTACAAAATGTTGAGAGGCACCCCCCGTGGCTTTCTCTTCCATGACCTATGCATATTGAAATTCAAGGTTAACATATAAATACAATTAATTTTTTGCTTGGGGTAGGTTGTAACATTTTTTCACATGTTGTTACAACTAACCCAGACTCTTATAGGCATGAACTACCTTACAGCTAACAACTAAAACATTAACACTAACCACTTGCATGAAAGATATCTACACAGACACACAATTAACATGATTTAAGTTTGATGAGTTCATCTACAAAGTGGGCAATACTATCACAAAAATAACTTGCCACAGGGTGCAACTTCCTCGGATGTGGAACAAGGACTAAATTGAGCATGTGCAGAGTAAATCAGGTGAATTGTAACATGTTCCTGATTGGAGAAATCGAAAGTGTTACAACTAAGCCATGTTACAATCATCTCCGATCTCCCCTAGTACCTACCAGGCTACAGGGAACTGAGGAGTTTCAATGTACAATTTGCAGACTTCAATTTAAATAATCCAGTGACCTGAGACTTGAGCAATGGCAGGTAAGAGTTCTCGGTCTAAATGCACTTTGTAAGTAACATGACTTAAAAGTTGGCGGCAATGTGAAGGCGATCAGACAAAAACTTACATAAACTGTATTTACCGTGTGGGGGCGGTGAGGAGGATAGGGGTTAGAGATAATATTTCTTCATAATATTTCTGTTTTCTCAGTTTTACAACGAATGTGTGTCAAAGAAAAGTCTTGATGAGTTTGTTGTATATACCACGTAGACTATTAAGTTTCACTTTGCTGATCGTTTATGACCGCTCCGTTTTGTTTTGTTTTGTTTTGTTTGCAAAAAGAAAAGAAGATGAAATAATATGATGCAACCTTTTTGTTTTTCGAAATATCGATTAACAGCTCAGTGTGTAAGAGAAAGATCTGTCGAAATGACAACTGCAATATGTTTTCTCTTATAACCGCCTCACGGTTGTCATTTCAAGTGTTTGTTCATAGAAAGGTGGAAAACATTAAACACGAGTTTATGGAGCGCAAATGTCCAAAGAGCGCAGGTCAGCCCGTAAAGGTTTGTATTAAAGTATCAGATTCTGACAGAAAAGTGTACATTAAGTTAAAACATATATCACTTATGGTCTAATGATTTATGATGTGAAATTCTTTGGAGGCTTCTTTTCTGCTCTGTGTGAGGAGGAAGGGCACAAACCAGCGCCAACCCTCCTCCCGCGATATAAAAGGGAAGTACTCATAGTTTCCTATTACAGTGTGTTTGAAAACACATATACACATAAACCATGAAGAAATATTGGTAACAGTTTATAATGAGTTAAAAAAATGCGTGATTCATGATGATTTAATGCATCATGGATTCTTGTGGCTCACTATTAATTACTGTGAGTTTATGTGATTAGTTAATGCATAGTGGATCATCAGTTACTTCAAACATTAATTTATATTTATCACTTGAACATTTGTTTATTAACCTTATCATAAAGTGTTACTGAAATATGATTAAATCACAAATTGATTTCAGATGGTTTTCAGAATTTAAACATCCAAGCATCCTTTCATCACTGTCATGATAAGTGGCAACCCCATTTGTTAATATTGGATATTACAGTTAAACTGAAGGATTAAGTGTTTTTTTATGGGTTGAGAATATTATATTTTAATTTTTTTAATTTATTTTTTGCTTTATGTTCCCTCCCATAGACAAGGAGCTTTTCAAGGTGAGGAGAAAGTTTGTAGAGAGGGTGAACAAATACCTTATTAATCAGCTCCTGGATGACATGTTACATGATGGTATCGTGAACGACGGGGAGAAAGAGTCAATACTTGAGGAGAACAAAACCACAGCAGACAGGGCACGCTGCCTCATTGACACGGTGAAGAGGAAAGGAGATGAAGCCAGCAGGAAGATGATTGATCACCTAAAATGCAGAGATGCTGCACTTTACACCACCCTGGGTCTATCTCCTGGTCAACCTGCTGAACCAGGTGAGCTGACATATTTCATAGGTGTAGTACACAAGTAGAAGAACTTCATTTTGAACAGTGACGTTGTGTTTTGCCGTTCACAGCTGCAGAGCCCCAGACGGTGCAGGGTCTGTCTTTGCAGCAGAAGTCGTCAACCACACTCAAACGAACCAATGATAAGGTTAGTCATTCATAAAAGCATTATCAAATATGTCACATGGTCTTAACTGATAGATTTATCTTCAGCTATTTGCCAACAGTGGAAACATTATAGAAAAATGTAGTTCTGATGCAAAATGAACCAACATTAAGTTGGTTTCTTGTGCATCATTCATCAAGAAATAAAATGGTTTTCTTTGAGCTTAATTTTTTTTCATTAAAGTCTACTAAGAAGTTCCAGTACATTTTTTCCTGTAAATGATTATAATAATTTTTTGATTAACTTTCGTAGTTTAAATTTCCATTTTTCAGCCCTACCTTGTGACTGAAGAATCCATTAGGAGTCGCGTTGCCCTGCTAATCACTAACATAAAGTTTACTGATGAGAAATTAAACAGAGATGGAGCAGAGAAAGACGAGCAGAACATGGAGAAACTGCTTAAAGCGCTGGGATACGAGGTGGTGAAACACACAAACCTCACCGGAAAGGTACTTTTGATGACAAAAAAACACATTTTCTCTGGTTGATTGAGCGATACAGTAACTGGTATCTGACTTTTCTGTGTTCTCGTAGGAGATTGATGATGCTGTAATTAAGTTCTCCAAACATCCAAAACTCAAAGAGACAGACAGCGTGTTTGTGATTATCATGTCTCACGGGAAACCGGGAGCTGTCCTCGGTGTCAACCATAAAAAGGGGCAACCAGACAAATTCCCCATTGATAACATTTACAAACACTTGGACACACAGAAATGTCCAGCACTGCTGAACAAACCCAAGATCATCATCATCCAGGCCTGCAGAGGAGGTGATTCTCATCTGTTCTTACAGATATTTGAAAGATGCTGAAAAAAACTCTCTGACTCTCTGAAAAAAAAGTCCTCTAATGTCTTGATTGTTGTCTTTAAGTCATGAGGCTCATATACACTGTATTAAAAGTATGTCACATGTGTTGTAGGCAAGAAAGGATCTGTGCTTGTTAGTGATAGTGCACAAGCAGCTGTGGTTTGTGATGATGCACTACAGCCAGATCTGTCCCTGTCTGCTGGTGTAGAAGACATCGAGGAGGATGCTGTGCGACATGCACACAAGGAAAAAGACTTCATTGCTCTTCTTTCTTCCACTCCTGGTGAGTCTGTCTGAAATATTCTCAGATCTTATTCTAAAGCTCGAGAATGTAAATAATCTGCATTAATAACAGCTAAGAGTAGTTACCTTATGTAATAAAAACTGTCTGTATTATTTTCCTGCAGATACAGTCTCACATAGAGATGAAAATAAAGGGTCTTTTCTTATCCAGTACATTGTTGAGGTGTTCAACGACAGCTGGCGTGAAGATGACATTGATGAACTTTTCAGAAAAGTAAGTTTTGCAAGTGTAAACTCTCTTCAGGGTGTAAAATTTTCATGTATAATAGGATACAATGTATCTAGCGGAAAGTAATATCAGCTGTCAGGCAACAAGACCAAAGAGCAAGCAGTAATGATGTTCTTGTTTTATTTGTTTGCTTAATGTCATACACTGTTTGTTTCAACCTCACAGGTGATGCAACGCTTTGAAGATCTTTTAGTCCCCACTGAGAGAGGTCACGATACACAGATGCCAACCAAAGAAAGATGCACTCTAACAAGACGCTTCTACCTCAGGCCACAGAGTCAGGCTTGAGTATTGTGCAATGCAAAGTTTGTTTAACATTAAACATTATGATCAGAATGCTTTATCAGGAAGTGCTTTGCTAATGCAAAGTGTAGCCTTGAACTTTCTTTATTCTGCATGAAAAAGTAATCTTGTCTGCTCCACAGTTAGCTGAGGTGATGTAATAAATGTGTGATGAACATGATATGAAGAAAAATACTATTGAGAATATTTGTTCTATCTACCTGAAATGATCAATATGTACTCTTGGTGGTAAGAGGTGAAAACTTTCTTGTACTGTATAACTGCCACTGATGAATTATTATGAATTACACACTGCTGTTTTTAATCTGTTTTAATGGCTCCACCTGAAAAATATATTTTTTATCATTTTTTATGGTGATTTCAGTCCTTAATAGATTGTAAGTAAAGACAGAGAATGGTTCGATATGTCTCTGAATTATCATTTATTCTTGTTTCAGTGTATTTTGTCATTTAATCCATGATTTTCATTTTTGTCTCCACCTAAACAAAATAAAACATCGATCTTTTAGATACAGTAAAAGGCTACTATTACTCTTTTTAACAAACTAAAAGCGCGCACACATTAAAGCATTAGTGGTGTAAAAAATTAAGACTAAGGTTTGGTCTTCATATATTGATATAGATATTTATCAATTTCTGTGTAAGTGCAACAACATACAGCACAGCAAAGTTAACAGTCTTAATAGCAAATAACACTCAGCCCCACCAAGTGTAGCAATTAATCATTATAGTCTGCATGAGATGAAAATATAGACATTATTGATGTAAAGCAGGAAACGGAGACCACCACCCAGTGCTTATTACGCACCCACCAGACTACAGGGAGTGGGGGGGGTTTCATGTGCAATTTGCAGGCTTCAATTTAAATAATCCAGTGACCTGAGACTTGAGCAAAAGAGTTCTTGGTCTAAACGCACTAAATGCAAGTAACATGACTTAAAAGTTGGCGGCAATGTGAAGGCGATCAGACAAAAACTTATTACTTAATACTTAATACTTAACTGTATTCATCGTGTGTGTCTGTGTTGTGGAGGAGGATAGGGGTTAGAGATAATATTTCTTAAACTTTCTCAGTTTTACAACAAATGTCTGTCAAAGAAAAGTCTTGATGAGTCTGCATTTTGTTGTATATGCCACCTAGATGTTATTAAGTTATTAATTGCAAACATTTATTATACACTCTAATTGGAATTTGAGCTTGAAAAAGCCAAATTTCACTGACTCTAATGTTGCTGTACATGTGTCAACAAAAGCTCTTGAATCTTGAATCTAACTAAGGCATGATGATTTAATTACTGTGAGTTTATGTGACTAGTTAAAGTTTAATGGCTCATGATTGTCATTTCGAGTGTTTGTTCAGAGAAAAGTGCCACACACATTAATTTATGGAACAATGTATTTTCTCATTTAATCCATGATTTTCCTTTTTGTCTCCACCTAAATTAAATAAAACATTGAACCTTTAGAACCCATTTTAGTTGCCTTCATTTGTTCCTATGAACTTACATGGCTGAGTTTTTGTTTATTTGAAATGAAAGTGAATAAAATGGGCTACATAGCAATAATGTTTGATGAGTTCTTGTTTAATTGGGAAACCCGGACATTTTATTTTAAGCAGCTTTAGCAGCAAATCACATTCAGGCCCAGCAAGAGTAGCAAATAGTCATTATAGTCTGCATGAGATGAAAATGTAGACGCACATACTGTTTTAACAATGCTCAACAGTTACGAGAAGGCCTTTTCATACACTAAACATTAGATAACTAGGCAAAAGAAAAAAATCTCCCTCTTCAGATATGAAAAGCCCCAAAACAAACATATTTGGGTATTTTATGAGCTGGTACTCAAAGATCCCCGAGTCTGCTTTGCATTGCTTGGCGCTTTCTAGGAAGTTCGCTTCATCATCAAGCCTTCATCACCAGTAGGAAACAGTAGGAAAACCATCTACCATGCTTCTGTCTCAGAGTTGATGCAAGAGATATTCAAAAATTACATTTTTATCGGCTTTACTTAGAGTTAATTGCCCCTCATTGCGTTTTTGATAACATCCATTCATTCTGTTGGCAATAACTTGTCAATTTACCCATTCATTCATGCATCCATTCACTCATTCATTTTAATTTTATATATGTACATATGCTTAATGTTTCCCTATTGATCCCTATTCCTTTAGTAGTTCAATAAATATCTTGATTTGTATTTGTATTCCTTTGTATCAGAAGATGGGGGTCCGTGTAGTGCTTAATATTAATTTCTAGTGTAGTGTTATTCCTATATGAGCATTATTGGGTTTCATATCAGCAGACGTATATGTATTCAGACTTTTTGAAAGGTAAATAAAAATAATCTTTATTAATACTGAGCTCTTTTAGAAGCCTTAGAGTTGTTGTATATATATTTTTTTACATGTTATTTCTGTTATGTATATGGCTGCATTATTGCTTTAAATAACTACAGGGAACAGTATATTTATCTAGAATAAATACCATTTAATCCACTTATTAAAACACCCTGTCTCCATGAAGCAAGGCACAAACTCAGATTTAGCTTTTTCAGACAAACTTTACTTGAAAAAAAAATACTCAAATGAAACAAACAGAACCATGTTATCACAATACACAACACAAAGGCAACAAGTTGAGTAGGCAACATGGTAACATGGTTGCAGTCTGTGCATGTCTGATGTGTCGCCAGAAAACTGATATGAGAGTCTTTTACGGGGCTACTTTGAGATCATGCTGATGTTTTCATTGACTCTTCAAGTTCACTTATTAGAAATAAACAGAAAAGTAGCTTTACAGAAGGATATGCTCTGTTTAAAGCTTGAGATTTATAAAAAGACATAAAACAACAATGGTTTGTCACTTACAGATCAGAATTATCAATCCAACCAGACTAGACTCCATATTAACAGCTTATTTGAACATACTGGCAGTGTTAGAGAGCTTTATATCAGTTTACACTTTATACAAAACAAAGACACAAGTGGCTACTAACAAGCACTCATGTTCTTATCGCACAACTCACATGTTCAAACATGAAGATAAATGAACATATCCTTTTTCACCCGTATGCATGCACTCACTCAGACTCAACACTGGAGCAACGGTTGGAAATGCTGCACAATTGGTAAGGCCAGATAAAAAAAAGTACAGTAGCGTTGCTTCTGTAAACTAGAAGTGATGACTTTATGAAGGTTTGGCAGTATGACGATTCTGCGAGCAAAATATCCAACATCAGTACAACTGTCTTCTTTTCCCTTTTGCAATAGAATAAAAAAACACTAGTTTACAGTGAACTAAACCATGCAGGGTTTTTTAGAGGGAGGGAGAGGAGATTAGAGAGAAAGTAAAGACTAGAAAAGATAAAGCTAACAGAGGTCTATAGATAACGTGGCCTTGACAACACTGCGGATAAGTGGCCTGTCACTTTGCCCATACAACACAAAATGGACTTTACAACTCAATAAGTGTCATATTTGGAAGTCGGAATGTATCAGTATAGTGTTACATATCATTTAGTAGCTTTTTCATTCAATAATTAACTTTTGGAAACATATCGCTGACAACACTCAACACTCAGATAAACATTTTGCAGCACCACACATTTACAAAATAGCAACTCATGCGAAAAACACCTCTGGCCCTGTACACTGTGTGTAAAATGTATCGTGTGTAACAACGCTTGTGCTATATGTGTAATAGATTGCATTCATGAAAAAAACATGGAACTGAAAAGGTGGATCTGTTCTGTTTTTGCTCTGTTGTGTGTGTTTTAGTGGGGACTGTGGCTGAGGTTTAGGCCAACACTCCCCCAACGACGGAAGCAATGATAATTCCCAGAACCACACAGCATATAATAATCATAATTTTCTTCTGAATAGTGTTAACAAGAACAGAAAAAAATCATCCAAGGCAGCAAATGAAGAGCAGAAGAAAACATGTTAGAAATATCACTTGTATTTTGCCAAACACATGTTACAATATTTATAATAATAAGAACAAAATGCAGTTTTGAGAAAGGCTGGTTTGATTTTAATGTGTCTGGTGATGTTGTTGGAGTGTGACTGAGGTTTAGAAGCATTTTCACATCCACTGCTTTTACAACCATAAATCTTCGGTTCCTGCATTTTGTTCAGACCACATCAAACAACATACAGTATATTCAAACATGCCACAAACATGAATCATTCTTCATCTTAAAGCCACTATGTGTAGAATATGGGAATCCTCATTTTTGGCGACATCTAGTGGTAATATGAAAGAGGGTAATGTGGCAGACGACAATTCATGCAGCAGAGGCAGAAAACATGTACAGACTGCACCGGGATAGATTAATTTTCCATAAAAAATCCACACAGTGACTTTAAAGCAAACTTAACTTGTAAAACTTTTCTTTTAGCATGTATTCCTCAACATGAGTTCATAAACAGTCAACGTCCAACATTTAAAGTCTGTGGAATCAACAGTTTACAACAATTTTTAAAATAGTTTGACGTTTTGGGAAATACACTTACTTCCCTTCAGCTGAGAGTTAGATGAGAAGAGATCAGTAACACCCTTATGAATGGTAAACATGTATGAAAAAGAGGGGGAAGTAAACCCTGAAGCTACATCATGTTTTTTGTCTGGTGAATGGGTGGCATCTTGGAGACTTGCAGTTCTTATATTTATATATTTCATTGCCCTTCAGTACCTGTCTACTTTCTTTCTTGATCTCCAGTAAGTAATGCTGTTTTTTTTTTTAAGGCTGTTTCTGTCCCTCACAGAGAGATAGTAGCAGCAACGTCTTTGCTATGGTTGATGTGTTTTCTGCAGCCTTTGATTTAAAGTTTGACTCCTTCTCTAATTCTAAGGCTAATATATTCCTGACTGTTTTTTGGATGACTCAATCACCAATTTCTCCTATTCTAAGGTTTTACTTCCCAGTTTTATAGGACAACTATGTCCTTTTGACTCTTGACTTTCCATCAACTCTCTGAACTTCCCCTTTCCTCCCAATTAAAGTAAAGTAAAAGAACCTTTACTTCCTTTTCTAGTTGCATGCTTACTGAGGTTAATCATTGCACTTTCAAATAAATTACATATTTCAATTATATTTATTATAAGAACTGCATGTATTATATGTATTATAATATAACACATCCATCGGGTTTATGTGCTGGACTATATCTTGGCCAGGTGCAGTCAGTACACTTCCTGGAGTATTGTCGTCAACGTGAGGTTGCCAAGCAACCAGCAGAGACTCCAAGAAGTAAATGCTCAGTCTCAGCCCCTTGAAAAATAAACCACAACTTGATGTTTTTACACTTTTTACGGGTTTTTATCGATTTTCTCATCTAACCTTTGGCAAGAAACCCAATAAGCTAATTTCCCATATTATTGAACTATTCCTTTAGTGCTACAAACAGCTTATATTTGCAAAATAGTGATCTGGATAGACTCATTATCAGGGTTCTCAATGTAAGATTTATCTGAAAGGTTGACTGTTCATGAACTTACTCTATGCTGAGGTGTGTGAAAAATGAAAATGTTCTTTGTAACTCTGATTTCATACATGTTTATATTTATTATCAATTAACTTGACAATTTATCTGCCGCTTTGTGCTTGTAGAAAAACATGCAAAGCTCTTTAACAGACTGCAGAACATGCACATGACAAAGGTATATGAATCATGGCACACAAAGCACAAACAGATCCTCGAGGTACTTGACTATTTAGTTTAGAAAAAGCAAATTTTAATTGTTTTGTAATATAAAATATTTAAGTGCACAAAAGCATATTGAGCTGGTTTACTCATAAACAGCCTTCAGACCAGTAATGTAAGCCAGTTTCCCAGCTCACAAGCAATTACTGACTGTACATCATAAGACCCAGTATACAGTACATTTTTAACATCTGAATAATAAAGAGTGTCTCTTTGTGGGGGTTTCTTAAGGTCCTAACTGAGTCCAACCACAAGGGAAATAATGAGGACGGTCAGACATACTGCAACACAACCTCCTATCAGGATCATCTTCTGGATGGGGGAAATGGGAAGGGAAACAAGGAGAGCGTAGTTTCAGATAATGATTCAGTGGACGTAGGAGAGAATGAGCAGAGACAGACAGAAAGAAAGAAAGAAAGAAAGAAAGAAAGAAAGAAAGAAAGAAAGAAAGAAAGAAAGAAAGAAAGAGGGGGGAATAATCATGTAGATGACTTTCCTGGTGAATTGGGGTCAAGCGATCTATGAAGTTCCTCTTCCTGTGAGTGTTATTATGGATATTAGCCAAGAGGTGGCAGAGTTGTTCCACAGTAGTGCAGACTGAGGGACATAAATAACACATTTCAAAAGCATATTTTTTTATCACTGAGTGTTGTATTTCTGACCTATTTCAAGTATCCAGGTGAATAACCCTCTTTACAAACTGTAGACAAGTGTTTGGGGTTTTTTTTGCTTTTTTTGTCTGACCGACACCCACAGCCCAGTCAGATAAGCTCAAGCACCTCATCATCAACACCAACTACTGTATGTGTTCTTTTGAGTTAATTTTAAACTGGATGTTATTTAAAACTATTTATTATATAAAAAAGGGATATTGTTACAATACTTTTTATTGACATAGTGATCCTGGAATTGTTGTAGGCTTGGGTTCTTTTTTTTCAGTATGTTTGGTCAAGTTTTCATTTGTACCACTTGGAAACATGTATTTTGATTTATCTGCTTGCTTTCTAACTAGATGACACAAACTCTCAGGTGTTTTAACTGACTCAGGTTGGTGGGAGGTGTGTCCTGTGAGGTGGGCCTATTGTAGCTGGTATTTAATTGATTAAATACACTATCAGATTAGTCTCACATCAATTTGCAATCCTATTTGTGTGTTTATTTACCTCCTAAACACATATAACAGATCAAATTAGTTGAGGTACTTTTTAGTAGTAACTGTGGAAGTAACTCCTGGTTGGGAATCACTGCTGTAGACTACGGTATATGTCAAATACACTCACGACACACATGCTCCACATGCTGAATACATGACAGAGCATGCAGACACATTGAAGACAGTCACTGCACCACAATATACACATGAAATGCTTCTGAAGTCAGCCACGACATCTTCAGAGTTAGGTGAAAGCACATGCATTGTTTTGCTGTGTATGCAACTCACCCGCAGAGCTTTACTCTGGTATTTAACCGCCTTCTTAGTGTCTGATACTGCCCTCTCCACATAGTCTACTGAGTGCTCCACATTGTACTCTATGCGGTCTATCATTTCCCCCTAGAAGAGGTTAGTTACAGAGGAGGTGTGGAGGACATGCAGACAGGAGGAGAAAAGAGGGAGACAGATGTGTGGGCAGGAGGAGGAGGAGCAGGAGGAGGAGGAGGAGGAGGGGTGAATACAGATGGAGAGGAGGTGAGAGACGGAGGGAATAAAGGGTGAAAGAGGACGAGAGAAGGAGAAGCAGAAAGGGGAAAAAGAGAAATAACAACATAAGAGTTAGTTTCTAGACTGTGCATTTTGCTTCTCACCCGTTTGCCGGTCTTTTTGAACTTTTTGCATTTTGGGATGCTCTCCTTTGCCTGCTCCACATATTCCTGTGCCCCCACCACGCTCCGCTCAATGTTGTTCACCAGCTCGCCCTGCACAAAAACAAGAGAAAGAGTCATTGTAGTTTGGGTGAGAGCAGAAATCAGCCTGAGCTCACATGTTCATCTTTAACCACATCAAGAATGAAACTTCATAGATTTGCTTTTAAATAATAATCAGAAGACAAGTTCAGTTTCTTTAGCTTTCATTTATCTTTATATGAGACAATAATAAATAGTTTCATAATATTTATAGAATTTGAAACATTAGTGTATTGTGAAGGCTTTGAAAAAGGTACTAATTCATCCATTCTCTTCTTCTCTTTATTCATATACCTATCCACATTTTCCTTCTTATTCACACTTTAATTTATGAAAGCAGCAGGTGTCATTAAACATGTTTAAATCAGCATTCATCAACAAAGAACACCACATTTGCACATTTAGCACCGACCCAGGATTGATAAAAAAAACATAAAGAATAAACAATTTAGCATTTGAATGACTATTAAAGTGTATACAGGTCTTCGTGCATGCACTCTGACAATGATTTCTCCAAGTATAAAAAGGAGGAAATGAGGAATCGCAGGTAAATTACCTTGCTGTATTAGAAGGGGAGCGCTGTTCTCTGTTCTCTAGAGCTTAGAGTCATTGTTGTGATGACAGTGTTGTATAGGAGAAGAGAAGAGAAAAAAGAGGGAGAAACAGCAAGCTGAGGAAGGCAAAATTAACAAACTGACTGAAGTGTAATATTAAATGATGTGGTTAATAAAGGAAGGATTAGTTAATTGAATTATTTACGTTTAGAGCATTAACATGTGTGACGAGAATAAAAGAATACACACAAACTCACAGAAACACACACAATACTACTGAATTGTTTGACATTTATACAATTATAACTCCTACACTGAATTTACGAAGGGAAGCCTGCCATTGCATTGTGCCGTCATTGTAATTCATACCAGTTACACACCATCCCATTCACTTGAAAGTGTGTCCAAACTTTTGACTGGTACTGTATATGCAACAATTTACTTAAATATTCGTCATTCAGCGGATTTTCTTATTCATGTGTTCTCTCACTCAGACTGCCTTTTGCATAATTCATAGGTCGAGTATTTGTGATGAGGGAAACAGTTCATCTCTGTGGGGGATCAGCCCACACACTCGTGGAGTCACACATACAGGCAGCAGGCCTACAGATTTACCTGAAGCTCTGCAATTTACTGAGAAGAACATAGGCACTCTTTTTACTCTTGAGGATAATCTTCGTGCGTGGCTTTGCAGAAGCAACTGTATGTACTCAGGAAACGTTGTCAGCGCAAGTATGTTCACTGCTAACAAGATGAGGTAAGCCCTCCTGTTAAATCCCACAGAGCAGATGATTATACAACTGTAAACTAGAAGGCCTTAAGCAAACAACAAAGCTCCACTAATCGTGAAAAAATTGGAAGCCTCTTTATAACATTTAAGGTTTGTTTATCCTAAATTATCCTGGTTTGATGCTGCGACAAAACAAACTAAATGCAATGCTGTGTAGTTGCCAACTAGAAGTCCCAGATGTCAGATTTTCCTTCCAGCTCATGAACACAGCATGAAACTTACGTCTAAAAAATGGTTTAATGGCAGAAATCCCAATCACAGAAAATCATAAAATTCCAATCAACTGATCATTGAGCCAAACATTATCTGTCCCCTAAATTTTGTCTAAATTTACTGAGATATTTTGCAAACAGACAACCAGATGGAGATGAAAACACAACCTCCTTCCAACTCTGTTGGCAGACATAGGCCTATGTTTGTACTAATACACTCTACAACTTGTATGCAAATTAAAAGTCTGCCAGTTGCTGTTTGTCTGAAGTGGAGTTATTTTCACGAGAGGGAGAAGTAGCAGCTGCTGCAGAAGGCTAGCATGCTTATAACTGGTTAATGATTTTACCATTGTGAACCCCATGTGCTACTGAACCTCTGCATTAGCCAGACCACCCTTTCAAACCACTGCCAAGAAGAAACACTTGAATCCGGAAACTGGAATTTTGACTAGATTGCCCATTTTTGCTCTGCAGTAAATGATGGCAGACAGATTACCAATTTATGAATAGCATTAACAGGTTTGTTTTCACATGAGTTTGGTTGAGCCCAAAACCACACAGCTGTAGGTACAGAGAAAGAGGATCAGTGATTTCACCTGGTTCTCCACCAACATGGCCATGTCCATGAACATGTCATGAAGCTCTCTGATGCTGTTTTCCAACTTGATAATCTCATTGTGCCGCGTCTCGATCTCATTCATAGCTTGCTGGGTGATGTTGTCCATAATGATCTAAGATCATATTGGAGGAGGAAAGAGTTAGAGAGGAGTAGAGTTAGATTAAAAACATGCTTTGTGTGCACTATTGTTGCATTTGTTACATCACTTACCCCCGAGGTGAAGATAGCTGGGTTGTCACTCTCCAACATGCTCTCCAGCTCGTCATTTGTTGTGTTTCTCCCAGCTAAAGAGACGAACACACACAGTCGTAAACATGTGTAGGTGTTAGAGATTTAGTGAATGTGTTACTAATAATTTTAAGCCCAGGAATTAAGTGGTGTAGGTGCAATGCAATTGGATTTAAAGGGTTCCTCAAACTACAGTGGATGAGGACCACATTAGGAAGCGCTGATAAAACTCCAAGGATAATAATAGCCATCCCCCTTCCTTCTTCATATCTGTCTGAGGATTAATTAAAAAGCTGTGTGCCTGTTCTGTCTAATCTGTCTCCACTGCATTTTAAACTCTTTATTCTTAAAAATCATTTGCCAGAATTCAGGATAAACATCTATTGCTGGAGTCAAAATGAATGATGGAATAACAGTTATAGCAGATATAAGTCTGTACCATCATGGATCTGGATCACCGGACAAGCCGCACCTTTGACTAACTAACTTACGCTTCAAGCTGATCTGAATGTGACAGGGTTAAGTGTGTGTTTGTGACATTGTCGCTATTCAATCAAGCAAATATGCAATTGAGTTTGACCTGCAACACAAGGCTCAACAACAATTGGTGCAGTCCCACAACTACCAGACTCAGTATGCAATCTCAACACCATACACGACTTCAGTTACATACACACTGGACAGCTCCAACACTTACAGGCTTACAGTTCAAATATTGGCCAGTAAGATGTGATACATTTTTCCTGTCCAAATAAGGTCTTCCAGATCCAGCTTTCTCCCAGACTAATGTGAAGATGATCAGGTGTGTAAAATAACTGACTGAAACAATTTCTGAGGTTAACATAAACTATATTGCTCTTGAGCTTTCCTTCTCTGTAGATCCATTTGTTATGGTGGATTTTGACGCTGTAATGGAAAAAAGCCCCAAATTTTCATGATAACCTATTGCATACAAGCATTTATCCTGCATTGCCTCATTTAACTTGTGCATGACATGCGTGTCATTAACCTCTAATACTCTTAGATCTATGCACACTTTGTTTGTTTTAAATACTATTTTGAACAGCTGCAACGATTAGTTGAAAATAATCTCCAACTATTTTGATAATCAATTACTTGTTTCTAATAATTAAAAAATATCAAACTCTTCTGAATCAAGCTTCTCAAATATGGATATTTTATGGTTTCTTTAGTCTTCTACGACAGTTGTTGTGGACTGCTGGTTGTCACAAAAGAAGACATTTCAGGATGTCATCTTGGGCTTTAGGAAACAGTGAACATTTTACTGACCTACTTTTTTAACGATTAATCGACTAATCAAGAAAATAATCAACAGATTCAATAATGAAAATAATAGTTGCAGCCATAAAGGTAAGCTACACTGTATTACAATGTGTTTAAACCAAAAAAAACCACAGGGCTTGTGCAAATGTTGAGTCTGAAAATATCAGTCATGTTTGATAGTATCAGAACAGCTTGTGTCAGTGTGCACGTCATTTGCAGTGTAAGACTGCATCTCATTCTAGCAGATAATCTCTGATATTTCCCCTCAAATTGTCCATATGGGAAAAATCAATGTAAGCAGGCCTCATAGTTTTTGGGTGTGTGTGTGCTATCTTAAGTCTAAACAGTAAAGATCATCACATACCTATCTGTTTGCCCCCAACAAAGCTTCTATCTATCTATCTATCTATCTATCTATCTATCTATCTATCGACCTTGCCTATATGACAGCACACTTCACCGCTTCCTCCTGCTGATGTATTTGCTCCTTATCTGTCTTTATTTTCCCTGACAGAGTTGTCCCACTTCATATACATTTCCTTACACCTCTTTGCTACACGTGCAGTAATATCCTTGTGTATGAGTGCTGACTGTGACTGCAGAGCTGTTTTCTTGGGCTCCATTTCCGCCCTGCTGATACAGTAAGTCACAGCCAGTCAGTATCATCTCCAGTCTTTCCTTTGCACATATTAAATCTATGGAAGCCCATTTCCGCCGCTGTGATGAAAAAAAAAGATCCTGTAAGTCGTTATAATGAGAAACTATCTCAAAATAATGACTTAATATCTCATAATGACTTAGTATCTCAAAATAATGACTTAGTATCTCATAATAATGACTTATTTTGAGATACTAAGTCATTATTATGAGATACTAAGTCATTATTATGAGATAGTTTCTCATTTTTTTTACAGGATTTTTTTTTTCATCACAGTGGTGGAAATGGGCTTCCATATAAATCTTCTGTGAGATACAGTACAGTATATACAGTTTCACAATCTTTTCCCCTTCTCCAACCTCTCTGAGTTGATGTCATATTCATGATGCTAATGTTATGAAGCTACCATGAGCAGCCAGTTAGTTTAGCTTGGCACAAAGACTGGAAACAGGGGGAAGCTAAGCTAAGCTAACCGGCTGCTGGCAGTAGCTTCTTATTTACCAAACAGACTTGACAGTGGTATCGATCTTCTCATCTAACTCTTGGCAAGAAAGCAAATAAGCTTATTTCTCCAAATGTTGAACTATTCATAAAAAAACACTAGTCAATTCAGTTTTACCCATAATATATCCAAATAGACCTACACTCATAACAGCTTTGTCAGATATACTTTTTCTCTCCAACTCGTTCTGCACCAGACCTCCAGCAGCTGTGGTTCCTAGGAGATTCTGGATGCAACTACAAAACCTCCATTCATGCCCTAATCAGAATGTTGTTTATATGTGTGATGAAGACCTGTGGTTGGTGCGGGGGTCTTGGTGGCAGAGCAGGCAGGTTGATGGTGAGTGATGATGGTTGGGAGTCAGAGGCGATGATTGCCTTCATGAAAAGAATACTGATGAAGCTGCTCTCTAATATTTACTGTGCGGTGCATGAACGCATGCACATGTGCCTGTGTGTGTTTAATTTCTCTTTACATATAATGGCATTTGGCATTTTATGTCCAAATTTCATATTCATATAAAACTTATGATTTTGATTTAGCTGTGGTTAAGTGGTCCCGCTGCGTCATTACGGTACTTAACAATCTACTCATGTTCAGCAATGACATTTTGCAGTTTGACAAATGAGAGGATGAAGACGGGACACAAAGAGGAGGCCACATTCAACACATCATGGTGATCAATCCCCTATTCCACCCTGATAATAAATAATTTCTCTATCATTAAGGCTAAAACTGCAACATTAAGAGGGTCAGAGTTAGAGTTGAAGGACAGAGAAAAGCGACAATGAGTCATGGATAATTGTGAAGAAAAAAGAGGGAAGGCCCTCTGGTGCTACCCTACCCTATTTATCCCACTTCCCACACACGCGCACACACACACACACACACACACACAAGCACATTCCCACTCCTCACTGGCTTTTTTAAAGCCCTGACAGGCTCCGAGGGAGCCTCTTATTTGTTACCATGGAGACCCAAACCCTGAGAAACCTAATATGAAGCCAAGAAGTCTCAATTCACCCGTAGCATTTATTGGTTATTAAATCATTCATACGATGTTGCTACCACTAACAATATTATTTCATCTCCATTGTTATGTAACACAAATGAAGTGAGACCCCCAAGGACCTGAGTGAAAAGGCAAACCACTCAAATGTTCATGCCTGCAGAATGAAATAAGCTTCTGTTCATATCAATTTCACCTGCAAAGGAATGAGAAAATGTGCATATGTAATTTTTTTTTTACCTGTTGTTTACTTGTTCACATGTGTTTATTATACCAGAAGAATGTGTTGGTGTACATCTCTGTCTTTTTCCCCGGCACTGTGAGTGTGTCTCTCCCAGCTAAAGGAGTGTCCGCAGGGAAATAAAATAACAATCAAATGTCAAAGAGGCCCTGCGATGCCTGTGACCAACATACCCTCCATCCTGCTGAGCCTGCCTGTCTGCTCACTGCTTAAATAAATAAACGTGTAATATTCATTCTGAATCAATATTAAACTAAAAGGCAACATACAGTAAAGGCCACTTCATTGGCTTGAAATATGACCATATCCCAATGTGTTTTTTAATCTTAATTTACAATGCAAAAATATTCAAATAGAGGTGTTACTTAAGCCTCAATAATATTCAAGAACTGTGCCTATAATTCACTGACACAACAGGCTGAATATTAGCTCAGTATTTCAATCGTATTGTAATTTAAAATAGTACATACTGCTGGTTTGCCAGCTTTAATCTAACTATCAGTGATTAACAGTGACTTGACGAAGGATATGAATGAACCATATTTAAATAAAGTTCAGTTGACTGTAATGGTAGTGTCAACAATGAACTCACAAGACAAAAAGTCTACAGCCACGCTAGCGGCTCTGTGAGGCTACACTGAAGTACAGCAGTGCTTTGAGTTAAATGATACCATCAGCATGCTAACATGCACACAACGACAATGCTTACATGCTGATGTTCGGCAGGTATAGTGTTTACCATGTTCAGCATCTTACTTTAGCATGCTTACATTTGCTAATTAGCACTCAAAGTATCTCAGGCTCATGGGAATGTCTTCAGTTTTGCAGGTATTTGCATCACTCACCATCAACCAAATACCCAAAGCATTGGACATATTGACATTTTGACCTGATGATAGCAGTATAGGAGCTACGGGAAAGCTAAGGGATTACTTAAGTTATTACAAGCCATCCTCTGGGCACCACAGATATCTGTACCAAATTACATGACAATCCATCCAATTGTTGTCACTCAAAACCACAAATACGAACCTCAAGATAGTGTTAAGGGGAAAAGTCAGGAGATCACCGAAGTTAGTAGGATTTATCCTCTGGGGACCATGAATGTCTGTACAAAAGTTCACAGCAATGCATTCAATAGTTGTTGAAATATTTCAGTCAGGACCAATTGACCAGCACTGCCACCCCTAGCCAAGCCTCAAGGCTAATTTATGAAAGTAGGAAACTCACAAAATATAGCAGCAACACAAATAAATACACAAGGCTTAAAAACAAGGCAGACTTATTCTGACCTTTCGTGTGTCCACATATATATTTATTAATGTAAGTAGAAGGAGCTCTCACTGTCTCATGTAGGACAGTTCTCATGCATGCACATTTACTCAAAAGTGTGAGTTGAATAAATTGTGGAGGAGAGGCCGAGCAACTGACAACAGTACTGTTTATGGAAAGTATTTCAACGATATCAGTTTTTATTTATGCAATAAGGTAGGCATTGAAGTTATCCAAACTGTTAAATGATGTAGCATATTCTATAGAAACACATGGCTTGCCTTGATATCTCAAAAGTGTGACAGTATTATATGCAGTATCCAGAAAAATTGTTTTGTGTTCACAATTTTTTGCTCCTGGGTACTTGTTCAACCATTTTATTTATGCAGAAAGACACCCAAAGAACTTCTGGTTGTCCATGCAAATAGGGGCAAAAATGCTGTTGTATTAAAAATGTCTGATGCTTTCCTGTTTTTTTAATCTCTGTATCAAGCAGGTTTGTGTAGAGGTGAAAGGAACAGGAGAGAAGCAGGAGAGAAAATATCAATACTCAGTCTGACAGAACAGACTTGGTTTCCCCCTGTGTGTGACACACTCTTATTGATTCACACACAAACAAGTCAAAGAGGTTGGCACTACAGAAAACACAGCTCTCTTACCAAATAAACCTGAAGGAACTAAAAGGTGTTGAATCAAAATATATGACCAAATGTGATCTTAAGGGAAAAAGCTTTATTCAAGACTTGTGAACTTGTTTCCTTCAAAAAATGTGTTTCTTTCCTTCATTCTCATAATTTCCCATCTCCTTTATGCTTTCATTTCATCTCTGTACTCTCTCTATGTGTCTAATCCCTTCCTTGACAACAGGTGATATCAGCTAAGGCCTCCTGTGACTCCACCAGCTGACAAATCAAATCCAAATGGATCTGGAGGAGCTTGAGGAAAAAATGAGTCAGGTGTGTGTGTTTTACTCCATGACGATGGTTTGTGTTGGTCCTTCAGTTAACCCCTCAAAGAACCTGTATGTTCACCAAGTTGCCAATGTTCTTTTGACTGGACCGCATTTAGTGGAGTTATATTGGGCGGTGCTCACACATCCAGACCTGGCTGCATGTGTCCACTCTAAACTGACAGATGGCCAGAGGAAATTACATCCATGCCAAGTGCCCTGCCACACAACTGCCCCTGATCTCCTCTGCTATTACCACTAACTGACTCACAGTTTTCTTTTCTGCATGTGTGTGCCTTTGTGTCTAAGGTGACTGTGTGACAATGACTGTTAGGGGCAGCTGGTGCAGAGCAGCCTGCCAGGATGCCGTGGCAGAGGCCGTGTCAGTGCCTGGTCCAGGAGCATTGGGCCTGCAGCTAATATCTGTCAAATCATATTACGCATACGGTGTGACACGTGTGAGAGGAGCACAGATCTTAGCTGCAGCAACCTGGCATGTGCATGAATATGAGTGTAGGTGTTGGTGATGTATGTGTTTTGGAAAGTGAGTGGTTGTTTTGCACACACTAGTCCAATTCAACATAAAATATGGATGAGTTAAAGTGTAATTTCTTTATAAACAAAAGAAGTAATGGATAGTGTTTTCTTGTGCATACACAGTCAACAGGTTGGAGCTCAGGTAATGTATTTTCACCACCCATGTTAAGCCTCTTTTTCGATTGGATGCAGAAGAATATACTGCACTTAATATATTTCTGTTCAGTATCAGATATGTTCGTTTTTTTTTAAATGAAACTGCATGTCAACCCAGTAAAGTAACTACTTATTTAAGTGCAACACTAAAAACTAGAGACAATGGAGCTGCGGGTCTCGAAAATGGTTACGGCACTCGCAGGATGTTGTAATGATGAACTTTTCTCCGATCAGAGGCAAAAGCTTCAAAAATAGAAACGTGAGAAGTGTCTGCTTCTGCAATCATAGCACCTCTCGCCACATGAATTTCACTGATTAAAATTGAGCCGTTGTTGTTAACAGTTTAGTGTCCTCCCTAAGACTTTGGAGATTCGAGAAGCTACGGTGGCCTTCAAGGACAAGAAGCTATTTGCTGAAGATGTCATCGTCCACGACAACTTCGAGCATTATTAACAAGTCAAGCGATGAGGCAAAGATGTATTTAATTATTTAGTCTTTAATACTATAGGTTATAGCTCACAAGTAAGATAGCAATTATGAGTGTTTTATTGTTTTGGTAATACAAGCTAACATTAGCAACGTCATGCTAAACAAAACTTATGTTATTTTATTCTAACGTTAGGCATTATTGCGAGATAGCGTTGGCAGGATAACGTTACATATTTTATTATCCGTTTGCAGAGTCAAGTACCGGAGGTTAGCGGGAGAGGAAGAGGGCCACTTAGCGGTTCTGCTGCAGGCAGGGCCAGGCGAGGGAGGAGAGCAAACACCGGCACCGCGGAAGCAGGCTGAGGTTTGTGACATTATTTATACAATTATTTTATCATATTCCTACCTGTTCTGCATGATATTAAAAATGCCAATACAACACAAAGTGGTATTTACATAGCAACTCTGTGCTTTACATTACTGTGGTCTGTATGGTTTGATGTGTTATCAGTGTAATGTGAGTCAGTAGCCCCTTTTACACAGCCCGTTCAAGGCGGGAATACTGCACCTGTAGTCCGCCTTGCTGTTCTGTTTAGCCCGTATTCAGACCAAAGCAGGCGGCGCAACGCACAGCTGCAGGGTTGAAGAGGTGTGTGGGTGTGTTTATGCTTTAGAAGCTAACCACTGTGAAACAATCAGAAAATAACGTTTATCGATCTGGTTCACCAGCTTCCCCACTAACGTTACTAGCGCTCCCTCTCTTCATTCACCCTCTAGCTCACTCGACCACAGCTGCTCTCTCTCTCTCTCTCTTTCTCTCGTGTTTTTAAAATGAGTTGGGAAGCCAACAGAAAAGTCTAACTTTACTTTTAACATTATCCGCAATACCGCACTTCCCCTAGTACTGTCTTGAAAATGCTTTTTATGAATTCACAGGCGATACTGGGAGGACATTATGGTAATTGGCCAAACCAGGAAGCCTGGGGATGACAACCGGGAGTACCGTTATGCTGCCTATAGACATTTCATCTATTGACAGCATGGCTCTTTAGGCCAGGAAAACTGACTTGTCATCTCCAGTTGATGTGTTTGGAGGATCAGGGACAAGTTCCACACAGTATCTCAGGTACTCGCACACCTGCCTGTTCATCATCAAGGCATCAGATCATCTCATATTTATTTTTTACATTTCTGATAATTTATACTTGTTCTATACATTTTCTATATTTATATATTTTCTGGATAATTATTCAACTTTTTGATTATATATTCACATTTGTTCAACTTAAATGTGCAAGTTTACCAAATAAAAGATATTCATCAGATGTGCTGTGATAATTGTAATGATAAACATATTAATATATACTTATACAATGACAGTATTTCCCTGCAGTGTCAGTATATTGTCATTACCACTTCCACCATTAATTCATATTGTCATTATTTATATTTATAAAGCATAAATAATGACAGGCCATAGCATAAATGGCACATCCAGCCCCTAAAGGTGGGATCAGACTACATGATATAAGACTGATTTGACAAACCTTTGGCATCAAGAATGAAAATGAGCATCGAGGATGACAGTCGGTCATTTTATCCCCTGTGGTGTGACATGGTGGAAGATAACCAACATGGCATCTGGGGCACCGTACAATACATATGCCTCAACATAAAGATCAGCATGTCAGTTCTGTTTTCAACTATTATTGTCTTTGTTTGACAGTTTTCCCTCTTTCCTAACAATGTTAACTCCTCCCCCAGCTCCTTCTCCATATAAAACAGGATTTAAAGTGTGTAGTATTTCCTGTCAAGTGACCAAGAGCTGATTGTCTGACTTATATGTGATTTTTAACAGTTAAAGAACTTAGGATGCAAACAAATAAGGCACTTGATTTGAAAACAAAAAGAATTATTGGGGAAAGTGGTCAGGTTCCCCATGTATAACTTGACGACTTCAACTGCAACATCAACATTTCAAAAAACAGAACAATAAACACCACATGATTTAGAAGAGATGCAGATGTGCTGGATCCATGCAGTGCTAATATGTGTGCAGTCAGTATGAAGGGTGGTGGAGGGTTTAGTCTCCCACTCACTGATACTCACTGATCTCCAGCTGTCTTTGAATGCGTCCCTTGCAGCGCTCCCTGTAGTCCGATTGGGTGGTGTTGTACTCTGACATCACCTCGACAAACTTACGGGACAGTGTGGAGTGCTGGAGAGACAGTGGAGAACAACAAAACACTTAAATTAAGCCTGCTTGATGCCAGCAGCAGACGCCAACTTTTAACTAATTTAAGCAGGTATGAACATATACTGACAGTGAAACAGAGGTGACTTGACTCTGCTGCTGTACCTGTGTCTTACGTATCCTCAGGTCAGCTGATGACCTGTTCTGCTTTTCTTCCTGCTCAATGGTTTGCAGGATACCTGGACGAATACGCAAAAACATACATTCAGTCAGCAGGTTGTTTATGTTTGTTTGCATGTTTAGCAGGTATAAAGTTAAACATCTTCCCCATGCTAGTTTAGCATGTTAACATGCTAACATTTGTTAATCAGCACTAAACACAAAGTATAGCTGAGGCTGATGGGAATGCCATTAATTTGTGTGTTTGGTCACAAACCAAAGTACTAGACAAACTGAAATTTTGAGCTGATCTATCACTCTTGAGGATCAATCCCAGTGTGCAGTGTGACAAAGATGAGGTCACTTACTGACTAACCAAACACACACACACAAAGGTATCCTGTGGCAACAAGTGATGTGAACTGGAGTGACACAGTTAGAAGCGTGTGATGCAGAGCCTGTTTCGCCTGACAGCACTTGTGTCAAGTGTGTGTATCAGTGTACATATATGTGCACATGACACTGTGTGTATATGTGCGTGCGTCTTCATGCTGTAGGCACAAGGATGAGGGATAGGGGCTATTATCTTCTTGCTTTCTTCATTGAAGTTGTGTTCTACTTTCTACTTTTACTTTATACAGATGTTTTCGATCTGACCCCTATTCTTTGACACCTGAGCCCTGTAGGAAGGCACCGTAGAGAGGACATAGGAGCTTTGATGCCACATGATTTCAGGAATGGCACATGAATATGAGAAAATATTCATATATGCCAGAGGAGGGGAGAGAGAGAGGCGAAAAAGGTATTGTCAAGCATACAAGAAGAGCTTAAAAGGTGGGAGGGCGAAAGAGAATAAGATTATTGGCCTAACACACACACATACATATAAACATGCAGGGATAAAAACCAAGCAAGGATACTAATACATATTGGGGGTGTAATCCAGGACTAGCTACATGTCCATTATGCCTGCACACAGTATGAGACTATAACAGTAATCAGTTTGTATGAATATGACTCTGTGTGAATGAATCACAGCCAACCACCTCTGTGGTGAGTGACACTAATCACTCTGCCCACTGCAGCACAGGATCCACTAGTGTAAACTGAGTTGTCTGTTACCTGCCAAATGCTATACAGTTCACTGTCTCTTTATGTCTCACTTGTTTCCCTCTGTCCCCTCACAAAGCACCATGACCATCACATTACATAAAAGATAAACAGCTGCTTATGGATATAGTTGTAATAAATCAGCTTTGTTAAGAATAGCACAAAACAATTCATTGTTTATCATGTAAAATTACCAAACACTAAGATGAGATGTGCAACTATTTTGATAATTGTTTAAGTTCTTTTTCAAGCAAAAACATTCGATGGTTTTAAGCTTCTTTAAATGAGAGTTCTCTGCTTTTCTTTGCCTTAACATTTTGGTTAATTGAATGTCTTTGGATTTTGGAACTTGGGCTGTAGGAAACTGTGATGGGCATTTTTCACAATTATAAAGACCAAGTGATTAATTGATTAAGTGAGAAAATAATAAGATTAATAACACTAATCAATAATGACAATAATTGTTAGTTGAAGCTGTACAAATGAATAATTTTTAGCTAGAATAAAGGGTCTGGCTCTTGACAAGCATTTGCCAGTATTAGATTTTTTTTTACTAAACACTGACTTAGTTGAACACAGGCAATCAAAATATTTAGGTGATACAGAAAATAATCACTAGCTGCTGCTCTAACAGGAGAATTATACTCACTCTTTAATTTGGAGCGTACTTTGTTGGCCAACTTCTTGATGTCTGCCATAAGATCCTCCAGCTCAACCTTAGTTTCTGAGGAAAGGAGAAGAGAAGAGAAGAGAAGAGAAGAGAAGAGAAGAGAAGAGAAGAGAAGAGAAGAGAAGAGAAGAGAAGAGAAGAGATTAGTGGCCTTGCAACAACACATACACACACACAGAAACACACACTTGTAGTATATGCTAACTCACCCACTCACAAAAACCTGCGTGCCAGCCAGTTTCACAAAGACAGAATCAATGCTGACACACAAGGGATGACTCCCAAAAGGGACAAACAAACAATTCATCAGCTCCAGTCCTCAACAGTACAGCTCAACATTTCCTTATGGTGTCTCTTTATCTCATATAGAGAACCAGCATCCTTCACACATACTGCAAATATTGTACATTATAGACATAGAGTTGCAACTAATGCGGATAGATGGGTACACGTGCTTGTGGACAACTAAGATTAGCTATTCTGGTGACAAGAGAAGCAAGTAAAATGACAGATTGCGATACAATCTGGAAAAAACGTTGAAGCAGGACCACATTATCAGAAGGTGGAGTTGAGGCAGACTTCAATAATGATCAATCAAATCAACAAACTCTCTGGCATGGCGCACTGACAGATTCCTAAATGGATGCTGTTCTTGTCCAGAGGGCATAAATGCAAAAGAGACAACCAAAGCGCAGCTGCACAGTTTGCTAAATTCAGTATAAATATATAGCAGCCCAAATAAAAGAAGAAAAACAATTCATGGAGGTTAAGACACAGCCTGAGGACGCCTCAGGAAGAATCAGCAAGGGACAGTTTACGAGTCTGGTGTGCAAAAAAACACAAAAGTCTCCCATTTAGTTTTTCTCTGCTACTAAATAAATTTCCTGGAGCAGCAACATGTGTGAAAAATAGCTACAAAATGACATTTCTTCTTTTTTTCAAGTTTAGATGTTAATGCTAATGCCACAGCAGAGATTGTTTTAGTGGTTACATCTTTTGTTAGAGATAATTTAACAGAAACACACACATCCTCCACACAGAGGACATACAGTTCTTCTCATCAGTACAATCTTTAAAAAGCGACAGCACTGATGGTCGGGCTGAGTGATTGTCACAGTGCTGCTTATGGCAAACTGAAGAACGAACAAATCTGTGTTTTTCTTTTAATCTTCCCTTCCTTCTGTTGCTCATTACAGCTATCAGCAGTTTCATAATTATATATTACATACACTCCACATATAAGAGTGCACAAAAAAGCTAATTAGCTGCAAACCCCTTAGATTTACTGAGCCTCATCTCCCTCGTCAAAAATAAATAAATATTGTGATTATTTTGTCATGTCAAAGAACACAACTTCTGTAACTTGACCACATGTGAAACTGGATTCCAATCTGAAGTGACTGTTTCAACAAGAGCATAGAAAATTAATCAAAAAACAAAATAATATTCTCTTTGGTGATGTAGATGCACATGAACGACTCACTTGACTAAGCTTGTCTAATGATCTTCTTCTTCTTCTTTTGTATTTGCATACAAAATGGAAACAGATGAAAATTATATGATTATCATCATTTTTCCAGTGTGCTATCCTAACTATTATAAACCATCTTCCTCTTTGCTATCATTACTTTAAAATGTAGACTGAAACTAGAAATACTGCCTTGCGGTTGTATGCCTCCTCCAACCAGTCAAGTTGCATTTTACATCCATGTCTGTCCAGACTCATATAATATTTGTAGTGAATTTAATAAAAGGTGTTAAGTGTATTTTGTGTTCAAATACTTGGCCAATAAAGCTGATTCTGATAGAACACAAAGTTGTAGCCATGACAGTAGACATCCAAAGAAGCTACAAACTCTAAAACGTGGATGCTTCTCACACATCTTCAACCCAGCAGCACAGAAGATCTATACAATCACAAACATACATGAACATAAAACCAGTACCATTGTTATGCAGATGACACACAAATTTATGTTCCATTAAAAACCAGTGAAGAAGGCACTTCGTCATCTTTTATCTTTTCTGGCAGAAATGAAGTGCTGGATGTCCCAAAACCGTCTCCGGCTAAACGAAAAGAAATCAGAAATAATTCTCTTCGGTCCCCCAAAGTCAATCCCTATTTTAAAGAAATATCTTGGATCCATGTCTACAAATATCAAACCTGCAGCCAGAAACCTGGGTGTAATATTGGACAGTGATCTTTCATTTGAAAAACAAATTACAAATGTTGTTCAATGATGTTTTTATCAACTAAGGAGTATCTCAAAAATCAGGTCGTCCCTGTTCAGAATGTGAGCCAGAGCATGGCCTCAGAACCTCGGGAAGGGCTCTGCTGGCTGTTCCTATGTCCTGGCTCAAGACTAAAGGTGACCGGTCTTTTGCAGTCAGGGCCCCTCAGATCTGGAACTCCTGGCCTGAGAATCTGAGGGTTGCAGGATATATGACATCTTTTAAATCACTTCTCAAAATTTATCTTTTTAAAAAGGCCTTTTATTAATCCTAGCACACCGTTTTATAACATGTCTTACCTGTTTCATTATTACTGTTGTTACTTTATTGTTGTGGATTTTATTCCATTTTATTTTTGTATTATTTGAATTGCCTGATTTTATTTGCCTCAGTCCTGAAATGTTCTAATCTTGGTTCAACCATGTACAGCACTTCATAAGTTTGTTGAAAAGTGCTGTATAAATAAAGTTTATTATTTAGCATTATTATTATTATTGTTGCCATTTTAGCACATTGCAAAGAAGTGAGAAGGTCATTTATCATCTTAATGCTATCAGAGAACCAAATCTCCATATGATAACAATCCCCAGGAAGCCAGTAGACATAAAAGATGGTCCTTAAAAGTCATTCTAGTCAAACTATTCAATCAAACAAAGACTGTCTGCGGTATCTCTTCATAATGAGTTTGTCTCTGCATGGTACCTGCTTCTTTAAGGCTGCATGAATCACAGAGATGAATAAGAGACACAGAATAACTGAAACTCATAGCAAACATCTGCACCCAATTACAGACTGAACCTCAACGGATAATTTAATCACACAGTGCGAGTTACGCTTCAATCACTGATGTTCATTTATTAAAACATAATATTTGCACATATTTTATGATAAGAATGAAGCTTAAAAATGTGTGATGTCTACAGCCACACAGCAAATCCACAGTATACAAATCACACTTTGATGATTAAGAACAGTCAAGACAGCCCACATGGGTAGCATACTGAGCTGAAATCTCATAAATACAAACAAGCAAAAAAAGTGACGATAGGGCCTCATTTTATTCATACTGTAGTAAATAATATATGTCATATGAATCCTAATCAGCAGCTTATACCAGACACCAACTGGGATAAATCCTCTGGCCAGCTTGTATGACAAGGTAAAACTATAACAGCTCAGTGGAAATGGTAAACCTATTACACACAGATCAGCAAAACATGACAACCTTTAATCTGCTTAACAGATGTTTTTCCATATCAGTGAAAATCAGTCTGTGGTGCATACAGCTCAGCGGGACAAAGCTGTGGACATGCAGAGTGCTAACTGATAACTTTGGACTCTTTCACAGATTTAACTTTATATCCATCTGCCACAGCCAGGTGTTTCTTTTCTTTTAAATTCTTTATATTTTCTTTTTTTTTTAAGAATCTGTTTTTTTTTTTACTTTATTTGATAGAGACAATAGAGGTGAGGTGACAGGAAATGAGGGGAGAGGGAGGAGGAATGACAGAAAACAAAGGTCCCTAAACGGACATGAACTAGGGGCGTTGCAATTATATGGACAGCATCTTCAAGCCCCCCTCCAGTAAAAAAAAAAGTGCTTTGATAATTGTTTCTTCAGTTGGATGTTTGAACTTCACTGTGCAGTATGATGTATATGCAGAGTTTGACACTAGAGGGCTGTTTTCACATTCATCCACTGAAGGTGGAAAGTTTCTCTGTGCTCATTACAAATGTAAGTTTAGTCTTAAGTTTAAGACATGTATGTATAAGCAGGATTAGTGACATCACAACTAGCCTAGAGCCAATCGTGGTCCAGTATACAACTTACACAAGCATTGTGTGGGAGAGGTGCACATACTGTACACTAAGAATGAACTTTGTAGTGAAACAGGAGACGGAAGAGAAGGAAGAGATGTAATTTTATTTTTTTGACAAGCCAATTGCGAGAAACAAATGTATTGTTCAAGAGTATTTTTATATCATAAAGATGTCTTTATATCATAAAGGGATCTTTATACTCCTGGGTCACCAGAACGTTCAGGCAGGTGTTGGTGATGTTTCTCAAATATTCAAAGGATCTGTGATTAAAAATAGTCCCCAACAAATACACAATTGACTCCTCTTTTAGTAACCTTTGCTCAAAACTGCTGCTGTTTTAGGACATTATTTAGCCTATTTTTAGAAATGAAGATTTATAATTGTATTAATTATTATATTATTAATTTATAATTATAGTTTTCTAAGATACAAGTGTTCATTTAGGAACTAATGGTTTTGGGAGTGAGTGCCACAGACAGGCTGGGGACATTGGAAAGTATTGAAAGACAGACTAACGCTCTGTTGGTTTCATACTGTTGGATTTGTTGAAAATGAGAAAAATGTAGAGCATGATCACCCTTATTCTTTAAGAAAGGTTTAGGAACCAACAATTGTCTCCAGCAAAAAGGAAGGTTACTGATGAGAGCACAAATGTGCAGCGAGGTTAGAAAGAGAAATAACACATCATAGTGAAGTGATACGAGGCTCTTAGGAAATAGAGAGAAACCAATCCGACTGGAACAATCAAACAATAATTAAAAGTACTGGAAACACTGGGATATTAAATTCTACACAAACTAAACATGAAAATTTGATTTTTTCCTCGAGCACACATAACATCACCATATCAATTGTATACATTTGAATACAATTGTGTCTCATGTCAATAATTTTGCTGCTAGCGGAGAGATGTATGCAGCATACACTGAGTTTATCGAGATCAGAGACTGATGTGAAGTGGTGACCTGCGGCCTTCGGGGCACAATATATAGGCAGTGCTCTGTGGTGTGTGTGTGTTTGTGTGTACAGTGAGAGCTGCTTCACAAATGTAAACAGTTATAGCTCACAGATTACCTGCTTAAAACTGTGAGCTGATTAGATTCAGTCTGAATTATCGTTATTAAATAAACTTTTTATCATTCTGCATGATGGATTTGTTTGTGGATTTTCCTGACACTGTTTTGTTTGTTCATCTTTGTGTGCTTTTGTGCATGTGTTTGCACAACTTCAGAAACTCAGACGGCTGTAAGGTCTCATTTCTGTGTAACCATAGCAACCTCTGGTAACCTGTTCCATGAGGTCAGCTGCACCAGCATCATGGAGATAATAACATAAAAACTGAGTTTAGTTTTGGGCCATGCATTGAGTGTGTGTGAAAGAGAGAGAGCGCGGTATGTGTGTTAAGGAGTTAGATTAGATTTCTTCCTCGTGGTTACCAAACAGAGGAGGCCAACCTGCTCGATCAAGTGTCTATTCAGTCTCATTATTGGCTGTCTGAAAAGAGGAAGAGTGCAGACACTGATGAATAAGTAGAGGGAGAAGTGAGAGGGAAGCAAATTAGAGGGCAAAACTGAGGAGTCAATTGAGCTGTGGCTTCACACTCCATCCCTCGCCCAGACGCTCTCAAAGGGAATCTTCAGGTCACGCTTGTTGCCATCATTAAGACTGCGTTGCTATGGCGATGTGTGCAGTCGGTCCTCTCGCCGGCTTCAGATTGTTTCAAAGTGGCAGAGGGAAAAAGAGAGCCGGAGAGTGAGAGAGAGACGCTACGAGGCAGGAAGCAATTGATGAAACATGCAAGCACAGAAGATCAAACACATTGTATTCAGGAAAAGTTATACCAGTGTGACAAATACATTTCTTTGTAAAGATTATTTGTATGTCCTTTTTGAGACAAAAAGTCAGGAAATAGTATATTTTAAAAAATATATAACTATAAATTAAAAAAAATTATATAATAAAATTATAATATATTTCTATTTTTCAGTAAATCCAATAAAAAGACCAAAAAGGAACTGATGAATAACAAGTATTGCCTGTGTAAACAAAACCTAAAATAAGAGAAAAAGTTTTCTTCTGCGCCATAGACCTCCATTGCTGTCTAAAAACTATTAAAAACACATCAATGAGCCACTGGGAAACATGGACCTCCATTACCATAAACATGCTAATAAAGCCTTTTTAAAAACTGAAACAATGTCTTTTGTGACCTGTTCAGCATGAACTGGGTCTGCGTATTAAAGGCAGAGTGGAGAGGTGGGTAAGTATTCAGAGATGGACGTGTTGTTAGTTTTGGTCTTTTCATGAGATTTTCTGATAGAAATGCTTTAAATACAACAAGGGCTCTCAACAGGACTGAAAACCAGGACACAGTAACATGCCTATAATGCATGTACCTTACACCACTGAAGCACCAGGATGCATTTGAATAAGATAAAGATTTCTTTATTGTCATTTCTCAGCACTCACATACATTATAACGAAAGTGACCTCTGCATTTGACCCATCCTATAAGCTAGGAGCAGTGGGCAGCCGCAGTGCAGTTCTTGCCAGTGCCTTAGTCAGGGGCACTGACAGGAGTATTAACCCTAATGTACATGTCTTTGGTGGTGGAAGGAAACTGGAGCACCTGGCAGAAACCCACGAAAACACCTACAGGAGAAAATGCAAAATCCACACAGAAAGGACCTGTGATGGCCGGAGTTTGAACCCAGGACCCAGCTGTGAGGCAACAGTGCTAACCACTGTGCTGCACCAAATAAGACTATTATTGGTTTCTCCTTGACTGTCAATCAGTAGTGCGTCTTTAACACTGTAGCTCCTATTATTTCATCGACACAATGTGTGTGTGTGTGTGTGTGTGTGTGTGTGTGTGTGTCAGTCTGATGTCAAGGTGCCATGACACTGACAAGACACCAAACCGATTCTGTTTTCTTCCGCGCTAACACAGGGTCAATTGCTGCTTTTCCGATCTCTAACTTGCAGCCATTTATCTTTCTCTCTATCTCACAGTCTCTCTCCATCTCCCTCTGCTCTCTCTGTAAATATATTACCAGTCCTTTGTGTGTTTGCTCCGCTTATTGATCGTCTAGAGTCCAGGTGTCTGATGTTTTGGAGAGACAGATTCTGAGCTCATCCCTCAAACATTACTGATATTTGCCTTAGTGCAGGAATACAGTACAGACTCAGGTAATGACAAACTGACAACACAGATAAAGACTAACCACTAAACTACTCCAGGGAAAAGAGTTTCGTGATAACACACTCTAACCTTTCCATTGTGACAGTTGTACAGATTTGCTACAGTGAATAACAAGTATTACTATTTAAAATCCTGGTTATAAACTTGCAGACTTTAGACTTTTTCTTTATTCCACAATGACATGTCATTGAGTTATATGGACACACATACAAATGAAAGAAAGAGAAATGGAGCAAGTGTACAGTGGAGCTCGTTGCCAAGTAATGGGCAAATATAATAAAACAAAGAAGGAAATGATAAGAAAGTAAATTAAAAAGTACACTATTCAAAATATTCAGTAGTAACTTAAAAGTATCCATTATCATTTTAAGAAACTTTGCAAGTTTCTGATGTTCTAGTGTTGAATAATCTCAAACTTAACAGTGGTGGGTATAATCTTATACTATTCTTTAATTAATCTGTTTCTCTCGTTGTCAAATCTAGGACAAACTAGTATAGTATGTAATGAAACTCATAAAGTACATAATCTTGGGAAATTGTCACGTAAATCTCTCGTCTTTGTGGCAGATCATGGCTACCACATCCAATTTAGACAAATTAGTTCCTTACACTGGGCTGTCCCCCCAAATATATACATATATTTAAAAAAAAACATCAGTTTTAAAGGGGAAGTGCAGCAATTTTACATATTAACGTCTTGTTACAGGTCTCAAGGAAAACTACTGCATATGTGAAAAAAGTTGTATAAAGCCTTTTGTGGCTCCAGAGGGAGCTGCGAAAAAAACTGATTAATTTATGTGATTTCATTGGTTGAGGCTGAAGACTGCAAATTTGAAAAGTCTCAGGATGAGGCGTTAGACAGAGGTGAGGTTATTAGACCTTTGTAGGCTGCTCCTCATCTCTGCTGTCAGCATTCAATTTGCATTGTGGGTAAGGGGGGGGGGGGGGGGGGGGTTGTCCATATAACGTTGTTCTCTGGCAGAAAAGCGCTGGCAGGGTGCCAGGGACCGCTTCATCTCCGCGCACCCAGCGCTTTTTTGATGAAACGCTGTGCAGGGGTTTTGTTTCTATGACAACAATATCTTGACAACATATTACCACTCTAACCACTGTTGTATGATAGACTAGCATCGCCCCTTTGCTTTTTATTATCTATTTGTTATTCTTAGGCTACTATTTATTTGTTTGACATTGTTTTTTCACCATGAGTACCGATGAGAGGACGCCCCATCTAATATGTGATTGGTTGCCTGAAGAGCAGCGACAGTGACAACACCAGCATTTTTCTGAAGAGTTCAGAGATTTTCGACTAGAAGTGCTCAGTGTGGCCGCACAAAACAGTCGGAGCGCTCTGAAAAAAGACGTTTTCTCTAGGTGGGCACATATGCTCTCTCCTCACTGGGAACAACTGAAAAAGATGGTGGCAGTCAGAAAAAAATGTGGTATGGACACTCAGCCTAATGTTAGACCAGGTTTTGCCAAAGAATAATGTGACTCCAGTTCTGCTGCTGATTTTGATCTCTTATAAACAACCTATAGTTATTACACGGAAGGTTTTTATAAACTTAAAGAATAACAGTCCTGATGATCCATATCCTTGAATCTGAGGTTAACTTCAGGGAAACTTCATGTATTCTGGATTGTTATCCTCAAAATCATGCCATGAATAATAACCCAATGTGTTTACACTTGGCAATCCATTTTGACTGATATTTATCATTGTCATATAGTTTCTGTTTCAAGTAAAACACAGTACATCTTTTTTTGGGTGCCACTCAAGAACAGATGTGAGTGTTTTACCTAAATCAGTTTCTGTTAACAACCCCCCTCCTGCTTTCTTACAACCTCTTCCTCTTCTGCAACATCTTCTGAGACAGTGAAACAGGGTTGCTGTGAGTTAACATAACACTATCACTGTCACTTTGAAAAATACCCCTGGCTCCCAACACTTGACATTTCAATCTAGATCAGAGCACTAACACCACACGCCTCTCGCTGACCGCTGGCTCAGGAGCCAAGAGGACAGAGGGCAGTTAAACTGATTTATCCCTGCATGAATGAGTTATCTTACTCGCTTTGACCTCCATTGTGTGTGTGTGTGTCTCTCACTTCAAGAGGGATCTTATTATTCCACAGGATGAAGCCATGTCTTCAATGGCTATAACACTACATCAGCTTGAACATTATGAGGGAGATGTAAGAGACAGGAAAATAGAGAGAGAGACAAAGATAAAACAAATAAAGATGGTTGAGGAAGAACAAAAGACAACAGAGAAAAGCTGGGGGGAACTTACACAACACTTTCAAATTTTGGTTGAGGGTGGATGAGCTTTGGCAAACAGTACTCCGAGGGTGGGAGCACGCTCAGCCAAAAACTGACTCTAGAAATAGTAACACTCACAGGCTGCAATTAAAACAAGCATCTCCAGAGCTGCGAGTTGAGGACTTTTACGAGTCAGAGAAAAGATGCTCATTAGAAACAGGAGGCTGAGATGTCAGAGGGAGCAAACGCTAAGTGGTTGGAAAAACAGACTGAGAAATGTTATTAAATAAACTCCAAGTATCAGTGTTAAGGAGCAGATTCTCTGCATCTAATTAAACTAGTACATTTTGCAGACACATGATGGCAGCTCAAACTGTGGATTCTGTACTTAATTATATTTTATATATGAGAGTAATTTTTTGTGAACAACTGCAACTCTCAGGTCATCTTTGGTCCTCCTATTATATTTGAAAGTTAACATTCCTTCCATTTTTTAACACAAACATCTGTCTGCTCCACTGGTTTTGAGTGAAAATGTAAATGTGAAAATGGAATGATGAACAAACAACAGGATGTTTCATTTTGAGTTAATGTTAACATTTATTTGTGGACCAATTTTCTGGCAGATAGCAGTTGGAGCAGGACATTATTTGATCCAAAACTCTGCAGCCAGGTTGCTAAGAGAAAACAAAAAGTCCTGGTTTTCTATTAGTTTTACATCACTTTACTTGTATAGAAAGCACTACAAGTTCTTACACCAGGATACTTGTCTCATATGCTTTTAAAGTACAAACCAGGAAGGCACATTAAGTGCACTGGGATCAGTCTTTTATGATCACTGCTCAGGTTTCCTCCTACAGTCCAAAGACGTGCATGTTAGGCTAATTGGAGACTGATCGTGAGTGTGATTGTCTGTCTACATGTGTCAGATTTAATGCATGGATGGATTATCTTGATTAATGGTTATTATAGCAGTGTTTCTCCTATATTCATTCTTTTGAATGAATTATGAATAAATCATAAGCGCTGCTGCTAAAATTTCACACGATCATTAATATCAATGGGCTACTAATGATTTTCACTTACACACTGCGTGAGCATGATAACGCCCCACTACTACCCCTTATCGTGGAATTGTTTTGAGTCATCCTCCCTCTCCTCATTCTTCAACGGACATCTCCATGAAAGTTACTGGAATAAGAGTAAAGTAGCTCCATTAAGGAAGAGGGCAGTGCGTAATGTGTGTGCGTAGAGAGTGAGTGGTTGAGGGAGCGGCAGAAAAGTGATGTGAATGCGAGCAGAGCACATGAAAAGCTTAGCAGTAAGTTGTCAATCTGGACTAGTGGCAGTTTGGGGAAAAAAATTATTCTTAGATGTATCGTGATGTGGACGTGGACGATTCTGCATCGATTCACAAATGTCAAAAAATCGATTTTCTAAATATTAGTTAATAACGTGATGTTGACGGAAGGAAAAAGGTGGAAGTCAACTGCAAGAGCAGTACAGCACCCAGACAGTCTACAGTGAACACACGATACAGTTATATTGCAGTTCATCTTAAAAATAAGGCAGCTTTTGCAAGCGTTTTTTGATTTAATGACTAATAATTACCTTTGCAAGATGAACATGAAGTACATTGTGAACGTTCTACGCCATCACTCAGAGAGTAACATTAGCAGAGTGAAGAAGTGAACTCCAGCAGTAACAAACAAGACCGACACACACTGCAGCACAAACAACTTCTCTGAAGTGAAGAAACTAACTCAGTACTCTGTTTCACCTTGACAACCCTGCGTCCACTCAGCATCTTGGACAGCGATGTCTTTCTCCAGAGCTAACAGGCTGCTCTCCACCGCTGAAGACATGACGTTAATAACAACATAGTAGAGCACTCTTCCTCCCCTCATTTGGTTATTCTCATACAGGCAGGAGACTGCTTTCAAATCAATTCATTCAAATGAAGTTAACTCTTTAAAATAAAAAGGCTGTGGTCCATTTATCTTATCTGCCGGTTATGTTTCATATTGTATTTCAGTGGACTAAGGACACCAGTGAATGGTTCGGCACACAGTTTACTGGAGCAAGAGACTGAAAATAGTGCCCCCTTTTCTATTCAATCAAGAATCGATTCTGAATTGAATCAGACACCAAAGTATCTGAACTGCATCAAATCGTGAGATTCCCAAAGATTCCCACCCCTACATTAAGGTGGACCAGCTATTTTCGTTTTAGTGTAAATCTCAGCTACTCTTAGATAGACAACGGAGAAATGTTTGGCTGCTAAGTCTCCTCTGAGTTTTGCCCCCATTCTCCACTGCCTCCACCCACTCCCCCCGCCGCCCCAAAGCAGTCAACCTAGGGGAAACACTGTATTTAGTTTAGTTTATAAGTTGATAAAGAGTAGGGCGAACTACTTTTTCAGGTTAACTTTAGCTTATAAAATTGTGTCTTTGTGCTGCTGATCAACCTTTTCTAATAAATTATACTCTGTAGTTCGCAAAATTTAAAAGTATATACTGAAATAATGTATTTTCTGGATATGACTATACTATAGTGTTATATTTCCTTTATTGCTCTAAAGACGAACGATGTACATCGATGTGTCTTTCAAGTATCAAAAACTGGTCTGATGTTTAGATAAAATGATGCAATGCTACAGAACTGGCTCAACACATCTTTACTTCCCTCCAGTGAGGATACTGATGACAGATGTCTAACCTGCAACTGGAGATGGGAATTGACAGTTTGGAAGAGATGAGTCGTACCTTGTTATCAGACCACAGAAACACAGAGTCGGTGAGTAAATTCACTATCTGATACAATACATGAGTCACTGTAGAGCAAAAGAGAGGAACTGGACATGTTGACAACAGGAAAACAGTGAGTCAAACATGGGAAAACATCTAAAACCATTTTCTCAGTCTCACAAAGACTTTTCCCAGCACCACACTCCTCTAATGTTGATTAAACAATAACTCAAAGGTTTTAATACCTCAACCTCCTCAAATACTGTGTTTCATTTCATACCAGCCTTCCCTATGACCCCAGACTCTCCTGGGGAAAGCTATGGAGTAAAGGCTACTGATGCTCTTACAGGAGAGGCAATCATTCCTGACTTTTGACCTTTCATTATGAAATCTATCACCAACTTTCATCATTGATCAAAATAATGGGAAGCAACGCTGCACAAGGCCAATAAACCATACAAGAAAAGTAAAACAAATAATGCAATTATTTCATGGAAGATGTGAATTCAATCATGTTTCTAAATATAAAAATGCATTTGTGTCTTCCCTTCCTGCATTAGAGGAATGCGCTCATGAAGAAACTCAGATTCAATACCCATTATGATCTGATGGCTATTACCTAATCTGTCATCATTATTGAACCTACTACTGCCCACTGCTGCTGAGCGCAGCCCACACAAAACAGGCAACACACAAATCCTTAACAAGCAAAACAAGCACACATACCCTATATTGCAATTCCCTGGTGGAAATTTGCTATGCCTCATCTAGAGGAGTGGGTAAACCGTGATATGGGATAATGTGTAATGCAGGGGCGATGGTAATATTACACAGAGGCTGTGTGTGTTTGTGTGTCAAAATAAATGTGTGTATTAATTCCGGCTCCGCAAGTGGGTTGGAATTAACTCCGTGGAGATCACCAGGAAATGTCTCAGTCAGCGAGCACAACAGCTTCCCCAGCAGAGGGGGAGGAGGAGAGAGGAAGGAGGAGAGGCCGGGGTCATGAAGCTGGCCAGGTGGGTGGTAGCTGGGGACATGTGATGCAATATGAAACTGATAAACCGTGACAGAAACAGAGGGTTTACTTGCCAACAATGTTACGCTGAGTTCTGGGGGAAAAAAGTCATTTTGTGTGTGTGATTCCCTACTACTCCTCCATTATCCTGTTTATGAGCAGACTGCAGGGAAAATAAATGACACTGTGATCATCCTCGCTCTTGCTATCACACACTCTAAGTCTCAGCGCCTGTTTCAGTGACATCCATGATACATGTTTTTTTATGTAGGAGAGAGAAAGAGTAAAGAGAGGAGGACTTATGAGAAACTACTGTGAAAAAAAAATACGAGAGAAGAAGAGGGCTCATTCTCATCAGGAAGGAGATGAAGTTCGATTTGGTGGGAGGAATAAGCTCTGAAGTTACAGCAGAAGCAGAGCAGACTCCTTTACAACACAGGGGAGGAAAAAAAGCCAGCAAAGACTTTATAATGCAAAAAACAGACTTAAAAAGCGGAATATGAAGAAAGAAAAAAAAAATTAAAGACCACACTGACCTTTCATGTAAGCAGCATTTTCTAAACAACATTAGTTGTTAAAATACATTAGATTTCATGTTAAAATGTCATTGCACAAGTGGTTGTGATGACGCATTCCAGTGCAAGCCACAGCACAAAAATGTCACTTACACACTGTTTCCACAGTAGTCGGCACACATATACACACAACTACGCAAACACACTGCTAAGTTCGTATGATCTCGACAGACAGGCACACACACACGCCGACGCCATGTTAAACGAGTCATATGCTACTAATTTTCCATGACTAATACAAGGAAATGTAAGTCTGCAAGGATTACGTTCACAGGCAACGTTTTGTTTTGTTTTTTTCTCAGATATTGGGGGAGACCAAACACAGCTAAAAGAAGAGTGCATGTTGCATATTCACCAGGTGGCCAGAAACATGACCACAAATTAATGATAATGTCGCTCCCTAATGCATATGCTGGAGGTATTAATAAGGAACTGTTTGCTAACAAGTTCACCATATCAGCTTAAAAGGTGATAATATGTCATTGCTGTGTTTACAGCTTGCTTCTGCTGCCAAAAAAGGTATTACTGCAAGCAAAAACCACCTTGTGTCCCTTATGTAATTCAAGAACCTAGACGTAACCTATAAACATTAATTATGCTTTAGTTGCAAGGAGCAGATACTGTTGGGAACACTAATGAGAAACATTGGCAATGAACTTTTTGCAAAAACACTCAATATAAATGGTTGTTTTAGTTCTTCTTTTCTACTGAAGTAATTTTTCCCCATTTTCTCTCAATCTCTCAATCTTTGAACACCTATATCCATGTGTACTGCAGTCCTTGTCACTGCTTGTTAAATTCATTAAAAATGTAATCTCGGTAGCATTGTTTCCAAACAAAATGTATGCAGATTATTTATACAGTAGCCTACCAGTTAAAAGTTTGAGAAAGTGTGTCCAAACTTTTGACTGGCACTGTAGGAAAAAGGGTTACACACTTACAAAGACACACATACACACTCAAACTATATAAAATGCTCTTAAGGAGATAGAGCAGTGTCTGCACTGCGGGTAATAAGATGAATCTCAATTACCACAATGCAACAGGCTCACAGTGAAAAACATACTGACCTCCGTGTAATGAACAACCCTGACATTTACATCAGCTGCTGACTGATGTGCATTTATCAGGCAGACACACACAGACACAACATTGATTTCAGTCACAAAGAAGACGACTTGTAGAAGGATTTGTATCTTAAACGCAGCACCTTGCCGAGATGTGTCATCGGCTAGTTGAAGGGCTCGTCTGATGCCTGCTGCTGCAAGCAGATCGATGCTTTTTCAGGTAGATGACAGGTAGGGGATCAGGGGGAGGAAGAGGATTGGGGGATGTTACTAGTATGAGTAACATCCCCCTTGTGAGAGTAGGGATCTAGATCAATGCCCTGACATAAACGAGAGAGGAGGAGGTGTTACAGAACAGAGGTGGGGGAGTAGGAAGATCGGAGGGAAGATGGCAGCACTTTACAGCATCAAGCACGGATTCAGCAAAAGCAAAATGGAGAGTAGTTGAAATTGGTAAAGATAAGAGAGAAACTGAGAAATATGGCAGACGGTGTTAACAGCAGGTGAAGAGGTAATGACAGAACTAAAGAGCAATGGAGGGGGAGCAGAAAAGTGAAGAAAATGGACAAACATGAGATTTCACTGTGAGAGCATGGACGCTCAAAAGAACAGAGAGGACTGATTGGTTCTCTGACTTCTGTCACAGCCTCCATCAACAAGCAGGCTTTTTGCTTTGTGACAAATTGTTCTTTAATTGCTCAATTTCTTTTCTTTTTGTTTTTTTTTCTTCTTTTGTTCAGTAGAATCTGCCACTATTGTCAGGCTCTTTGCTGCTGATGTACATTAGAGGCATATAAAATAGTGACTTTTTGGCTTCATTCTCTTTCTGCTTCTCTGACTTATTAATGAGTCATTGCAGTATTAAATATTAATGTTATCATTAAGAAGCTATAGGATTATAGGTCTGTAGAAAAGAGTCAGTCTTGGCTTGGACAATGTAACCTCATCTGGACGAATCAATAAATAAATTCATGATGAATCACACTTTTTGGAAATAAAGATGGGTGACAGATTAAGGAAAAAACAACATAATGTGCTCCATGTTCCCTCATTTGGTGCTTTGATGATGGTGGTGCTGAGCGTTGTCTGGCATGCCCAGACACATGCACATTCCTGGTAGTTACTAACATGAAAATAAGAAAATGTGAAAGATTTTGAGCTCTTGTATCCAGGCTTTCCAAGAAGTGGTGTCCAGTGCATGTAGTCAAGGCGAACGGTCCCATACCATTAGTAAAACAAGACTATGAGTCCATGCTATCGACTCTGAGCCTGTACTTGCTTTGAGCTAAATGCTAATTGAACTCATGTTTGTGCAGCGTGTTACAAGCCAACATTTGCTAATTAGCAATAAAAGCAAAGTATAGCTGTGGCTGATGGGAATGTCATTAGTTTCACAGGTATTTGACCCTAAACAAAAGTACTGGACAAACTAATCTGATGACAGCGCTAGATTAAAAGTCAGAGGACCACTTAAGTTTGTACAATTCATCCTGAGGAGGACAGGAATTTGCCAAATTTCATGGCAGTCCACCAAATACATATTGAGATATTTCACTCAAAACTGCAAATGTCAAACTCATGGTGGCACTAAATCAAAAAGTCACCAAAGTCAGTAGGATTCATCCTCTGGAAACTTCCAATTTCAAGGCAATCCATCCAAATTGCCATCCATAGAATCAAACTGTGAGTGTGGCTCCAAATGCCCGCACATCAACAAAAAACTATTAGAAGCTCTTCAGATGCAAAGAAAATACATGCACAAAAGGTCTAAATGTGACTAAATATGGTAACCAAATCTGAAAAAATGTGAAAAAAGTGAACGTTTCTGTAATAAGATCATCGTCAGCCCAACTCCAACTTTATATTTCTGCTGTTCATCTGGTGAAAAAATAAAATGATCTCCATTGCCATAACTTTCCAGAGCTGTAAAATCCATCCTAATAGTATTGTAACCCACTTTGAAGTGTTCTGGCATCTGATCAGCTTTCAAATATCACTCCAACTGACCTTCCTGGATTGTATTTCATCGTCTCACTGGTACCTGAAGCAACACGCCTAAACCACTGCAGTCCATTATGTTTTTCTAACAGTTTGAACACTGTTCTAAAATCTTAAATTATTGTTGAGTTGACAAAATGAAACACGGAGAGATATAAAATACATAAAAACAGCCTTACTCTCATCAGGGTTGGGTGAGGCGAGGATGGCGCTGTGCTTCCTCTTCACCTCCTCAACTTTCTCTGCCAGAGACTCGATAAAACCCCGGATCTCCTCCACCTGTTAAGAGAGAGAGAGGATAAGAGAGCAAAAGGTGCTTTAGATCTGCTCTGCACACAGAGGCAGGAAGTACCAGTGATTAGCCTGAGTGATGTTGATAGAATCTGAAGTGAAGATGTCATTATCATATTAGAGGCAGAATGAAAGCAGAGTGAAACAGGTTCATGTGAAGGAACACACAGATTTTCAAGTTTTTCATGTTTATTTGGCCTCAATCATCACTTCTCTGTGACTTTACAGACACCTAGAAGGATCTCTCATTCATGCGTGTGATGTGTCGACTAAATTTGCATTTCTATCAGCAGCAAACTGGGCTGTTTTCAGACTAAAATCTATTAAGTTACCGACTCAGACATCCTCATCAGTATACAGCTGCTATTTATAATTAATACAAATGCAGCAGTTCTCACTTGATTTAAATTAATGCTGTTTTTTAAACTAATTTTAGTCAATAACAACTGTCAGGGAAGATGTATGTGTGAATTATAATGTGCAGTGGAAATGACTCAGTTTGTAACATTTGATACTCAGCCAAAGCTGTGTTTTTACTACCTGTGATGTAACTGAGAATCGGAGGCTGTAAAGTGTGAATGGGGCTTAAATAAATCAGTGCTGTGGGTAATGGAATCTAAGGCTACTCCAGTTTCCTTTTACAATAAAAAATGTCATCACTACACCCATACATTACACCCTTATGTGATTGTTGAATATCTCATTCTTCACTGGACATTAATATGCTGCTATTACAGCCTCCACTCTTCTGCAAAGGCTTTCTAAAATGTTGTGGAACCTGGCAGAAGAGATTTGCTCCCATTTAGCCACAAGAACATTAAAGAGGTTGGATGCTGATGACTGGAGATAATGTTTGGCTCACAGTCTGCTTTTCAGTTCATCTCAAGGGTGTTGGTTGGGATTGAGGTTAAATATCTGTGCATGCCAGTGAAGTTTGTCCACATCAGACTTGGAAAACCATTTCTTTATGACCTGGCTTTGTGCACAGGGGCATTATCAAATAGAAACAGGACAGCCACAAGTTTGGAAGCACACAATAGGCCTTTTTCATGGAGGACATTTTGAAATATCACAGTAGGAAAAGCACAGGAGTAAACAAACCTCAATGATTTTGCATATTCAAGGATATTCAAGGATATTCTACAGGGACGACAGACCGACTAATGTGAAAACAAATTTCATTGTCTGAGACAAACAATCACTTTAACTCAACACATTTAACAGGGCAAAAAAATGCAGCTCTTTCTAGCCACCCATGGACTGAGGCTCAACTCAGAAAGAGCTACAAAACTGAACAATGAACATACTGACATGACTGACTCACAAAGACACAAAAGGGGAACATTAGACAAAAGAAATACCATTAACAATAAATAGTTTTTCAGTTTAATCCACAATATTACTTTGCTCTGTATAATTTAACATAACTTATACTGAATATCACATATGAAGTTTTGATCTCCCCCTATGAATCCTGGTGAGTTGGTTCTGACCAGTAACCACACCTATGATAAATAGGTAAAGCTCCTCCTTTTGCTGGAGGAACGCCACATCAGGACAAAGCTAACAAATCGAACATAACCCTAAAACAGCAGGAAGATCTCAACTCATTATTATCGATAAATGAAGTAAGTTTAATGAAACAATGTGTCAGTTTAATTGACCTAAAGACAAACATAGAGTCAAATTAACTGGTTTAGGGAGACACAACGCAAGCTACGAGACGTGTGACTGGGCTTAAACACTCTTCGTTTGTGAACACTGTTTTTTTTTTTTTTAAAATACATTAAAGAAATTAAGTGCATAACATGCGTATTCTCCTTTGAATACTGCATTTCACAGAATCATCTGCCACTAAGATCCTGGTTTGACATTCTAACCAATCATCTCCCTCCTCCTCCTCCCTGCTGCCTCGTTACCAGCTGTGCTGCCTCTGGCTCCGGTAACAGCTGGACGAGCAGCAGGTCACATCTGTCGGTGACTTCATCAATCTGTACTTTCATCTCAGCCTGTCATCTACTCTCGATTCACTTTCCTCCACCTCTACACCTGCTCAACTACAGGCCAGCCTGTTCTCCCTTCGTTCTTCCCTCTGGTCTCTCTGATACGACCAAAGTCACATCCTCTCGCATATCTCTGGTTTATGCATACCTCTGTCAGTCCTCTCAGATCTGAAATCCCTCCACTCCTCCATCCATACATTCCTGAGCTTCCTTCGTCTCAGCTTGGGTCATTATTCTCACATTATCTCTTTAATTAGCTGCAGATTGGATCTGTTTTTAATAACATCATAATTGGCTTTGGAAGACCACTGAGGAGAGACCAGGCACTACCAAAGGCTCTGTATTCACATGAGGTGAATACAGAGTTAAATGCTCGGAGAGAGATCACAGAAGTTAAAAAAGTAAGACAGCTAGACAGTTTGATAGGATGGGAAGTGAGCAGAAGATGAAACCACTTTGAGCTGTCTCGGTTCAGAGACCATGTGTTAGTGAGTCACTGTGCGCCTCTCAGCTCTCATAAGACATCAGGCAGATTTTATTGGCGTGGGAGAAAAAACACTATCAGACACATCAGGAAAAACGCATATACATGCAGAAACAAACAAACAGACACACAAACACACACACATTTACAGGGCCATTTCGCAGATTTTTATAACTATTCTTTATGAAATTCATATATTTGACATGACATTTGTCAGTTTTCTGTACCTTGTATAAAAGCCCTGTTAACCACCAAAGTCCTACAGCTCGTAATACAGTCTAGGATGAGAAGCAGCAAGAACAATTGCCGTTTTTGCAGTTTGATGTCTAATTTTAGTGTTTTGGTGTAAAAGTCTCATTTTTATATTATAATGGGAAAGATAAGGCCTGTGGCCACAGCGGGTCTGTCTTGCGTCTTCTCTCTTCATACTTGCATCATCAGGTGAAGGATATTGGGGACATGAGAAAAGAGTCCTCCTACAAGATGTTAGAAGAATACTGACGTGTAATGGTGCCTATATTCAGGTCATACTATGACAAATACATGCACATAAGGCTGAAAATCTTTTAAATCTTTTTTTTATGAAGTCGTACAAGCAAAGTTATTTCTTTATGTTGAAAATTACCCCTATTTATTATCATCAATGGTTTAAGGGCAAATTTATAATATTTCTTTACTTCTTTTAACTTTGAGGTATAAACAGGACTTTGAGTAATAGATAGAAAATCAGAATATTGTGTGCTTCAACATTGGCTAAAAAACATGCCTGTTTTCTACAATGCTGATGTAAATAAACCTTTTACAGCATCATGAAACCCCAATAACTAAGAACTTTAGTTGCTTTCTGGTGCTTGACGTTTGTATTTAAACACCAATCAGTTTGAAAGTGATACCAGCTTCAAATCTTGTGTTCCACTGAACATTAAAACACTATTGAGCGACAGACACTTTAACACCATCTCTGTGACAGATTGGTTTATGACTGCATAAGGTTAAAGCTTCAGCTAAGCATCACATACGGCAGAAACATACACATGTTCACACTTCGCTGTCAAAGCTGTCAAGTCAACATACAACGTACAGACTGAAGGCCAGAAAGTGCAGAGGTAAACAGGCTATGTCAGATGTTGTACCTGCTGTTGAACGACACGGCAGAAAGACTTCATTACAGTTACCATGTGTGGTTTATGTCAGTCAGTATTGCGACAAGTCTACAGACACTATGGAAAACTTGCTGAACTATTAAAACTTAAACTTTTCTGCCACTGCCTTTTTCGAATGTGATGATGGATTATGGAATAAAGCACATACATCTTCAAATGATAAAAAGTAAAATAATAATAATAATAATAATAATAAAGCATAATAAAATAATCATTAATTACTATTAAAGCACACCATTGCAAACCACAAGAGAAATCAGAGTGAAGACTAATTAAATGATCAAAAAACTGACCTTTTTTCCAAGCTTTTCAGACGAGTCAAGTCAATTTTTATTTTTATAGCAGCCAAAGATCACAAAAGTTTGCCTCAGGGGGCTTTTTGATCTGTAGAGCAAAACATCTTCTTAAGTTCTCCAGCTAACTTTCGACAAACTTAGCTGGCTTAAAGACATCAAAATTTACCAACTATTCCAATTTTTGATCATTCATACACAAGAATATATTTAAAGGTTTTGTCAATGAAAAGTGACACTCTGAAGTTCATCATAGTATGAACAACAGAAGTCAATTGCTTCAAGGCATCAGGCTTTGGTTTGATTTGGTTTAGGGCTACAACTAACAATGACACGGTTACAATTACAGAGCTTAACTAGCTTGTTGTGCTACATATCACAACCTCTTGACTTTTTACTTAAGTTCTTTGAGAAATTTACAATGTAGTACAAAGTCAAGAGGTTGTGATGTGTAGCACAACAAGCTAGCGAAGGAATGTGTGCAATGTTGTGGCTAATTGATATGTTTTTAATTAAGACTGCTATTGTTGTTTTTGGACAACAATAGCAGTCTAAGGCACAGAGGAATAAGATATATCAGGCTTTGGATACACACACAATACTTTTAATGATCAATTCATTGTTGGTTTGGCTCTGCACATGAGATTTGTTGACAATAAGAAAAATATAGAAAATCACCAGCCTTATCCTTTGAAAGGTAAAATAATTTCAGTCTTATCCTTGAATTGCCATTAGTGGGCCTCTTAAACTCTTTAACATCCACACACAAACAAACACACACACAGATAGATATCCTTGCAACATACAGCTGTGTAGTACATGATACTTTAATACATTATGACAAAGACACCACCACATGCATGTTTGCAGAACGAAATGCCACAAACACATTATGAAATCAATATCAACACTCTGAGGGTCCTGTTTATGGTGTGAGTGAAGGACAGCGGTCTGCTATCCCTCCACTGAAAGCTTAATTAATGCACCCAGTCAGGGTGAGAGCCTGATTACTCTTTCTCCCCCTCTGCTCCCTTAATCTGCTCCCTGCACTATCTACATCTCCCTCTGTCACATCTTATTACCTGTTCCTCTTCTCTGGTCTTGCTATTTAACTTCTTCCACATCACTCTCATCTGGCTGTCTCACCATTTCTCCTGCTTCTTGCTCAGTCTGAAACTCCGTCTCCACATTTCACTCAACCTTGTCTCTCCTCACTTGAGACAGAAACTCCAGACAGATAAAGAGATGTTCGTTTTTATATCAAGGATGGATAGAAACTGTCTGTCAGAGGCGAGAACTAGAGACAGAAGAGAAATGAGAGGATACAAATGTGAGAGAAATGACTGCAGGCTGCAATGTTCCTCACAGCTAAAACATCCCACAATTACACTGTTTTAAGTGTAGGTTACACTATGTACATTCAGGAGATTTCAGTCCTGGGTACAGCGAAGTAAAAAACAATTTCTTACTCAAGAGGTAAAAAAATCTGTTTTTTTTGTAGATCAGGGCCCCATTCTTTGCATGTAGATAACTGAGTTATCCAGATTATAATGTTGATGATTTGAGTTTGGATATTTTGGCTGGAGATACATTTGCTTTTTAAGCTTTTTTCTGAGATTTATAATAGCCTTTCTTGCTAAGGTTGTTGCTGAGGTTTTACCATGTGTTGCTGCATATTTTTGATCAGATTTTGGCTCAAACATGCATGGATGTATTTGAGAAGTTGACATTTTGAGCAAAGAATGAGAAAAAGTAGTGAAATCCTACTACTATAGTATGTTTCATTGTTTGTTGTTGAAGACTGCTGAGAGGCAGCTTCCATGAGCTGAATGAGCTCCTCAGGAGGGAGGCCTTAAAGAGACAGGAGCTAAACAACCCTCCTGAGGGGCTGTGTAAAGGGTCAGTATAAATAAGGAGTTTTTGAACTGTAAACCATGCAAGGATACTCTGGTAGAGTCCCAGACTGAAAATATAGACCTGTAATTGTGTATATGGCCCCTTTATGCCACATTTGAAGAAAAAGGCATTGGTCTTGTCTCTATGCTCACACAAACAGGGAAAGAGTCTGGGTCTCTCATACTGAAACGAGAAATCTAAAAGCTAATGCAGGAGTCGGCTGGGGAGGTGGAGATATTCGACTGCTGAGAAGCAGGTGGTGGTTGTAGCAGCAGGAAAGCAGTGCTGAGCAGAATGACTGAGCACCAAATCTATTTATGTGCTGCCCAGTTGCTTGTGTTAGTGGTTGTTGTCATATATGATTGAAGGGTATGGACGATGTAAATTTAAAATGACATCTCTGCTTGCTTGAACTACCACATGGCTCCATTTATCAGTAATTATTCACCACGTATTTACAGTATGTCGATCATAAATCTGTTGGTTAATTTTTTTGAAATATTCCCCTTAAAATATTAAATAACTACGCAGGTTTTTGATGGATGCACCTGCAGTTCACACACAGAGGATTTGGCCTCTTTAGTTGTTTCATGTTGCTTTGAAAACTCACATATCAAAGTGTTTATTGTTAGACCTCTTTCATAGCTCGCAAATGCTGCTAACTGGCATTCAACCTCACACTACCCACCTTTTGTAGCAGCATTAGCAATGGTGATTTAAATACTTCAAAGTTAAAGCCCCCCGTATACATAAAATGATATATGCAGGTGTCTTAAAAACTGTAAAAATATAGAGAACCAGAGGATCAAACAGATGATAGATGATGATAAATATGGAAGTCTCCCTCAGCTTTCTTGTTATTTGAGCTGAATTATCCTGCTTTTTACTTCTAAACCACTCGCTGTATAAGGCCCATTAAAAAGGCATTACAGAGGCCACTTTACTCACAGAGAAAGATGTCAGAGAGTAAAGTCAGTCTGGCTCCTTATGACTGATGATTCACAGCAGGTCTCCATCTCTCTGGGGAGGAGATGTCAACTGCCGCTACACTGAAATGGAGGCCCCCCCTCTGAGAGCCATGACGATGTTCAGTTTGTGTTCCCAGCATATGTGCACAGCATGTACAGGAAAATACACTCCCAAACGCATGCATAGATGCAGTTTTACACAGGCTCGGTGCATATCTGTCATGCACAAGAGGAAAGAGTGGAAAGAAATTACCATTGTTGTTATTCAGAGCTGGACACGGAGTGCATTGTTGTGTTGTTGAATCAATAAAGGCTTTTTGAAATGAAATAAAATACGTAACGATCCATGTCACACCAGCAACAACATCAATAACCATAAATCAAATCAATGCTCCCCAGAGATAAAAAATGTCACGAGATTGATAACAGAGCTGTGAAAAATCAACAAAATTAGATTCAATACTGGGAGAGGAATAATACCCAGGCAGATTTGTCCAGTGGTTCTCAAACTTTTTCACATCAAGGACCCCTAACCTGACACAAATAAGACCACAGACCCCCATTTGATAAGATTTTGTGCCAGGGTCTCACATTTGATGAGACTTTTGCTTTTAGATGTTTTATTACAGAAAGCGTATGAAACCCGTGACCAAAATACTCACACATTCTGTCATCACTTAGAATTATAGTGAAAATACATTATTCTCCTTTTTGCTGGGGACCCCCTGGAACCCCTTCAAGGACCCCTGGGGGTCAAAACAGCAATTTATTAGTGTACTATGAACTCGTTGAATAGGTGAATGAGATCAGTGATGGAGAGAAACAAAAGAAGATAAGATCAATGAGAGCAACACACCTGTTCAAAGAATTCGTCCATAAATCCTTTCTCCATCCCGACAGTGACTTCATCCTCCTCCTCTGTCGTCTCCTTCCCCTGAACAAACACACACACACACACACACACACACACACACACACACACACACACACACACACACAATTAAAAAACTAATATTGAACATGTTCCCCAAAAACTTCAATTGTGGTATGTAATACCTGTTCCCAAATGGAACAAACCATGTAAGTTGTGGGTTTTTTATTGTTTTTTTTTTTTGCATAATTCAAGGTGAAATAGAACAGCATTAACACGCTCCCCACCTCTCCACCCATCGACTGATTAGAAACAAGGAGCACTTAACAACACTTGTAATTAGAACCACAGGTCGAGTGATTAGCAAGTTATTATTGAATTAGGATCTAGGGGCAGAGAAAACCTTGGCTTTTACACACTTTTTCCTGCACACACATACACAAACATGCAGATGCACATGAACATTTCAGTTTAAAAGTATAATTTGACATTTTAGTAAATATGCTTATTCTCTTTCTTGCCAAGAGCTAGCTCAGAAAATTGACACCACTCTTGTGTTTGTCCATTAAATATCAAGCTGGAGCTAGCAGCTGGTTAGCTTAGCACCTCTAAAGCTCACTTATTAACACGTTATATCATTTGGCTTACCCATACAAAAAAAAAACCAAGTTGTGGTTTTACAAGGAGCAAAAATACGAATAAGCATATTTCCCTGAAATGTCCACCTGTTCCTTTAAATGCACAATATGGGAAGCAAATACATATATATATAAAAAAAAAAGGTTGCTCCAGTATGTAAGAAAAAACACAAGAGTGGAACCTGCTTTCAATCTGAAAATGACTGACAGGTCATTTAATACCAGACAACAACAACGAGAAAAGTTTGTTTTTACTGCTGCTGCAAAATATTATATTTACATCAATAAATATCAGTAAATAAGACCAAGTAATATTTAGTTTTTCCATTTCTAGCTCAAACTATACAAAAATTCACATTTACATGGTCACAAAGATTACCAATCAGGCCTTTAAAGTCTGTCTACTAACATCCAAAGATGAAACTTTACCGTTGAATCAGTTCCATCCTGAAAAGTTAAAACTTCTCAGACTTTCCAGTGTCCGGCCAATGATTCATTCTGAGATACATGTTCATTTCTAATCACATATCTGCCATTACACGACATTAGCAGGGATCTCATCTAGCTTCATCTCATTCATCTAGCCTCTGTCAAACTAATTCAATTCCCAATTAGCAGCCTATGAGATCCATTTGCTTATCAACGCTGTGGAGAAGGAGTGTAGTTTCCATCTTGTCCTGGCTGAAATGATGCCTTATTCTCGTCCCGAAATTTCCCAACAACAGGGAGAAAATCTTGGAGATACCGGTCATGTTTTTACCACACACACACACACACACACACACAAATCAGTGTAAGTCAGTTGACGTCTTGTTTCTATGACTTTGGACCACATAGTTGGTTATTGAGCAGTGACACAATGTAGACACTGTAAATACAGACCCTCATATAATGCTGATGACAGCAACTTTCCTAGTTGTGTGCATCAAAATTACAATTGTATCTATTTCTCCTTCCCACCATCAAGCAGCTCAAAAAAACAACCCACCAAATTTTCTATTTAAAATCCTCATTGGCCCAAAAGGATTGTGGTGTGATATTGGTGTAATAGGTTTCAGACACTCTGGGACTCAGAACGACTACTGTATTTGACAAACGCTTCCTTTTGAAAAGGAACCACTGTAAAACTAAGATGAGAATTTCCTGAGCACCCCTCACATTTAAGAACTACTAAATAATGGATATAAACATTATATCCAATAAATATTTAAAAACCACCAAGAGTCGTATTAAGAGATTATTTTCATGCCACTCGTGTGCAGGCAGTCAACCAGGTTCATCTAGAGAAAGACACTAATATGCATGAAATACAGGCATCCATGGTAGGAAGCAGGATGAATAAATTCCTCTCAATACATCAATGATGGCTCCCTTGTAGATCCCTTGCTAACCTAGAGCTAGTCAATATCTATCTCTCTGCTGGTAACATTATGCTAACATTGTTGTTATCCAAGGCACAGCTTAGGTTCTGTGGAGACTTTGAATATTGTGTTTTAGTCAAATCAACAAACACAGAAACACACTTGATCCCAAAGCAAAATCCACTGAGACCTAAACAATCACAACTCATATTATATATTAATAAAGAAGATGGCTGAATGAACACTAGAGTTGTTTATAATGATAAACAAAACCAGATCATCTCTATAGGGCTGCTGAACCCAAATTAACAAAAAGACATAAATCAAACCACACCAATCAATCACCTTGTTTCAATATATTGTAGAAAAGATGCCCAGGATGTAAACTGACATGTTAAGTTATTCAAACAGTTTTTCCAAATGTGAGATATCAATTTATGTAACCACGTCTCTGTGAAGAATAGTTTTTTTTGTCTATACTGGAACAGATAGAAACAATTACTCTCACATCAATCAACAACAATCCCAAAATAAATGTAGCTTATGAGTTGCTTCTTTGATTTTGCATGTAAATTGAGACACTGAGTAATGAAACCTGTGAATAACTGTGTTTCTAACAGTTACAGATACGAGCTAATACAGGCGTTCGTGTTTTCTCACACACAAACTCCTTCTGTGGAGAGTTAACTTGTGATGTGCTGACAAAGAATCAGAATCAGCAAAATAGAGGAGAGGCAGGGAGGAAATGTGGGAAAATAGAGGGGGGAGAAGTAGAGAGAGTGAGGAACCTGCTTTTGAGAAAAACTTCTGAGATAACAGACTTGAGCGAGAGATGGCGACGCAGTTGGCACAAAACTAAGTGAGAGCCACTGTGATCACACTAATATTATCTAAACCCACTCAAACTATATTTAAACCAACAATAAACAATGAAGTGTTTTATTCCTCATTTATTTGGAAAAGCAGAAATTAATCAGACTTTTACATTTTTTAAAAAAAAGGTAAATGAGTCTAATGATTTAATGTGCTCAATGTTCATGACAACACTCATTTTAGAACAAAGCTCTTCACATGGCATCAATAAGTCAAAGTTGGTGTTGGTACAGCATTGGAGGAGCTGCAGACTATTAGAAGCAGAGAGAAAAGACGCGGCAGCAGCAGGAGGAAGAGGAGGAGGACAGGTAGGGAATCTCAATGAGTTTCCACAAGGAGAGCCCCAGTGGTGTGTTCAGACTCCACGGAGAGATTCTGTATCTCCTGCAGAAAGAAGGGGGCCTTTGGTCTGGTTTTACTTGGAGTGGTGAGGAGGGAAGAGGACCTCAACCTCCCACCCACATCCACAGCTCCCGCTGAGTCACAAAGAGGTTGAAGGAGGACTTCAGTGCTGCACTCTTGACTTAGCCTACGGACTTCGACATGACTGTCCACAGGCACAGCAGATGCGCTGAGCTCAAGACGCACATGCACACTGCAGCTGACACTGATAATATACACCAGATGGTAAACAGAGAGAGAGAATAAGGCCTATACAAGCCGGTCCCCATTAGGCCATAACCCTTCAATGCACCCTGCCTCTGGGGCTCACACTCGGGCGAAACACCCCGGCAGGAAAAGTGGCCTGATTATGCTGCTTATTAGATTAGAGAGTTGTTCTAGGCACCATGCCAGCAGGGAGTCACTCCATAAAGACAAAAGTCAGTGCCTGCACACACAGTGTAAACAGGAGGAGGAGGAAGTACAGTCCCAGAGTGAGGGAGCGAGAGATAAAAAAGACAAGGAGTGAGAAGGATGATGTCAGCACGGGAAAAAAAGGAGGATGAGAAACAGCAACATTATTGAAAGCTGTGAACATGTAATTGCATGTGCAATCAGAGGACACGGAGTTGGTGTTGATGTGTACTCTTAAGTTGTCAGGTTACATGGAGAGGAAGAGAATAAAATGTACATTTAAGTCTGTATGCATTCGAACCCTTTTCATAGTATTATCTGAGAATATGAGAGAGAGTTTTTGAGAGACAGTTCAAGTTGAGATGGAAACCCAATTGGACAGTACTTTATTGTCCTTTTGTATTTCCATATTACAGTAGACCTGTTTCCTGTATCTTTGTATTACAGCCAATTCAAGCAGCTTCCTGTAGTCCCATTAGAAATGACTCATAAAAATCTATGTCAGCTGCACAGAGGACTACTGAGAGCATAACCACATTTATTATCATAATACAGCTAGGTAACATCCATTATGTATGTGTGCTCACTCACACACACACACTTGAACATTTTATTATTTATTCATATTTCCTACAGTAGACAACTGCAAAGATATGAAGAATAAGAACTGAATAAGAGTTTGTTTTGTTCTCTGTATGCAAAGCCTTGTTGCTCACATGCATGTGCGTAAATCTGCTTAGTTCAACTGGAGAGCACATGGAGAGGACAGTGACCAACTGATGTTTCAAGGCCAGGTCATTGGCTCACTACACACACATATGTTTGTTCTTCTACACTTGTGACAATCATTGACATAATGCATTATCTAAATACTAAACATGTCAGTATGCTTGAAACTAACTAGTTCATATGACATTTATGCATACCGACTTGCATTCTCTCCCTCTCCAATTAACCTGCCTACTTAAAAGAAAACATCAACACACCCTGTGTATGTACATTTAAAAAACAGCAACATCTTTTTGCAGAATCAGTGCTCCCATTAAGCCCAAATCGACCTTTCCACATCCAAGTGGCCATTTGGATTGGCGAAGGTCAGTGTGAGGAAATGTAGTCATTTGCCCAAGTCTGAGAGGGTCCCTGTGCAGGGTCCCAAAATTTACTGTACACACCAACAAACCCATTAACGTGTCCATTTATACAGACAACTGGCTCCACTTCAATGTCCGTTTTTGGACCATATCTGGCCCTTTACTATAAAATAATTCTACACACACTGTGAGCACTTCTCCTAAAACTAGTCCTTCAATAGAAAGTAGCTCCAATAAGATCTGTGGATTATCCAGAGTTATGGAGACACTGTTTCTGGATTGACATGTAGCTTTTTTCCGCTCTCAATTGTAATTTTTCAGTACTGTGAGCACCACCGATGAAATTCCTCCACCTCCATTGTATTAGGGTGGAGGCAGAACTCTCAAAGACTGACATATAAAAACCTGTACAAATAAGACCAAAACTTGAAGTATAACAAGTTGTATAACAAGTGTTTTTTAATTTGGGAGAACCCACCCTTTAAGGTTAGAAAATGCATTATATCAGTGAGGGTCTTTCCAAGAGTAGACGACAGATATCTCCAAACATGGACAAATAAAACCAACATATCTGCATGGATAGATACCTGTAAAGGTAACTAACTGGACCAACCCTAAAACCAAGTCTTAAACCTAAAACAGCCCTGTGAAGAAGTGAGGGCCAGTCAATGTCCTCCCTTCCTAAAAATGTCTCACCACTTAAACCACAAACTGGTCCTCACAAAGATAAACTTTCAACAGTGCACATACACACAACCCCACTTATAAAAATAGCCACAGTCATGCCTTCACCTGCTCCCATACTCAAGCCCTCAGGACATTCGCCACCTACACGCTGAGAGATCTACCGTATACTGTATATGCATGCAGGAACAGCTGGGAGTAAAACCACAGAGGAAGATTAATTTTGACTCATATTGTAGGCTTGTAGCTGATGCTCAGAGTGACTTTATTACAGAGCGCAGGTGTTGAATTGAATTTACAGGTCACCAGTCAAGACAAAGAGTTGGAATATTTCTACAACCAAGAGAAAGCATATATATGCATTCAAAACGATTTCAAAGCAAACTAAAGCATTCATTTTCCATCATATGTGAGATGTCTGAGAAAGATGACAAAAGCAGCAGAGCATTGGTGGCACAGAGGTGATGCTGCACAACCGCACATCAAAAAACCAGCCACACTGACTGATTGCCCTGCCGGTCGGCTGACCGAATGACTGTCAGAGTGAATGACTGGCTGATAGAAGGGGAGGACACAGAGTAGGGCTATTGAGACAGGATAATTACACAACCATGTAGCAGTGTGGGTGACGAGAGGACACAGGAAATGATAGATTGAGCCAAGAGACGACCAGCCAGATGTAAAACTCAGTTCTTTTCACATTACTGTGCTTTCTAGGATTTAGGATTTTATTAGGATCCCCATTAGCTGATGCAGAACATCAGCTACTCTTCCTGGGGTCTACAGAAAACATAGAAGCAACACAACAGATAAAAGACAACAGATAAGACTTAAAGACAAATCAACTAAATAATGTTAAAATCAGAACAGTATAACTAACAATATTCTTTCTCGCAAACATATTACTATATATATTCTTATTCATATCGATGTATAAACTATATTAATATACACTAAATTCATAAGCACTGAATATACATACAAAGTGAGATCTTACAACATATTTATATACATAAAAATAAAATTTAAAAAAAAGTAAAATATATACAAAATGTGGTTACAGGTTAAGTGTGCTGGTAGTGACGTCTCAAAGAGAAACACAAACATTGGGGGTCAACATGGGGACAAACATTACTCTCAAGGCTCAAATTAAAGATATGGCCAATAGGAGAGGCAATATGGTCTGCTACCGTCCTCAGTAGCTTTCCATCTAAGTTGTCAATACCAGGTGATTTCTCATTATTGATAGACAGCAATAATTTTTTCACCTCTTCTATACTCACTTCACACAGTTCAAAAGTACAATTTTTGTCTTTCATCATTTGGTCTTTTATACATAAATATGATGGCTCACAACTTGATTTTTTTGTAGTGTATTTCATGCTTTAGTTTACACACTTTGCCAAGAAAATTATCAATAAAATAACTGAAAATATCTAATGGTTTAGTCATTAAAGATTAATCTGATTCCATGAAAGATGGAGTTGAGTTATTCTTTCTGTCCATGATCATCATCTGAGGTACTCCAGAGCTTTTTTCCATCATGCTTTATATCATATTGTTCCTTATTTTACAGTATGTCTGCCAGCCAGGTGTGCAGCCAGACTTATTTGTCGCTACTTTCGCTTCATCTCTTTCAACTAGGGCTGTAGTCAACCAAAGAAAATCTTGGTCGACTAAAATCGTACATAATCTTCACTTAATCGAGTAGTCACTGGGGGAAGGGGGGACAACAGACTTGACTTTTTAGCATTTATTAACTGACACACTAACCACGGTGCACTAACAGTTCTAACAGTCAGTTTCCTGACAGGTGCGTGCTTATCAATAACCGGAAACAACAATTTCATGAATACATCAAGTGCAACATCTGGGTCCTTCTCTTTACTCACATCAGACCAACAAATATTTTTAACATCATCCACATAATAATCTCTTAAACACTATTTTAGGTCCAGACTTTGGAACTTTGGCTTTCCTGGATATAGCTACTTGATTATGATCGCTAAATGCAATGGGAACAGATACAGCTTTGGAGCAAGGTTCTCCAGCGTTATTGTAAATGTTACCAATGCACATGGATGATATGATTCCTGTACAATTAGTGAACACCCTGGTAGACTGATTAATGACCTAGACCAGATTACAAGCACTGGTTACAGTGAGAAGTCTCTTTTTCAGCTTGACGAAAGAAAAGTAATGTTCAGGTATCCCAGGAAATAAATCTCTCTATTCACATCTCATATTCTATCAAGCATTTCACTCAAATTATCTAGATACTGACTGTCAGAACTTGGAGGCCTATAGCAGCACCCCTACGGCAAAGGCTTTGAATGAGGCGGGTGAACCTCCAACCCATACATTTCAACAGCACTAGACATTAAGTCCTCTTTGAGCTTAACAGGAGTGTGGCTTTGAATGTATATTACAATTCCTCCCCCATAGATGTCCCTGTCTCTTCTATACATGTTATATCCCTGTATTGCCACTGTAGCATCATTAAATGAGTCATTTAAGTGGGTCGCGGAAATGGCCAGAATATCAATGTTGTCTGATGTTAGCAAGTTATTGATATCCTGAGCCTTATTTCTGAGGCTACATATATTATAATGGGCTATTTTTTAGCCCTTTCCTGGGAATATTATCAGATACAGAAATGATATAGAAAAGAACAAACAGAGCAAACGCTATTCAACATTCAGTGAAGTATGTATATGTATGTATGTATGTATGTATGTATGTATGAGTGTGTGTGTGTGTGTGTGTGTGTGAGCAATATTACAAATCCATAGACTTGGCTCTTTCCACTCTCTGTCTTTTGGGAGGGAGGGTGCAATCTTGACTTTTGTTAGTGTGGATGGCCTTTAGTGTACATTTGGATTTGCATTTGGACATCTAGATTGTGCCTTCAAAAATATTTACCAAAACAATAATTCATCTAGATACAGGTGTAAGTTCCTTACAGTTTTCCTGCTTTGAATTTCTTAATATCTCTCCATCACCTGACACCTGGGCTGCTTCTATGTGTTTCTCTTTCCTCCTTAAACTTTTTCTTCAGTTGCATCTTCTTCACTTTCCTTACTTCTGTCTCCTCTCTCCTGATTCCTTCACTCACACTCTGGAAATGTAAAAAGCCTTCTTTTTAAAAGTCTGAGTGAGCATGAAGCAGAACTTTAGCTTGTATGGTGTTAATTACAGTAATTGTGGACAAACACACAGTAGGAATGCATCAGCAGTCAAGCTATCCAAACTATCAAAGCTACATCAAGCCAGTTTGAGCCACTAACAGCTGTAAAGTGATGGAAAGTCTGCGTAATGTTTTTTCAGAATTTGAGAGGTGGGTAAATGGCATTTACGTGTGTTTAGTCTCCACTACAGCCCTGTGTATGACTGTAAAAATGAAAAAAGGGAAATACGGGACATTTACAGGTGAAATTACGAGACGGGAGTACTGTGGGAGAGGGGGTGAAAATACGGGAAAAACCCGGGAAAAACGGGCGAGTTCACAGGTCTGCTCCATGTGTACGAGCTGATCAATGCACTCCTGCTGGTAACTTGCAAATCAAAAATACAGATCAATTTGTTTTAATTTAAGACATGTACGAGCTGCAGTACTTTCCAGACAAACTTCTCTGTTATTTATACACATCCCTGGAGGACAGCACAACTACTTGTGGGAGAAAATCTATTCTTCTGATTTGCCAAGACATTTGAGTTTGAATCCAGTACAACTGTGTATCTAAACACTCTGCCTTCTGTCTTTATTTCAGCTTACTTACCACCACTCACAACTACCAAACCAGATTTTAGGTTATGAAAGCAGCAAGACTGAGCCGAAACAGTAAAGTTGCAGGCCGTGAAACCAAAAGAATGAGGTGAAAGATGTTAAAAACCTCTGAAGAGATGAAGACCGGCTGTCAGGTGATATTTATCTGTCTACATCAAGCAGCAACTACCACAGTTTGAAGCTGAAGTCAATATCTTAATACCTTAAAATGCAATGCCACCACATGCTGGTTCCAAAAGATGGCTCCAATTGACTTCCATTCAAAAAGCGTCAACTCCTCTCTAGAAATATTAAGTCAATCACTTATTTCAACGAGTCATTATGGTCTCAATTGCTAAATTCAGACCCTCTAATAAGTTATTTGGTGGTCATTTTAGAAATCATTGCTCTGTTAATAAGATTTCAACACTTACAGTAGGCTTTGATGCCTGCTGTGTGGGCGCTGAATGACAGCCGTGATTGACAGTTCGCTTATCTGCTGCTCTGGGACTTGCACTAAGTTGGACTATTGTTGCAATATTTCGGTAAGTTTAATGTTACTTGATTATGATAATTGCATATTGTCCGTCTTTCTATGCAGTCTATGGTGTACAGGTAGTCATCTGACCAATTGTTTATATAAAAACATTGGTAAGAGCTCCAACAATAAGTCGATTGACCGATTAGTCGGTCAACAGAAAATTAATTCAACCATTCTGATAACTGAATAATTGTTTTAGTCATTTTTTAAAGGAAAAATGACAATATTTGCTGGTTGCACCTTCTGAAATATGAGAATTTGAACCTTTACATACATGTATATTTGGATTTTGGGCCATTGATCAGACAAAACAAGACATTTGAAGGTGTCACCTTGGCCTCTTCATGACGGCCATTTACACTATTTTTGGACATTTAATCGAGAAAATAATCAGCAGATTAATTGATAATAAATAATCATTAGTTGCAGCTATAATATTGAACTTTAAAGAACTTCAAATGCCCCAAATGACCAATTTCTTGGTCTAATTCCAGACCTCTGAATTGCTGTCCACATCTAAGATGTTAGATGCTAACAGGGTTGTCATCTTCCTGAGACATTTAAAAAATGAAAGAAGGATGAGATCAATGCATCTGTAAAGGTTATTGCAAGCCAAATTACAGAAACAACAACTCTTAAATAGGCACATCTTCAATCAAAATGAAAAACGTTACGTTAACTGCTCCTACAAGTCCTACCGCCGCTTCTCTGTCGACTGAAAATGACATTGATGGAACGGCTACACCACTCACTACTACTATTCAGTGGAATTATCAGTTCCCAGAATCTGGAGTTCAATTCCCATCAATTTTGTAAATTTCCCAGCACTCTTGTGTCACATGTTAAGAATAACCAATTGTTTTTGAATTAACCAATTGTTAAGAAATTCTTCATTGCTAACACCTAGAAACCTTTCAAATTTACATTGATAATAATCGTATTTGCACAGATGATTGCATGATTGTCTGTAGTTATTTATTTTTTAATGTTTACTCTTCAAGTTACATCATAAGGCTCTTAGCTTTTTCGGCTCTGCCAGCACATCTGTAGTGAACGTATGATTCGTTCCTTGTATTTTACCTGTTATAACTTTGCCATGACTTATTACATTGGATATTCATTTGATTTTGTTCAAATAAACTGATGCTTTGCATTCCAGTGAAAAACAGATCAGGCCGAGGTTAACAAGATGGTTTTTATCAGCCATGCCCACAGTGTGGAGGGCTCAGCAGATACACAAAGAAGAATAATGTGGGTGGAAGAAGCGATGAAGCACTGCCACCACAGCAGCACAGAGTCAAAAAGTGTGTGCGCTGCATACGCAACAATTTCCTTTTCCTAACAATCCTCCTCAATGTCCTCCCCCTTTAATCATCTTCCTTTTTCTTTCTCATTCTCCACGTCCGTCATTCTCTCGCTCTCCTTCCTCCAGACTTCAGCTTCACTACAGAGTCATTACAGCAGCTGGCCCACACAACATGGACTCAGTTACCTTTGTCTCGCTCTCCCTCCTCCTCACGCCTTCACTTCATCTACATTTAAGTTACAGTATTTGCGTTTTTTCTCATATTTCTTAGTAAAAATGTGTTCAAAAGTATATTTTAATATGGAGAGGTGCTGTCAAAGACTTCTGTTACCTAGACTGAATGAAAGAGCCTGGCAGCAATACAGAGATATTCCCCTCTCAAGTTTTTAAGTAAGACTAACCCCTCTAACGAATCAGAGGAGGCCAAAGTCAGGGGTGGGCATTCACAGCTGACAACCAATAGGTGAATGCACTTCTGGCCTACTACTAGTCCTGTACAGGGCGTTCAAGCTAGCATTAGATGAAGACGTCACTATGGCTCACTAACAGGCTAGCATGCTCTCAATACCTACATCGAATTGAAGAGCGCCATCGTTTCCAGTTCCTGAGGAGAAATAAATACATCGGGTCAGCAGGAAAGGAAGGGGAGGCAAGAGCAAAGTCATTTGCTTTCAAGCCTCATGCCAGCAATATTTTGACTTCCAGAACTTGCATAATGAAGCTTTAACCTTCATTTATTCAACCAAACATACACTTTATTACCTGGTCTTGACAGAAACAATATCTTACTCTGCTGTACATATGGATATGGTTGGAATCACAAAGAAGACGATTCCTGAAGAAGGCACTTGGCCAAAATGTTGATCTTAATCTGTTAAAATAAATTAGAGTTATGACTGTGTGGCTTTTTTCACTTTTTTCAAATCACAAATAAACCTGACATTGATCTTCCTCATACAGTCGCTTCCTCCTCAGTGCATCTTACCCCAGATTTCTCCCCTCATTTGATATTCCTCCCTGTTTTCCTCTCCATCCTCTGCCTCTCTCAAATCATTCTGACCTCTAACAGTGTAATCATCAAAGTGATGCCATTTAAACGCACCTAAATACAAATTCACAAACTGACACACTATAAAAGGTTAAATTATGACTTATAATGCGATAATAACACGTTGGTGCACAAATCAATGATAATCAATTTCAGGCCCGAATTCAAATGTCTGCAGCAGCCAGTTCTCACAGATAAGTCTTTCTGCTGCAGGGACTCAGATGAGATGACTGACCTTTTAGACTAAATAGTGGATGCTTACTTCCATTTTGGGTTGTTAGCACGTAATAGGCCAATGGGTATGGATATGAATACACAAATTAAATGACGTTCATACAAAAAACAGCTGGCCCGGGCATGCGTGTCGACAGCTGCGGGGTGGTCAGTCAGTGTTCAGCGTTGCAGGAGTGGGGGGATAAAATGTCATAAAGCAATTGAACTTTAATGACAGATCACAGGCAGCAAAAAGAGATGTGCTGTCACCTCTCCTGCCATGCCTTTTCCCACCCCCAGTCTCCTCTCTCTTTCTCCCCCTGTGGGATATATTCAGAGCACCTCACTCCGTAACTCGCTGACCATGAAGGATTATGACAGCACCAATGCGTTACTAACACAATCATACTGTAGGTATAGGGGAAATGTAACAGAGAGTGAGAGGGATGTCAAGGAATGGCAGGACCAGTAGAAAAAAAAATAATGGCAGCAAAAGGGGAAAGATGAAAGAGCTGTAGGACAGGAAGTGCAGAGAAAAGAGAAAAATATCATGAAAGAAGCAGACGGATACAAAATGACAAAAAAAAGAGAGAATATTTTAAGATGATCAAAATAGCCATTGATTAATTATGAAGTGACAAACTCTCTAGTGTCCGTAGGAATTATGCGGAGGTCCGAGGAGGGAGGAGGTCAAGGTGAATGCTTACCATTTCTTACCAGCTGTCAATGTTGGTTTCTTCTAGACATGGCCATGATTATTCCCCAACCTTAACAGAGTATATTTTAACCCAAACATGATCTTCCCCCAATCTTAACCAAGTTGCTTTTGTGCTTAAAACTAACCAAAGCCCAACCATAGAGTTGTTGAATCATGAAAAGGTTTTATTTTTGTCACACTAACAAACCATGTGGTCAGATCACAAAAGGTTTATACTCTAAGTGTTGTTCTGAGGGATAAGTAGATTAAAAGTAGAGCTGCAACGATTAATCGAGTAGTTGTTTGACAGAAAAAGAAATCAATAATTCAACTATTTAGTCATTTTTTAAGCAAACATGCCAAAAATTTGCTGGTTTCAGCTTCTCAAAGGTGGAGGATTTAAGGCTCTTCTTTGTCAAACATGACAGTAAATATTTGGGTTTTGGACTGTCGATCAGACAAAACAAGACATCTACAGACGTCAACTTTGACTATGGAAAATTATAACGGCCATTTTTCTGACATTCTATAGACCAAACGATTAATCAATTAATCAAGAAAATTATCTGCAGATGACTCCATAATGCAAATAATTGACAGTTGCAGCCCTAATTGAGACCTATAGCAAGATTAAGCACGAATATCACCCGACAAAGACAGACAGAGCTACTTAGGGCCTTATGAGGTCAATGACAGTTCACATGGTTGTAAATTATGTTTACAGGCCTTAATCTCCAACAAGTATCTGTGATAAAAGACGTTATCTGTATGCTACCACGACTAAAGAACCACTCTGCTACCACTGATTATGAGATGATGTGAAAGGGGAGGCTGGCACATTAAAAATTCAATTTTAGCAGCAGTAACAAAGATGACCTGAAGCTAATTCTCCCACAACAGATGGGGAAGGTTTGATCACAGAATTGTCTTTTTTAATTATTAGGATCTCCATTAACCGACGCCTCAGGAGCTGCTACTTGATTTCACTACACAGTCAACACCACAAAAACAATCAGCAGACACTGATATCAGAAGAAGTCAACCTGAAAAATGGATCCATCATGAACACTGGTGCTTATTTCATGCTTTACTGGAATAGTTAAGGATGGCATAGTGCATAATGGTTCAAATGGACCATCCATTCACACATTTCAAAAATAACTATTAGCAGCCAACAGATATCGGATATCGTTGCAACTGTCACCTCATTTGCAGAGACAGGCAAGTCCCTGGTGAAATGCCAAATCAGTCACACTCATTTCATGCCTCATTAATGCAATTATGCAGGCTTTATGTGTTGATGAATAATGTGTTTGTCAGTGTGTAAGCATGTCCCTTTCTCATGGTAATAGTAAAAATATAGGATGATGACGACACATATTGGCACTACTTAATTCCCTCTACAGCTGATTTTATGAATAAAGGCTCATTTGTGGGTCAGCTGCCAGTTTGTCCGCCACAGATCCAGGAGTTTACAGAGGCTTGAAGCTTGTAACAAGGACAAATAAAACCTCTGACCCTCTAGGATCAGTGTTCAGTTCAATAGCAACTGAAGTGGCTCTTTTTTTCCTCGCTGTTGTTTGTGTCACTAAAGAAGTGTCAACGAGCCAAGATCGGGTCAAGGACAGAAGAAAAAAAGAGTTAAAAGATGTGGAATAAAGGTGAGATGGACATGAGTGGCGAAGAAAGGGGGGGGGGGGGGTAATGAAAAGAAAAGGAGAAACAAGAGAGTCAAAGACAAACACAGCCTCTGAGTCGGTGCTTCCCATCTATCCTATTAGTTAATGTGTCACTCTAACGCCAAACAGGCAGTGACAGTGAGTACTTCGACCATATACACACACACAAAGAGCTGCCCGAGCCAATACTAACACTGACTAACAAGGCTGCACAGAGGACGGGAGGGAGAAATGAAAGGAAAAATGTAAGGGAGGACAAGAAGCCATCTGATAAATCACTGATAGGAAAAGAGCAAAGAGCAATAATAGAGGAACTCACCATTACTGAGAGGATGAAAGAAAAAAAAGAGGGTTATTATTAAAGAGATGGAGACGGGAAAAGAGGGAGATATGTTCAATCAAACAATGAGATGGAAGAAAAAAGGCAGAGTTGATAAAACGTCAGGAAAAAATGAGGAGATATGACCTGCTACAGGTGCAGCGCTCATAACGCCGGCCTAAATAAATAACTCACTGCCACAAAATGATAAACAATCACATTTGATTGATAACAGTCTCTGTGGTGTGTGAAATCTGTAATAACCTCATCAGCGCGTTTCCCCTTAGGCTTCAAAGCTCAAGGAAGGCTCACAAACGCATCATATCTGCACCATCTGTCACTAAATCACTGCTGGGCCAACTGGGAGTGATGGGACAAGGTGAGGGAAGGGGAGAGGACGTATGACCGTTTTAGTTATTGACACTGGCAGCTTTAGGCAGCAAGCTAATGAGCGATTGGAAGAGCGGAGCCGTCAGCAGGTGTTGAGCTCATAAAGTAGCTTCATGTACATATGGACGACGTTGGAGCAGAACGTGCACTCTCGCACAAATATCAGCAAAACACAATTTCCTGCCAGGATGACACACAAGCACATGGATGAGTAAACTTGCAGTATGACTCTACAAAAACACACAGAAGCAACCAAATCTGTAAAGCTCAGTTCTCTTCTTCTTGCTGCTCCCAAGCTTGCTTTGTATGTAAAAATGAAGGCCTCAATATGTAATATCTTTGTCTTTTGTTATGTGTAAAAACAAATGTTTTCATGCTGGAAGAAATGTGCCAAAGTCCAAAAAAGAATCACAACATTTAACTGAGAGAGTCAGAATGCAAATCTAAATAGTCTAAATAAAGAAAACCTTAACTAGCTTTGATGAATAATGTCCATATAAATTTCAACTTGCCTTCACATACAATACATATCAAATACCTGATTCCCATCCACATTATTCAGATATGATTTTGCGCTGTAGACCAGTGTCTAGACTTTGTTTATTTGACAGTTTAATAGTTATTTAATAAGTAAACTCTCTTATTTTGTTATAGCCCCGAGCCGAATCCCTCAATCCCCCAATTATGGTGATTATTTGCAAATCAATGTGAACATCAACACTGAGCTGGGAGAGATTTGGGGACACCATTATCTAGCAAGGCTCAACCAGACTGCATTATGCATGGATTGCTTTTCTAAGCTCCTTGGGAGTGTGTGTAGCCATAGATACTGTCCAATCAGTAAACATTTAGTTGTTTAGTTATCCAGGAAGCTTGGGGTGGCAGCACGCTAAGAAAGACAGCTCAGACATCCTTTTCCTCAGCTATGTCCTCCTGCTCCTCCTGTGGGATCCCAAATCATTCTCAGGTATTCTCAGGCTGAGGCCAACTGGATACAGACTGAGCCACCAGGTGCTGAACCTGCAAGATCCCAGGTCTAAATCCACTCTTTCCCACTGCTGATCCACAGAAGTCTTTGAACTACTGTTAGTGTGGCCCCTCAATATGGTTCAGAAGGCCCTACCAGGAGGGGCCCTGCCTAGCAGCAAAGTTTCCAGAATCAAAGGGGCACCTAAACACCCCCAACCATGATAAGGTGAGGTTTCTTGAGGGGGGGGGGGCTCTCCACCCTCTCAAATCTCATTCACAACCATTCAAATTTTATTTCTTCTTTTTTTAAAAAAAAAAAAATTAAACCATTTCAAGAACAGCAACCACATATTTCAGCTTGAAATTAAAACTAAAGACCAACAGCAGCCCAGCAAGAGGTGAGTTAGTCCAAAAAAAGTGCAGCATGGCTTTTGCTAGACTAGCTACAGGTGCAACTGGCAAAATCAATATATACACACATATGCAATATAGCCTACATTAAAGTAATCAATGTCAAACATTAAGCTGAAGTGTTTTTAGGAACTCAGTTGGCGCTCACCACCAAATCTCAACAGGATCTCAGCCCAGTCACAAGTTATAACGTTGCTCTAAATTGAAGCTGCAGCTCAAAAGGTGTTGGGTCACTTGTAGTGCTGAAACAATTAGTCAATTTATAGATTAGTTGCAACAAAATGCTAAACATTTGCTGGTTCCAGCTACCAAAATGTGAGGATTTTCTGCTTTTCTCTGTTTTATAGCATTGTAAACGTAATGTCTTTGAGTTTTACACTGGTGGACAGACAAACAAAAGTAAAATGAAGACATCACTGGCAACTTCTGATGGGCATTTTTCACCATTTTCTGACATTTTCTAGACTAAGTGATTAGTGGCTTAATTTAAAAAAAAATAATTGATAGATTAATCAATATTGAGACTAGTTACACCAGCTCAGAGTCTTTATACAATCACACATGTATCCTACACTGTGCTGCTGTAATGTGTCGACAAGCACCACTGAGATGTTTCCATGAGATTCAAGAAGCTGCATTAACTTGAGGCTGTAATATGGAAAACAAATTTTAATCTAGTGCTGATGGGAAATAACAGTCTGTGACTTGCAATTTACTTCAATTTTGTTTGGTCTAGATTGCCTGACATGGGTCTGGCTGGAGCAGACATGAAAGATATGATCAAAAATAAGAAAACTAAACAGAATCCGCAGCTGACAGATAATTTCTGACGACTCGAAACTGAAGCTGGTGAACAAGTCTCTGTCTCTGTCTATCTCAGTTGCACAACTGCATCTCTCCAGCACTGAGAGGAGGCAGCATGGCAGGCTGCAAGGCACGCCTCTCTAACACACACACTTGGCAGGACTAGGTTGTCTCCCTCGAGGCCAATTCATAGCTAGATCTTCACTGAAAACCGAGGAGCCGCAAATTGTTTCCCCTCTCTCTCCCCAGCTTAACTGGCAATTACCCAGATCTGACAGTAGCCACTTTGCCAATACACACACACACTCACACAGTAGCCTATATCAAGCTCAAAAGCAGCATTCCTGTAAAAGGATGATACTCAATGACTCCTCTTCTTTACCTGTCCAATCATATCCTTTAGTTTTGGTCTAATTTTAGCCCTGAATGTCTTTGAGCAATAAATATAAAGGTGTTCTTCTATGACTGTCTTGATTTAAACTATATATATGAGGATATTGAGGCTATCAGGTCAAATATTTTCACAATTAGAGGATGTGGGATTGAGTATTGAGGTACGGAGACTGTTGGTGCGCACCAGCCCTCTCCAGAATCTGTTATGACACAATGAACTCCGGTCTCTTTCTCGCACACATGCACAGAGACCCAAATTAACTACAACACAATTGCTAGTAATGCACAAAACATTGTGCTGGGTGTGGGTGGTTAAAGGATTTTTTTTTTTGATAAGGCCGCCTGTGACGCGCAGAGGGCGGACATCTAACAGGTGAAATGGGCGAGCTGGGACCAATTTCCCTCCGTAATCACACACCCATAATTGGCCAGATCGATGAAACGACACACACATACACAAAATAATTCAATCACCGGTCGCACATTTCCACATATGCAATATGCAACCTCTCTCTCTTATGATAACTGTACAAATTTGGATGATACCACATAAAAATTGTAGAATTTAACACTGAATGTTAAATGAATGAAACAATCGAGATTAAATTCTAGTAAGTACAAAATGTCTTAACTATACTCCCTTGAGTACAACAGACATGCTATAATAGCCTATAAACTGCTGGAGGAATATAAGCAGCAAGATCAGTGTTTTTTGGTGGGAGATTGAAGGGAAAAACTGACTTTTACTTTAAAAAAACTGAAATCATCAAACTGCCCTGGGCTTAATCTTGCTTTAGACATAAACAGTAAACCTTGGTAGCTATAAGCGCCTGTTGCCCAAAATAAAACACAATTTCAGGCTCCATCAGACTCCCCGAGAGTAACAACTGTTGCTCAATCAGCGCAGCGGGCGCTGTGGCGCTGCCCTCTCCGACAACACTTTTACATCATCTAAAAGCGGATTTAAAAATCATTTATTCTCAGATCAGGTGGATGCTGAGCATTTTAAAGAATCAAACAGTAACTTACATGTCTAAGTTCTTGCATGCGGTCTTTCATGCTGCCCTGCTTCGCCGCTGAATCACTCTTATTCCGTCAGTTGTCGTTTCCTAATGGATGTGTGTGATGATGGAGCGGCGGGGCGGAGACCGACAGGATGATGAGAGAACGACCGAGGCGAGGATGCGCGTCTGTCGGCGGCGAGAGGCGGTGATTTCCACCCCCCTCGGTTTGGATGCTGGAGTGGTGGTGGGACCACTTTACAAAGCCGGGTGACGCGCACAAAAGGTGAGGCGAGGCCTTCCGCCGTTAACCCATTACACACCCGCAACTTCCTCCTCAATTCGCACTAATTGAGTCTTCAAAAAAAATAAATAATAAAATAAAAAGTACTCAACCCTCCAGGTTTCTTTTTGTTCCGCCAACGTCAGTCTGACAGCATGTGGTTTAGTTTGACAGAGAAATAACCGCCCCAGAGAGACAGGCTAAGTGGTGAAATTGTGTTGAATTTCATTATCGATTGGGCACGTTCAGAGATAACGCCCAGGTGGTTTGCACCGTGCCAAAGCGCACAGCGACCTCTGTTGGCCACACGAAGCGCAAAGACAGCACAGAACACATCATCAGCACAAGAAATCTTCATTATCAATTGGATTTGTCTTACATTATGTATAGGAAAATATAGGCTATTACATCCCTTTGGTTTTCCTTTTTGGTGAGATGCATTCATAAGCTCTTTTTGTTTTTATTTTACCAGCAAAAATCCTCTTTTGACCATTTATGTATTAGGTTTTATTGTTTTGTCACTCACAACCTGAGGTCCCTACTGACTCACCCTTTTTGTAATCTTTACAAACTTAAGTTTGTTCAGGACACATCTGCATATGTAATAAATATGTCACATTGCATATCCCATCATCTTCTTTGTAACATGGGATTGTGATACTGTGAAGTTTTGTCAATTTCTTCTATATTCTGGGAAAACAAACAGCAAATACGACGAAGATTTCTATTTTTGTTTAGTTTTAATTGTGAAAATATTGCAGATAATACAATAAGCAGCTGATCAGAGATTCATTTGATCACTCATAATTTAATTCTGTGACATTGTGGTGCCACCTCTGTCTCCACTGTGTTTTGTGCCAACAGTGGGCAGTACAGATGTCTGTTCATGCACTTGGTACCTTCCATCCTCACCACCATTTGTTGGGAGAGAAATTGCCAAACACTCGACCAAATATAAAAACGATTGGCCATAATAGCATTTCGCTCTTGAGTCTCATCCACTTGAATTGAAGAGCTGCAAAATGAATTGAGTCCAAACACACTGCAGTTCCAGAGGTGCTTGTGTGCGGGTGAGGTATAGACGAGAGCTGATGAAGGTAGAGCTGCATGAGTCAGAGCTAGAAGTGAGGTCTTCTCTGACGTCCGGTGTATTTTGTGTCGGCTCGAACCTCCCTATAGGACCACAAAAGAGACAGAGGAGGCGTCAACAACTGTTATAGACACAACTAACCCTAAAAGTAAAAGCCAATTTAAAACAGTCATGTACATACCGTCCTTGTCTCCTCCTCCTCTCCTTTTTCTCCATGATCCAATCTCGTCCCTTCTTCAACGATTTCCCCTTCATGTTTTTGAAACGGCATCTTCACAAAGACAAAGTGTAGCTTATTTAAAATGCACCACATCAAAAATCTGCACTTCTATATCAGACATGAAAGTCTCTTGTGTTACCAGGAGAAGAGACTTATACATAATGATGTGAAAGGGAGGAAAACCCACCTGACAGGGTTTCACATCAGGCAGGACGACAACCTTTTGTAAGATTTCTCTCGGTCTTTTGGCTTCATCGATCCAGGTATGACCGAACCTGTACCTATGAGTGCCAAGACCTGTTTCCTATCCTGACAGCTAGCAGTAAATGGGAATGTTTTTAAATGGCTGTTTAAATACAAATCGACAGTATAACCACATATGAATGATTTGAATCAGAGTAAAGTCCAGTGTAAGATTATTCACTTAATACAGCTACTATTCTAGTCCCTTGGATTTATTTGGTTGGGTAAATATTATAGCCTGTTATGAATGCTCTTCTCAAACATGCAATTATTCTGTAAAGGTCACAGACAATGCTGATGTAAACAGCAGCAGTGTGTTTGTGAACACAGGCAATTCTTTCATTTCTGTAGGAAAATGAATAACCACTGTGCCAAAATCTGTTGTAAACACATTAAGAAAAACTAAAAAGAAATAAATATCTTGACATGTTTCATCTGATGCACACATGGCCTCAGGCTGCATCTCATCACATCATATCTCTCTCTAGATAATATAAACCAACAAATGAATCTCTATAATTTCTGGTTATTTGAACTAACTGTTGCTTCTTCAAACTGTGTTAACAGTTTCATTAAACTATCACAATAATCTGATCACACGGGTATCACATTCATGTAAACACATCCAGTGTCTTTCTGTATCTTTACCTTTGTCCTGAATACTGGACCTGGTTTGAAACAGCTCTGTCTGAAGTTTCTGATCCCAAACCCTGAAATGAAGAAAAAAAGATCACAGCAATCATAACGTGGCTAATAAGACAGACAATATCTACAGCTAACTCCTTTGCTTCTTACTTTGGGAAGGACTCCTGTTACTCCAGCAAACAAACACAGGAAGAACCTGTTAAAAAAGAAAAAAGAAAAAGGTGCTTGTGAGAAGGAAAATCATTCTAATGTGTGACAATTTATCACGAGGCTAATGTGCCAAACATGTCATCCTGTTCTAATTAGCCTTGTGTTGAGAGTACACTGCTTCTAATTTCACAGGCCGTTAAGAAGCAATCAATTGCAGATGCCTGTGGCTGAATATGACAAAATGAAAGCTCCACTTCAGACAGGAACTGACTTTTTAGCCTTGCTGCTGTTGGGGTAGTCCACCACCATGCCTCCGCTGAAGCCTGCCCTCATGGCCTGCGACGTGATCAGCTCAAGCTTTTAGAGAGGGACAAGGAAGACTAGAGGTGAGTGAAGGAATTCTAACATCAGATTGTAAACTCTGACACCCAACCATCATAAAATACAGAATGACACAATGTTTTTTTTTTCTTCTTTTCACCTGTTCTGAGTTCTCTGGATAAAGCTGAAAAACAGCACGTGAGCCTCTTGACTGGAAGACAAAGAGCGAGGAGAAGATTGTAAAATATGGATATCTGGCTATTTTGAATTCATATCAACAAGATTCATAAAACCTTACCAGAGAAGAGTACAGAGTAGTAAAGAAGGTATAGAGTCTCTTTGGAGGACTATGTGACCTTTTGTCGGCATTGCAGAGCCACTGCAGGGCAGAGATACTGAGGAGGAATAAAACATAATGTCAATGAAAATACTCTGCTTTTAAAATCAGAAATGACTGCGGTGACTGTTTATTTTTTTACATAAGTATGTTATGTTGTTCACCTGATACAACCGTCGAAGGTGCCTGGTCGGAAAGGCATCCCCTGGCCCATGTCGCCCACTAAAAGGTCTCCGTCTACTTCTCTGTCCAGTGCAACATCTGTCACGGAGAAGACGTTCACATTTGATCATCGTCTCAGCAATTTACTTGCATCACTTTTACATATTAATTAAACAAACAAATCTTAAATATATAAAAGAAATGATAAAGTTATTTTGTACAACAGTTAAAATGTCACTCCCCAATTTAATCTATGTGTAATATTCAAAATCATTATCACAATTTTTGTAAAGAATATTTTAAGAGTATGATGTTGATGTTTTGTATACTTTGGATCTTTGGTCATCTATAAGCAGCTGAGACTGTTTGGGAATACATTCTTCAAGCACAATATTTCAGGAAAGACTATTAATGTTTTCACACAATGTCAACATATTTTGAGAAATCATAATAAGTGATATTGATATGATAACACAGCAGGTAAAGGTACTAACTGTTCATACCCCTTAGCTAATTTTTTTCAGAAAGTTAAATCATTTTAACTGTAATTTAACTTTTAAGACCAGGACATTTAAACTGTATCACAATTTAAGATAACCAGAATATCACATGATATCCTGTATAATATCAAAATATTGATATTATATTGCTACATCATCCAGCTCTACTTTCTTCCATAAGTGCAACAATGTCACTAACCCAACATCGCAGTGCTGATGTCGACTCCAACCCAGTAGTGTCCTTCCTCTGACAGGTAGTCTCCACTGAGCCCTGAGCCACACCTGAAAGACAAATGACACACACCTGAGTTCTCATCACTAACACACAAGATCGTTATTCTGGATCTTACAAGTTAAGTTTATACAGTTATGTTTAAACTTCTCAAACACTGTCAAACTCTTTCATGCACACCCGTTAAGATGATGGTAAACCACCACTTCTTCATGTTGTCGTTACTACAGAGTTTCTCAGAAACATCCAACCTCAGACTCTTTCTGTAATGTTGCTACGGCAGTTTACCAGTGAGGTTATCTTTGTGTTGAGTTTTGCAAAACTACTGTACTTCAGAATGATTGTATCCTCTTGTAATGCAAAATGTATAAACATATCTAAACTTCCCTTCCCACCTATTATGACAATACAGCATACACATCTTAATGTGACTCTGTTCAGGTTCACAAAATTCTCTTGGCATGGACATTTCACACTAATATTGCCTTAATCAGGCTAATAGTGGAATATTATACGTAAACATAAGACTTTGTCACATGCTCACCCCACATCTAGCAGGAAGCATGGCTGTCCCTCTGGTAGGTTCAAAAGCTCTACGGCTCTCTCCGACATCTGAGTCTGAATCTCAATCATACGAGAGCTGTAAAGCAACAAAACACACAGACAGTTTCACATGTGACTTTTGGGAATAGAAGCATGCTCTAAGACAAACAAATTCAACTTCGAAACCATTCGATTTTACTCTGAATTTAGCAGACTTATAAATCTTATGGGACTCTGATTTTGAAGAGATTGACTTGAGGTAATCATATCATGTGATTATTTCCACTGACCATGATTTAGTGAGGGTTTTTTTTTTCATAAAGTTTAATGTGAGTGTAGAGTTTTAGCTGTAATTTAGATAATGTTCCTAAATTTATCAAAATCTCCACAATTAATTTCCTTTTGCCCTAAAACAGATGCTCCAGAATTTATCTGTAGATGGCATTGTCTATTTACTTTTTGACTTGTTCAAGTTCATTAAATAAAACTGAACTGTACAATATTATAGAAATAATAGGGGTGCGCAAAAAAAAATCGATTCACATAAGAATCGCGATTCTATCTCTGCCGATTCAGAAATTCCGAGAATCGATTCACATTTTTCAGTCTTTTCACGACGCTGTTTTCAATTTTTTCCTGATATGAATTAGCTCGCTAAATCCCATAGATGGCGCCCGGACCCAAATCCGGGGGCAAGAAGGAAGTAAAGTGTGTGTCATGGAGAGACCGTGAGCAATGGAGTACTTGACAGTAAAACAAATACAACCTGGTCCACCGGCTGTGAAGGCGATCATTTGGACAAATTTTGGATTTTCTCATCTCCAAGGGAAGAAGGAGCTTAATGCCATTATCAGGCGCTGCAGCGCACCTCCACAGGTGTGTGCCATTGTGGGCTTATTTATTTGTAACCGCTGTGAAACAGTCAGAAAATAACGTTTAATTGATCTGACCAGCTTCCTCACTGACGTTACCAGCGCTCCCTCTCCTCATTCACTCTCTAGCTCGTTCGACCACTGCTTCTCTCTCTCGTCTTTTTGAAATGAGTCGGGAAGCCGTCAGCAAATCCTAACTTTACTTTTAACGTTATCAAATGATGACCCTGTGTCCTCCCCTCTTCCTAGTAATGTTTTTGTCATATGGCAGGGTTGTACAGCGTTACAGGTTGCGTTTCTCCAAAAGTTGATTCTGGTTCAGTTTTCTCGCTGCGGCCCCTGCAGCCCTCCTCCCCCACAGCCTAAACACACAATGCACAGCAGGTCTGCTGCCAGCTGGTTATCTGAGGACGGGAACGAGAAATTAATTTTCTCTAAATGAAAAACGTAGTCTCCTTGAAGCTTATGACAAACTGCCAAAAACAAGCCAACAAGATGCAGCAGCGAAACAAGCGTTTTAACAGCTGTTATGTATTTTGAAACAGTCAATAAAATTCAGTAAATAGCGAAGCTGCCTGTTTCATCACTTTACATTCATGTAGTAAATATACAAATATCAATTAGATGGTAATCTGCATGAGAAATGGAGGAAAAGAAACAAAATTGGTTAGCCTATAATAATCACTCGCTAATAGTGATCAATGTTCTTGTATGCACTTTGCAGCTAAATGTAGCAGGCAGCTATTGTTTGTTTGATTTTGTCAATTGAAGTAGGAATTTAAGTTATTTGAGGTTTTACACTTAGTTTATCTTTGCAATCATTTTTATTTTTGTATTAAGTATTCATTTGACCCTTTGTCTCAGGGCTGCCTTGGTTTCCTGTTGACTGAGTGAACTAAAGGAACATAAATCTTACTCAGGTTGACATTTAGTAGCAAATGTTTACATTTGATTCAGTGTGATCTTTTTTATTTGAGACCTATAAAAGTGTCTACTGCAGGCAAATGGAGAGAGTAACTCAAAACATCAATCTAGAATCAAATCTATGAATGTATTGAATTGAGAACTGATTTTGAATCGCAAATCAGTTGTGAATCGAATTGTGAAACTGATAAAGAATATATAAAGATATGTTTGTGATACTATCTAATAGTGTGGAATATGATTTGTTCGACCTTAAAGGTGCAGTGTGTAGAATTTAGTGGCATCTAGCGGAACGTACTTGGCAGAAATGGAATATAATATTCATAAGTATGTTTTAATTAGTGTATAATCACATGAAAATAAAAATCACTGTGTTTTCGTTACCACAGAATGAGCCTTTTATATCTACATAGGGAGAGGGTCCCCTTTCACGGAGCCCACCATGTTTCTACAGTAGCCCAGAATGGACAAACCAAACACTGGCTCTAGAGAAGGCCACTATAGTTTCTCCTACATGCTTAAGTGGAAGGGGAAGGGTATTCAGTTGTATCTTCTGCAACCTCACCGCTAGATGCATCTAAAATCCTACACACCAGTCCTTTAAAACTACTTTGGGTGAAATAAAAAAGGTAAAACTGTATGTTAAGCGGTCACAGAAAGTGAAATTTAGTATAATATAACATCCAAACTTGCTTCTGGGAGTATTTCTTGGCCTCCTCTTCATTGTAGAACTGCAGAGAAGAGAACACATCAGATTAACACTTAAACAAAACTGCTCATGACACAACTACAGTAAGTACTACAGTATATTTGTTCAAGTATTGTACTTAAGTACAATTTTAAAGTATTTGTACTTTACTTGAATATTTATGCTACTTTATACTTTCTACTCCACTACATTCCTTTGACAGCTTTAGTTACTTTTCAGATGAAGATTTGACACAATGGATAACATAACAAGCTTTTAAAATACAACACATTGTTTAAGATGAAACCAATGGTTTCCAACCTTTTTGTCTTTTGACATCTTACAAAAAGCAGTGTGTAGTTGGGGTCACATTTCAGATGTCTATGAGTTGTTAACAGCGCCACCAAATAGTGATTTTTCCCTCTAAACTTCTCAGGTTTTCATTTAAATACTGATCCAATACTGGGTCAATTAAATATGATCCAATATTTCACTAAAACTCAGATTAGAGAAAAAGTCCCAAAAATGACAACCCCCCAATTAAAGTTAAAGTACTAATTTTGTGACTGACTAACTGATATATTATTATATATGACATCATTAGATTATTAATACTGAAGCATCAGTATGTAAACAGCATGTTACTGTTGTAGCTGCTGGAGGTGGAGCTAGTTTGAACTACTTTATATACAATTAGCTAGTTTACTCCAGTGGTTCCCAAACTAGGGGTCGGGCCCCTCCAAAGGGTCAGAGGGAAGAAGAAAAAACAAAGTTTTGACACACAAATCTGTTTTCAGTTTTGGGACTTAATCTCTAATCTTTGATTTTTGGTGAAATATTGTATAATTTGAACAGTTACTGAAATGAAACCATATGAGAAGTTTAGAAGGAAAAACAACTATTTGGAATGTGTCCCCGACTACACACTGCAAGACATCAAAAGCCAAAAAGGTTGGAAACCACTGATTTCATCTTTACCATGTGTCGTATTTTAAAAGCTTGTTATAGTATCCATCGTGTCAGATCTTCATCTGAAAGGTAAGTAAAGCTGTCAAATAAATAGGTAGAATAAGTAGTGGAGTAGGAAGTACAGTATTTCCCTCTGAAATGTAGTTGAGTGGAAGTATGAAGTAGCATCAAATAGAAATACTCAAGTACCTCAAAACTGTACTGAAGTACAGTACTTGGATAAATGTAGTTAGTTACTTTCCACCACTGTAACATTTGAGACTCAAACTGAGGCTAATTTCAATATTAGAAAACAGAAACCACTGAGAAGTTGCCAAAGCGGTCAGTAAACATCAATAAACGTCCCCGTGCGTTAATTAACGGTTGTTTAATACATCCATGGTTATAAGACGTTAGAAAACGCTCCTACTGTTAGCCTAGTAGCTAACTTATACACCGCAGTAAACCGAGTCACTGACCACATCTGGAGGAGCCGAGTGTTCCGGCCGTCGACAGCTGGAGGACATGCTTTTCGCTGACTTAGTTCACCAGTTTCTGGGGATAAAAAGTTAAGATCAGTGCAATAATGAGCTAAAATGTCCCATGTGTTGTGGTAGCAGACAACACGTGAAATAGGGAATACAGTGACGTCATATACAAACGACAGGAGCGCTTCTTCCTCCCCCTCTTTTGTTGTTGATTGGCAAACTGCTTTTAGGCGCATTACCGCCACCTTGCGGATTGCAGTGTGAACTATTTATATACAGTCAATGATCAAAAAGGTGACGGCAATGCCACTACATTTAAGTATTTGGCATTTTTACTCAAATACACTTGTTTAGGTGCCACGTAGTTAAAATTTCTGCAGAAATATGTCTCCTGGGTTTCATCAGACCTAAATACTCTCTCATTATACAACCGAAGAAGGTTGCTCTTGTTTAGGCCAGCTATTATGTTATCAATATCGGTTACTGACATATTCAGCTTTATTAATTTATCTCTCAGTTTTGAAAAGATGTGCTCTATGTTGCTGTCATGCACCACTTTGAATTCCTCTATTAAACTTTGGATTGTGGTGGCTGATAGCAGCATTTTAGCTTGCATCATCAAATAGAACAGTACCAAATTTGTCAAAAATGTGTCTTTTACATCATTGCCATCATCATCTTGAATCTCAAAATGCATGTGACTGTCTACATGGATGTCACCATCATGCCTACAGCTTGATGCATCATTATCTACTTGTGCAGGGTTCTCCAAGGAGTCTCTGTGTTTCCTGCTGATGTGGGATGTGAAAGATGATTTCACATGAAAATATTTTTTACAGTTGGGAAGGCAGGGTGTCTACAGGTATAAACAAGTTAAATTTAAGACTTTTTAATACCATTTTAAATGAAATTTCAGCCCAAACTTGCAATGGAAATACACACCAAAAGTGAAAATATACTCAATGATCAATGTCAGTTCAAAATGAACAGTAAGGTTAAATGACAATAATCGGTTGAGTTTAAATTCAGTTGGTTGAGTTTAAGTTTAACATTGTCCAAATGTGTTTAATGTGGAAAAAACAAAAAAATATCATTGCTGTCCTAAATGGTATTTATTAGAATATTCTCAGAACATTTAATATCAGCGGACAAAAATCTAGAAATCAAAATCGACAGTTGTGTGCAAACCAAACCAAGTGTTTTTCACCATGTAATGCCATGTGTGGATACGTTGCCTTGGTCTAAAATTAGGTCCCCTGAAAAAATACTAACAGCAATTCTTTTGAACTGCAAAGAAGCTACTGTACCACATTACTTGCTTATGATCACTGACCAGCTCACAATAGCAGTTTGATTTCTGTCCCGGCTAATGAAACCTTGTATTTCTGTTATAGGCCTACCTTAAACATTATAACAGTGTGAAAGCACAACTTTCACTATGTGAACCCTTGAAACAGGGAGGTGGAAAGGTAAGGAGGAGAGAGAAAATTTCTGACTGGACATTATGGCATATGCCTGAGTTCTGCTGATTATTTTCCGGCTCAATCTCAACCTCTTTCAGCTCTGTGACTTTTTCTTTGTATGATACATTTAATGTAATTTTAAAAAATTACTGAATCAGACAAACCTATCACTGCTGTACGCATGACTGAACAAGCTTCAGTTAAGCGTGACAGTGTACATTCTGCTAGGTTTCTGAAAACTTAAGTACCAGCAGAGACACCTCCTGACAGCTGGTTGTCTTATAGAAACCTCTGAACAAGTTGTTTCATTCTTTCCTGGCACAAGTCGGGGTCTGAGAACATGTTTGTTAGGTCCAAACATGCCATCTGCCTCACAATGGTGTACTTCAGTGGGCTCTTGTCTTACATTTTCTGGACGATGTTAGTTTTTTCTGTGTCACTGCATCCACGTACATCACGATCATTGGTCATTTTGCAATAGCCCTATTGACGACAGGTAGGTTTCTATGAAACCATATGAGAAGCCCACAGAACGGTAGGAGAAATACAGATATCTTGGTCAAAGTGCAGAAATTGTCTCTTCTAGCAGGGGTATTGTGAAAGACTATATGCAAAGTCTTGAGCACTTTGTCCAGCTGACAGACACTGAAGCCACTTTTGAAGGCATTGTGGAGTGTGTGTAGCCCACAGCTCCCCACCACAATCAGCTGGGCACCTCCAAACACTTCTGCATGTTCCTGCTGGAGCAGTTAAAAAAAACTTCCAGTTGACACTGGGTCTATCTATGGAAACAGAAATCATGTTTCTCAAGTCAAGCTGCTGCTCACACTCCTAGTAATTAAAAAAGATGCAGACATTAGCCATATCTCATATCTGACATTGTACTTCAGATTAATGACTGGGTCAGATGAAAAAGAATGAATTCACAAATGAAGCAACATGAGCCATTTACATAACTAAACAGTGCAGCTAGCCTATAGCCATAGTCAGTATAGGAGATGTCACCAGCCTAATACTGGTCAATTTTTGTCTGTGGCTGGTAAGTCTATATTTATATATTCGCAATACCAGAGTCTATTCTAAAATTAGACTCAGCTGGCAATAACGCACATGAAGGTCCAGTTGTTAGCTTTTCGTTGTCTGATTCAGGGTCTCGTCAAACATGATTACAAACACACCGCTTGTGCTTACATTGGCGACTAGCTGTTTTTTAATATACGGGGCCAATCCAAATTTAGCTACGTATCTGGTTTTGTCTTTTCCATATATATAAATATCTGTTCAAGCCCCGAGTCTGAAAACATGGCCTTGAACATGTCTTTAATACCGTCATTTGACTTGTATGAGTGGTGGCTTGTCCCCATCCTCAGCACCCAAATCACCTCTGCTCTGAGTGTTGGCTTAGAGCCACAAATTGTTCTAGCAAGGCCTTAGCACAGCCCGTCTACAGTGAATAATCTGGCTTTAGTTTAACCCTATGGTGTAACCAAACTTCTCTGCTTTAACGACAGTGCATACCGGAAATTCTTCCTCTTCTTCAATCTGGCAGATTAGAAAAATTCTCCCGGTGACGTGACAAAAAAACATTTAAGACCACTCAATTTGAATTTAAGACAATATAATACATTTTAAGGCCTTTCATTTGAAAAGGTGTATTTAAGACATTTTAAGACTTTTTAAGTACCCGTGGCCATCCTGGAAAGAGGCAGGTAACTTAACTTTTTCCCTATCTCTTATATGCCATTTCAAATGATCACACAAGCTGAGCAAATTGGGAGATGTATGTTCACATCCTTCAACCTGACAAATCACTGCATCCATCTGACAAGGTCTGCAGCTAACATTAGGTTTATTTGGCTGTTTGTGCTTCCGACGCATGTGGGACTTAAGTTTAGGCAGTGTCTGAAAACTGAAAGAACAAGTCAGCAAACCCTAAATTAGCCAGGTTACTATGCATTTTGATATGGTTGTAAAACCTGGAAAGCGTTCACAGATAAATTACATTGTTTGCAAACAAATGGCGTGACCATCTTGACAGTTACTGCTAACTAGTCTCTCAATAAATATGTACCATAAATTGTGAATGTCATGAGCGTGGCGTCATCTGTTAAATGTAATGTTAGTCTGTTAACGGTATATCACGTTATCTAACTACAATGAGAGACTGCTGATTTAAGTTAGTTAAACAGACAAACATAAGAAAGAAACGTGACGGATGGTCTTTGTACACGGGAAAAACTGGTGATGTAACGTTAACCAACGTTATTTGACTCTAATATTAAACTCTACTCTAACATTAAGTCAGGGCTCTACAGTGCGAGTATTTCACTCGCATTTGCTTCTAAAAATAGAGATGTGTGAACTGTAAAAATAATTTACTCGCACACTGTGCAAGTACAAATTACAACCATAAGACTATATGAAACACTAGAAGGTTTTTAAATTGAAACAACGGATCGGTCAGGAATAGACTTGCACTCACGCTGAAGAAATATTTGGTACAATAGTTAACATCATCTCTGAAGATGAAGCCCATTCATTTTTATTTTGGGTGAAAAAGGGAAGAGGAGAAAGAGGAATCCGGTGAGGGGGATTCGCAAGGTTCCACTGAGGTAGCTCACGCTAGCACGGTGGCTAACGGTAACGATGCTAACTTCAACATGGCAGCCAGTGATGACTGGACCGCTGAGAACAACATCGGCGAAGCTACAGTGACCCCTGCTGTCACTTCAACATCCAGTGTGAGCTCATTGTCCTGCTAAAAATGAATCCATTTCCAACATCAAGTCAGACTGAATGATTTATCTTAAAGAATAAGACAGCATAAATTTTGATTTACACACACACACACACGCTCACACAGAGAGTTTAAATATGTATGTAATAAATTGTAAATATGTATGTAATGGATTGTTCTTCTATTCTGTTCTTTAATAAACTTGAACTTTTTCAGTGTGCTCCTAAATTTCTTTTCATTTAGGAGCACATGTACCTTGGGGAAAATAAGCGTTGAGCACTGCATTAAGTTAATGTTTACTTTGGCTAATTTAGTCGATGTTAAATTAGCAAACAGCGAGTCCAGTCTACAAACTGGAAAATAAAAAACAAAAGATGCACTTAAAAATATAGTTTTAAAAACTCTGTGTTTAGAGTGTTGCCTAACTCACTTTCCTGCAGTCATTCACGTTAGCTTGCTGTTAACATAACCAAAAACTCCTCCTCTTAGCTAATTAAGCAATATTACACGAGAGGGTGTGCTTTACTGTCATGAATACCACATATATAGACACAAAACTGCTTTGCTAGCTCAATCTTGTTGTAACTAAGATATCATTTTTTAGAGGGACAGATTTAACTACGATGTCCTCAAACTTCACAGACATTTTTAAGCTAGTAGCGCCCTAGTATCATGTCGGATGCCGGAGTGAAAGCTATGATATACTCTCAACTGAAGGGAAAATGGCTATGATTTGCTGTGTATGAGGGTGCCAAGTAACGATGAAAAATGAAGAAGGTGTGTGTGATTGTGTGCGTGTGTAACTCGTCCCACAGTCTCAGAGTTAGATCCACTCGACAAAGGGTCTGTTTTGCTGGTAACTTAGTGACCTTGACGCTTTGGTAATAATCCAAGTATGATTTATCTTAGAAATAATACCTTATCAGCATCTTCCACATTTCTCATAATAAAAACGGGCCTAGCGGCCGTTAATCATCTCACACAGAGAACCCAAATGTTACATTACTGATTAGCCTTTTTTTTAACTTCCCTGGGAACGGTCTCTTATTGACATAAATGTTATCTTTTCACATTCACTGGCACATTCCTTTGATCATGTGAAAAATAAATAAATAAATATAACTATATACATTAAATTCATACAATATATACAAACAACAGAATACAAACATTTAGGGACACAATTCATGTTGGTGAAATTCATAACAATAGATTAAAAAAAAGTTTTAAAAAAAATCTTTAAAAAGAAATCATGAAATGGAACTATATACAAAGCCTTATGATGAACAAAGAAATTAAGACACAAGTTGAACTATTAACAAATATATACAAACAACATTGAGGAGTCTTAATATGATATATATGTATATAATTTGTCATATTAGGCATTACATTCCACCACAGACCCTTGCTTGACTGCACTAGCAGATTGATGCATGGCTGGTCAGCTGCTTGTAGCGTTAGCACAGTCTCTGGTTGGTGAAGTCTTCGCTGGACATGTCTTTTCAGACCCTTGCTGTACCTCATTTGTGGATTTCTGTGGAGTGGAGTCCTTGTCCTTTTCCTTTATTACATATGAAAGGTGCCCGGTTTTTATTTTGGTAAGAGAGGAATTAAACATCATCATCTGTCGATACTCTTTAGACATTTGCTGTTGTCCATAGACAGACATTGCAATCCAGTAATGCCGTAATTATCTTTCTGTATTCTGAATCGCACTGAATACTCACCACCTTCTCCTTGTGAGCCTTCCAGTGGCCCAACAGAGGAGATGGACTCAGTGACACACGCCAGCCTCTTACGACCTCAGATGGCCCTTGAGGGTCTTCCTTTTTTGGAAGTCCAAACCCACTGAATGTCCCACAGATTAATCTTTCCAGTACTATCCCCAATCAGAAGTATCTTCTCGTTGGTAACAACTGCACTTGTATCACACACCGCCCTGAATTTTCCTAACAGACCACCTCTGCTAATAATCGACCAGGCATAGATATGGTCATTTTTAGAAGTCAGCAGTGTGACTGTGTCAGTAGTGGCCGTCCTGGTCTGCAGACATAGAATAATAGGATTGGTAGTCACATCAGTCCTCTCGTTAGTCAGAGCAGTAGATTTTTTACATTGTTCCAGTGCCTCTGACTTTCTTTTGGTGACTGCCGGCACGGAGGTTTTTTACATAGCCTTGAGCTTTTCCGTCTGCCATGTGTGTTCGTGGGTTGTTACTGGTATCAAGCCAATAGAAAACCTCCGCAGTTTTAGCATCCCAGACAACTACATTACCATTGCTCGAGGCAGTAAACAGTATGTTTCCGTGTGTGCTCATGGAGGATATGTCATTTAAATAATCATGCTCCAAAATTCTGTTCTCAGACTCATCTAAATCCAGGTTAAAAATGACCTTTGACCGCCGTCCAGACACAAACACCCTATTGTTCATGGAGACAATACCTGTCACCTCCTTTTGCACAGTGACAGGAAGAACGCGAAGCTCTTCTCCGTTGTTGAAGTTCAGTCTCACAGTCTCACTGTCCTATCGTTGGAAACTGTAATTAATCTGGGCTGTGAACCATCAAATGCAATGGTGGTGAACCCCACATGCTGATCTGGAGTGACTTTGAATTGCATGATGGCCTTTCCTGTTAGGATATCCCATACTTTCACCACACCATTCTGGCAAATAGAGATGACTTGCTTGAATATGGAGTGATAAAGAACACTGCACAGGGGCTTGTCATGGGATGTTAACATTTCTATAAAAAGATCTGTTCCTCTTCCAAGAAATGCTCCTATATCTGAGTTAGCCAGGACTAACTCATTGTTGTACATGTTATAGCAAACACTGGAGATTGGGGCCTGTCTCATGCCTTGTACCTGGATGCTTTGCAGGCACACCCAAGTTTCCTCTGACCACAGACCTACATTGTTGTCCACGGATATACTGTAGACTATTTTGTTTCTTATGTTAAGGGTTATGTGCCTGATTGGTTTGACATGTCCCATTACTGTCTTTTTGCAATGTACATTGTCATAGGGATACGACGCCCGCAGTATGCCATCTGTACCGCCAGTCACCAGAAACTGAACTGAAGGGCAGTATTTAACGCAGGTGAAAAACTCATGGTCTTTATTGCTCTCAAATACCCTTCTATGGATTTTGCCTTGAGGTGTCTTCGGTAAGGTAGTGAGTACCATTGTTCTGGATGAATGACCACAGACAGCAAAGGAATCCAGTGATGGAAAGTATCGAATCTGATGGCATATGTCATCAAAGATGGGAAGCTTGATAGATAGAAACCCTTCCCATTTCTTTTTTAACAGGGATGACTCATCAACAGTTGGATACGTGTCCAGAGAGATTTCCTCGTATGGGTCAGTGACATTTTAGAATATCAAAATAGCAAAAAAATAAAATTGAAGTAATGTGTTAGTTTCAGCTTTTTATGTGTGAATCCACAAGTGTATTTTTCTTTTTTTTACTGCCCCTTGTAAAAGGCTATAATATATGACATTTTAATGCATTTATCTGTAAAGACCCCTGAAAAATGTCATTTGGTAAAACGAACTAATTTTCAATATTATATTACAATTAATGTTAATGACACTGTTACAAACAATCAAAATGCAATTATTGATCCACAAGTATGTTATACACAGTTGCAGCATGTCAACACTAGAATTACAAATTTTGGATATTTTGCCTTTAAAGACGACATCATGTCATTTGTCAATATTTGTTACTTTTTTTTTCCAAGTAGAAAGGCAAAAGTGCTTTAAAATCAGGCATACTTTTATATTTTATTAGCTCTTCTTCATTTTGCTCATTCATAAACTCATTTAATAGAGTATTTTGTATATTTATTTCAAAATTAAGTGTTTTACCATATGACATTTTGTTTTACCGCATGACATAGCACAACTGCAAAATACCATGGCACATATAGTATACCTAATAAGTTAAGTTGGCTACTTCTGAATAACGCAAAAGATACACAGGGCCTCTAAAGTAAACCTTTTAATGACATTAAAATGTCTTGCAACAGTTTTCTTGTTTCATACAAGAATGAATGCATTGTTAGTTTGAGGTCTTATACAATATATGAACAAGTAAATCCAATTTAAAATTTGATTTTTACCACTAGTCAATTTAAAAAGAGCACTAACTTTCTTATTTGGTAAAACATATTTACAGTTTGATTCCAAACATAACAGTCAGTTAGAAACAGCACAGTAACATTTATATCTAAACCTTATGAACACTTCTAATCTCTAATACTAATTCTCAGAATTCATTTAGTCATAGAAAAAAACGTAACACTCTGTCTAACCCCTATAACTGTAATCTATCACTTGAACAATGATTAAAACAAATCTGTCATGGTAACCTGAAATCAGTACAGTGTGCATAACATATCTGTTTTCTAACGCCCTCCCCCTGTGGCTGGTCACTGTTGTTTTCTTCAGACAGATAAGAATCTTTCCCAGTCCTCAGCTGACAATCTTGAACTTCGACTGGTTGATGGCTCTGGTTCTGAGATGACAGCTTTCACATCTGACCATGGGTGGCTCACATTCGCAGGTAACTCCAAAACGCTTGCAAAAACAGGACAGCTCTCTGTGAGAGATCTTTCCAGGGGTGTCTGTAATCACTTGGTGAATGCCCAAGGTGCCTTTGACTATTGACAAGGCAGTGGGCACAGCCTCATCCACCCTAGCGATGTCCTCTTCTGTTACCCAGTAGAGTTTTATGTGGGAACTATTTTTATTGGTTTGGGAAAGGCATGAATACTCAGATTTATGCTTTCTGTTGCTTTGTTTTTAACCAATAGGAAGTTCAGTAGTTCACTGCTTCTGGTTCTCCTGCTTCCTCCTGGCCAGTATTCTCTGTCAGAATTGGACTTTTCCAGAAAGGAAAACAATTCCTCTGGGTGCTGAATATCCCCTCCTTGCTGGACAAATGCATCTGCTTTTCTCTTTAATAAACCACCAATACCATCTGGTACACCCTTTCCATGGGACTTCTCTGAGAAGTTCCATGTGACAGCCTCAATGCCATGCATGAAAGGCAAGGTTGACATCAAGAAGAAATTTTTCTTATTTCTATATTGTGTCAGAGGGCCATCACTCATTAAGTGCACTGTAGATATTGGTGCATTTGACTGTATTTCATCCAACACAGGCTTCAAGTGTGCCCATACTGCCCGCTCATCATGTCTGAGAGAAGTGAAAATGGTAGCATAAGCTTTTGATCTTTCTGCAGTGTAGACCATGCATGTGTGGACTGTTGCTTGTCTTCGACTTCCCCCCCAATGATAGGACTGAACCTCAACACTCAGCTTGCATGAATAATTCTCAGAAAAGTCCATGTGGACTAGAGCCTCATGGTCTTGAAGGCTGTTCTTGAGAGCCCTACATTGCTCCACCTGATGGATCCATGTATAATGATGCTTTGCCAGTCTTTCCAGCTTTTCATTAAAGCTCTTCAGGAGATCTTCCCATTTTCCGGTCACTTCTCTCTTCACAAAATGTGAATAGATTTTCCCTTCTGAGCTGACTTTCTCCCTCTGCCATTGATGCCATGAAACCAGCCCAGTGTCATTTGGAATGGCTGGCTCCATCTCTGAATAGCAGCACTTTGCACACTGCCTAAACACGCATTTTTTGTTTTTCATGTCACACACAATGCGGGTGAGTGCATCAGTAATGCTTTTACTTCCTAAAAAGCCTCATTGATGCAGTTTCTCTATCATCAACCTCACATTTTCATGATCAATACAGGCACATGTGTTGCGGTCACTAGCCTTAAGCTCTGTGACATAAAATGGACGAAGGCGGGCAAAATGCCGGTATGATATGGGTGCTCCTCCTACCTCTGTATTGTATTCTTTATGAAGCTCTTTAAGAGACTTGGTCAGCACACGACGCTATTGCTTGACCTTGCTTTTAGTTACAGTGTCCTTTTTTCCCAGTAAAAGACGACTGTTTTCATCACGCGTTAGAAATCGGACCACACTGCGTCGTCTTTGTGTACCTTTCCTGAAAACTTTTTCCACTTTCTTTTTTCTAGCTGCCTTGAAGTTTGTATTCTTCAGGTTCTTAAAGCTCTTGCGGAACCTGTCAGCTCTTCTTTTTTCTCTCAAAATGTCCTTTTTTAACTGCCCAATTTCTTCTCTCAATTTCCTAACACTATTTTCTGATTTCTGGCGGGAGCTATTTTTCTTGCTTCCATGTGAAGGGGTGGAAGATGAAGATGGTCCCTCCCAAGATAATGCTGTCTCATCAGGTGCAGAGTGTTGTGACGGCCCTAGTGGTGCAGAGTGTTGCGGTGACTGTGGTGATGAGGAGTGCTGAGGAGTTCCAGGTGGCGAGGAATGCTGAGGAGTTTATTGGTTTGGGAAAGGCATGAATACTCAGATTTATGCTTTCTGTTGCTTTGTTTTTAACCAATAGGAAGTTCAGTAGTTCACTGAACCCAGTTCAGTGAGTTCCAGGAGTTCCAGGATGGTCAACTTGAAAAGGCTCCGCAAACAAATCCACTGATAGTGGCGTGAGGTTCATCACAGCTTCTGCCTGTCGCTGTCTTTCCCTACATTTCCTCTGGTTGAGCCTCCACTGTTCTCTTCTTTTTGTGGCTGCAGATGTGGTCAAGTGTTTGATGGGTTGATAATCATATTGCCCAGCTTGCTTCATTTGTCGATACCTGCAAGAATTGAAATAAATGTTTATATATGAATAATATGAATTTAATATATGAATAATATAAATATCATATTAATTCATTAGTTTATTTATTCCTTCATTTACTTATTGCACGTCAACAAAGGCACTTTATAGTTGTGCCTCTGTTAAGGACTATAAATCAGGCTTATAGATTGCTGCCTGTACTGACACAACTGACATACACTGACATTATTACCATCATACACTTTCACAGTAATACCTTTCCCTTCTCTTTTCTAGTCTCTCCTCTCTAGCAACAGGATCTGCCCTGATCTTTGCACGAAAACGTGCACCCCTCTCTATACTGGAAAGAGGCATCTGTAAAAATGTAAAATAATGTTTACAACATACGGAAACATATTACATGTTAAATGTAATTAAGAACAATTGTTCAGACTTAACAAATAGTTAAAATAATTAAAAAACAAACAGATAATTTAGTTAAATTCTCTTGTGTCATTTGGGATGACAACATGTCATTTAGTAAAACCATTTGTCCAAATGACATATTTTGTTTTTCCGCATGATGGATTTCAATATTTTCATTCTGTACAGCCAGTTGCATGGCCACCTATTGCTAACAATGACCTTGACCTATGAACTTTAAATTTCATGGGTAAATCAATAATTTTTAAATCTATAACTTTATCGTCACTTTTTAAATGTTTGACCAAATGACGCTGAAATCTGTGACACTTTGTACAACACATGGAAAAGGTGATATTAACGTAAAGTACATTTTTGAACTTACCTCCAACTCTGGTGGTCTTCAGGGGTCTTCTGAGTGATGTCATCACGTCACATGACACGAGTCATTTATCTACAATTCAAAATGGCTTCCAAAATTTGTTTTACCAAATGACATTGAGGGAAACACAAAGTGTTTTAGATATTAAAGACATTTCTTCAAGATTTATCCTATTAATACTTAACAGTGCTTTTCTGTACATTCTAAACATATGCCACAGACAAAAGTTGATGATTTTTACATATTTTTAATCATTTTAAATGAAGTTGTCTTCTTTGACATCAAGTGACTGCCGTTTTACCGTATGACATTTTTCCACTTTAATGGTATAAAAGTCAGTCAATTTTGTATTTTGCATGCAAATATAAATAGTGAGGAGGAAATGTGACGTGAGATTAAAGAATATATACAATATCAACCTCATTTAATCCAAGTGTGTAATAGTAATTTCTCCTGGAACAAAAAATCAGTGCGTCACGTCACTGACCCGTATGCATTTTTGTGGAAGAGGCTTTTCCTCTCTATGTTGTAGCTGACAAAAACAGACAAAAAGCCTTTTGTGTCACCATAGGAAATACTGCTTTAGTGCCATCGGACCAGTAGGTCATGGTATTCACTATGCTATCTTCTTTATTAAAGCATATTTGGGTTTAAGTAAATCAGGGAATTCATTGCCGGTATAGAATACCAGTTCCCTGCAAGAGGTTGCGATAGCCAGCTCGTTGAGTTTGCTGATGTACACCATGTCATTAATACACATTTTCTCCCTGTGTGAAAAAGGAAGTTTCTTTTGTATATTATTTAGTTTGATTGGGTGTGACTCCTTAACGCTCTCAGTCCAAAAGGTGAGGATTCCATCAGGGCTGATGGATAGGTATTGACCTTTCTGGTAGGTCCTGGTTGACGATATTGAAAGCTTAGACTCATCCCTCACTTGGCTGTCATCAACGTCCATCAACGGACGGAAATCACCCTAATTATTGATGTATAGTGATCTATGGGATCTGTTTTTATTGGTTTGGGAAAGGCATGAATACTCAGATTTATGCTTTCTGTTGCTTTGTTTTTAACCAATAGGAAGTTCAGTAGTTCACTGCTTCTGGTTCTCCTGCTTCCTCCTGGCCAGTATTCTCCTTAAGGCTGAGTTGCATAGAATCCCACTCGTGTTTCCCAAAGATGCCAGTGCAGTGTCCTGTGTTTGTCCATAGACAGACATTCCTATCCAATGACACAGTAATTATCTTTTTACATTCAGTTACACTTAACACACACCACCTCCTCAATGTGAGCTTGCCAGTAGCCCAACAGAGGAGGTGGACATGGTTTCTTTTTATGACTCAACAGATTTAAATAAAAAAATTTTAAAAAAATAATGAAATGGAATTATATAGAAAGTCTTGTGATGAACAAAGAAATTAGGACATAATTAATGTTGGTGAAATTCAGTGCAGAGAATCAGGATAAAGGGGAAGTGTCTGCCACACTTGGCATTATAGAGAAAAAGAGATGAGGGTTATTAATAAATCTCTCTATCTATAATGTATATATATCTATATACATTAAAGTCATACAATACATACAAACAGTCTCACTGAAGTTCCTAGTCACACTCTTGAAACCAAAGAGAAAAGGTACAGTAAAGATAAAAGTTCTTTTGGTTCCTGTACTGTGTTACAGGCCCATCACTTATAATGTGGAGGGAGGAAGGCGGCGTTTCACATTTTGTCATGGCGTCTCTCACAACAGGTTCTAAATGCGCCCACACAGCACGTTCGTCGTGGTGAAGACAGCCAGAGATGGTGCCATACACTAAATACTTAATACTTAATACTTAATAAAACAACAAAGTATAAACTACAGTACAGAATATATATATAATACCAAATAAAGTAACACCTCACCGTTTGTTCCCTAATAACCCTGTCATCCCCCCCCTCGATCCTCAGCAACTGGATCCTGGAAGCTGATTAAGAGGAAAGAAAGAGAAAGCAACAAGATGATGGAACCAAACAGAGCAAAATAACCACATTTTAAAAAAAGACATCATTCACAGGGAGCCTGAGACAATGCGTCTGCCACCACATTGTCCCGCCCCTTGATATGACGAATATCTAAGTTATAGGACTGGAGCATCAGAGCCCAGCGAATCAGCCTCTGGTTAGGGCACTGTAAGGAACTCAAGAATGTTAAAGGATTGTGGTCTTTAAAGACCATAACAGGGACAGAGCTAACATACACACTGAAATGCTGCAAAGCCAAAGTCAAGGCTAGCGTTTCCTTTTCAATGACTGAGTAATTCAGCTGATGTTTATTTAATTTCCTTGAAAAAAAAGAAACTGGCTTATCCACTCCTAAGTCATCAGGCTGTGACAGCACGGCCCCTGCACCCACAAAACTTGCATCCACTTCCAGTTTGAATGGTTTCTCCCATTGTGGAGCAGCCAAAACAGGAGCGTTACAGATGAGGGCTTTAACACTTTCAAAAGCCTTCTGACACTCTGAGGACCACATATATTTGGCCTTAGCTTTCAACATATCAGTGAGAGGCGCAACAACAGAAGAAAAGTTCCTACAAAAGCAACGATAATAACCAACTAATCCCAAAAAACGCATGAGCTCCTTCTTAGTTGTGGGTGGAGCATAGTCATCAATAGCCTGCACTTTCGCACGCACGGGACACACTCTGCCTTGCCCCACCACACCACCCAAATAAGAGACTGTGGCCTTCGCACTTGGCAAGATTAACAGTCAGATGTGCATGAGCCAAGCGGTCAAACAACCTCTCAATGCGGTCAAGATGGACATCCCAGTCATCAGAATAGATGACCACATCATCAAGATACACCGAGCAACCTTCCAGATCTCCAACAACCCTGTTCATCAAGCGTTGAAAGGTTGCTGGCGCATTCCGCAACCCAAAAGGCATCACATTATAAGAGTACAACCCCGTGGGTGTAATAAACGCAGCAATCTCACGTGCTCTTTCAGACAACGGAACCTGCCAGTAGCCCTTCAGAAGGTCAAACTTGCTAACAAACTTAGCCGAGCCGACTTGATCAATACAGTCTTCCATACGGGGAAGTGGAAAAGAGTCCGGTTTTGTGACATTATTAACTTTACGAAAGTCTGAACAAAACCTAGGAGTATTATCGGACTTTGGCACAAGCAAGCAAGGTGATGCCCAGCTAGAACAAGATGGCTGTGCAATACCACTACCAAGCATATGCTACCACAGTGGGAGAAACCATTCAAACTGGAAGTGGATGCAACTTTTGTGGGTGCAGGGGCCGTGCTGTTACAGCCTGATGACTTAGGAGTGGATAAGCCAGTTTCTTTTTTTTCAAGGAAATTTAATAAACATCACCTGAATTACTCAGTCATTGAAAAGGAAACGCTAGCCTTGATTTTGGCTTTGCAGCATTTCAGTGTGTATGTTAGCTCTGTCCCTGTTAAGTGTTGATGGTCGACTGCTTCCGGCTGCCAGCAACGTGAAAGGGCTGGATCTCGCGATTTAATTTGCAGCCATAATTTTCAGAGAAATCAACATGAACACACAGTTCATCTGTAAGCAGAGAAACTGATGGCGAGTGAAGGCGTCCAGCTGTTCAGGAGACTGAGAAGGTCTGCCATCCTGCCACTCTCTTCAATCTTTTGATATTTTGCAGATGTTTTCTCCTCCTCTGTAACAACAATCCTCTCCCACTGCTCCCATGTGACGATGCTATTATCTAGTGGGCCCTCGAACTCCACTTCATTGTAGCAACACCTAGTACACAAGCGGTACATACACTTCTGGTTGGCCGGGTCACAAACAATTGCTTCCAGGAGATCCGAAATGCTGTTAGTCAACAAAATGCCTTTCTGACAGAGCTTGTCAATAATCATTTTAAAATTGTCGTGGTCATAGCAGACACAGGTGTTTCGGTCGGACTCTTTTGCTGGAGTAACATAAAAAGGGCAGTATCTGAGGAACTGTCTGTATGAGACTGCATGGTGTTTCAGGGCGGCTGTATTGTAGTTGGCGTGGAGGTTTTTCAGAGACTGAAGCAGCACTCTCCTTTGGTGTTTAATTTTGTTTTTTGTAACGGTGTCTTTTTTACCCGACAGCATGCGGCTATTTTCTTCCCTACAGAGAAAGCTGACTACCCTCTCCCTTTTCTCCTCTGCAATTTTCTTTTTGTCTCTCTTCTTGTTTCCCTCACTTACTTTCTGTCTTTCCTTCTCTGGGTTTTTCTCGAGTTTCCGTTGCAGCTTTTTTGCCTTCATTCTTTCACTCTTAAAGGTCCTTCTTTATTTTGATGAACCAAAACCTTAGCCTTTCCTTCTCCTTCAGCACTGCTCTACGTTTTGCTGGTACTTTTCTGCACTGCCCTTACAGGAGTTGATGATGCCTGTGGTCTCTCAAAACTTGGCTGCACATAGTCATGATCAGCAAGGTTTACTATGGGCTCTGGAGGGCCATTAAGCTGGTCACTTGCTGTTGAATTCAGTGAGGGAGGAGTAAGGTTCAAAACATCAGCAAGCACCCTTTTCTTCTCTCTGTATTGCCTCTGATACTGCCTCCACTTTTCCCTCATCTTCTCCTGTTTTTGCCTGGGCAGATCTGAAACTGGGATGTTTGTGATCTTTCCCGGTCTCTTTTTCCTTTGATAGCTAAGAGTAAAAAAAGACGAATACAACAGTTAGTCTTATATCTAGAGCCTTACTTCATCTTCCATTTGAGCTTCACATCTCTCACTTACACTACCCTTTCAGGAGATCTACATCACTGATTTTACTTTCACATGAAGCATTAGCGCATGTGTGTGTGTGTGTGTGTGTGTGTGTGTGTGTGTATGTGGGGGGGGGGGGGGGGGGGGGGTTATGTGGTGGACCTTTGCTTTCTTTTAGCCAGGTAATTATGACTAATACCTGGAAAATAATCACTCACGTCAGTAAAATCCTATTTAATAAAACCTACTCCAGCAAGTAGGTCGACCCTTAGTAACGACCTAGCAACAGAGACGATTTCTAGTCCCTGCTGAATCAGCCAGCCAACTGCAGCTAATGCTTTCTGGAGATTGCAGCATTTCCCAAACTGAACAAATACCACATATATAAACACAAAAGTGCTTTTGCTAGCTCAGTCTCATTGTAACTAAGATATCCGCTGAAAAAAATAATTATAACGTGTTGTATAATTATGCATCTAAATCACTGACTAACAGCAAAGTCAACCATGCCCCGATTGAGAAAGAGCTCTATGCCATCTAATTTATTAATTTAGTGTTTATTTATTAAACCCAAAGAGATATAACCATAACCATAATTATAATACAATATTTGCTGAGTATACACTGTTCAATGATATTAATATGCTATATTATGGTACATAATATAAGTCAAATGGATATTGCTATGGCAATAAGGTGCATAATTGCCCATGAATGTTAGAATTAAGTGTACACTGAAACATGAATAATTTACACAACACAAAGTATATACATATGTAACCATATACACAGACAGTACTTGAAATATTATATACAGATGAATCAGATGTGATGGATAATGTAATAAATAAATAAAAGTCCAGATGAACACAGAGGAGAGTCACTGTACAGACTGATGGCAGCTGGCAGGAATAACTTCCTGTAGCATTCTTTGATATTGCAACTTCAATTTTACCATCATCCACAGACCTGGGAAGGTAATAGCTATTGTTCACACTTTAAGGAGGTGAGTGCCATATACATATATATATATATATATATATATATATATATATATATATATACACATACATACATACACACATATATATATATACATATATATATACACATATACATATATATATAAACATATATATATATATATATATATATACACACACATACACATATATATATATGTGTGTGTGTGTGTGTGTGTTGTGTCCTCATACACAGGAGGGGTGGTGCAGGATTCTAGAATCAAAGCCAAGTAAATATGCTGTCATAATGGTATAAAGTCAATGTCAAAGTCATTATACTCAAATTATAAATGTTAATAAATCTTTAATAAAATCCTTCTTGTAGTAATCCATCAAATCTGTACTTTATAAGTCTGCAGTTAATAAGTTGTTAAAAAATGTATCTTGGTCCTGATGGCCTCCAGCCCTTTTCTAAAAGGTGGATGATCAGAACAACATAAGAGGCACAAGAATAGAATCATATATTTAAAAAACCAAACAACAAACCCCCAAAAGAAATGAGAACTTAAGAGAAGAAATAAATTGGTAAATAAATAAAAAATAAATAAAGATTACGTGTTTACATAAGTGAGTTATGAGGTCGAGAAAGTAGCAAGTCACTTTTGTGGTTCTTTATTGTGGTGACATCATAAAGTGTTGCCATTTCTTTTAAGTTTATGACATCATATTTATTTAGCTTAGATCCTGGGATTTTGTCTTTGATATTCCAGCTTTGATCTTTTGATTGACTTCACCAAGTCAAGTTGACTGTAGGAGTGCAATGAGTTGACAATTCTATCTGATATCAAACAAATCTTTCGTGGAATCCTGTGTATAAGGAATTCTTTCGGTTCAACAAAACTTTCATCGATTGAAAACATTACCTAATTGGTTGATTTGTTATATCAAAATAATAATGGAAACACATACAGCAATAGCAGAAGACCTGCCTGAGAACACTACAATGGAGACCAAAAGTGGACTTAAAAATATTAAAGAAATGTTCGGTTATGAACATATTCCAGCGATTGTGAAGTTGTTTCGAGAAGTGGATGTTGACGGAGGTGGAGGGTTGGACATGAATGAATTTTGTGTTGCACTGGAGCAGTTATATGGAACTGTGAATAAAGAAGACCTCATTACACTCCATATGCAGATTGACACAAACTGTGATGGAACTGTGGACCTTAGTGAACTACTGAACTTCCTGTTGGTTAAGAACAGAGCAACAGCAAGCATAAATCTGAGTATTCATGCCTTTCCCAGACCAATAAAAATAGTTCCCATAGATCACTATACAACAATAACTAAGGTGATTTTCCGTCCATTTAAGAACGTTCATGACAGCCAACCAGAGGATGATTCTCAGCTGTCAATATCGTCAGTCAGGACCTACCAGAAAGGTCAATACCTATCAATCAGCTCTGATGGAATCCTCACCTTTTGGAGTGACAGCTTTAAGGAGTCACACCCAATCAAACTAAATGATATGGAAGAGAAACTTCCTTTTTCACACAGGGAGAAAATATGTATTAATGACATGGTGTACATCAGCGACCTCAACGAGCTGGTTATCGCAACCTCTTGCAGGGAACTGATATTCTATACCTGCAATGCATTCCCTGAGTTATTTCAAGCCAAATATGCTTTAATAAAAGACGACAGCATAGTGAATACCATGAACTACTGGTCCGACGGCACTAAAGCAGTATTTTCCTACGGTGACACAAAAGGCTCTTTGTCTGTTTTTGTCATCCACAACATACAGAGTAAAATCCTTTTCCACAAAGATGCATTCGATAAAATCTCTCTGCACCAGTATCCAACTGTTCATGAGTCATCCCTGTTAAAAAATAAATGGGAAGGGTTTCTATCTATCAAGCTTTCCATCTTTGATGACATATGCCATCAGATTCAATACTTTCCATCACTGGATTCCTTTGCCGTCTGTGGTCATTCATCCAGAACAATGGTACTCACTACCTTACCGAAGACACCTCAAGGCAAAATCCATAGAAGGGTATTTGAGAGCAATAAAGACCATGAGTTTTTCACCTGCGTTGAATACTGCCCTTCAGTTCAGTTTCTGGTGACTGGCGGTACAGATGGCATACTGCGGGCGTGGTATCCCCACGACAATGTACATTGCAAAAAGACAGTAATGGGACACGTCAAACCAATCAGGCACATAACCGTTAACACAACAAAGAAAGTAGTCTACAGTATATCTGTGGACAACAATGTACGTCTGTGGTCAGAGGAAACCTGGGTGTGCCTGCAAAGCATCCAGGTACAAGGCATGAGAGATGTTCCAATCTCCAGTGTTTGCTATAACATGTACAACAATGAGTTAGTCCTGGCTAACTCAGATATAGGAGCATTTCTTGGAAGAGGAACAGATCTTTTTATAGAAATGTTAACATCCCATGACAAGCCCCTGTGCAGTGTTCTTTATCACTCCATATTCAAGCAAGTCATCTCTATTTGCCAGAACGGTTTGGTGAAAGTATGGGATATCCTTACAGGAAAGGTCATCATGCAGTTCAAGGTCACTCCAGATCAGCATGTGGGGTTCACCGCCATTGCATTTGATGGTTCAAAGCGCAGATTAATTACAGTTTCCAACGATAGGAAAGTGAGACTGTGGAACTTCAACAATGGACAAGAGCTTCGCATTCTTCCTGTCAAAGTGCAAAAGGAGGTGACAGGTATTGTCTCCATGAACAATAGGGTGTTTGTGGCTGGACGGCGGTCAAAGGTCATTTTTAACCTGGATTTAGAGGAGTCTGACAACAAAATTTTGGAGCATGATTATTTAAATGATGTATCCTCCATGAGCACACACGGAAACATACTGTTTACTGCCTCGAGCAATGGTAATGTAGTTGTCTGGGATGCTAAAACTGCGGAGGTTTTCTATTGGCTTGATACCAGTAACAACCCACGAACACACATGGCAGACAGAAAAGCTCAAGGCTGTGTAAAAAACCTCCGTGCTGGCAGACACCAAAAGAAAGGAGGCACTGGGACAATATCTCTATGTAAAAAATCTACTTCTCTGACTAATCGGAGGACTAAAGTGACTACCAGTCCTAATATTCTATGTCTGAAGACCAGGGCGGCCACTACTGACACAGCCACACTGCTGACTTCTAAAAATGACCATATCTATGCCTGGTCGATTATTAGCAAGGGTGGTCTGTTAGGAAAATTCAGGGCGGTGTGTGAGACAAGTGCAGTTGTTACCACCATGTCGACTGATGGCAACGATAAGATACTTCTGATTGGGGATAGCACTGGAAAGATTTATCTGTGGGACATTCAGCGGTTTGGACTTCTAAAAAAGGGAGACCCTCAAGGGCCATCTGAGGTCATAAGAGGCTGGCGTGTGTCACTGAGTCCACCTCCTCTGTTGGGCCACTGGAAGGCTCACAAGGACAGGGTGGTGAGTATTCAGTGCGATTCAGAATGCAGAAAGATACTTACGGCATCACTGGATTGCAATGTCTGTCTATGGACAAACAAAGGAGAACTTATCGGCACCTTTGGAAAGCACGAGTGGGATGCTATACAACTCAGGCTTAAGGTGGATACTAGCCAGGAGGAGGCAGAAGAACCCAGAACAGCAACAAGAGGAAAGTATCAAATGCCATTCCCTGACTTTCCATCGGAATTACCCAGACCACCAAACGAGTATAGAGACCTCTTTGAAAAAATTAAAAAGGTAACCACAGTACCTAAGCCTATTCCAAGACTAACAAAGCAGGAAATGTCTGACGAAATGCGAGAGATTATGACTATTCGTTCATCTCTTACCAGAAAAAAATACGGGGAAATTTCAGATATAATAAGGGACGAGGACGAGGACCCCACTCCACTATCCACAAATGAGGTAAAGAAAAGGTCTGAAAAGACATGTCCAGTGAAGACGACACTAACCACAGACTGTGCTAACACTACAACCAGCTCACCACAAGAAGTCAAGAAAGGGTCTGAACACACTTCATGTCACGAACACTTCCAACCCATCTCAGATACAATGCAGCTCACATATAGTCAGACTCAATCCATACCATATCCACCTCAGATCCCGCTCACTAGAGGTCGCACTGACATTAAACAAAGCTCTCCTCAAGCAGAATCATCTCCACATATGAACAACACTCGGTCCAAATATGGACGTGTGCTCAAGATTAAGTCAAAGGATACATTCAAAGACAGTGTCCTCACATCTCCACCAGACACCCTGCCAGCCAAGCAGGAGTCTAAAAAGACATCCAACCATGTACGTTTCCCACCCATTCTTGATAAGGTTCAGCTTACACATAATCAGTCCCCATTTCATCCACATCCGCCTCAGATACCACGTACTGGTGGTCGCACTGACATTAAACAAAGCTCTCCTCAAGCAGAATCATCTCCACATATGAACAACACTCGGTCCAAATATGGATGTGTGCTCAAGATGAAGTCAAAGGATACATTCAAAGACAGTGTCCTCACATCTCCACCAGACACCCTGCCAGCCAAGCAGGAGTCTAAAAAGACATCCAACCATGTACGTTTCCCACCCATTCTTGATAAGGTTCAGCTTACACATAATCAGTCCCCATTTCATCCACATCCGCCTCAGATACCACGCACTAGTGGTCGCACTGACATTAAACAAAGCTCTCCTCAAGCAGAATCATCTCCACATATGAACAACACTCGGTCCAAATATGGACGTGTGCTCAAGATGAAGTCAAAGGATACATTCAAAGACAGTGTCCTCACATCTCCACCAGACACCCTGCCAGCCAAGCAGGAGTCTAAAAAGACATCCAACCATGTACGTTTCCCACCCATTCTTGATAAGGTTCAGCTTACACATAATCAGTCCCCATTTCATCCACATCCGCCTCAGATACCACGCACTGGTGGTCGCACTGACATTAAACAAAGCTCTCCTCAAGCAGAATCATCTCCACATATGAACAAGCCTTGGTCCAAATATGGACGTGTGCTCAAGATTAAGTCAAAGGATACATTCAAAGACAGTGTCCTCACATCTCCACCAGACACCCTGCCAGCCAAGCAGGAGTCTAAAAAGACATCCAACCATGTACGTTTCCCACCCATTCTTGATAAGGTTCAGCTTACACATAATCAGTCCCCATTTCATCCACATCCGCCTCAGATACCACGCACTAGTGGTCGCACTGACATTAAACAAAGCTCTCCTCAAGCAGAATCATCTCCACATATGAACAAGCCTTGGTCCAAATATGGACGTGTGCTCAAGATGAAGTCAAAGGATACATTCAAAGACAGTGTCCTCACATCTCCACCAGACACCCTGCCAGCCAAGCAGGAGTCTAAAAAGACATCCAACCATGTACGTTTCCCACCCATTCTTGATAAGGTTCAGCTTACACATAATCAGTCCCCATTTCATCCACATCCGCCTCAGATACCACGCACTAGTGGTCGCACTGACATTAAACAAAGCTCTCCTCAAGCAGAATCATCTCCACATATGAACAACACTCGGTCCAAATATGGACGTGTGCTCAAGATTAAGTCAAAGGATACATTCAAAGACAGTGTCCTCACATCTCCACCAGACACCCTGCCAGCCAAGCAGGAGTCTAAAAAGACATCCAACCATGTACGTTTCCCACCCATTCTTGATAAGGTTCAGCTTACACATAATCAGTCCCCATTTCATCCACATCCGCCTCAGATACCACGCACTAGTGGTCGCACTGACATTAAACAAAGCTCTCCTCAAGCAGAATCATCTCCACATATGAACAAGCCTTGGTCCAAATATGGACGTGTGCTCAAGATGAAGTCAAAGGATACATTCAAAGACAGTGTCCTCACATCTCCACCAGACACCCTGCCAGCCAAGCAGGAGTCTAAAAAGACATCCAACCATGTACGTTTCCCACCCATTCTTGATAAGGTTCAGCTTACACATAATCAGTCCCCATTTCATCCACATCCGCCTCAGATACCACGCACTAGTGGTCGCACTGACATTAAACAAAGCTCTCCTCAAGCAGAATCATCTCCACATATGAACAAGCCTTGGTCCAAATATGGACGTGTGCTCAAGATGAAGTCAAAGGATACATTCAAAGACAGTGTCCTCACATCTCCACCAGACACCCTGCCAGCCAAGCAGGAGTCTAAAAAGACATCCAACCATGTACGTTTCCCACCCATTCTTGATAAGGTTCAGCTTACACATAATCAGTCCCCATTTCATCCACATCCGCCTCAGATACCACGCACTAGTGGTTGCACTGACATTAAACAAAGCTCTCCTCAAGCAGAATCATCTCCACATATGAACAAGCCTTGGTCCAAATATGGACGTGTGCTCAAGATGAAGTCAAAGGATACATTCAAAGACAGTGTCCTCACACCTCCACCAGACACCCTGCCAGCCAAGCAGGAGTCTAAAAAGACATCCAACCATGTACGTTTCCCACCCATTCTTGATAAGGTTCAGCTTACACATAATCAGTCCCCATTTCATCCACATCCGCCTCAGATACCACGCACTAGTGGTCGCACTGACATTAAACAAAGCTCTCCTCAAGCAGAATCATCTCCACATATGAACAAGCCTTGGTCCAAATATGGACGTGTGCTCAAGATGAAGTCAAAGGATACATTCAAAGACAGTGTCCTCACATCTCCACCAGACACCCTGCCAGCCAAGCAGGAGTCTAAAAAGACATCCAACCATGTACGTTTCCCACCCATTCTTGATAAGGTTCAGCTTACACATAATCAGTCCCCATTTCATCCACATCCGCCTCAGATACCACGCACTAGTGGTCGCACTGACATTAAACAAAGCTCTCCTCAAGCAGAATCATCTCCACATAGGAACAAGACTCGGTCCAAATATGGACGTGTGCTCAAGATTAAGTCAAGGGATACATCCAAAGACAGTGTCCTCACACCTCCTCCAGACACCCTGCCAGCCAAACGGGAGTCTAAAAAGACATCCAACAATTCACATTTACCACTCATCCCTGATCAGGTCCAGCTTACACATAATCAGTCCCCATTTGATCCACACCCGCCTCAGACCCTGCTCACCACAGGCCTAAAGAAAGGGTCTGAAAAACCATCAAAGCATGTAACCTTCAAACTCATCCCAGATGAGGTTGCACTCACAAATCAGACCGAACACAAGCTGCACCCACCTTAGACCCTGCTCACCAAAGGCCATACTACTGCTACAAAGAGCTCATCAACATCCAGTCGGGGAATGCATTAAAAAGTCCACATATGGACGTGTGCTCAAGATTAAGTCAAGGCATACATTCAAAGACAGTGTCCTCACATCACCAGACACCCTGCCAGCCAAATGTGATTCTGAAAAGACATCCAACCATCTACATCTACCACCCATTCCTGATAAGGTTCAGCTTACACATAATCAGTCCCCATTTATTCCACATCTGCCTCAGATACCGCACACTAGTAATCACACTGACATTAAACAAAACTTTCCTCAAGCAGAATCATCTCCACATATGAACAAGACTCGGTCCAAATGTGGATGTTTGCTCAAGATTCAGTCAAGGGATACGTTCAAAGAAAGTGTCCTCACATCTCCTCCAGACACCATGCCAGGCCAGTGGGAGTCTGAAAAGACATGTCCAGCAAAAACGACACTAACCACAGACTGTGCTAACACTACAAACAGCTAACCATACATGCATCAATCTGCTAATGCGGTCAAGCAAGGATCTGAACACACTTCATGGCGCACACACTTCCAACCCATCTCAGATACAATGCAGCTCACATATAGTCAGACTCAATCCATACCATATCCACCTCAGATCCCGCTCACTAGAGGTGGCACTGACATTAAACAAAGCTCTCCTCAAGCAGAATCATCTCCACATATGAACAAGACTCGGTCCAAATATGGACGTGTGCTCAAGATTAAGTCAAGGGATACATTCAAAGACAGTGTCCTCACATCTCCACTAGACACCATGCCAGGCAAGTGGGAGTCTGAAAAAACATCCAACCATGTACGCTTACCACCCATCCCTAATCAGGTTCAGCTTACACATAATTGGACCCACTTTGATCCACACCTGCCTCAGACCCTGCTCACCACAGGCCAAAAGAAAGGGTCTGAATAACCATGAAAGCATGTACCACCAAAGCATGCTTATCACCCATGCCAGACAAGGTTGGGCTCACAAATCAGAACAAACACAAGCTGCACCTACCTCAGACCCTGCTCACTAGAGGCCGTACTAATGCTACAAAGAACTCATCACACATGCAGATGTACAAACTTATACATGGTGAACAGCAAAACATTACAAAAATAAAATACAATCAAAATCACTTTATGTTGTTGTTGTGTTGCAGTTCAGTAATTTTGCCAATCAAAGTGGACAAGCTCTCTGATGAGAGACGCCACGTGGGGACTCAGGGTGCCGTTTTTTTCTTTGGATCCTCTTTCCAGAGTTCTGGCTTACCGGTGATGTTGATTTGCATTTAGAGTCATCAGGGCTGATTCTCTGAATGAACCCACAAGCACACAAAAAAATACATTATTACTTAAAGCAATGTTTCCCCAGCTGTTGTAACTTGGTGCTGTATGCACTTTAATGTTAATAAAAGCATCATGTACTATATGTGCACATCTGAATAAGCCTACAGGGAAGGTACATAATTAGTTGATAATCAATCACATTCAAATCATTGAAGCTCCATCCATTACAATAAAATGTATTTTGGGTTATCTAATGCTGCACCCCTCATTTGAACAAAATGTAAGCATTTAAATTTTCCACATTTAACCTAACCCATCCATCCATCTGTATCTATACCTGCTTACACTGGGCGAGAGGCAGGGTACACCTGGAAGGGCTACCAGTCTATACAGTACATATAAAATAAATAAATATATTTTAAAAAATATTCTTTGACTCACTAATTAACCTGAAGTAAATGTCGTTGGACTGTGGGAGGAAAGCATAGCAATGCGAGGAAACTCAGAACAGAAAGGCACTGGCTGGCCAGCAAATGCATACCCAGGATGGTCTTTGAGGCAACAATGCTTCCCAATGAGCTAGCTTTTTTCCCCCCCACCGATACACCTCTCATCCCTCATCTACTACATTGTTGGTTAATAAATGTACTATATTTGATCAATCAAATGGATATCAAAAACAGAAAAACATTTACCGTACTCAAATAATGGCGTGGTTGCCATGAACAAACACAGGCCGTTGGAAAAAACAAGGGTGGATAAACTCCTGGTGCCAGTCATATAATATGCATGCTAAGTAAGCATAATGCACATTTCCATCGCTTAAATGTAATACATTCAACAATTTAATCATGCTATTTCCAACACTTTATTGTTCTGGATTACTCATTTGAAGTTTTATTGTCCTTATTCAGTCACTGTGGGTGTATGTGTATTAATGTCACAGCCAAACTGTATTTTGTAGTAACGCAAAAGTGACCCAAGTCGGCAATCAGGGGCGGAGCAGCAATTTTAAAATCAATCAATCAATCAATCAATTTTTATTTATATAGCGCCATATCACAACAGAAGTCATCTCAAGGCACTTTTCACATAGAGCAGGTCAAGACCGTACTCTTTAATATACAGAGACCCAACAATTCCCCCATGAGCAAGCACTTGGCGACAGCGGTAAGGAAAAACTCCCCTTTAACGGGTAGAAACCTCAAGCAGACCCCGGCTCTTGGTGGGCGGCCATCTGCTTTGACCGGTTGGGTTGAGAGAGAGAAAGAGAGAGGGAAAGGGGGAGGGGGGACAGAAGAAAAAAAAATCACAACAACAACAACAACAAGCACGAGCAGCAACAGCCAGGGAAGGATGCCATCAGGATTGTGAAGGACCGCGAAGGTTCGGCCCGGGACTCAGCTTTTCCTGTGAGATGAGAAAGCACAAAAAACTCCGGGGAAGAAGCAAAGTTAGTGACATGCATTGATGTTACATGAATGCATACAGATGGAGAGGAGGAGGAGGAGAGAGGAGCTCAGTGCATCATGGGAAGTCCCCCAGCAGTCTAGGCCTATAGCAGCATAACTAAGGGCTGATCCAAGGCGAGCCTGGTCAGCCCTAACTATAAGCTTTATCAAAAAGGAAAGTTTTAAGCCTACTCTTAAACATAGAGAGGGTGTCTGCACCCCGGACTGAATCCGGTAGATGGTTCCATAGAAGAGGAGCCTGATAGCTGAAGGCTCTGCCTCCCATTCTACTTTTAAAGACTGTAGGGACCACCAGTAAGCCTGCATACTGGGAGCGCAGTGTTCTAGTGGGATAATACGGTGTTATGAGCTCTTCAAGATATGATGGTGCCTGACCATTAAGGGCTTTGTAGGTTAGGAGAAGGATTTTAAATTCTATTCTAAATTTTACAGGAAGCCAATGTAGTGAAGCTAAAATGGGAGAAATGTGGTCTCTTTTTCTAGTTTTAGTCAGAACACGTGCAGCTGCATTCTGGACCAGTTGGAGAGTCTTTAGAGACTTGTTAGGGCAGCCTGATAATAAGGAATTGCAATAATCCAGCCTAGAAGTAACAAATGCGTGAACTAGTTTTTCTGCATCTTTTAGGGACAGGATGTGCCTGATTTTTGTGATATTACGTAAGTGAAAAAAGGCAGTAATTGAGATTTGATTTATGTGGGAGTTAAAGGACATATCCTGATCAAAGATAACTCCCAGATTCCTTACGGTGGTGCTGGAGGCCAGGGTAATGCCATCCAGAGTAGCTTTATCATTAGATAATGTGTTTCTAAGGTGTTTAGGGCCAAGCACAATAACTTCAGTTTTATCTGAATTTAGTAGTAGAAAATTGCAGGTCATCCAGGTCTTTATGTTGTTAAGGCATGTTTGGAGTTTGTTTAACTGATTGGGTTCATCTGGCTTCACTGATAAATATAATTGGGTGTCATCTGCGTAACAATGAAAATTTATGGAGTGTTTCCTAATAATATTACCTAAAGGAAGCATATATAAGGTGAACAGAATTGGTCCAAGTACAGAACCTTGTGGAACTCCGTGTCTAACTTTTGCCTTCACGGAGGATTCATCATTAACATGTACAAACTGAAATCGGTCTGATAAATAGGACTTAAACCAGCTTAATGCAGTTCCTTTAATGCCAATTAAATGTTCCAGTCTCTGCAAAAGGATTTGATGGTCAATTGTGTCGAATGCAGCACTAAGATCTAACAGGACAAGTATAGAGACAAATCCTTTGTCCAATGCAGTTAGGAGGTCATTTGTGACTTTCACCAGTGCTGTCTCTGTGCTATGATGCGCTCTAAATCCTGACTGAAAATCCTCAAATAAACTATTGTTATGTAGAAAGTCACATAACTGATTAGAGACTGCTTTCTCAAGGATCTTAGATAGGAATGGAAGGTTAGATATAGGTCTATAATTGGCTAAAACACCTGAATCAAGAGTAGGCTTCTTAAGAAGAGGTTTAATTACAGCTATTTTAAAAGACTGTGGTACATAGCCTGTTACTAAAGACAGATTGATCATATCTAGTAAAGAAGTGCTCACTAAGGGTAAGGCTTCCTTAAGCAGCCTAGTTGGGATGGGATCTAAGAGACAGGTTGATGGTTTAGCTGAACAGATCATTGAAGTTAGTTCAGACAAGTCTACTGGAGAAAAACAGTCCAAATATATGTCAGGATTTACTGCCGTTACCAAGGTTCCTGTGTTTGGGGAGAGAACGGTGCCTGTTAAGGGCAGGAGGTGGTTAATTTTGTCTCTAATAGTTAGAATTTATATCATTAAAGAAGCTCATAAAGTCGTTACTACTGACAGCTATAGGAATACATAGATCAGTAGAGTTATGACTCTTTGTCAGCCTGGCCAAAGTGCTGAAAAGGAACCTAGGGCAGTTTTTATTCTCTTCTATTAATGCTGAGTAATAGGCGGCTCTGGCATTACAGAGGGCCTTTCTATATGTTTTAAGACTATCTTGGCAGACTAAGCGAGATTCTTCTACTTTGGTGGAACGCCAAATCCTTTCCAATTTTCGCGATGTTTGCTTTAATTTGCGGGTTTGGGAGTTAAACCATGGAGCTAACCTCTTATGTTTTATTATCTTCTTTTTTAAGGGGGCGATGGAGTCGAGTGTTTGTCTTAGTGAGCCTGCAGCACTATCAATAAGATTATCAATTTGGGAGGGACTGAAGTTAACATAAGAGTCCTCTGTAGTATTGAGACATGGCAGTGAATTCAGTATTGACGGAATTGCTTCCTTAAATTTATCTACAACACTATCAGAGAGACATCTAGTGAGGACATTTTTGTCTAGTGGTGTATAATCCAGTAATAGGAATTCAAAAGTTATTAAAAAATGATCTGATAAAATAGGATTTTGTGGAAAAATTATTAAATGTTCAATTTCAATCCCATAAACCAGAACAAGGTCTAGGGTGTGGTTAAGACGGTGAGTGGGATTATTTACACACTGAGAGAAGCCAATTGAGTCTAATAATGAGATAAATGCAGTGCTGAGACTGTCATTATCAACGTCCACATGAATATTAAAATCACCTACAATAATTACTTTATCTGTACTAAGGACTAAATACGACAAAAACTCTGAGAATTCAGTTAGGAATTCAGAGTACGGGCCAGGAGGACGATACACTATAACAAATAGAACTGGCTGTAAAGTTTTCCAGGTTGGCTGAGAGAGACTAAGAACAAGGATTTCGAATGAGTTATAGTTAAATTTAGGTCTAGGGTTGATGATTAGGCTTGAGTTGAAAATGGCTGCAACTCCTCCTCCTCGGCCAGTGTCTCGAGGAATATGAGTATTAATATGACTGGGGGGAGTGGATTCATTTAGGCTGACATGTTCTTCATGACACAGCCAGGTTTCAGTGAGACAAAAAAAATCAATATGATGATCTGAAATTAAATCGTTTACTAAAACGGCTTTAGATGAAAGAGATCTAATGTTCAAGAGTCCACATTTAATTACCTTATTTTGTTGTACTATTGCAGTAGTGGTTTTAATTTTTACTAGATTTTCATGAATGACTCTTCTTTTGTTTACTTTGGATTTAATTGCTTTATGTGGTCGGGGGACAGACACAGTCTCTATGTGGTTTTGGGTGGGTAACTGCTCTAATGGAAGCGCAGAGAAGCGTGTAGGACTGCAGCTCTGCCTCCTGGTCTCAACTCTGGGTTGTCATGGTTTTGGTTTACTAATAAACTGGGCCATATTTCTGGATATGAGAGCAGCTCCATCCAAAGTGGGATGTATGCCGTCTCTCCTAATCAGACCAGGTCTTCCCCAGAAAGTCTGCCAATTATCTATGAAGCCCACATCGTTTGCTGGACACCACCTCGACAACCAGCGGTTGAATTGTGACATGCGGCTATACATGTCATCACTGGTCAGATTAGGCAGCGGTCCAGAGAAAATTACGGAGTCCGACATAGTTTTTGCAAATGTACACACCGACTCAACGTTAATCTTGGTGATCTCCGATTGGCGTAATCGGGAGTCATTACCGCCTACATGGAGGGCCGCCTAAAAGTGTGAGGGATCTAGAGGAGGGACATGAGCACAGCAACCCCCTGCCTTCGAGCCCTGTTCCAGTCTCAACATGCCAAATCAAAATGAATGCCATGCATTTAAACAATTTCTTCTACTACTGTAGTTGTAACCACTGCTTCAGCTTACCATAAAATAATTACTGAGACCATATGAGTGTAACAACTCATCAGAATTTATTTAGGGTCTCATAGCAGTTTACTACTTATATCCAGTTATTTGTATGAATTGCTGTACTGGTGCATAGCTATCCTTATTATGCTTAAGATAGTTACAGAGTATCTTTATCCTACTTCCTTACATACCTTATAGACATAAAATTAAAGGAAACTTACACTTCCATTAAAATGAAATGGATAGTTATAGATGCATAACAAATTGAACCCTGGTAACAAATCAGAATCAGTAAATTAATTAAATACCAAAAGTTTTCCAGGAGGTTTTGTATCAGCAGGCGTCAGTTCCTCTCCAACAGCCACAGGAAACAAGCGGTCTCTCTTCATCTGAAGTCCACCTCAAAGCTAACAGAATATCACACAAGCAGGCCACAACAAAGGAGGGAGACGCACACCCAAACTCCGCAATAATAAACTGAAGTAAACTGAACTGAAGAAATTTAATAAATATCAGCTGAATTACTCAGTCATTGAAAAGGAAACGCTAGCCTTGATTTTGGCTTTGCAGCATTTCAGTGTGTATGTTAGCTCTGTCCCTGTTAAGTGTTGATGGTCGACTGCTTCCGGCTGCCAGCAACGTGAAAGGGCTGGATCTCGCGATTTAATTTGCAGCCATAATTTTCAGAGAAATCAACATGAACACACAGTTCATCTGTAAGCAGAGAAACTGATGGCGAGTGAAGGCGTCCAGCTGTTCAGGAGACTGAGAAGGTCTGCCATCCTGCCACTCTTTTCAATCTTTTGATATTTTGCAGATGTTTTCTCCTCCTCTGTAACAACAATCCTCTCCCACTGCTCCCATGTGACGATGCTATTATCTAGTGGGCCCTCGAACTCCACTTCATTGTAGCAACACCTAGTACACAAGCGGTACATACACTTCTGGTTGGCCGGGTCACAAACAATTGCTTCCAGGAGATCCGAAATGCTGTTAGTCAACAAAATGCCTTTCTGACAGAGCTTGTCAATAATCATTTTAAAATTGTCGTGGTCATAGCAGACACAGGTGTTTCGGTCGGACTCTTTTGCTGGAGTAACATAAAAAGGGCAGTATCTGAGGAACTGTCTGTATGAGACTGCATGGTGTTTCAGGGCGGTTGTATTGTAGTTGGCGTGGAGGTCTTTCAGAGACTGAAGCAGCACTCTCCTTTGGTGTTTAATTTTGTTTTTTGTAACGGTGTCTTTTTTACCCGACAGCATGCGGTTATTTTCGTCCCAACAGAGTAAGCTGACTACCCTCTCCCTTTATATCTACATAGGGAGAGGGTCCCCTTCCACAGAGCCCACCATAGTTATACTATAGTTTCTCCTACATGCTTAAGTGGAAGGGGAAGGGTATTCAGTTGTATCTTCTGCAACCTCACCGCTAGATGCATCTAAATCCTACACACCAGTCCTTTAAAACTACTTTGGGTGAAATAAAAAAGGTAAAACTGTATGTTAAGCGGTCACAGAAAGTGAAATTTAGTATAATATAACATCCAAACTTGCTTCTGGGAGTATTTCTTGGCCTCCTCTTCATTGTAGAACTGCAGAGAAGAGAACACATCAGATTAACACTTCAACAAAACTGCTCACGACACAACTACAGTAAGTACTACAGTATATTTGTTCAAGTATTGTACTTAAGTACAATTTTAAAGTAATTGTACTTTACTTGAATATTTATGCTACTTTATACTTTCTACTCCACTACATTCCTTTGACAGTTTTAGTTACTTTTCAGATGAAGATTTGACACAATGGATAACATAACAAGCTTTTAAAATACAACACATTGTTTAAGATGAAACCAATGGTTTCCAACCTTTTTGTCTTTTGACATCTTACAAAAAGCAGTGTGTAGTTGGGGTCACATTTCAGATTGTCTATGAGTTGTTAACAGCGCCACCAAATAGTGATTTTTCCCTCTAAACTTCTCAGGTTTTCATTTAAATACTGATCCAATACTGGGTCAATTAAATATGATCCAATATTTCACTAAAACTCAGATTAGAGAAAAAGTCCCAAAAATGACAACCCCCCAATTAAAGTTAAAGTACTAATTTTGTGACTGACTGACTGATATATTATTATATATGACATGATTAGATTATTAATACTGAAGCATCAGTATGTAAGCAGCATGTTACTGTTGTAGCTGCTGGAGGTGGAGCTAGTTTGAACTACTTTATATACAATTAGCTAGTTTACTCCAGTGGTTCCCAAACTAGGGGTCGGGCCCCTCCAAAGGGTCAGAGGGAAGAAGAAAAAACAAAGTTTTGACACACAAATCTGTTTTCAGTTTTGGGACTTTATCTCTAATCTTTGATTTTTGGTGAAATATTGTACAATTTGAACAGTTACTGAAATGAAACCATATGAGAAGTTTAGAAGGAAAAACAACTATTTGGAATGTGACCCCGACTACACACTGCAAGACATCAAAAGCCAAAAAGGTTGGAGACCACTGATTTCATCTTTACCATGTGTCGTATTTTAAAAGCTTGTTATAGTATCCATCGTGTCAGATCTTCATCTGAAAGGTAAGTAAAGCTGTCAAATAAATAGGTAGAATAAGTAGTGGAGTAGGAAGTACAGTATTTCCCTCTGAAATGTAGTTGAGTGGAAGTATGAAGTAGCATCAAATAGAAATACTCAAGTACCTCAAAACTGTACTGAAGTACAGTACTTGGATAAATGTAGTTAGTTACTTTCCACCACTGTAACATTTGAGACTCAAACTGAGGCTAATTTCAATATTAGAAAACAGAAACCACTGAGAAGTTGCCAAAGCGGTCAGTAAACATCAATAAACGTTCCCGTTTGATTTATATACAGTCAATGATCAAAAAGGTGACGGCAATGCCACTACATTTAAGTATTTGGCATTTTTACTCAGTTACACTTGTTTAGGTGCCACGTAGTTAAAATTTCTGCAGAAATATGTCTCCTGGGTTTCATCAGACCTAAATACTCTCTCATTATACAACCGAAGAAGGTTGCTCTTGTTTAGGCCAGCTATTATGTTATCAATATCGGTTACTGACATATTCAGCTTTATTAATTTATCTCTCAGTTTTGAAAAGATGTGCTCTATGTTGCTGTCATGCACCACTTGGAATTCCTCTATTAAAATTTGGATTGTGGTGGCTGATAGCAGCATTTTAGCTTGCATCATCAAATAGAACAGTACCAAATTTGTCAAAAATGTGTCTTTTACATCATTGCCATCATCATCTTGAATCTCAAAATGCATGTGACTGTCTACATGGATGTCACCATCATGCCTACAGCTTGATGCATCATTATCTACTTGTGCAGGGTTCTCCAAGGAGTCTCTGTGTTTCCTGCTGATGTGGGATGTGAAAGATGATTTCACATGAAAATATTTTTTACAGTTGGGAAGGCAGGGTGTCTACAGGTATAAACAAGTTAAATTTAAGACTTTTTAATACCTTTTTAATACCATTTTAAATGAAATTTCAGCCCAAACTTGCAATGGAAATACACACCAAAAGTGAAAATATACTCAATGATCAATGTCAGTTCAAAATGAACAGTAAGGTTCAATGACAATAATCGGTTGAGTTTAAATTCAGTTGGTTGAGTTTAAGTTTAACATTGCATTGTCCAAATGTGTTTAATGTGGGAAAAAAACAAAAAATATCATTGCTGTCCTAAATGTTATTTATTAGAATATTCTCAGAACATTTAATATCAGCGGACAAAAATCTAGAAATCAAAATCGACAGTTGTGTGCAAACCAAACCAAGTATTTTTCACCATGTAATGCCATGTGTGGATACGTTGCCTTGGTCTAAAATTAGGTCCCCTGAAAAAATACTAACAGCAATTCTTTTGAACTGCAAAGAAGCTACTGTACCACATTACTTGCTTATGATCACTGACCAGCTCACAATAGCAGTTTGATTTCTGTCCCGGCTAATGAAACCTTGTATTTCTGTTATAGGCCTACCTTAAACATTATAACAGCGTGAAAGCACAACTTTCACTGTGTGAACCCTTGAAACAGGGAAGTGGAAAGGTAAGGAGGAGAGAGAAAATTCCTGACTGGACATTATGGCATATGCCTGAGTTCTGCTGATTATTTTCCGGCTCAATCTCAACCTCTTTCAGCTCTGTGACTTTTTCTTTGTATGATACATTTAATGTAATTTTAAAAAATTACTGAATCAGACAAACCTATCACTGCTGTATGCATGACTGAACAAGCTTCAGTTAAGCGTGACAGTGTACATTCTGCTAGGTTTCTGAAAACTTAAGTACCAGCAGAGACACCTCCTGACAGCTGGTTGTCTTGTAGAAACCTCTGAACAAGTTGTTTCATTCTTTCCTGGCACAAGTCGGGGTCTGAGAACATGTTTGTTAGGTCCAAACAAGCCATCTGCCTCACAATGGTGTACTTCAGTGGGCTCTTGTCTTACATTTTCTGGACGATGTTAGTTTTTTCTGTGTCACTGCATCCACGTACATCATGATCATTGGTCATTTTGCAATAGCCCTATTGACGACAGGTAGGTTTCTATGAAACCATATGAGAAGCCCACAGAACGGTAGGGGAAATACAGATATCTTGGTCAAAGTGCAGAAATTGTCTCTTCTAGCAGGGGTATTGTGAAAGACTATATGCAAAGTCTTGAGCACTTTGTCCAGCTGACAGACACTGAAGCCACTTTTGAAGGCATTGTGGAGTGTGTGTAGCCCACAGCTCCCCACCACAATCAGCTGGGCACCTCCAAACACTTCTGCATGTTCCTGCTGGAGCAGTTAAAAAAAACTTCCAGTTGACACTGGGTCTATCTATGGAAACAGAAATCATGTTTCTCAAGTCAAGCTGCTGCTCACACTCCTAGTAATTAAAAAAGATGCAGACATTAGCCATATCTCATATCTGACATTGTACTTCAGATTAATGACTGGGTCAGATGAAAAAGAATGAATTCACAAATGAAGCAACATGAGCCATTTACATAACTAACCAGTGCAGCTAGCCTATAGCCATAGTCAGTATAGGAGATGTCACCAGCCTAATACTGGTCAATTTTTGTCTGTGGCTGGTAAGTCTATATTTATATATTCGCAATACCAGAGTCTATTCTAAAATTCAACTCAGCTGGCAATAACGCACATGAAGGTCCAGTTGTTAGCTTTTCGTTGTCTGATTCAGGGTCTCGTCAAACATGATTACAAACACACCGCTTGTGCTTACATCGGCGACTAGCTGTTTTTTAATATACGGGGCCAATCCAAATTTAGCTACGTATCTGGTTTTGTCTTTTCCACATATATAAATATCTGTTCAAGCCCCAAATCAAAATGAATGCCATGCATTTAAACAATTTCTTCTACTACTGTAGTTGTAACCACTGCTTCAGCTTACCATAAAATAATTACTGAGACCATATGAGTGTAAAAACTCATCAGAATTTATTTAGGGTCTCATAGCGGTTTACTACTTATATCCAGTTATTTGTATGAATTGCTGTACTGGTGCATAGCTATCCTTATTATGCTTAAGATAGTTACAGAGTATCTTTATCCTACTTCCTTACATACCTTATAGACATAAAATTAAAGGAAACTTACACTTCCATTAAAATGAAATGGATAGTTATAGATGCATAACAAATTGAACCCTGGTAACAAATCAGAATCAGTAAATTAATTAAATACCAAAAGTTTTCCAGGAGGTTTTGTATCAGCAGGCGTCAGTTCCTCTCCAACAGCCACAGGAAACAAGCGGTCTCTCTTCATCTGAAGTCCACCTCAAAGCTAACAGAATATCACACAAGCAGGCCACAACAAAGGAGGGAGACGCACACCCAAACTCCGCAATAATAAACTGAAGTAAACTGAACTGAAGAAATTTAATAAATATCAGCTGAATTACTCAGTCATTGAAAAGGAAACGCTAGCCTTGATTTTGGCTTTGCAGCATTTCAGTGTGTATGTTAGCTCTGTCCCTGTTAAGTGTTGATGGTCGACTGCTTCCGGCTGCCAGCAACGTGAAAGGGCTGGATCTCGCGATTTAATTTGCAGCCATAATTTTCAGAGAAATCAACATGAACACACAGTTCATCTGTAAGCAGAGAAACTGATGGCGAGTGAAGGCGTCCAGCTGTTCAGGAGACTGAGAAGGTCTGCCATCCTGCCACTCTTTTCAATCTTTTGATATTTTGCAGATGTTTTCTCCTCCTCTGTAACAACAATCCTCTCCCACTGCTCCCATGTGACGATGCTATTATCTAGTGGGCCCTCGAACTCCACTTCATTGTAGCAACACCTAGTACACAAGCGGTACATACACTTCTGGTTGGCCGGGTCACAAACAATTGCTTCCAGGAGATCCGAAATGCTGTTAGTCAACAAAATGCCTTTCTGACAGAGCTTGTCAATAATCATTTTAAAATTGTCGTGGTCATAGCAGACACAGGTGTTTCGGTCGGACTCTTTTGCTGGAGTAACATAAAAAGGGCAGTATCTGAGGAACTGTCTGTATGAGACTGCATGGTGTTTCAGGGCGGTTGTATTGTAGTTGGCGTGGAGGTCTTTCAGAGACTGAAGCAGCACTCTCCTTTGGTGTTTAATTTTGTTTTTTGTAACGGTGTCTTTTTTACCCGACAGCATGCGGTTATTTTCGTCCCAACAGAGTAAGCTGACTACCCTCTCCCTTTATATCTACATAGGGAGAGGGTCCCCTTCCACAGAGCCCACCATAGTTATACTATAGTTTCTCCTACATGCTTAAGTGGAAGGGGAAGGGTATTCAGTTGTATCTTCTGCAACCTCACCGCTAGATGCATCTAAATCCTACACACCAGTCCTTTAAAACTACTTTGGGTGAAATAAAAAAGGTAAAACTGTATGTTAAGCGGTCACAGAAAGTGAAATTTAGTATAATATAACATCCAAACTTGCTTCTGGGAGTATTTCTTGGCCTCCTCTTCATTGTAGAACTGCAGAGAAGAGAACACATCAGATTAACACTTCAACAAAACTGCTCACGACACAACTACAGTAAGTACTACAGTATATTTGTTCAAGTATTGTACTTAAGTACAATTTTAAAGTAATTGTACTTTACTTGAATATTTATGCTACTTTATACTTTCTACTCCACTACATTCCTTTGACAGTTTTAGTTACTTTTCAGATGAAGATTTGACACAATGGATAACATAACAAGCTTTTAAAATACAACACATTGTTTAAGATGAAACCAATGGTTTCCAACCTTTTTGTCTTTTGACATCTTACAAAAAGCAGTGTGTAGTTGGGGTCACATTTCAGATTGTCTATGAGTTGTTAACAGCGCCACCAAATAGTGATTTTTCCCTCTAAACTTCTCAGGTTTTCATTTAAATACTGATCCAATACTGGGTCAATTAAATATGATCCAATATTTCACTAAAACTCAGATTAGAGAAAAAGTCCCAAAAATGACAACCCCCCAATTAAAGTTAAAGTACTAATTTTGTGACTGACTGACTGATATTATTATATATGACATGATTAGATTATTAATACTGAAGCATCAGTATGTAAGCAGCATGTTACTGTTGTAGCTGCTGGAGGTGGAGCTAGTTTGAACTACTTTATATACAATTAGCTAGTTTACTCCAGTGGTTCCCAAACTAGGGGTCGGGCCCCTCCAAAGGGTCAGAGGGAAGAAGAAAAAACAAAGTTTTGACACACAAATCTGTTTTCAGTTTTGGGACTTTATCTCTAATCTTTGATTTTTGGTGAAATATTGTACAATTTGAACAGTTACTGAAATGAAACCATATGAGAAGTTTAGAAGGAAAAACAACTATTTGGAATGTGACCCCGACTACACACTGCAAGACATCAAAAGCCAAAAAGCTTGTTATAGTATCCATCGTGTCAGATCTTCATCTGAAAGGTAAGTAAAGCTGTCAAATAAATAGGTAGAATAAGTAGTGGAGTAGGAAGTACAGTATTTCCCTCTGAAATGTAGTTGAGTGGAAGTATGAAGTAGCATCAAATAGAAATACTCAAGTACCTCAAAACTGTACTGAAGTACAGTACTTGGATAAATGTAGTTAGTTACTTTCCACCACTGTAACATTTGAGACTCAAACTGAGGCTAATTTCAATATTAGAAAACAGAAACCACTGAGAAGTTGCCAAAGCGGTCAGTAAACATCAATAAACGTTCCCGTTTGATTTATATACAGTCAATGATCAAAAAGGTGACGGCAATGCCACTACATTTAAGTATTTGGCATTTTTACTCAGTTACACTTGTTTAGGTGCCACGTAGTTAAAATTTCTGCAGAAATATGTCTCCTGGGTTTCATCAGACCTAAATACTCTCTCATTATACAACCGAAGAAGGTTGCTCTTGTTTAGGCCAGCTATTATGTTATCAATATCGGTTACTGACATATTCAGCTTTATTAATTTATCTCTCAGTTTTGAAAAGATGTGCTCTATGTTGCTGTCATGCACCACTTGGAATTCCTCTATTAAAATTTGGATTGTGGTGGCTGATAGCAGCATTTTAGCTTGCATCATCAAATAGAACAGTACCAAATTTGTCAAAAATGTGTCTTTTACATCATTGCCATCATCATCTTGAATCTCAAAATGCATGTGACTGTCTACATGGATGTCACCATCATGCCTACAGCTTGATGCATCATTATCTACTTGTGCAGGGTTCTCCAAGGAGTCTCTGTGTTTCCTGCTGATGTGGGATGTGAAAGATGATTTCACATGAAAATATTTTTTACAGTTGGGAAGGCAGGGTGTCTACAGGTATAAACAAGTTAAATTTAAGACTTTTTAATACCTTTTTAATACCATTTTAAATGAAATTTCAGCCCAAACTTGCAATGGAAATACACACCAAAAGTGAAAATATACTCAATGATCAATGTCAGTTCAAAATGAACAGTAAGGTTCAATGACAATAATCGGTTGAGTTTAAATTCAGTTGGTTGAGTTTAAGTTTAACATTGCATTGTCCAAATGTGTTTAATGTGGGAAAAAAACAAAAAATATCATTGCTGTCCTAAATGTTATTTATTAGAATATTCTCAGAACATTTAATATCAGCGGACAAAAATCTAGAAATCAAAATCGACAGTTGTGTGCAAACCAAACCAAGTATTTTTCACCATGTAATGCCATGTGTGGATACGTTGCCTTGGTCTAAAATTAGGTCCCCTGAAAAAATACTAACAGCAATTCTTTTGAACTGCAAAGAAGCTACTGTACCACATTACTTGCTTATGATCACTGACCAGCTCACAATAGCAGTTTGATTTCTGTCCCGGCTAATGAAACCTTGTATTTCTGTTATAGGCCTACCTTAAACATTATAACAGCGTGAAAGCACAACTTTCACTGTGTGAACCCTTGAAACAGGGAAGTGGAAAGGTAAGGAGGAGAGAGAAAATTCCTGACTGGACATTATGGCATATGCCTGAGTTCTGCTGATTATTTTCCGGCTCAATCTCAACCTCTTTCAGCTCTGTGACTTTTTCTTTGTATGATACATTTAATGTAATTTTAAAAAATTACTGAATCAGACAAACCTATCACTGCTGTATGCATGACTGAACAAGCTTCAGTTAAGCGTGACAGTGTACATTCTGCTAGGTTTCTGAAAACTTAAGTACCAGCAGAGACACCTCCTGACAGCTGGTTGTCTTGTAGAAACCTCTGAACAAGTTGTTTCATTCTTTCCTGGCACAAGTCGGGGTCTGAGAACATGTTTGTTAGGTCCAAACAAGCCATCTGCCTCACAATGGTGTACTTCAGTGGGCTCTTGTCTTACATTTTCTGGACGATGTTAGTTTTTTCTGTGTCACTGCATCCACGTACATCATGATCATTGGTCATTTTGCAATAGCCCTATTGACGACAGGTAGGTTTCTATGAAACCATATGAGAAGCCCACAGAACGGTAGGGGAAATACAGATATCTTGGTCAAAGTGCAGAAATTGTCTCTTCTAGCAGGGGTATTGTGAAAGACTATATGCAAAGTCTTGAGCACTTTGTCCAGCTGACAGACACTGAAGCCACTTTTGAAGGCATTGTGGAGTGTGTGTAGCCCACAGCTCCCCACCACAATCAGCTGGGCACCTCCAAACACTTCTGCATGTTCCTGCTGGAGCAGTTAAAAAAAACTTCCAGTTGACACTGGGTCTATCTATGGAAACAGAAATCATGTTTCTCAAGTCAAGCTGCTGCTCACACTCCTAGTAATTAAAAAAGATGCAGACATTAGCCATATCTCATATCTGACATTGTACTTCAGATTAATGACTGGGTCAGATGAAAAAGAATGAATTCACAAATGAAGCAACATGAGCCATTTACATAACTAACCAGTGCAGCTAGCCTATAGCCATAGTCAGTATAGGAGATGTCACCAGCCTAATACTGGTCAATTTTTGTCTGTGGCTGGTAAGTCTATATTTATATATTCGCAATACCAGAGTCTATTCTAAAATTCAACTCAGCTGGCAATAACGCACATGAAGGTCCAGTTGTTAGCTTTTCGTTGTCTGATTCAGGGTCTCGTCAAACATGATTACAAACACACCGCTTGTGCTTACATCGGCGACTAGCTGTTTTTTAATATACGGGGCCAATCCAAATTTAGCTACGTATCTGGTTTTGTCTTTTCCACATATATAAATATCTGTTCAAGCCCCAAATCAAAATGAATGCCATGCATTTAAACAATTTCTTCTACTACTGTAGTTGTAACCACTGCTTCAGCTTACCATAAAATAATTACTGAGACCATATGAGTGTAAAAACTCATCAGAATTTATTTAGGGTCTCATAGCGGTTTACTACTTATATCCAGTTATTTGTATGAATTGCTGTACTGGTGCATAGCTATCCTTATTATGCTTAAGATAGTTACAGAGTATCTTTATCCTACTTCCTTACATACCTTATAGACATAAAATTAAAGGAAACTTACACTTCCATTAAAATGAAATGGATAGTTATAGATGCATAACAAATTGAACCCTGGTAACAAATCAGAATCAGTAAATTAATTAAATACCAAAAGTTTTCCAGGAGGTTTTGTATCAGCAGGCGTCAGTTCCTCTCCAACAGCCACAGGAAACAAGCGGTCTCTCTTCATCTGAAGTCCACCTCAAAGCTAACAGAATATCACACAAGCAGGCCACAACAAAGGAGGGAGACGCACACCCAAACTCCGCAATAATAAACTGAAGTAAACTGAACTGAAGAAATTTAATAAATATCAGCTGAATTACTCAGTCATTGAAAAGGAAACGCTAGCCTTGATTTTGGCTTTGCAGCATTTCAGTGTGTATGTTAGCTCTGTCCCTGTTAAGTGTTGATGGTCGACTGCTTCCGGCTGCCAGCAACGTGAAAGGGCTGGATCTCGCGATTTAATTTGCAGCCATAATTTTCAGAGAAATCAACATGAACACACAGTTCATCTGTAAGCAGAGAAACTGATGGCGAGTGAAGGCGTCCAGCTGTTCAGGAGACTGAGAAGGTCTGCCATCCTGCCACTCTTTTCAATCTTTTGATATTTTGCAGATGTTTTCTCCTCCTCTGTAACAACAATCCTCTCCCACTGCTCCCATGTGACGATGCTATTATCTAGTGGGCCCTCGAACTCCACTTCATTGTAGCAACACCTAGTACACAAGCGGTACATACACTTCTGGTTGGCCGGGTCACAAACAATTGCTTCCAGGAGATCCGAAATGCTGTTAGTCAACAAAATGCCTTTCTGACAGAGCTTGTCAATAATCATTTTAAAATTGTCGTGGTCATAGCAGACACAGGTGTTTCGGTCGGACTCTTTTGCTGGAGTAACATAAAAAGGGCAGTATCTGAGGAACTGTCTGTATGAGACTGCATGGTGTTTCAGGGCGGTTGTATTGTAGTTGGCGTGGAGGTCTTTCAGAGACTGAAGCAGCACTCTCCTTTGGTGTTTAATTTTGTTTTTTGTAACGGTGTCTTTTTTACCCGACAGCATGCGGTTATTTTCGTCCCAACAGAGTAAGCTGACTACCCTCTCCCTTTATATCTACATAGGGAGAGGGTCCCCTTCCACAGAGCCCACCATAGTTATACTATAGTTTCTCCTACATGCTTAAGTGGAAGGGGAAGGGTATTCAGTTGTATCTTCTGCAACCTCACCGCTAGATGCATCTAAATCCTACACACCAGTCCTTTAAAACTACTTTGGGTGAAATAAAAAAGGTAAAACTGTATGTTAAGCGGTCACAGAAAGTGAAATTTAGTATAATATAACATCCAAACTTGCTTCTGGGAGTATTTCTTGGCCTCCTCTTCATTGTAGAACTGCAGAGAAGAGAACACATCAGATTAACACTTCAACAAAACTGCTCACGACACAACTACAGTAAGTACTACAGTATATTTGTTCAAGTATTGTACTTAAGTACAATTTTAAAGTAATTGTACTTTACTTGAATATTTATGCTACTTTATACTTTCTACTCCACTACATTCCTTTGACAGTTTTAGTTACTTTTCAGATGAAGATTTGACACAATGGATAACATAACAAGCTTTTAAAATACAACACATTGTTTAAGATGAAACCAATGGTTTCCAACCTTTTTGTCTTTTGACATCTTACAAAAAGCAGTGTGTAGTTGGGGTCACATTTCAGATTGTCTATGAGTTGTTAACAGCGCCACCAAATAGTGATTTTTCCCTCTAAACTTCTCAGGTTTTCATTTAAATACTGATCCAATACTGGGTCAATTAAATATGATCCAATATTTCACTAAAACTCAGATTAGAGAAAAAGTCCCAAAAATGACAACCCCCCAATTAAAGTTAAAGTACTAATTTTGTGACTGACTGACTGATATTATTATATATGACATGATTAGATTATTAATACTGAAGCATCAGTATGTAAGCAGCATGTTACTGTTGTAGCTGCTGGAGGTGGAGCTAGTTTGAACTACTTTATATACAATTAGCTAGTTTACTCCAGTGGTTCCCAAACTAGGGGTCGGGCCCCTCCAAAGGGTCAGAGGGAAGAAGAAAAAACAAAGTTTTGACACACAAATCTGTTTTCAGTTTTGGGACTTTATCTCTAATCTTTGATTTTTGGTGAAATATTGTACAATTTGAACAGTTACTGAAATGAAACCATATGAGAAGTTTAGAAGGAAAAACAACTATTTGGAATGTGACCCCGACTACACACTGCAAGACATCAAAAGCCAAAAAGGTTGGAGACCACTGATTTCATCTTTACCATGTGTCGTATTTTAAAAGCTTGTTATAGTATCCATCGTGTCAGATCTTCATCTGAAAGGTAAGTAAAGCTGTCAAATAAATAGGTAGAATAAGTAGTGGAGTAGGAAGTACAGTATTTCCCTCTGAAATGTAGTTGAGTGGAAGTATGAAGTAGCATCAAATAGAAATACTCAAGTACCTCAAAACTGTACTGAAGTACAGTACTTGGATAAATGTAGTTAGTTACTTTCCACCACTGTAACATTTGAGACTCAAACTGAGGCTAATTTCAATATTAGAAAACAGAAACCACTGAGAAGTTGCCAAAGCGGTCAGTAAACATCAATAAACGTTCCCGTTTGATTTATATACAGTCAATGATCAAAAAGGTGACGGCAATGCCACTACATTTAAGTATTTGGCATTTTTACTCAGTTACACTTGTTTAGGTGCCACGTAGTTAAAATTTCTGCAGAAATATGTCTCCTGGGTTTCATCAGACCTAAATACTCTCTCATTATACAACCGAAGAAGGTTGCTCTTGTTTAGGCCAGCTATTATGTTATCAATATCGGTTACTGACATATTCAGCTTTATTAATTTATCTCTCAGTTTTGAAAAGATGTGCTCTATGTTGCTGTCATGCACCACTTGGAATTCCTCTATTAAAATTTGGATTGTGGTGGCTGATAGCAGCATTTTAGCTTGCATCATCAAATAGAACAGTACCAAATTTGTCAAAAATGTGTCTTTTACATCATTGCCATCATCATCTTGAATCTCAAAATGCATGTGACTGTCTACATGGATGTCACCATCATGCCTACAGCTTGATGCATCATTATCTACTTGTGCAGGGTTCTCCAAGGAGTCTCTGTGTTTCCTGCTGATGTGGGATGTGAAAGATGATTTCACATGAAAATATTTTTTACAGTTGGGAAGGCAGGGTGTCTACAGGTATAAACAAGTTAAATTTAAGACTTTTTAATACCTTTTTAATACCATTTTAAATGAAATTTCAGCCCAAACTTGCAATGGAAATACACACCAAAAGTGAAAATATACTCAATGATCAATGTCAGTTCAAAATGAACAGTAAGGTTCAATGACAATAATCGGTTGAGTTTAAATTCAGTTGGTTGAGTTTAAGTTTAACATTGCATTGTCCAAATGTGTTTAATGTGGGAAAAAAACAAAAAATATCATTGCTGTCCTAAATGTTATTTATTAGAATATTCTCAGAACATTTAATATCAGCGGACAAAAATCTAGAAATCAAAATCGACAGTTGTGTGCAAACCAAACCAAGTATTTTTCACCATGTAATGCCATGTGTGGATACGTTGCCTTGGTCTAAAATTAGGTCCCCTGAAAAAATACTAACAGCAATTCTTTTGAACTGCAAAGAAGCTACTGTACCACATTACTTGCTTATGATCACTGACCAGCTCACAATAGCAGTTTGATTTCTGTCCCGGCTAATGAAACCTTGTATTTCTGTTATAGGCCTACCTTAAACATTATAACAGCGTGAAAGCACAACTTTCACTGTGTGAACCCTTGAAACAGGGAAGTGGAAAGGTAAGGAGGAGAGAGAAAATTCCTGACTGGACATTATGGCATATGCCTGAGTTCTGCTGATTATTTTCCGGCTCAATCTCAACCTCTTTCAGCTCTGTGACTTTTTCTTTGTATGATACATTTAATGTAATTTTAAAAAATTACTGAATCAGACAAACCTATCACTGCTGTATGCATGACTGAACAAGCTTCAGTTAAGCGTGACAGTGTACATTCTGCTAGGTTTCTGAAAACTTAAGTACCAGCAGAGACACCTCCTGACAGCTGGTTGTCTTGTAGAAACCTCTGAACAAGTTGTTTCATTCTTTCCTGGCACAAGTCGGGGTCTGAGAACATGTTTGTTAGGTCCAAACAAGCCATCTGCCTCACAATGGTGTACTTCAGTGGGCTCTTGTCTTACATTTTCTGGACGATGTTAGTTTTTTCTGTGTCACTGCATCCACGTACATCATGATCATTGGTCATTTTGCAATAGCCCTATTGACGACAGGTAGGTTTCTATGAAACCATATGAGAAGCCCACAGAACGGTAGGGGAAATACAGATATCTTGGTCAAAGTGCAGAAATTGTCTCTTCTAGCAGGGGTATTGTGAAAGACTATATGCAAAGTCTTGAGCACTTTGTCCAGCTGACAGACACTGAAGCCACTTTTGAAGGCATTGTGGAGTGTGTGTAGCCCACAGCTCCCCACCACAATCAGCTGGGCACCTCCAAACACTTCTGCATGTTCCTGCTGGAGCAGTTAAAAAAAACTTCCAGTTGACACTGGGTCTATCTATGGAAACAGAAATCATGTTTCTCAAGTCAAGCTGCTGCTCACACTCCTAGTAATTAAAAAAGATGCAGACATTAGCCATATCTCATATCTGACATTGTACTTCAGATTAATGACTGGGTCAGATGAAAAAGAATGAATTCACAAATGAAGCAACATGAGCCATTTACATAACTAACCAGTGCAGCTAGCCTATAGCCATAGTCAGTATAGGAGATGTCACCAGCCTAATACTGGTCAATTTTTGTCTGTGGCTGGTAAGTCTATATTTATATATTCGCAATACCAGAGTCTATTCTAAAATTCAACTCAGCTGGCAATAACGCACATGAAGGTCCAGTTGTTAGCTTTTCGTTGTCTGATTCAGGGTCTCGTCAAACATGATTACAAACACACCGCTTGTGCTTACATCGGCGACTAGCTGTTTTTTAATATACGGGGCCAATCCAAATTTAGCTACGTATCTGGTTTTGTCTTTTCCACATATATAAATATCTGTTCAAGCCCCAAATCAAAATGAATGCCATGCATTTAAACAATTTCTTCTACTACTGTAGTTGTAACCACTGCTTCAGCTTACCATAAAATAATTACTGAGACCATATGAGTGTAAAAACTCATCAGAATTTATTTAGGGTCTCATAGCGGTTTACTACTTATATCCAGTTATTTGTATGAATTGCTGTACTGGTGCATAGCTATCCTTATTATGCTTAAGATAGTTACAGAGTATCTTTATCCTACTTCCTTACATACCTTATAGACATAAAATTAAAGGAAACTTACACTTCCATTAAAATGAAATGGATAGTTATAGATGCATAACAAATTGAACCCTGGTAACAAATCAGAATCAGTAAATTAATTAAATACCAAAAGTTTTCCAGGAGGTTTTGTATCAGCAGGCGTCAGTTCCTCTCCAACAGCCACAGGAAACAAGCGGTCTCTCTTCATCTGAAGTCCACCTCAAAGCTAACAGAATATCACACAAGCAGGCCACAACAAAGGAGGGAGACGCACACCCAAACTCCGCAATAATAAACTGAAGTAAACTGAACTGAAGAAATTTAATAAATATCAGCTGAATTACTCAGTCATTGAAAAGGAAACGCTAGCCTTGATTTTGGCTTTGCAGCATTTCAGTGTGTATGTTAGCTCTGTCCCTGTTAAGTGTTGATGGTCGACTGCTTCCGGCTGCCAGCAACGTGAAAGGGGCTGGATCTCGCGATTTAATTTGCAGCCATAATTTTCAGAGAAATCAACATGAACACACAGTTCATCTGTAAGCAGAGAAACTGATGGCGAGTGAAGGCGTCCAGCTGTTCAGGAGACTGAGAAGGTCTGCCATCCTGCCACTCTTTTCAATCTTTTGATATTTTGCAGATGTTTTCTCCTCCTCTGTAACAACAATCCTCTCCCACTGCTCCCATGTGACGATGCTATTATCTAGTGGGCCCTCGAACTCCACTTCATTGTAGCAACACCTAGTTACACAAGCGGTACATACACTTCTGGGTTGGGCCGGGTCACAAACAATTGCTTCCAGGAGATCCGAAATGCTGTTAGTCAACAAAATGCCTTTCTGACAGAGCTTGTCAATAATCATTTTAAAATTGTCGTGGTCATAGCAGACACAGGTGTTTCGGTCGGACTCTTTTGCTGGAGTAACATAAAAAGGGCAGTATCTGAGGAACTGTCTGTATGAGACTGCATGGTGTTTCAGGGCGGTTGTATTGTAGTTGGCGTGGGAGGTCTTTCAGGAGACTGAAGCAGCACTCTCCTTTGGTGTTTAATTTTGTTTTTTGTAACGGGTGTCTTTTTTACCCGACAGCATGCGGTTATTTTCGGTCCCAACAGAGTAAGCTGACTACCCTCTCCCTTTATATCTACATAGGGAGGAGGGTCCCCCTTCCACAGAGCCCACCATAGTTTATACTATAGTTTCTCCTACATGCTTAAGTGGAAGGGGAAGGGGTATTCAGTTGTATCTTCTGCAACCTCACCGCTAGATGCATCTAAATCCTACACACCAGTCTTTTAAAACTACTTTGGGTGAAATAAAAAAGGTAAAACTGTATGTTAAGCGGTCACAGAAAGTGAAATTTAGTATAATATAACATCCAAACTTGCTTCTGGGAGTATTTCTTGGCCCTCCTCTTCATTGTAGAACTGCAGAGAAGAGAACACATCAGATTAACACTTCAACAAAACTGCTCACGACACAACTACAGTAAGTACTACAGTATATTTGTTCAAGTATTGTACTTAAGTACAATTTTAAAGTAATTGTACTTTACTTGAATATTTATGCTACTTTATACTTTCTACTCCACTACATTCCTTTGACAGTTTTAGTTACTTTTCAGATGAAGATTTGACACAATGGGATAACATAACAAGCTTTTAAATTAAGATGAAACCAATGGTTTCCAACCTTTTTGTCTTTTGACATCTTACAAAAAGCAGTGTGTAGTTGGGGTCACATTTCAGATTGTCTATGAGTTGTTAACAGCGCCACCAAATAGTGATTTTTCCCTCTAAACTTCTCAGGTTTTCATTTAAATACTGATCCAATACTGGGTCAATTAAATATGATCCAATATTTCACTAAAACTCAGATTAGAGAAAAAGTCCCAAAAATGACAACCCCCCAATTAAAGTTAAAGTACTAATTTTGTGACTGACTGACTGATATATTATTATATATGACATGATTAGATTATTAATACTGAAGCATCAGTATGTAAGCAGCATGTTACTGTTGTAGCTGCTGGAGGTGGAGCTAGTTTGAACTACTTTATATACAATTAGCTAGTTTACTCCAGTGGTTCCCAAACTAGGGGTCGGGCCCCTCCAAAGGGTCAGAGGGAAGAAGAAAAAACAAAGTTTTGACATACAAATCTGTTTTCAGTTTTGGGACTTTATCTCTAATCTTTGATTTTTGGTGAAATATTGTACAATTTGAACAGTTACTGAAATGAAACCATATGAGAAGTTTAGAAGGAAAAACAACTATTTGGAATGTGACCCCGACTACACACTGCAAGACATCAAAAGCCAAAAAGGTTGGAGACCACTGATTTCATCTTTACCATGTGTCGTATTTTAAAAGCTTGTTATAGTATCCATCGTGTCAGATCTTCATCTGAAAGGTAAGTAAAGCTGTCAAATAAATAGGTAGAATAAGTAGTGGAGTAGGAAGTACAGTATTTCCCTCTGAAATGTAGTTGAGTGGAAGTATGAAGTAGCATCAAATAGAAATACTCAAGTACCTCAAAACTGTACTGAAGTACAGTACTTGGATAAATGTAGTTAGTTACTTTCCACCACTGTAACATTTGAGACTCAAACTGAGGCTAATTTCAATATTAGAAAACAGAAACCACTGAGAAGTTGCCAAAGCGGTCAGTAAACATCAATAAACGTTCCCGTTTGATTTATATACAGTCAATGATCAAAAAGGTGACGGCAATGCCACTACATTTAAGTATTTGGCATTTTTACTCAGTTACACTTGTTTAGGTGCCACGTAGTTAAAATTTCTGCAGAAATATGTCTCCTGGGTTTCATCAGACCTAAATACTCTCTCATTATACAACCGAAGAAGGTTGCTCTTGTTTAGGCCAGCTATTATGTTATCAATATCGGTTACTGACATATTCAGCTTTATTAATTTATCTCTCAGTTTTGAAAAGATGTGCTCTATGTTGCTGTCATGCACCACTTGGAATTCCTCTATTAAAATTTGGATTGTGGTGGCTGATAGCAGCATTTTAGCTTGCATCATCAAATAGAACAGTACCAAATTTGTCAAAAATGTGTCTTTTACATCATTGCCATCATCATCTTGAATCTCAAAATGCATGTGACTGTCTACATGGATGTCACCATCATGCCTACAGCTTGATGCATCATTATCTACTTGTGCAGGGTTCTCCAAGGAGTCTCTGTGTTTCCTGCTGATGTGGGATGTGAAAGATGATTTCACATGAAAATATTTTTTACAGTTGGGAAGGCAGGGTGTCTACAGGTATAAACAAGTTAAATTTAAGACTTTTTAATACCTTTTTAATACCATTTTAAATGAAATTTCAGCCCAAACTTGCAATGGAAATACACACCAAAAGTGAAAATATACTCAATGATCAATGTCAGTTCAAAATGAACAGTAAGGTTCAATGACAATAATCGGTTGAGTTTAAATTCAGTTGGTTGAGTTTAAGTTTAACATTGCATTGTCCAAATGTGTTTAATGTGGGAAAAAAACAAAAAATATCATTGCTGTCCTAAATGTTATTTATTAGAATATTCTCAGAACATTTAATATCAGCGGACAAAAATCTAGAAATCAAAATCGACAGTTGTGTGCAAACCAAACCAAGTGTTTTTCACCATGTAATGCCATGTGTGGATATGTTGCCTTGGTCTAAAATTAGGTCCCCTGAAAAAATACTAACAGCAATTCTTTTGAACTGCAAAGAAGCTACTGTACCACATTACTTGCTTATGATCACTGACCAGCTCACAATAGCAGTTTGATTTCTGTCCCGGCTAATGAAACCTTGTATTTCTGTTATAGGCCTACCTTAAACATTATAACAGCGTGAAAGCACAACTTTCACTGTGTGAACCCTTGAAACAGGGAAGTGGAAAGGTAAGGAGGAGAGAGAAAATTCCTGACTGGACATTATGGCATATGCCTGAGTTCTGCTGATTATTGTCCGGCTCAATCTCAACCTCTTTCAGCTCTGTGACTTTTTCTTTGTATGATACATTTAATGTAATTTTAAAAAATTACTGAATCAGACAAACCTATCACTGCTGTATGCATGACTGAACAAGCTTCAGTTAAGCATGACAGTGTACATTCTGCTAGGTTTCTGAAAACTTAAGTACCAGCAGAGACACCTCCTGACAGCTGGTTGTCTTGTAGAAACCTCTGAACAAGTTGTTTCATTCTTTCCTGGCACAAGTCGGGGTCTGAGAACATGTTTGTTAGGTCCAAACAAGCCATCTGCCTCACAATGGTGTACTTCAGTGGGCTCTTGTCTTACATTTTCTGGACGATGTTAGTTTTTTCTGTGTCACTGCATCCACGTACATCATGATCATTGGTCATTTTGCAATAGCCCTATTGACGACAGGTAGGTTTCTATGAAACCATATGAGAAGCCCACAGAACGGTAGGGGAAATACAGATATCTTGGTCAAAGTGCAGAAATTGTCTCTTCTAGCAGGGGTATTGTGAAAGACTATATGCAAAGTCTTGAGCACTTTGTCCAGCTGACAGACACTGAAGCCACTTTTGAAGGCATTGTGGAGTGTGTGTAGCCCACAGCTCCCCACCACAATCAGCTGGGCACCTCCAAACACTTCTGCATGTTCCTGCTGGAGCAGTTAAAAAAAACTTCCAGTTGACACTGGGTCTATCTATGGAAACAGAAATCATGTTTCTCAAGTCAAGCTGCTGCTCACACTCCTAGTAATTAAAAAAGATGCAGACATTAGCCATATCTCATATCTGACATTGTACTTCAGATTAATGACTGGGTCAGATGAAAAAGAATGAATTCACAAATGAAGCAACATGAGCCATTTACATAACTAACCAGTGCAGCTAGCCTATAGCCATAGTCAGTATAGGAGATGTCACCAGCCTAATACTGGTCAATTTTTGTCTGTGGCTGGTAAGTCTATATTTATATATTCGCAATACCAGAGTCTATTCTAAAATTCAACTCAGCTGGCAATAACGCACATGAAGGTCCAGTTGTTAGCTTTTCGTTGTCTGATTCAGGGTCTCGTCAAACATGATTACAAACACACCGCTTGTGCTTACATCGGCGACTAGCTGTTTTTTAATATACGGGGCCAATCCAAATTTAGCTACGTATCTGGTTTTGTCTTTTCCACATATATAAATATCTGTTCAAGCCCCAAATCAAAATGAATGCCATGCATTTAAACAATTTCTTCTACTACTGTAGTTGTAACCACTGCTTCAGCTTACCATAAAATAATTACTGAGACCATATGAGTGTAAAAACTCATCAGAATTTATTTAGGGTCTCATAGCGGTTTACTACTTATATCCAGTTATTTGTATGAATTGCTGTACTGGTGCATAGCTATCCTTATTATGCTTAAGATAGTTACAGAGTATCTTTATCCTACTTCCTTACATACCTTATAGACATAAAATTAAAGGAAACTTACACTTCCATTAAAATGAAATGGATAGTTATAGATGCATAACAAATTGAACCCTGGTAACAAATCAGAATCAGTAAATTAATTAAATACCAAAAGTTTTCCAGGAGGTTTTGTATCAGCAGGCGTCAGTTCCTCTCCAACAGCCACAGGAAACAAGCGGTCTCTCTTCATCTGAAGTCCACCTCAAAGCTAACAGAATATCACACAAGCAGGCCACAACAAAGGAGGGAGACGCACACCCAAACTCCGCAATAATAAACTGAAGTAAACTGAACTGAAGAAATTTAATAAATATCAGCTGAATTACTCAGTCATTGAAAAGGAAACGCTAGCCTTGATTTTGGCTTTGCAGCATTTCAGTGTGTATGTTAGCTCTGTCCCTGTTAAGTGTTGATGGTCGACTGCTTCCGGCTGCCAGCAACGTGAAAGGGCTGGATCTCGCGATTTAATTTGCAGCCATAATTTTCAGAGAAATCAACATGAACACACAGTTCATCTGTAAGCAGAGAAACTGATGGCGAGTGAAGGCGTCCAGCTGTTCAGGAGACTGAGAAGGTCTGCCATCCTGCCACTCTTTTCAATCTTTTGATATTTTGCAGATGTTTTCTCCTCCTCTGTAACAACAATCCTCTCCCACTGCTCCCATGTGACGATGCTATTATCTAGTGGGCCCTCGAACTCCACTTCATTGTAGCAACACCTAGTACACAAGCGGTACATACACTTCTGGTTGGCCGGGTCACAAACAATTGCTTCCAGGAGATCCGAAATGCTGTTAGTCAACAAAATGCCTTTCTGACAGAGCTTGTCAATAATCATTTTAAAATTGTCGTGGTCATAGCAGACACAGGTGTTTCGGTCGGACTCTTTTGCTGGAGTAACATAAAAAGGGCAGTATCTGAGGAACTGTCTGTATGAGACTGCATGGTGTTTCAGGGCGGTTGTATTGTAGTTGGCGTGGAGGTCTTTCAGAGACTGAAGCAGCACTCTCCTTTGGTGTTTAATTTTGTTTTTTGTAACGGTGTCTTTTTTACCCGACAGCATGCGGTTATTTTCGTCCCAACAGAGTAAGCTGACTACCCTCTCCCTTTATATCTACATAGGGAGAGGGTCCCCTTCCACAGAGCCCACCATAGTTATACTATAGTTTCTCCTACATGCTTAAGTGGAAGGGGAAGGGTATTCAGTTGTATCTTCTGCAACCTCACCGCTAGATGCATCTAAATCCTACACACCAGTCCTTTAAAACTACTTTGGGTGAAATAAAAAAGGTAAAACTGTATGTTAAGCGGTCACAGAAAGTGAAATTTAGTATAATATAACATCCAAACTTGCTTCTGGGAGTATTTCTTGGCCTCCTCTTCATTGTAGAACTGCAGAGAAGAGAACACATCAGATTAACACTTCAACAAAACTGCTCACGACACAACTACAGTAAGTACTACAGTATATTTGTTCAAGTATTGTACTTAAGTACAATTTTAAAGTAATTGTACTTTACTTGAATATTTATGCTACTTTATACTTTCTACTCCACTACATTCCTTTGACAGTTTTAGTTACTTTTCAGATGAAGATTTGACACAATGGATAACATAACAAGCTTTTAAAATACAACACATTGTTTAAGATGAAACCAATGGTTTCCAACCTTTTTGTCTTTTGACATCTTACAAAAAGCAGTGTGTAGTTGGGGTCACATTTCAGATTGTCTATGAGTTGTTAACAGCGCCACCAAATAGTGATTTTTCCCTCTAAACTTCTCAGGTTTTCATTTAAATACTGATCCAATACTGGGTCAATTAAATATGATCCAATATTTCACTAAAACTCAGATTAGAGAAAAAGTCCCAAAAATGACAACCCCCCAATTAAAGTTAAAGTACTAATTTTGTGACTGACTGACTGATATTATTATATATGACATGATTAGATTATTAATACTGAAGCATCAGTATGTAAGCAGCATGTTACTGTTGTAGCTGCTGGAGGTGGAGCTAGTTTGAACTACTTTATATACAATTAGCTAGTTTACTCCAGTGGTTCCCAAACTAGGGGTCGGGCCCCTCCAAAGGGTCAGAGGGAAGAAGAAAAAACAAAGTTTTGACACACAAATCTGTTTTCAGTTTTGGGACTTTATCTCTAATCTTTGATTTTTGGTGAAATATTGTACAATTTGAACAGTTACTGAAATGAAACCATATGAGAAGTTTAGAAGGAAAAACAACTATTTGGAATGTGACCCCGACTACACACTGCAAGACATCAAAAGCCAAAAAGGTTGGAGACCACTGATTTCATCTTTACCATGTGTCGTATTTTAAAAGCTTGTTATAGTATCCATCGTGTCAGATCTTCATCTGAAAGGTAAGTAAAGCTGTCAAATAAATAGGTAGAATAAGTAGTGGAGTAGGAAGTACAGTATTTCCCTCTGAAATGTAGTTGAGTGGAAGTATGAAGTAGCATCAAATAGAAATACTCAAGTACCTCAAAACTGTACTGAAGTACAGTACTTGGATAAATGTAGTTAGTTACTTTCCACCACTGTAACATTTGAGACTCAAACTGAGGCTAATTTCAATATTAGAAAACAGAAACCACTGAGAAGTTGCCAAAGCGGTCAGTAAACATCAATAAACGTTCCCGTTTGATTTATATACAGTCAATGATCAAAAAGGTGACGGCAATGCCACTACATTTAAGTATTTGGCATTTTTACTCAGTTACACTTGTTTAGGTGCCACGTAGTTAAAATTTCTGCAGAAATATGTCTCCTGGGTTTCATCAGACCTAAATACTCTCTCATTATACAACCGAAGAAGGTTGCTCTTGTTTAGGCCAGCTATTATGTTATCAATATCGGTTACTGACATATTCAGCTTTATTAATTTATCTCTCAGTTTTGAAAAGATGTGCTCTATGTTGCTGTCATGCACCACTTGGAATTCCTCTATTAAAATTTGGATTGTGGTGGCTGATAGCAGCATTTTAGCTTGCATCATCAAATAGAACAGTACCAAATTTGTCAAAAATGTGTCTTTTACATCATTGCCATCATCATCTTGAATCTCAAAATGCATGTGACTGTCTACATGGATGTCACCATCATGCCTACAGCTTGATGCATCATTATCTACTTGTGCAGGGTTCTCCAAGGAGTCTCTGTGTTTCCTGCTGATGTGGGATGTGAAAGATGATTTCACATGAAAATATTTTTTACAGTTGGGAAGGCAGGGTGTCTACAGGTATAAACAAGTTAAATTTAAGACTTTTTAATACCTTTTTAATACCATTTTAAATGAAATTTCAGCCCAAACTTGCAATGGAAATACACACCAAAAGTGAAAATATACTCAATGATCAATGTCAGTTCAAAATGAACAGTAAGGTTCAATGACAATAATCGGTTGAGTTTAAATTCAGTTGGTTGAGTTTAAGTTTAACATTGCATTGTCCAAATGTGTTTAATGTGGGAAAAAAACAAAAAATATCATTGCTGTCCTAAATGTTATTTATTAGAATATTCTCAGAACATTTAATATCAGCGGACAAAAATCTAGAAATCAAAATCGACAGTTGTGTGCAAACCAAACCAAGTATTTTTCACCATGTAATGCCATGTGTGGATACGTTGCCTTGGTCTAAAATTAGGTCCCCTGAAAAAATACTAACAGCAATTCTTTTGAACTGCAAAGAAGCTACTGTACCACATTACTTGCTTATGATCACTGACCAGCTCACAATAGCAGTTTGATTTCTGTCCCGGCTAATGAAACCTTGTATTTCTGTTATAGGCCTACCTTAAACATTATAACAGCGTGAAAGCACAACTTTCACTGTGTGAACCCTTGAAACAGGGAAGTGGAAAGGTAAGGAGGAGAGAGAAAATTCCTGACTGGACATTATGGCATATGCCTGAGTTCTGCTGATTATTTTCCGGCTCAATCTCAACCTCTTTCAGCTCTGTGACTTTTTCTTTGTATGATACATTTAATGTAATTTTAAAAAATTACTGAATCAGACAAACCTATCACTGCTGTATGCATGACTGAACAAGCTTCAGTTAAGCGTGACAGTGTACATTCTGCTAGGTTTCTGAAAACTTAAGTACCAGCAGAGACACCTCCTGACAGCTGGTTGTCTTGTAGAAACCTCTGAACAAGTTGTTTCATTCTTTCCTGGCACAAGTCGGGGTCTGAGAACATGTTTGTTAGGTCCAAACAAGCCATCTGCCTCACAATGGTGTACTTCAGTGGGCTCTTGTCTTACATTTTCTGGACGATGTTAGTTTTTTCTGTGTCACTGCATCCACGTACATCATGATCATTGGTCATTTTGCAATAGCCCTATTGACGACAGGTAGGTTTCTATGAAACCATATGAGAAGCCCACAGAACGGTAGGGGAAATACAGATATCTTGGTCAAAGTGCAGAAATTGTCTCTTCTAGCAGGGGTATTGTGAAAGACTATATGCAAAGTCTTGAGCACTTTGTCCAGCTGACAGACACTGAAGCCACTTTTGAAGGCATTGTGGAGTGTGTGTAGCCCACAGCTCCCCACCACAATCAGCTGGGCACCTCCAAACACTTCTGCATGTTCCTGCTGGAGCAGTTAAAAAAAACTTCCAGTTGACACTGGGTCTATCTATGGAAACAGAAATCATGTTTCTCAAGTCAAGCTGCTGCTCACACTCCTAGTAATTAAAAAAGATGCAGACATTAGCCATATCTCATATCTGACATTGTACTTCAGATTAATGACTGGGTCAGATGAAAAAGAATGAATTCACAAATGAAGCAACATGAGCCATTTACATAACTAACCAGTGCAGCTAGCCTATAGCCATAGTCAGTATAGGAGATGTCACCAGCCTAATACTGGTCAATTTTTGTCTGTGGCTGGTAAGTCTATATTTATATATTCGCAATACCAGAGTCTATTCTAAAATTCAACTCAGCTGGCAATAACGCACATGAAGGTCCAGTTGTTAGCTTTTCGTTGTCTGATTCAGGGTCTCGTCAAACATGATTACAAACACACCGCTTGTGCTTACATCGGCGACTAGCTGTTTTTTAATATACGGGGCCAATCCAAATTTAGCTACGTATCTGGTTTTGTCTTTTCCACATATATAAATATCTGTTCAAGCCCCAAATCAAAATGAATGCCATGCATTTAAACAATTTCTTCTACTACTGTAGTTGTAACCACTGCTTCAGCTTACCATAAAATAATTACTGAGACCATATGAGTGTAAAAACTCATCAGAATTTATTTAGGGTCTCATAGCGGTTTACTACTTATATCCAGTTATTTGTATGAATTGCTGTACTGGTGCATAGCTATCCTTATTATGCTTAAGATAGTTACAGAGTATCTTTATCCTACTTCCTTACATACCTTATAGACATAAAATTAAAGGAAACTTACACTTCCATTAAAATGAAATGGATAGTTATAGATGCATAACAAATTGAACCCTGGTAACAAATCAGAATCAGTAAATTAATTAAATACCAAAAGTTTTCCAGGAGGTTTTGTATCAGCAGGCGTCAGTTCCTCTCCAACAGCCACAGGAAACAAGCGGTCTCTCTTCATCTGAAGTCCACCTCAAAGCTAACAGAATATCACACAAGCAGGCCACAACAAAGGAGGGAGACGCACACCCAAACTCCGCAATAATAAACTGAAGTAAACTGAACTGAAGAAATTTAATAAATATCAGCTGAATTACTCAGTCATTGAAAAGGAAACGCTAGCCTTGATTTTGGCTTTGCAGCATTTCAGTGTGTATGTTAGCTCTGTCCCTGTTAAGTGTTGATGGTCGACTGCTTCCGGCTGCCAGCAACGTGAAAGGGCTGGATCTCGCGATTTAATTTGCAGCCATAATTTTCAGAGAAATCAACATGAACACACAGTTCATCTGTAAGCAGAGAAACTGATGGCGAGTGAAGGCGTCCAGCTGTTCAGGAGACTGAGAAGGTCTGCCATCCTGCCACTCTTTTCAATCTTTTGATATTTTGCAGATGTTTTCTCCTCCTCTGTAACAACAATCCTCTCCCACTGCTCCCATGTGACGATGCTATTATCTAGTGGGCCCTCGAACTCCACTTCATTGTAGCAACACCTAGTACACAAGCGGTACATACACTTCTGGTTGGCCGGGTCACAAACAATTGCTTCCAGGAGATCCGAAATGCTGTTAGTCAACAAAATGCCTTTCTGACAGAGCTTGTCAATAATCATTTTAAAATTGTCGTGGTCATAGCAGACACAGGTGTTTCGGTCGGACTCTTTTGCTGGAGTAACATAAAAAGGGCAGTATCTGAGGAACTGTCTGTATGAGACTGCATGGTGTTTCAGGGCGGTTGTATTGTAGTTGGCGTGGAGGTCTTTCAGAGACTGAAGCAGCACTCTCCTTTGGTGTTTAATTTTGTTTTTTGTAACGGTGTCTTTTTTACCCGACAGCATGCGGTTATTTTCGTCCCAACAGAGTAAGCTGACTACCCTCTCCCTTTATATCTACATAGGGAGAGGGTCCCCTTCCACAGAGCCCACCATAGTTATACTATAGTTTCTCCTACATGCTTAAGTGGAAGGGGAAGGGTATTCAGTTGTATCTTCTGCAACCTCACCGCTAGATGCATCTAAATCCTACACACCAGTCCTTTAAAACTACTTTGGGTGAAATAAAAAAGGTAAAACTGTATGTTAAGCGGTCACAGAAAGTGAAATTTAGTATAATATAACATCCAAACTTGCTTCTGGGAGTATTTCTTGGCCTCCTCTTCATTGTAGAACTGCAGAGAAGAGAACACATCAGATTAACACTTCAACAAAACTGCTCACGACACAACTACAGTAAGTACTACAGTATATTTGTTCAAGTATTGTACTTAAGTACAATTTTAAAGTAATTGTACTTTACTTGAATATTTATGCTACTTTATACTTTCTACTCCACTACATTCCTTTGACAGTTTTAGTTACTTTTCAGATGAAGATTTGACACAATGGATAACATAACAAGCTTTTAAAATACAACACATTGTTTAAGATGAAACCAATGGTTTCCAACCTTTTTGTCTTTTGACATCTTACAAAAAGCAGTGTGTAGTTGGGGTCACATTTCAGATTGTCTATGAGTTGTTAACAGCGCCACCAAATAGTGATTTTTCCCTCTAAACTTCTCAGGTTTTCATTTAAATACTGATCCAATACTGGGTCAATTAAATATGATCCAATATTTCACTAAAACTCAGATTAGAGAAAAAGTCCCAAAAATGACAACCCCCCAATTAAAGTTAAAGTACTAATTTTGTGACTGACTGACTGATATATTATTATATATGACATGATTAGATTATTAATACTGAAGCATCAGTATGTAAGCAGCATGTTACTGTTGTAGCTGCTGGAGGTGGAGCTAGTTTGAACTACTTTATATACAATTAGCTAGTTTACTCCAGTGGTTCCCAAACTAGGGGTCGGGCCCCTCCAAAGGGTCAGAGGGAAGAAGAAAAAACAAAGTTTTGACATACAAATCTGTTTTCAGTTTTGGGACTTTATCTCTAATCTTTGATTTTTGGTGAAATATTGTACAATTTGAACAGTTACTGAAATGAAACCATATGAGAAGTTTAGAAGGAAAAACAACTATTTGGAATGTGACCCCGACTACACACTGCAAGACATCAAAAGCCAAAAAGGTTGGAGACCACTGATTTCATCTTTACCATGTGTCGTATTTTAAAAGCTTGTTATAGTATCCATCGTGTCAGATCTTCATCTGAAAGGTAAGTAAAGCTGTCAAATAAATAGGTAGAATAAGTAGTGGAGTAGGAAGTACAGTATTTCCCTCTGAAATGTAGTTGAGTGGAAGTATGAAGTAGCATCAAATAGAAATACTCAAGTACCTCAAAACTGTACTGAAGTACAGTACTTGGATAAATGTAGTTAGTTACTTTCCACCACTGTAACATTTGAGACTCAAACTGAGGCTAATTTCAATATTAGAAAACAGAAACCACTGAGAAGTTGCCAAAGCGGTCAGTAAACATCAATAAACGTTCCCGTTTGATTTATATACAGTCAATGATCAAAAAGGTGACGGCAATGCCACTACATTTAAGTATTTGGCATTTTTACTCAGTTACACTTGTTTAGGTGCCACGTAGTTAAAATTTCTGCAGAAATATGTCTCCTGGGTTTCATCAGACCTAAATACTCTCTCATTATACAACCGAAGAAGGTTGCTCTTGTTTAGGCCAGCTATTATGTTATCAATATCGGTTACTGACATATTCAGCTTTATTAATTTATCTCTCAGTTTTGAAAAGATGTGCTCTATGTTGCTGTCATGCACCACTTGGAATTCCTCTATTAAAATTTGGATTGTGGTGGCTGATAGCAGCATTTTAGCTTGCATCATCAAATAGAACAGTACCAAATTTGTCAAAAATGTGTCTTTTACATCATTGCCATCATCATCTTGAATCTCAAAATGCATGTGACTGTCTACATGGATGTCACCATCATGCCTACAGCTTGATGCATCATTATCTACTTGTGCAGGGTTCTCCAAGGAGTCTCTGTGTTTCCTGCTGATGTGGGATGTGAAAGATGATTTCACATGAAAATATTTTTTACAGTTGGGAAGGCAGGGTGTCTACAGGTATAAACAAGTTAAATTTAAGACTTTTTAATACCTTTTTAATACCATTTTAAATGAAATTTCAGCCCAAACTTGCAATGGAAATACACACCAAAAGTGAAAATATACTCAATGATCAATGTCAGTTCAAAATGAACAGTAAGGTTCAATGACAATAATCGGTTGAGTTTAAATTCAGTTGGTTGAGTTTAAGTTTAACATTGCATTGTCCAAATGTGTTTAATGTGGGAAAAAAACAAAAAATATCATTGCTGTCCTAAATGTTATTTATTAGAATATTCTCAGAACATTTAATATCAGCGGACAAAAATCTAGAAATCAAAATCGACAGTTGTGTGCAAACCAAACCAAGTATTTTTCACCATGTAATGCCATGTGTGGATATGTTGCCTTGGTCTAAAATTAGGTCCCCTGAAAAAATACTAACAGCAATTCTTTTGAACTGCAAAGAAGCTACTGTACCACATTACTTGCTTATGATCACTGACCAGCTCACAATAGCAGTTTGATTTCTGTCCCGGCTAATGAAACCTTGTATTTCTGTTATAGGCCTACCTTAAACATTATAACAGCGTGAAAGCACAACTTTCACTGTGTGAACCCTTGAAACAGGGAAGTGGAAAGGTAAGGAGGAGAGAGAAAATTCCTGACTGGACATTATGGCATATGCCTGAGTTCTGCTGATTATTGTCCGGCTCAATCTCAACCTCTTTCAGCTCTGTGACTTTTTCTTTGTATGATACATTTAATGTAATTTTAAAAAATTACTGAATCAGACAAACCTATCACTGCTGTATGCATGACTGAACAAGCTTCAGTTAAGCGTGACAGTGTACATTCTGCTAGGTTTCTGAAAACTTAAGTACCAGCAGAGACACCTCCTGACAGCTGGTTGTCTTGTAGAAACCTCTGAACAAGTTGTTTCATTCTTTCCTGGCACAAGTCGGGGTCTGAGAACATGTTTGTTAGGTCCAAACAAGCCATCTGCCTCACAATGGTGTACTTCAGTGGGCTCTTGTCTTACATTTTCTGGACGATGTTAGTTTTTTCTGTGTAACTGCATCCACGTACATCACGATCATTGGTCATTTTGCAATAGCCCTATTGACGACAGGTAGGTTTCTATGAAACCATATGAGAAGCCCACAGAACGGTAGGGGAAATACAGATATCTTGGTCAAAGTGCAGAAATTGTCTCTTCTAGCAGGGGTATTGTGAAAGACTATATGCAAAGTCTTGAGCACTTTGTCCAGCTGACAGACACTGAAGCCACTTTTGAAGGCATTGTGGAGTGTGTGTAGCCCACAGCTCCCCACCACAATCAGCTGGGCACCTCCAAACACTTCTGCATGTTCCTGCTGGAGCAGTTAAAAAAAACTTCCAGTTGACACTGGGTCTATCTATGGAAACAGAAATCATGTTTCTCAAGTCAAGCTGCTGCTCACACTCCTAGTAATTAAAAAAGATGCAGACATTAGCCATATCTCATATCTGACATTGTACTTCAGATTAATGACTGGGTCAGATGAAAAAGAATGAATTCACAAATGAAGCAACATGAGCCATTTACATAACTAAACAGTGCAGCTAGCCTATAGCCATAGTCAGTATAGGAGATGTCACCAGCCTAATACTGGTCAATTTTTGTCTGTGGCTGGTAAGTCTATATTTATATATTCGCAATACCAGAGTCTATTCTAAAATTAGACTCAGCTGGCAATAACGCACATGAAGGTCCAGTTGTTAGCTTTTCGTTGTCTGATTCAGGGTCTCGTCAAACATGATTACAAACACACCGCTTGTGCTTACATTGGCGACTAGCTGTTTTTTAATATACGGGGCCAATCCAAATTTAGCTACGTATCTGGTCTTGTCTTTTCCACATATATAAATATCTGTTCAAGCCCCGAGTCTGAAAACATGGCCTTGAACATGTCTTTAATACCGTCATTTGACTTGTATGAGTGGTGGCTTGTCCCCATCCTCAGCACCCAAATCACCTCTGCTCTGAGTGTTGGCTTAGAGCCACAAATTGTTCTAGCAAGGCCTTAGCACAGCCCGTCTACAGTGAATAATCTGGCTTTAGTTTAACCCTATGGTGTAACCAAACTTCTCTGCTTTAACGACAGTGCATACCGGAAATTCTTCCTCTTCTTCAATCTGGCAGATTAGAAAAATTCTCCCGGTGACGTGACAAAAAAACATTTAAGACCACTCAATTTGAATTTAAGACAATATAATACATTTTAAGGCCTTTCATTTGAAAAGGTGTATTTAAGACATTTTAAGACTTTTTAAGTACCCGTGGCCATCCTGGAAAGAGGCAGGTAACTTAACTTTTTCCCTATCTCTTATATGCCATTTCAAATGATCACACAAGCTGAGCAAATTGGGAGATGTATGTTCACATCCTTCAACCTGACAAATCACTGCATCCATCTGACAAGGTCTGCAGCTAACATTAGGTTTATTTGGCTGTTTGTGCTTCCGACGCATGTGGGACTTAAGTTTAGGCAGTGTCTGAAAACTGAAAGAACAAGTCAGCAAACCCTAAATTAGCCAGGTTACTATGCATTTTGATATGGTTGTAAAACCTGGAAAGCGTTCACAGATAAATTACATTGTTTGCAAACAAATGGCGTGACCATCTTGACAGTTACTGCTAACTAGTCTCTCAATAAATATGTACCATAAATTGTGAATGTCATGAGCGTGGCGTCATCTGTTAAATGTAATGTTAGTCTGTTAACGGTATATCACGTTATCTAACTACAATGAGAGACTGCTGATTTAAGTTAGTTAAACAGACAAACATAAGAAAGAAACGTGACGGATGGTCTTTGTACACGGGAAAAAACTGGTGATGTAACGTTAACCAACGTTATTTGACTCTAATATTAAACTCTACTCTAACATTAAGTCAGGGCTCTACAGTGCGAGTATTTCACTCGCATTTGCTTCTAAAAATAGAGATGTGTGAACTGTAAAAATAATTTACTCGCACACTGTGCAAGTACAAATTACAACCATAAGACTATATGAAACACTAGAGGGCTTTTAAATTGAAACAACGGATCAGTCAGGAACAGACTTGCACTCACGCTGAAGAAATATTTGGTACAATAGTTAACATCATCTCTGAAGATGAAGCCCATTAATTTTTATTTTGGGTGAAAAAGGGAAGAGGAGAAAGAGGAATCCGGCGAGGGGGATTCGCAAGGTTCCACTGAGGTAGCTCACGCTAGCACGGTGGCTAACGGTAACGATGCTAACTTCAACATGGCAGCCAGTAATGACTGGACCGCTGAGAACAACATCGGCGAAGCTACAGTGACCCCTGCTGTCACTTCAACATCCAGTGTGAGCTCATTGTCCTGCTAAAAATGAATCCATTTCCAACATCAAGTCAGACTGAATGATTTATCTTAAAGAATAAGACAGCATAAATTTTGATTTACACACACACACACACGCTCACACAGAGAGTTTAAATATGTATGTAATAAATTGTAAATATGTATGTAATGGATTGTTCTTCTATTCTGTTCTTTAATAAACTTGAACTTTTTCAGTGTGCTCCTAAATTTCTTTTCATTTAGGAGCACATGTACCTTGGGGAAAATAAGCGTTGAGCACTGCATTAAGTTAATGTTTACTTTGGCTAATTTAGTCGATGTTAAATTAGCAAACAGCGAGTCCAGTCTACAAACTGGAAAATAAAAAACAAAAGATGCACTTAAAAATATAGTTTTAAAAACTCTGTGTTTAGAGTGTTGCCTAACTCACTTTCCTGCAGTCATTCACGTTAGCTTGCTGTTAACATAACCAAAAACTCCTCCTCTTAGCTAATTAAGCAATATTACACGAGAGGGTGTGCTTTACTGTCATGAATACCACATATATAGACACAAAACTGCTTTGCTAGCTCAATCTTGTTGTAACTAAGATATCATTTTTTAGAGGGACAGATTTAACTACGATGTCCTCAAACTTCACAGACATTTTTAAGCTAGTAGCGCCCTAGTATCATGTCGGATGCCGGAGTGAAAGCTATGATATACTCTCAACTGAAGGGAAAATGGCTATGTTTTGCTGTGTATGAGGGTGCCAAGTAACGATGAAAAATGAAGAAGGTGTGTGTGATTGTGTGCGTGTATAACTCGTCCCACAGTCTCAGAGTTAGATCCCCTCGACAAAGGGTCTGTTTTGCTGGTAACTTAGTGACCTTGACGCTTTGGTAATAATCCAAGTATGATTTATCTTAGAAATAATACCTTATCAGCATCTTCCACATTTCTCATAATAAAAACGTTTTAAAAAAAATCTTTAAAAAGAAATCATGAAATGGAACTATATACAAAGCCTTATGATGAACAAAGAAATTAAGACACAAGTTGAACTATTAACAAATATATACAAACAACATTGAGGAGTCTTAATATGATATATATGTATATAATTTGTCATATTAGGCATTACATTCCACCAGATGCATGGCTGGTCAGCTGCTTGTAGCGTTAGCACAGTCTCTGGTTGGTGAAGTCTTCGCTGGACATGTCTTTTCAGACCCTTGCTGTACCTCATTTGTGGATTTCTGTGGAGTGGAGTCCTTGTCCTTTTCCTTTATTACATATGAAAGGTGCCCGGTTTTTATTTTGGTAAGAGATGAATTAAACATCATCATCTGTCGATACTCTTTAGACATTTGCTGTTGTCCATAGACAGACATTGCAATCCAGTAATGCCGTAATTATCTTTCTGTATTCTGAATCGCACTGAATACTCACCACCTTCTCCTTGTGAGCCTTCCAGTGGCCCAACAGAGGAGATGGACTCAGTGACACACGCCAGCCTCTTATGACCTCAGATGGCCCTTGAGGGTCTTCCTTTTTTGGAAGTCCAAACCCGCTGAATGTCCCACAGATTAATCTTTCCAGTACTATCCCCAATCAGAAGTATCTTCTCGTTGGTAACAACTGCACTTGTATCACACACCGCCCTGAATTTTCCTAACAGACCACCTCTGCTAATAATCGACCAGGCATAGATATGGTCATTTTTAGAAGTCAGCAGTGTGACTGTGTCAGCAGTGGCCGTCCTGGTCTGCAGACATAGAATAATAGGACTGGTAGTCACATCAGTGCTCTCGTTAGTCAGAGCAGTAGATTTTTTACATTGTTCCAGTGCCTCTGACTTTCTTTTGGTGACTGCCAGCAGGGAGGTTTTTTACATAGCCTTGAGCTTTTCCGTCTGCCATGTGTGTTCGTGGGTTGTTACTGGTATCAAGCCAATAGAAAACCTCCGCAGTTTTAGCATCCCAGACAACTACATTACCATTGCTCGAGGCAGTAAACAGTATGTTTCCGTGTGTGCTCATGGAGGATATGTCATTTAAATAATCATGCTCCAAAATTCTGTTCTCAGACTCATCTAAATCCAGGTTAAAAATGACCTTTGACCGCCGTCCAGACACAAACACCCTATTGTTCATGGAGACAATACCTGTCACCTCCTTTTGCACAGTGACAGGAAGAACGCGAAGCTCTTCTCCGTTGTTGAAGTTCAGTCTCACAGTCTCACTTTCCTATCGTTGGAAACTGTAATTAATCTGCGCTGTGAACCATCAAATGCAATGGTGGTGAACCCCACATGCTGATCTGGAGTGACTTTGAATTGCATGATGGCCTTTCCTGTTAGGATATCCCATACTTTCACCACACCATTCTGGCAAATAGAGATGACTTGCTTGAATATGGAGTGATAAAGAACACTGCACAGGGGCTTGTCATGGGATGTTAACATTTCTATAAATATGTTCCTCTTCCAAGAAATGCTCCTATATCTGAGTTAGCCAGGACTAACTCATTGTTGTACATGTTATAGCAAACACTGGAGATTGGGGCCTGTCTCATGCCTTGTACCTGGATGCTTTGCAGGCACACCCAAGTTTCCTCTGACCACAGACCTACATTGTTGTCCACGGATATACTGTAGACTATTTTGTTTCTTATGTTAAGGGTTATGTGCCTGATTGGTTTGACATGTCCCATTACTGTCTTTTTGCAATGTACATTGTCATAGGGATACGACGCCCGCAGTATGCCATCTGTACCGCCAGTCACCAGAAACTGAACTGAAGGGCAGTATTTAACGCAGGTGAAAAACTCATGGTCTTTATTGCTCTCAAATACCCTTCTATGGATTTTGCCTTGAGGTGTCTTCGGTAAGGTAGTGAGTACCATTGTTCTGGATGAATGACCACAGACGGCAAAGGAATCCAGTGATGGAAAGTATTGAATCTGATGGCATATGTCATCAAAGATGGGAAGCTTGATAGATAGAAACCCTTCCCATTTCTTTTTTAACAGGGATGACTCATCAACAGTTGGATACGTGTCCAGAGAGATTTCCTCGTATGGGTCAGTGACATTTTAGAATATCAAAATAGCAAAAAAAATAAAATTGAAGTAATGTGTTAGTTTCAGCTTTTTATGTGTGAATCCACAAGTGTATTTTTCATTTTTTTTACTGCCCCTTGTAAAAGGCTATGATATATGACATTTTAATGCATTTATCTATAAAGACCCCTGAAAAATGTCATTTGGTAAAACGAACTAATTTTCAATATTATATTACAATTAATGTTAATGACACTGTTACAAACAATCAAAATGCAATTATTGATCCACAAGTATGTTATACACAGTTGCAGCATGTCAACACTAGAATTACAAATTTTGGATATTTTGCCTTTAAAGACGACATCATGTCATTTGTCAATATTTGTTACATTTTTTTTCAAGTAGAAAGGCAAAAGTGCTTTAAAATCAGGCATACTTTTATATTTTATTAGCACTTCTTCATTATGTTCATTCATAAACTCATTTAATAGAGTATTTTGTATATTTATTTCAAAATTAAGTGTTTTACCATATGACATTTTGTTTTACCGCATGACATAGCACAACTGCAAAATACCATGGCACATATAGTATACCCAATAAGTTAAGTTGGCTACTTCTGAATAATGCAAAAGATACACAGGGCCTCCAAAGTAAACCTTTTAATGACATCAAAATGTCTTGCAACAGTTTTCTTGTTTCATACAAGAATGAATGCATTGTCAGTTTGAGGTCTTATACAATATATAAACAAGTAAATCCAATTTAAAATTTGATTTTTACCACTAGTCAATTTAAAAAGAGCACTAACTTTCTTATTTGGTAAAACATATTTACAGTTTGATTCCAAACATAACAGTCAGTTAGAAACAGCACAGTAACATTTATATATAAACCTTATGAACACTTCTAATCTCTAATACTAATTCTCAGAATTCATTTAGTCATAGAAAAAAACGTAACACTCTGTCTAACCCCTATAACTGTAATCTATCACTTGAACAATGATTAAAACAAATCTGTCATGGTAACCTGAAATCAGTACAGTGTGCATAAAATATCTGTCTTCTAACACCCTCCCCCTGTGGCTGGTCACTGTTGTTTTCTTCAGACAGATAAGAATCTTTCCCAGTCCTCAGCTGACAATCTTGAACTTCGACTGGTTGATGGCTCTGGTTCTGCGACGACAGCTTTCACATCTGATTGAAAGTAAAAGATCACATCTGGAATTTGGGGCCACACAAAGCAATTCTTCCCCCCAGACTGTTGCATACAAGAGACCTCAATTTCTTCATCAACAATCTTCAGTACCTGCCCCACGAAAGGCTTGTCATCATAAGACGCAATGACCATCTTTCCAGCTATGTCTTCCTGTTCTTGATAGGTGATGCAGGATGCTTTTTCAGAGTTAAAATCGAAGACCATGGGTGGCTCACATTCGCAGGTAACTCCAAAACGCTTGCAAAAACAGGACAGCTCTCTGTGAGAGATCTTTCCAGGGGTGTCTGTAATCACTTGGTGAATGCCCAAGGTGCCTTTGACTATTGACAAGGCAGTGGGCACAGCCTCATCCACCCTAGCAATGTCCTCTTCTGTTACCCAGTAGAGTTTTATGTGGGAACTATTTTTATTGGTTTGGGAAAGGCATGAATACTCAGATTTATGCTTTCTGTTGCTTTGTTTTTAACCAATAGGAAGTTCAGTAGTTCACTGCTTCTGGTTCTCCTGCTTCCTCCTGGCCAGTATTCTCTGTCAGAATTGGACTTTTCCAGAAAGGAAAACAATTCCTCTGGGTGCTGAATATCCCCTCCTTGCTGGACAAATGCATCTGCTTTTCTCTTTAATAAACCACCAATACCATCTGGTACACCCTTTCCATGGGACTTCTCTGAGAAGTTCCATGTGACAGCCTCAATGCCATGCATGAAAGGCAAGGTTGACATCAAGAAGAAATTTTTCTTATTTCTATATTGTGTCAGAGGGCCATCACTCATTAAGTGCACTGTAGATATTGGTGCATTTGACTGTATTTCATCCAACACAGGCTTCAAGTGTGCCCATACTGCCCGCTCATCATGTCTGAGAGAAGTGAAAATGGTAGCATAAGCTTTTGATCTTTCTGCAGTGTAGACCATGCATGTGTGGACTGTTGCTTGTCTTCGACTTCCCCCCCAATGATAGGACTGAACCTCAACACTCAGCTTGCATGAATAATTCTCAGAAAAGTCCATGTGGACTAGAGCCTCATGGTCTTGAAGGCTGTTCTTGAGAGCCCTACATTGCTCCACCTGATGGATCCATGTATAATGATGCTTTGCCAGTCTTTCCAGCTTTTCATTAAAGCTCTTCAGGAGATCTTCCCATTTTCCGGTCACTTCTCTCTTCACAAAATGTGAATAGATTTTCCCTTCTGAGCTGACTTTCTCCCTCTGCCATTGATGCCATGAAACCAGCCCAGTGTCATTTGGAATGGCTGGCTCCATCTCTGAATAGCAGCACTTTGCACACTGCCTAAACACGCATTTTTTGTTTTTCATGTCACACACAATGCGGGTGAGTGCATCAGTAATGCTTTTACTTCCTAAAAAGCCTCCTTGATGCAGTTTCTCTATCATCAACCTCACATTTTCATGATCAATACAGGCACATGCGTTGCAGTCACTGGCCTTAGGCTCTGTGACATAAAATGGACAAAGGCGGGCAAAATGCCGGTATGATATGGGTGCTCCTCCTACCTCTGTATTGTATTCTTTATGAAGCTCTTTAAGAGACTTGGTCAGCACACGACGCTATTGCTTGACCTTGCTTTTAGTTACAGTGTCCTTTTTTCCCAGTAAAAGACGACTGTTTTCATCACGCGTTAGAAATCGGACCACACTGCGTCGTCTTTGTGTACCTTTCCTGAAAACTTTTTCCACTTTCTTTTTTCTAGCTGCCTTGAAGTTTGTATTCTTCAGGTTCTTAAAGCTCTTGCGGAACCTGTCAGCTCTTCTTTTTTCTCTCAAAATGTCCTTTTTTAACTGCTCAATTTCTTCTCTCAATTTCCTAACACTATTTTCTGATTTCTGGCGGGAGCTATTTTTCTTGCTTCCATGTGAAGGGGTGGAAGATGAAGATGGTCCCTCCCAAGATAATGCTGTCTCATCAGGTGCAGAGTGTTGTGACGGCCCTAGTGGTGCAGAGTGTTGCGGTGACTGTGGTGATGAGGAGTGCTGAGGAGTTCCAGGTGGCGAGGAATGCTGAGGAGTTTATTGGTTTGGGAAAGGCATGAATACTCAGATTTATGCTTTCTGTTGCTTTGTTTTTAACCAATAGGAAGTTCAGTAGTTCACTGAACCCAGTTCAGTGAGTTCCAGGAGTTCCAGGATGGTCAACTTGAAAAGGCTCCGCAAACAAATCCACTGATAGTGGCGTGAGGTTCATCACAGCTTCTGCCTGTCGCTGTCTTTCCCTACATTTCCTCTGGTTGAGCCTCCACTGTTCTCTTCTTTTTGTGGCTGCAGATGTGGTCAAGTGTTTGATGGGTTGATAATCATATTGCCCAGCTTGCTTCATTTGTCGATACCTGCAAGAATTGAAATAAATGTTTATATATGAATAATATGAATTTAATATATGAATAATATAAATATCATATTAATTCATTAGTTTATTTATTCCTTCATTTACTTATTGCACGTCAACAAAGGCACTTTATAGTTGTGCCTCTGTTAAGGACTATAAATCAGGCTTATAGATTGCTGCCTGTACTGACACAACTGACATACACTGACATTATTACCATCATACACTTTCACAGTAATACCTTTCCCTTCTCTTTTCTAGTCTCTCCTCTCTAGCAACAGGATCTGCCCTGATCTTTGCACGAAAACGTGCACCCCTCTCTATACTGGAAAGAGGCATCTGTAAAAATGTAAAATAATGTTTACAACATACGGAAACATATTACATGTTAAATGTAATTAAGAACAATTGTTCAGACTTAACAAATAGTTAAAATAATTAAAAAACAAACAGATAATTTAGTTAAATTCTCTTGTGTCATTTGGGATGACAACATGTCATTTAGTAAAACCATTTGTCCAAATGACATATTTTGTTTTTCCGCATGATGGATTTCAATATTTTCATTCTGTACAGCCAGTTGCATGGCCACCTATTGCTAACAATGACCTTGACCTATGAACTTTAAATTTCATGGGTAAATCAATAATTTTTAAATCAATAACTTTATCATCACTTTTTAAATGTTTGACCAAATGACGCTGAAATCTGTGACACTTTGTACAACACATGGAAAAGGTGATATTAACGTAAAGTACATTTTTGAACTTACCTCCAACTCTGGTGGTCTTCAGGGGTCTTCTGAGTGATGTCATCACGTCACATGACACGAGTCATTTATCTACAATTCAAAATGGCTTCCAAAATTTGTTTTACCAAATGACATTGAGGGAAACACAAAGTGTTTTAGATATTAAAGACATTTCTTCAAGATTTATCCTATTAATACTTAACAGTGCTTTTCTGTACATTCTAAACATATGCCACAGACAAAAGTTGATGATTTTTACATATTTTTAATCATTTTAAATGAAGTTGTCTTCTTTGACATCAAGTGACTGCCGTTTTACCGTATGACATTTTTCCACTTTAATGGTATAAAAGTCAGTCAATTTTGTATTTTGCATGCAAATATAAATAGTGAGGAGGAAATGTGACGTGAGATTAAAGAATATATACAATATCAACCTCATTTAATCCAAGTGTGTAATAGTAATTTCTCCTGGAACAAAAAATCAGTGCGTCACGTCACTGACCCGTATGCATTTTTGTGGAAGAGGCTTTTCCTCTCTATGTTGTAGCTGACAAAAACAGACAAAAAGCCTTTTGTGTCACCATAGGAAATACTGCTTTAGTGCCATCGGACCAGTAGGTCATGGTATTCACTATGCTATCTTCTTTATTAAAGCATATTTGGGTTTAAGTAAATCAGGGAATTCATTGCCGGTATAGAATACCAGTTCCCTGCAAGAGGTTGCGATAGCCAGCTCGTTGAGTTTGCTGATGTACACCATGTCATTAATACACATTTTCTCCCTGTGTGAAAAAGGAAGTTTCTTTTGTATATTATTTAGTTTGATTGGGTGTGACTCCTTAACGCTCTCAGTCCAAAAGGTGAGGATTCCATCAGGGCTGATGGATAGGTATTGACCTTTCTGGTAGGTCCTGGTTGACGATATTGAAAGCTTAGACTCATCCCTCACTTGGCTGTCATCAACGTCCATCAACGGACGGAAATCACCCTAATTATTGATGTATAGTGATCTATGGGATCTGTTTTTATTGGTTTGGGAAAGGCATGAATACTCAGATTTATGCTTTCTGTTGCTTTGTTTTTAACCAATAGGAAGTTCAGTAGTTCACTGCTTCTGGTTCTCCTGCTTCCTCCTGGCCAGTATTCTCCTTAAGGCTGAGTTGCATAGAATCCCACTCGTGTTTCCCAAAGATGCCAGTGCAGTGTCCTGTGTTTGTCCATAGACAGACATTCCTATCCAATGACACAGTAATTATCTTTTTACATTCAGTTACTATAGCACGAGGTGCAACATCAGGCCACACCCGACTCCCTGCTATATCATTATCCAAAATCATCGTAATACCAGCCACAGGCAGAGCCGGCCGCACGCCAACCGCCACCTCACCCTGAAACAGATCAGAAAACAACATCATTTTATGGAGAGGTACACGTAGAACTTTTAAGCCCATTCCAAGCACCGGAATGAAAGAACCCATGTAGGTGTCATCTGAAAATGGTAAAGTTGATGCTAAAATGAATGAGTCAAAAGCACCAGTGTCACGCAATATCTTTACATGCACTTTCTCCTCACTCCCTACCAGAGAGACAAAACCTTCAGTGATGAAAGGCAAGTAAGATTCCAACTCCGGACTAGACACCTGTGGTTTCAACTCACCACTTGCAAGCTCAGAAACAGGTGCAACAAACATTGCTGGCTTGGGGTTAACACTAGCACCAGCCTGCTTAGTCCTGGATTTAAAAGCGTAACAGTCTCTCCTCCAGTGCCCTCCTTTATGACAATAATTGCAAATTTTGTCAGACTCATGAGCACCATGTTGATGTCTCTGTTCCAGCCCAACTGGTTTCACTGGACGAGCAGACCACGCACCCACGGCCGAGGAATTTTCCCTGTGTCCACCGCACCCTGAGCAACAGGACACTCCCCACCGTGCGTCAAAACATAGTCATCCGCCAAAGCAGCGGCCTCAGTTGCTGTCTTAACTGCCCGCTCACTAATATAAGTGGTGATGTGCTCCGGTACAGAGTTACTAAACTGCTCCAGAATAATTAAGTCACGTAGAGCCTCCTGAGAGTCAACCTCAGCAGCAGCACACCAACGATCAAAATGAGTAGAGATATCACGAGCAAACTCCAAATGCGACTTGTCACCCCTTTTCAAACTCCTGAATCGTTGGCGATAAGCCTCAGGCACCAGCTCATATGCCTTGAGCACAGCAGACTTCACTAAATCACATTTCAAACAGTCACTGCTAGTCAATGAGGAATAAGCCTCCTGAGCCCTGCCGGTTAACACACATTGTAGCATTAAAGTGCGAGTGGAATCACGCCAGCCCCGCGCATCAGCCAGCCGCTCAAACATCACAAAGAACGTTTCTGGGTCTCTCTCATTAAACCTGGGAACCAGCCTCAACTCACTTAAATCATCCACGGACCTCCCCTGGGTCCCACTTGAAACGGAGAAACCATCAGTAAGCAGAACATCAGCTGCAACTTTCCCCTCTCTAAACAAAGTCAGTTTTTGTTTTTGCAGCTCAAGCTTTGCTTGTTTCAGTTTCTTGTCTCATCTTCTCCAATGACAACACCTTTTCCATTTCCATACCCTGGCGCATCTTTTCTACTGCAACTTCCTTCTCTTTCTTTAGCTGCATGCGCAACAGGAGTAACTCCTGCTGCTGCTGAAAAGTCAAGCCAGCACCAGGACCCGCTATTGCAGGCGAAGGCGCGTCATCAGTGCACGCAGAGAGAGGAGCAGCCTCTGCAGTGCCTAACACTTTCATCCTTACCAAATTCGCTTTTAAATTGGCCTTCACCGCATCTTTAACCCTTTTGTCACCCACATCAAAACTATAAATCTCAGCTATCTTAACCAGCTGATCCCTTGTGCACTGATCCAAAAACTTTTCAGAGGGCGCCTCCACAAACGCTCTCACAATCTCCTCCATAACTTACCAATATTCGCAACCAGAGAACAGAGGAATGCAACGTGTTAAAAACCCAGTAGTGCACACAGGAGGAATAGGCAGCCTCCAAACGGAGCTTCCCCGCTAGCTGACTGCCTAACCAAAAACTAGCTACATAACTCCCCCTAGTCTTCATGAGGCGTGGCGGCGGGTATTTACGCACTCAAAGCCCGCTGGACCGACAGAGGCGACCAGAAAACTGGCAACCCCGCCGAGCCACGGAAGTGCTCCCGAACAAATTTAGGAAAAAGGGAAAAGGAAGCTCTAACCGCCGTACCCCAACACTACCAGCCCCCCTGGACGAAACCCAAAGGGGAGACGCCGCTTAATCCTACAAGGGGAACCACTCCTACAGGCAATGCACACACAGGTGAATTACCTTCCTATGCCTCAGCGAATATCCACAGTTTAAAGATAACAGTTGCAGGACGAAAAACACTTCCCTTCAATCACAAACCAAAAAAAATGCGTTCCCAAACTCAATGCCTCAGGTGCGTCCCCCCAGAGCACAACAAACTTACCATATAAGGCTACCTACGTAACAGCCACCAGAGGGAAACCCCCAATTGTTATGACCGGCTCGCAGGCCACAACAAAGGAGGGAGACGCACACCCAAACTCCGCAATAATAAACTGAAGTTTATTAAAGTAAATAACAATAATTGCAATGGGGTGTGGAAGTCAGTATCAGTGGTGATTGAAAGTGTGTGGATGTGTTGTATAATGCGAGGTGCGTGTTGTCAGTTCAAAACAAAACCAAAAAGGCAACGCAAAAAAACAACCACAGCGTGGTGAGTGGAGAAGGGATCAGAGAGAGACTGGAATCAGGGCAGGTGGGTTTAAATGCTTTCTGGGGCACTGGCCATGTGTTCCCAGTTAGTACTTGAATGACATCTGCTCCACCCATCCAAGGACCTGCAAACACAGACACAAATCACAGGACCAAAGGCAACAGAGGCAACAGGCTCTGGGGCCGTCACCCCCCCCCCCCCCCCCCATAAAGTCAGGGTCCCAGAGGGAACCCTGGCACCAAAACAAGTGATTCTTCTCTCTCATATAACTAATGTATACACTAAATACTTAAATAAAACAACAAAGTATAAACTACAGTACAGAATATATATATAATACCAAATAAAGTAACACCTCACCGTTTGTTCCTTAATAACCCTGTCATCCCCCCCCTCGATCCTCAGCAACTGGATCCTGGAAGCTGATTAAGAGGAAAGAAAGAGAAAGCAACAAGATGATGGAACCAAACAGAGCAAAATAACCACATTTTAAAAAAAGACATCATTCACAGGGAGCCTGAGACAATGCGTCTGCCACCACATTGTCCCACCCCTTGATATGACGAATATCTAAGTTATAGGACTGGAGCATCAGAGCCCAGCGAATCAGCCTCTGGTTAGGGCACTGTAAGGAACTCAAGAATGTTAAAGGATTGTGGTCTTTAAAGACCATAACAGGGACAGAGCTAACATACACACTGAAATGCTGCAAAGCCAAAGTCAAGGCTAGCGTTTCCTTTTCAATGACTGAGTAATTCAGCTGATGTTTATTTAATTTCCTTGAAAAAAAAGAAACTGGCTTATCCACTCCTAAGTCATCAGGCTGTGACAGCACGGCCCCTGCACCCACAAAACTTGCATCCACTTCCAGTTTGAATGGTTTCTCCCATTGTGGAGCAGCCAAAACAGGAGCGTTACAGATGAGGGCTTTAACACTTTCAAAAGCCTTCTGACACTCTGAGGACCACATATATTTGGCCTTAGCTTTCAACATATCAGTGAGAGGCGCAACAACAGAAGAAAAGTTCCTACAAAAGCAACGATAATAACCAACTAATCCCAAAAAACGCATGAGCTCCTTCTTAGTTGTGGGTGGAGCATAGTCATCAATAGCCTGCACTTTCGCACGCACAGGACACACTCTGCCTTGCCCCACCACACCACCCAAATAAGAGACTGTGGCCTTCGCAAACTCGCACTTGGCAAGATTAACAGTCAGATGTGCATGAGCCAAGCGGTCAAACAACCTCTCAATGCGGTCAAGATGGACATCCCAGTCATCAGAATAGATGACCACATCATCAAGATACACCGAGCAACCTTCCAGATCTCCAACAACCCTGTTCATCAAGCGTTGAAAGGTTGCTGGCGCATTCCGCAACCCAAAAGGCATCACATTATAAGAGTACAACCCCGTGGGTGTAATAAACGCAGCAATCTCACGTGCTCTTTCAGACAACGGAACCTGCCAGTAGCCCTTCAGAAGGTCAAACTTGCTAACAAACTTAGCCGAGCCGACTTGATCAATACAGTCTTCCATACGGGGAAGTGGAAAAGAGTCCGGTTTTGTGACATTATTAACTTTACGAAAGTCTGAACAAAACCTAGGAGTATTATTGGACTTTGGCACAAGCAAGCAAGGTGATGCCCAGCTAGGACAAGATGGCTGTGCAATACCACTACCAAGCATATGCTACCACAGTGGGAGAAACCATTCAAACTGGAAGTGGATGCAAGTTTTGTGGGTGCAGGGGCCGTGCTGTTACAGCCTGATGACTTAGGAGTGGATAAGCCAGTTTCTTTTTTTTCAAGGAAATTTAATAAACATCACCTGAATTACTCAGTCATTGAAAAGGAAACGCTAGCCTTGATTTTGGCTTTGCAGCATTTCAGTGTGTATGTTAGCTCTGTCCCTGTTAAGTGTTGATGGTCGACTGCTTCCGGTTGCCAGCAACGTGAAAGGGCTGGATCTCGCGATTTAATTTGCAGCCATAATTTTCAGAGAAATCTACATGAACACACAGTTCATCTGTAAGCAGAGAAACTGATGGCGAGTGAAGGCGTCCAGCTGTTCAGGAGACTGAGAAGGTCTGCCATCCTGCCACTCTTTTCAATCTTTTGATATTTTGCAGATGTTTTCTCCTCCTCTGTAACAACAATCCTCTCCCACTGCTCCCATGTGACGATGCTATTATCTAGTGGGCCCTTGAACTCCACTTCATTGTAGCAAAACCTAGTACACAAGCGGTACATACACTTCTGGTTGGCCGGGTCACAAACAATTGCTTCCAGGAGATCCGAAATGCTGTTAGTCAACAAAATGCCTTTCTGACAGAGCTTGTCAATAATCATTTTAAAATTGTCGTGGTCATAGCAGACACAGGTGTTTCGGTCGGACTCTTTTGCTGGAGTGACATAAAAAGGGCAGTATCTGAGGAACTGTCTGTATGAGACTGCATGGTGTTTCAGGGCGGTTGTATTGTAGTTGGCGTGGAGGTTTTTCAGAGACTGAAGCAGCACTCTCCTTTGGTGTTTAATTTTGTTTTTTGTAACGGTGTCTTTTTTACCCGACAGCATGCGGCTATTTTCTTCCCTACAGAGAAAGCTGACTACCCTCTCCCTTTTCTCCTCTGCAATTTTCTTTTTGTCTCTCTTCTTGTTTCCCTCACTTACTTTCTGTCCTTTCTTCTCTGGGAGTTTCTCGAGTTTCCGTTGCAGCTTTTTTGCCTTCATTCTTTCACTCTTAAGGTCCTTAGCCTTTCCTTTTCCTTCAGCACTGCTCTACATTTTGCTGGTACTTTTCTGCACTGCCCTTACAGGAGTTGATGATGCCTGTGGTCTCTCAAAACTTGGCTGCACATAGTCATGATCAGCAAGGTTTACTATGGGCTCTGGAGGGCCATTAAGCTGGTCACTTGCTGTTGAATTCAGTGAGGGAGGAGTAAGGTTCAAAACATCAGCAAGCACCATTTTCTTCTCTCTGTATTGCCTCTGATACTGCCTCCACTTTTCCCTCATCTTCTCCTGTTTTTGCCTGGGCAGATCTGAAACTGGGATGTTTGTGATCTTTCCCGGTCTCTTTTTCCTTTGATAGCTAAGAGTAAAAAAAGACGAATACAACAGTTAGTCTTATATCTAGAGCCTTACTTCATCTTCCATTTGAGCTTCACATCTCTCACTTACACTACCCTTTCAGGAGATCTACATCACTGATTTTACTTTCACATGAAGCATTAGCGCATGTGTGTGTGTGTGTGTGTGTGTGTGTGTGTGTGTGTGTGTATGTGGGGGGGGGGGGGGGGGGGGGGTTATGTGGTGGACCTTTGCTTTCTTTTAGCCAGGTAATTATGACTAATACCTGGAAAATAATCACTCACGTCAGTAAAATCCTATTTAATAAAACCTACTCCAGCAAGTAGGTCGACCCTTAGTAACGACCTAGCAACAGAGACGATTTCTAGTCCCTGCTGAATCAGCCAGCCAACTGCAGCTAATGCTTTCTGGAGATTGCAGCATTTCCCAAACTGAACAAATACCACATATATAAACACAAAAGTGCTTTTGCTAGCTCAGTCTCATTGTAACTAAGATATCCGCTGAAAAAAATAATTATAACGTGTTGTATAATTATGCATCTAAATCACTGACTAACAGCAAAGTCAACCATGCCCCGATTGAGAAAGAGCTCTATGCCATCTAATTTATTAATTTAGTGTTTATTTATTAAACCCAAAGAGATATAACCATAACCATAATTATAATACAATATTTGCTGAGTATACACTGTTCAATGATATTAATATGCTATATTATGGTACATAATATAAGTCAAATGGATATTGCTATGGCAATAAGGTGCATAATTGCCCATGAATGTTAGAATTAAGTGTACACTGAAACATGAATAATTTACACAACACAAAGTATATACATATGTAACCATATACACAGACAGTACTTGAAATATTATATACAGATGAATCAGATGTGATGGATAATGTAATAAATAAATAAAAGTCCAGATGAACACAGAGGAGAGTCACTGTACAGACTGATGGCAGCTGGCAGGAATAACTTCCTGTAGCATTCTTTGATATTGCAGCTTCAATTTTACCATCATCCACAGACCTGGGAAGGTAATAGCTATTGTTCACACTTTAAGGAGGTGAGTGCCATATACATACATATATATATATATATATATATATATATATATATATATATATATATATATGTATACATATATATATATATATAAACACACACATATATATATATATATATATATATATATATATATATATATATATATATATATATATATATATATACACATACATACATATATATATATATATATATACATATATATATATATATAAACATATATATATATATATATATACACACATACACATATATATATGTGTGTGTGTGTGTGTGTTGTGTCCTCATACACAGGAGGGGTGGTGCAGGATTCTAGAATCAAAGCCAAGTAAATATGCTGTCATAATGGTATAAAGTCAATGTCAAAGTCATTATACTCAAATTATAAATGTTAATAAATCTTTAATAAAATCCTTCTTGTAGTAATCCATCAAATCTGTACTTTATAAGTCTGCAGTTAATAAGTTGTTAAAAAATGTATCTTGGTCCTGATGGCCTCCAGCCCTTTTCTAAAAGGTGGATGATCAGAACAACATAAGAGGCACAAGAATAGAATCATATATTTAAAAAACCAAACAACAAACCCCCAAAAGAAATGAGAACTTAAGAGAAGAAATAAATTGGTAAATAAATAAAAAATAAATAAAGATTACGTGTTTACATAAGTGAGTTATGAGGTCGAGAAAGTAGCAAGTCACTTTTGTGGTTCTTTATTGTGGTGACATCATAAAGTGTTGCCATTTCTTTTAAGTTTATGACATCATATTTATTTAGCTTAGATCCTGGGATTTTGTCTTTGATATTCCAGCTTTGATCTTTTGATTGACTTCACCAAGTCAAGTTGACTGTAGGAGTGCAATGAGTTGACAATTCTATCTGATATCAAACAAATCTTTCGTGGAATCCTGTGTATAAGGAATTCTTTCGGTTCAACAAAACTTTCATCGATTGAAAACATTACCTAATTGGTTGATTTGTTATATCAAAATAATAATGGAAACACATACAGCAATAGCAGAAGACCTGCCTGAGAACACTACAATGGAGACCAAAAGTGGACTTAAAAATATTAAAGAAATGTTCGGTTATGAACATATTCCAGCGATTGTGAAGTTGTTTCGAGAAGTGGATGTTGACGGAGGTGGAGGGTTGGACATGAATGAATTTTGTGTTGCACTGGAGCAGTTATATGGAACTGTGAATAAAGAAGACCTCATTACACTCCATATGCAGATTGACACAAACTGTGATGGAACTGTGGACCTTAGTGAACTACTGAACTTCCTGTTGGTTAAGAACAGAGCAACAGCAAGCATAAATCTGAGTATTCATGCCTTTCCCAGACCAATAAAAATAGTTCCCATAGATCACTATACAACAATAACTAAGGTGATTTTCCGTCCATTTAAGAACGTTCATGACAGCCAACCAGAGGATGATTCTCAGCTGTCAATATCGTCAGTCAGGACCTACGAGAAAGGTCAATACCTATCAATCAGCTCTGATGGAATCCTCACCTTTTGGAGTGACAGCTTTAAGGAGTCACACCCAATCAAACTAAATGATATGGAAGAGAAACTTCCTTTTTCACACAGGGAGAAAATATGTATTAATGACATGGTGTACATCAGCGACCTCAACGAGCTGGTTATCGCAACCTCTTGCAGGGAACTGGTATTCTATACCTGCAATGCATTCCCTGAGTTATTTCAAGCCAAATATGCTTTAATAAAAGACGACAGCATAGTGAATACCATGAACTACTGGTCCGACGGCACTAAAGCAGTATTTTCCTACGGTGACACAAAAGGCTCTTTGTCTGTTTTTGTCATCCACAACATACAGAGTAAAATCCTTTTCCACAAAGATGCATTCGATAAAATCTCTCTGCACCAGTATCCAACTGTTCATGAGTCATCCCTGTTAAAAAATAAATGGGAAGGGTTTCTATCTATCAAGCTTTCCATCTTTGATGACATATGCCATCAGATTCAATACTTTCCATCACTGGATTCCTTTGCCGTCTGTGGTCATTCATCCAGAACAATGGTACTCACTACCTTACCGAAGACACCTCAAGGCAAAATCCATAGAAGGGTATTTGAGAGCAATAAAGACCATGAGTTTTTCACCTGCGTTGAATACTGCCCTTCAGTTCAGTTTCTGGTGACTGGCGGTACAGATGGCATACTGCGGGCGTGGTATCCCCACGACAATGTACATTGCAAAAAGACAGTAATGGGACACGTCAAACCAATCAGGCACATAACCGTTAACACAACAAAGAAAGTAGTCTACAGTATATCTGTGGACAACAATGTACGTCTGTGGTCAGAGGAAACCTGGGTGTGCCTGCAAAGCATCCAGGTACAAGGCATGAGAGATGTTCCAATCTCCAGTGTTTGCTATAACATGTACAACAATGAGTTAGTCCTGGCTAACTCAGATATAGGAGCATTTCTTGGAAGAGGAACAGATCTTTTTATAGAAATGTTAACATCCCATGACAAGCCCCTGTGCAGTGTTCTTTATCACTCCATATTCAAGCAAGTCATCTCTATTTGCCAGAACGGTTTGGTGAAAGTATGGGATATCCTTACAGGAAAGGCCATCATGCAGTTCAAGGTCACTCCAGATCAGCATGTGGGGTTCACCGCCATTGCATTTGATGGTTCAAAGCGCAGATTAATTACAGTTTCCAACGATAGGAAAGTGAGACTGTGGAACTTCAACAATGGACAAGAGCTTCGCATTCTTCCTGTCAAAGTGCAAAAGGAGGTGACAGGTATTGTCTCCATGAACAATAGGGTGTTTGTGGCTGGACGGCGGTCAAAGGTCATTTTTAACCTGGATTTAGAGGAGTCTGACAACAAAATTTTGGAGCATGATTATTTAAATGATGTATCCTCCATGAGCACACACGGAAACATACTGTTTACTGCCTCGAGCAATGGTAATGTAGTTGTCTGGGATGCTAAAACTGCGGAGGTTTTCTATTGGCTTGATACCAGTAACAACCCACGAACACACATGGCAGACGGAAAAGCTCAAGGCTGTGTAAAAAACCTCCGTGCTGGCAGACACCAAAAGAAAGGAGGCACTGGGACAATATCTCTATGTAAAAAATCTACTTCTCTGACTAATCGGAGGACTAAAGTGACTACCAGTCCTAATATTCTATGTCTGAAGACCAGGGCGGCCACTACTGACACAGCCACACTGCTGACTTCTAAAAATGACCATATCTATGCCTGGTCGATTATTAGCAAGGGTGGTCTGTTAGGAAAATTCAGGGCGGTGTGTGAGACAAGTGCAGTTGTTACCACCATGTCGACTGATGGCAACGATAAGATACTTCTGATTGGGGATAGCACTGGAAAGATTTATCTGTGGGACATTCAGCGGTTTGGACTTCTAAAAAAGGGAGACCCTCAAGGGCCATCTGAGGTCATAAGAGGCTGGCGTGTGTCACTGAGTCCACCTCCTCTGTTGGGCCACTGGAAGGCTCACAAGGACAGGGTGGTGAGTATTCAGTGCGATTCAGAATGCAGAAAGATACTTACGGCATCACTGGATTGCAATGTCTGTCTATGGACAAACAAAGGAGAACTTATCGGCACCTTTGGAAAGCACGAGTGGGATGCTATACAACTCAGGCTTAAGGTGGATACTAGCCAGGAGGAGGCAGAAGAACCCAGAACAGCAACAAGAGGAAAGTATCAAATGCCATTCCCTGACTTTCCATCGGAATTACCCAGACCACCAAACGAGTATAGAGACCTCTTTGAAAAAATTAAAAAGGTAACCACAGTACCTAAGCCTATTCCAAGACTAACAAAGCAGGAAATGTCTGACGAAATGCGAGAGATTATGACTATTCGTTCATCTCTTACCAGAAAAAAATACGGGGAAATTTCAGATATAATAAGGGACGAGGACGAGGACCCCACTCCACTATCCACAAATGAGGTAAAGAAAAGGTCTGAAAAGACATGTCCAGTGAAGACGACACTAACCACAGACTGTGCTAACACTACAACCAGCTCACCACAAGAAGTCAAGAAAGGGTCTGAACACACTTCATGTCACGAACACTTCCAACCCATCTCAGATACAATGCAGCTCACATATAGTCAGACTCAATCCATACCATATCCACCTCAGATCCCGCTCACTAGAGGTCGCACTGACATTAAACAAAGCTCTCCTCAAGCAGAATCATCTCCACATATGAACAACACTCGGTCCAAATATGGACGTGTGCTCAAGATTAAGTCAAAGGATACATTCAAAGACAGTGTCCTCACATCTCCACCAGACACCCTGCCAGCCAAGCAGGAGTCTAAAAAGACATCCAACCATGTACGTTTCCCACCCATTCTTGATAAGGTTCAGCTTACACATAATCAGTCCCCATTTCATCCACATCCGCCTCAGATACCACGTACTGGTGGTCGCACTGACATTAAACAAAGCTCTCCTCAAGCAGAATCATCTCCACATATGAACAACACTCGGTCCAAATATGGATGTGTGCTCAAGATGAAGTCAAAGGATACATTCAAAGACAGTGTCCTCACATCTCCACCAGACACCCTGCCAGCCAAGCAGGAGTCTAAAAAGACATCCAACCATGTACGTTTCCCACCCATTCTTGATAAGGTTCAGCTTACACATAATCAGTCCCCATTTCATCCACATCCGCCTCAGATACCACGCACTAGTGGTCACACTGACATTGAACAAAGCTCTCCTCAAGCAGAATCATCTCCACATATGAACAAGCCTTGGTCCAAATATGGACGTGTGCTCAAGATTAAGTCAAAGGATACATTCAAAGACAGTGTCCTCACATCTCCACCAGACACCCTGCCAGCCAAGCAGGAGTCTAAAAAGACATCCAACCATGTACGTTTCCCACCCATTCTTGATAAGGTTCAGCTTACACATAATCAGTCCCCATTTCATCCACATCCGCCTCAGATACCACGCACTGGTGGTCGCACTGACATTAAACAAAGCTCTCCTCAAGCAGAATCATCTCCACATATGAACAACACTCGGTCCAAATATGGACGTGTGCTCAAGATGAAGTCAAAGGATACATTCAAAGACAGTGTCCTCACATCTCCACCAGACACCCTGCCAGCCAAGCAGGAGTCTAAAAAGACATCCAACCATGTACGTTTCCCACCCATTCTTGATAAGGTTCAGCTTACACATAATCAGTCCCCATTTCATCCACATCCGCCTCAGATACCACGCACTAGTGATCGCACTGACATTAAACAAAGCTCTCCTCAAGCAGAATCATCTCCACATATGAACAAGCCTTGGTCCAAATATGGACGTGTGCTCAAGATGAAGTCAAAGGATACATTCAAAGACAGTGTCCTCACATCTCCACCAGACACCCTGCCAGCCAAGCAGGAGTCTAAAAAGACATCCAACCATGTACGTTTCCCACCCATTCTTGATAAGGTTCAGCTTACACATAATCAGTCCCCATTTCATCCACATCCGCCTCAGATACCACGCACTAGTGGTCGCACTGACATTAAACAAAGCTCTCCTCAAGCAGAATCATCTCCACATATGAACAACACTCGGTCCAAATATGGACGTGTGCTCAAGATTAAGTCAAAGGATACATTCAAAGACAGTGTCCTCACATCTCCACCAGACACCCTGCCAGCCAAGCAGGAGTCTAAAAAGACATCCAACCATGTACGTTTCCCACCCATTCTTGATAAGGTTCAGCTTACACATAATCAGTCCCCATTTCATCCACATCCGCCTCAGATACCACGCACTAGTGGTCGCACTGACATTAAACAAAGCTCTCCTCAAGCAGAATCATCTCCACATATGAACAAGCCTTGGTCCAAATATGGACGTGTGCTCAAGATGAAGTCAAAGGATACATTCAAAGACAGTGTCCTCACATCTCCACCAGACACCCTGCCAGCCAAGCAGGAGTCTAAAAAGACATCCAACCATGTACGTTTCCCACCCATTCTTGATAAGGTTCAGCTTACACATAATCAGTCCCCATTTCATCCACATCCGCCTCAGATACCACGCACTAGTGGTCGCACTGACATTAAACAAAGCTCTCCTCAAGCAGAATCATCTCCACATATGAACAAGCCTTGGTCCAAATATGGACGTGTGCTCAAGATGAAGTCAAAGGATACATTCAAAGACAGTGTCCTCACATCTCCACCAGACACCCTGCCAGCCAAGCAGGAGTCTAAAAAGACATCCAACCATGTACGTTTCCCACCCATTCTTGATAAGGTTCAGCTTACACATAATCAGTCCCCATTTCATCCACATCCGCCTCAGATACCACGCACTAGTGGTCGCACTGACATTAAACAAAGCTCTCCTCAAGCAGAATCATCTCCACATATGAACAAGCCTTGGTCCAAATATGGACGTGTGCTCAAGATGAAGTCAAAGGATACATTCAAAGACAGTGTCCTCACATCTCCACCAGACACCCTGCCAGCCAAGCAGGAGTCTAAAAAGACATCCAACCATGTACGTTTCCCACCCATTCTTGATAAGGTTCAGCTTACACATAATCAGTCCCCATTTCATCCACATCCGCCTCAGATACCACGCACTAGTGGTCGCACTGACATTAAACAAAGCTCTCCTCAAGCAGAATCATCTCCACATATGAACAAGCCTTGGTCCAAATATGGACGTGTGCTCAAGATGAAGTCAAAGGATACATTCAAAGACAGTGTCCTCACATCTCCACCAGACACCCTGCCAGCCAAGCAGGAGTCTAAAAAGACATCCAACCATGTACGTTTCCCACCCATTCTTGATAAGGTTCAGCTTACACATAATCAGTCCCCATTTCATCCACATCCGCCTCAGATACCACGCACTAGTGGTCGCACTGACATTAAACAAAGCTCTCCTCAAGCAGAATCATCTCCACATATGAACAACACTCGGTCCAAATATGGACGTGTGCTCAAGATTAAGTCAAAGGATACATTCAAAGACAGTGTCCTCACATCTCCACCAGACACCCTGCCAGCCAAGCGGGAGTCTAAAAAGACATCCAACCATGTACGTTTCCCACCCATTCTCGATAAGGTTCAGCTTACACATAATCAGTCCCCATTTCATCCACATCCGCCTCAGATACCACGCACTAGTGGTCGCACTGACATTAAACAAAGCTCTCCTCAAGCAGAATCATCTCCACATAGGAACAAGACTCGGTCCAAATATGGACGTGTGCTCAAGATTAAGTCAAGGGATACATCCAAAGACAGTGTCCTCACACCTCCTCCAGACACCCTGCCAGCCAAACGGGAGTCTAAAAAGACATCCAACAATTCACATTTACCACTCATCCCTGATCAGGTCCAGCTTACACATAATCAGTCCCCATTTGATCCACACCCGCCTCAGACCCTGCTCACCACAGGCCTAAAGAAAGGGTCTGAAAAACCATCAAAGCATGTAACCTTCAAACTCATCCCAGATGAGGTTGCACTCACAAATCAGACCGAACACAAGCTGCACCCACCTTAGACCCTGCTCACCAAAGGCCATACTACTGCTACAAAGAGCTCATCAACATCCAGTCGGGGAATGCATTAAAAAGTCCACATATGGATGTGTGCTGAAGATTAAGTCGAGGGATACATTTAAAGACAGTGTCCTCACATCTCCACCAGACACCCTGCCAGCCAAATGTGATTCTGAAAAGACATCCAACCATCTACATCTACCACCCGTTCCTGATAAGGTTCAGCTTACACATAATCAGTCCCCATTTATTCCACATCCGCCTCAGATACCGCACACTAGTAATCACACTGACATTAAACAAAACTTTCCTCAAGCAGAATCATCTCCACATATGAACAAGACTCGGTCCAAATGTGGATGTTTGCTCAAGATTCAGTCAAGGGATACATTCAAAGAAAGTGTCCTCACATCTCCTCCAGACACCATGCCAGGCCAGTGGGAGTCTGAAAAGACATGTCCAGCAAAAACGACACTAACCACAGACTGTGCTAACACTACAAACAGCTCACCATACATGCATCAATCTGCTAATGCGGTCAAGCAAGGATCTGAACACACTTCATGGCGCACACACTTCCAACCCATCTCAGATACAATGCAGCTCACATATAGTCAGACTCAATCCATACCATATCCACCTCAGATCCCGCTCACTAGAGGTTGCACTGACATTAAACAAAGCTCTCCTCAAGCAGAATCATCTCCACATATGAACAAGACTTGGTCCAAATATGGACGTGTGCTCAAGATTAAGTCAAGGCATACATTCAAAGACAGTGTCCTCACATCTCCACCAGACACCCTGCCAGCCAAATGTGATTCTGAAAAGACATCCAACCATCTACATCTACCACCCATTCCTGATAAGGTTCAGCTTACACATAATCAGTCCCCATTTATTCCACATCTGCCTCAGATACCGGACACTAGTAATCACACTGACATTAAACAAAACTTTCCTCAAGCAGAATCATCTCCACATATGAACAAGACTCAGTCCAAATGTGGATGTTTGCTCAAGATTCAGTCAAGGGATACATTCAAAGAAAGTGTCCTCACATCTCCTCCAGACACCATGCCAGGCCAGTGGGAGTCTGAAAAGACATGTCCAGCAAAAACGACACTAACCACAGACCGTGCTAACACTACAAACAGCTCACCATACATGCATCAATCTGCTAATGCGGTCAAGCAAGGATCTGAACACACTTCATGGCGCACACACTTCCAACCCATCTCAGATACAATGCAGCTCACATATAGTCAGACTCAATCCATACCATATCCACCTCAGATCCCGCTCACTAGAGGTTGCACTGACATTAAACAAAGCTCTCCTCAAGCAGAATCATCTCCACATATGAACAAGACTCGGTCCAAATATGGACGTGTGCTCAAGATTAAGTCAAGGGATACATTCAAAGACAGTGTCCTCACATCTCCACCAGACACCCTGCCAGCCAAACGGGAGTCTAAAAAGACATCCAACAATTTACATTTACCACTCATCCCTGATCAGGTTCAGCTTACACATAATTGGTCCCAATTTGATCCACACCTGCCTCAGACCCTGCTCACCACAGGCTGAAAGAAAGGGTCTGAACAACCATCAAAGCATGTAAGCTTCCAACCCATCCCAGATAAGGTTGCGCTCACAAATCAGACCAAACACAAGCTGCACCCACCTCAGACCTTGCTCACCAGAGGCCATATTACAGCTACAAAGAGCTCATCAACATCCAGTCAGGGAATGCATTAAAACGTCCACATATGGATGTGTGCTGAAGATTAAGTCAAGGGATACATTCAAAGACAGTGTCCTCACATCTCCACTAGACACCATGCCAGGCAAGTGGGAGTCTGAAAAAACATCCAACCATGTACGCTTACCACCCATCCCTAATCAGGTTCAGCTTACACATAATTGGACCCACTTTGATCCACACCTGCCTCAGACGCTGCTCACCACAGGCCAAAAGAAAGGGTCTGAATAACCATGAAAGCATGTACCACCAAAGCATGCTTATCACCCATGCCAGACAAGGTTGGGCTCACAAATCAGAACAAACACAAGCTGCACCTACCTCAGACCCTGCTCACTAGAGGCCGTACTAATGCTACAAAGAACTCATCACACATGCAGCTGTACAAACTTATACATGGTGAACAGCAAAACATTACAAAAATAAAATACAATCAAAATCACTTTATGTTGTTGTTGTGTTGCAGTTCAGTAATTTTGCCAATCAAAGTGGACAAGCTCTCTGATGAGAGACGCCACGTGGGGACTCAGGGTGCCGTTTTTTTCTTTGGATCCTCTTTCCAGAGTTCTGGCTTACCGGTGATGTTGATTTGCATTTAGAGTCATCAGGGCTGATTCTCTGAATGAACCTACAAGCACAAAAAAAAATACATTATTACTTAAAGCAATGTTTCCCCAGCTGTTGTAACTTGGTGCTGTATGCACTTTAATGTTAATAAAAGCATCATGTACTATATGTGCACATCCGAATAAGCCTACAGGGAAGGTACATAATTAGTTGATAATCAATCACATTCAAATCATTGAAGCTCCATCCATTACAATAAAATGTATTTTGGGTTATCTAATGCTGCACCCCTCATTTGAACAAAATGTAAGCATTTAAATTTTCCACATTTAACCTAACCCATCCATCCATCTGTATCTATACCTGCTTACACTGGGCGAGAGGCAGGGTACACCTGGAAGGGCTACCAGTCTATACAGTACATATAAAATAAATAAATATATTTTAAAAAATATTCTTTGACTCACTAATTAACCTGAAGTAAATGTCGTTGGACTGTGGGAGGAAAGCATAGCAATGCGAGGAAACTCAGAACAGAAAGGCACTGGCTGGCCAGCAAATGCATACCCAGGATGGTCTTTGAGGCAACAATGCTTCCCAATGAGCTAGCTTTTTTCCCCCCCACCGATACACCTCTCATCCCTCATCTACTACATTGTTGGTTAATAAATGTACTATATTTGATCAATCAAATGGATATCAAAAACAGAAAAACATTTACCGTAATCAAATAATGGCGTGGTTGCCATGAACAAACACAGGCCGTTGGAAAAAACAAGGGTGGATAAACTCCTGGTGCCAGTCATATAATATGCATGCTAAGTAAGCATAATGCACATTTCCATTGCTTAAATGTAATACATTCAACAATTTAATCATGCTATTTCCAACACTTTATTGTTCTGGATTACTCATTTGAAGTTTTATTGTCCTTATTCAGTCACTGTGGGTGTATGTGTATTAATGTCACAGCCAAACTGTATTTTGTAGTAACGCAAAAGTGACCCAAGTCGGCAATCATGGGCGGAGCACCGATTTTAAAATCAATCAATCAATCAATCAATTTTTATTTATATAGCGCCATATCACAACAGAAGTCATCTCAAGGCACTTTTCACATAGAGCAGGTCAAGACCGTACTCTTTAATATACAGAGACCCAACAATTCCCCCATGAGCAAGCACTTGGCGACAGCGGTAAGGAAAAACTCCCCTTTAACGGGTAGAAACCTCAAGCAGACCCCGGCTCTTGGTGGGCGGCCATCTGCTTTGACCGGTTGGGTTGAGAGAGAGAAAGAGAGAGGGAAAGGGGGAGGGGGGACAGAAGAAAAAAAAAATCACAACAACAACAACAACAAGCACGAGCAGCAACAGCCAGGGAAGGATGCCATCAGGACTGTGAAGGACCGCGAAGGTTCGGCCCGGGACTCAGCTTTTCCTGTGAGATGAGAAAGCACAAAAAACTCCGGGGAAGAAGCAAAGTTAGTGACATGCATTGATGTTACATGAATGCATACAGATGGAGAGGAGGAGGAGGAGAGAGGAGCTCAGTGCATCATGGGAAGTCCCCCAGCAGTCTAGGCCTATAGCAGCATAACTAAGGGCTGATCCAAGGCGAGCCTGGTCAGCCCTAACTATAAGCTTTATCAAAAAGGAAAGTTTTAAGCCTACTCTTAAACATAGAGAGGGTGTCTGCGCCCCGGACTGAATCCGGTAGATGGTTCCATAGAAGAGGAGCCTGATAGCTGAAGGCTCTGCCTCCCATTCTACTTTTAAAGACTGTAGGGACCACCAGTAAGCCTGCATACTGGGAGCGCAGTGTTCTAGTGGGATAATACGGTGTTATGAGCTCTTCAAGATATGATGGTGCCTGACCATTAAGGGCTTTGTAGGTTAGGAGAAGGATTTTAAATTCTATTCTAAATTTTACAGGAAGCCAATGTAGTGAAGCTAAAATGGGAGAAATGTGGTCTCTTTTTCTAGTTTTAGTCAGAACACATGCAGCTGCATTCTGGACCAGTTGGAGAGTCTTTAGAGACTTGTTAGGGCAGCCTGATAATAAGGAATTGCAATAATCCAGCCTAGAAGTAACAAATGCGTGAAGTAGTTTTTCTGCATCTTTTAGGGACAGGATGTGCCTGATTTTTGTGATATTACGTAAGTGAAAAAAGGCAGTAATTGAGATTTGATTTATGTGGGAGTTAAAGGACATATCCTGATCAAAGATAACTCCCAGATTCCTTACGATGGTGCTGGAGGCCAGGGTAATGCCATCCAGAGTAGCTTTATCATTAGATAATGTGTTTCTAAGGTGTTTAGGGCCAAGCACAATAACTTCAGTTTTATCTGAATTTAGTAGTAGAAAATTGCAGGTCATCCAGGTCTTTATGTTGTTAAGGCATGTTTGGAGTTTGTTTAACTGATTGGGTTCATCTGGCTTCACTGATAAATATAATTGGGTGTCATCTGCGTAACAATGAAAATTTATGGAGTGTTTCCTAATAATATTACCTAGAGGAAGCATATATAAGGTGAACAGAATTGGTCCAAGTACAGAACCTTGTGGAACTCCGTGTCTAACTTTTGCCTTCACGGAGGATTCATCATTAACATGTACAAACTGAAATCGGTCTGATAAATAGGACTTAAACCAGCTTAATGCAGTTCCTTTAATGCCAATTAAATGTTCCAGTCTCTGCAAAAGGATTTGATGGTCAATTGTGTCGAATGCAGCACTAAGATCTAACAGGACAAGTATAGAGACAAATCCTTTGTCCGATGCAGTTAGGAGGTCATTTGTGACTTTCACCAGTGCTGTCTCTGTGCTATGATGCGCTCTAAATCCTGACTGAAAATCCTCAAATAAACTATTGTTATGTAGAAAGTCACATAACTGATTAGAGACTGCTTTCTCAAGGATCTTAGATAGGAATGGAAGGTTAGATATAGGTCTATAATTGGCTAAAACACCTGAATCAAGAGTAGGCTTCTTAAGAAGAGGTTTAATTACAGCTATTTTAAAAGACTGTGGTACATAGCCTGTTACTAAAGACAGATTGATCATATCTAGTAAAGAAGTGCTCACTAAGGGTAAGGCTTCCTTAAGCAGCCTAGTTGGGATGGGATCTAAGAGACAGGTTGATGGTTTAGCTGAACAGATCATTGAAGTTAGTTCAGACAAGTCTACTGGAGAAAAACAGTCCAAATATATGTCAGGATTTACTGCCGTTACCAAGGTTCCTGTGTTTGGGGAGAGAACGGTGCCTGTTAAGGGCAGGAGGTGGTTAATTTTGTCTCTAATAGTTAGAATTTATATCATTAAAGAAGCTCATAAAGTCGTTACTACTGACAGCTATAGGAATACATAGATCAGTAGAGTTATGACTCTTTGTCAGCCTGGCCAAAGTGCTGAAAAGGAACCTAGGGCAGTTTTTATTCTCTTCTATTAATGCTGAGTAATAGGCGGCTCTGGCATTACAGAGGGCCTTTCTATATGTTTTAAGACTATCTTGGCAGACTAAGCGAGATTCTTCTACTTTGGTGGAACGCGAAATCCTTTCCAATTTTCGCGATGTTTGCTTTAATTTGCGGGTTTGGGAGTTAAACCATGGAGCTAACCTCTTATGTTTTATTATCTTCTTTTTTAAGGGGGCGATGGAGTCGAGTGTTTGTCTTAGTGAGCCTGCAGCACTATCAATAAGATTATCAATTTGGGAGGGACTGAAGTTAACATAAGAGTCCTCTGTAGTATTGAGACATGGCAGTGAGTTCAGTACTGACGGAATTGCTTCCTTAAATTTATCTACAACACTATCAGAGAGACATCTAGTGAGGACATTTTTGTCTAGTGGTGTATAATCCAGTAATAGGAATTCAAAAGTTATTAAAAAATGATCTGATAAAATAGGATTTTGTGGAAAAATTATTAAATGTTCAATTTCAATCCCATAAACCAGAACAAGGTCTAGGGTGTGGTTAAGACGGTGAGTGGGATTATTTACACACTGAGAGAAGCCAATTGAGTCTAATAATGAGATAAATGCAGTGCTGAGACTGTCACTATCAACGTCCACATGAATATTAAAATCACCTACTATAATTACTTTATCTGTACTAAGGACTAAATACGACAAAAACTCTGAGAATTCAGATAGGAATTCAGAGTACAGGACAGGAGGACGATACACTATAACAAATAGAACTGGCTGTAAAGTTTTCCAGGTTGGCTGAGAGAGACTAAGAACAAGGCTTTCGAATGAGTTATAGTTAAATTTAGGTCTAGGGTTGATGATTAGGCTTGAGTTGAAAATGGCTGCAACTCCTCCTCCTCGGCCAGTGTCTCGAGGAATATGAGTATTAATATGACTGGGGGGAGTGGATTCATTTAGGCTGACATATTCTTCATGACACAGCCAGGTTTCAGTGAGACAAAATAAATCAATATGATGATCTGAAATTAAATCGTTTACTAAAACGGCTTTAGATGTGTTGGGGTTGAAAGGAGTGCGTTTGGTTATTAGCTATAATTTGTAATTATCAAAGATAATTATAAATTATGAAATTAAACTTTATTAACTCAGTTAATAATGCGGGGCACCACCCGGAGACCGGGACTAATAACCAACTGTAAAGGTAGTCTCATAAACAAAGTATTCACTTAAGGGGAGCTAACACCTGGGGTATCAGCACCTCTAAGTGAATGGTGAAGGTGAGAGTCCGAGCACTGGCTCCCTCAATCAGCCACTTATCATAATAATAGATGCACAATAATGACAAGAAAACTTCTCTTTAAAGTTACAAATAGTATTTATTAACTTCCACAAGAATTAACAAAGTCAACAATTGCTTCAATCAACAAAATACTATACTACCACTAATACTAGCAAAAGAACACATAAAACAGCAGCTGGGTAAAGGTAAACCGAAGCGTGTGTGTGTGTGTGTGTGTGTGTGTGTGTGTGTGTGTGTGTGTGAGAGGGAGGAGGTAAGAGTATGTGTAAGCGTGTATGTGTGTGGGTGTGTGTATGAGTCACAAGATGGCCGACGTGGATCACGTGACGATGCAAGTGACTCAAGATGGCGCGGCTTCCGGGGGAAGTCGCGTCACGTTAGGACAACCGGCGGAAGACGCCGCAGAGTTCCGGTTAACAATAGCAGATAGCGCCGACCGGTGGTCGGTGGCGTTTCTGCACTCACGTGTCTGATAGCCGGTAACAAAGGGGCAAGACGGCGCTATGGCCCTCTGTTATCTGACTATCAGATGTGTGGAAAACGTGCGTAGTTAGACGGATGTGCAAGTGTATATGCGTGTGTGTGTGTGGGTGTTAGTAAGGGAAGGAAAGAGAGGAAAGGAGATCGACTCTCGGTCCCGCGACCGTGAGGGGAGAGTAGCGGTTGCTTTGTCTACAGAGAGCGGGGTACGGACGGTAGTCGGTACGCACGTTGTCTAGTTGTGGACCGACAAAGCAACTTACTTTCCACTTGCGGTGGCGCACACAGGAATCCCGAACGGGATAACACAAACAGTTTAGCGTGGTGAACACAAACTAAACAGGCAGCAACTTAAAACATACACTCCTCGGAGTACAGCAGCAAACAGGACTCGGCGGTCCGTTAAACACACCAAACAGTTCAAACACTAAGTCCACAAACACACAACTCTAATACTATCTCTGCCCAGACAACCTCTTACTTGTGTCGCTCTCCGGAGCGAACCGATGTGTGTGGGAAAAGTCCGTCAGTGAAATCCAGCAGCGGGTCCTCCGGTGCGTGATGCTGGCAGAACCGTCCTGGTTTCCCGGGAATGACGGCGCTGGTTCCTCGGTGGGGCAGCGAAGAACGCAGGGTAGTCGACTTAGTCGGTAGACGGCGGGGCGTAGAAGTTATCCGCGTCTCCGTGGAGAAAATCCTTTCTCCCTTCTGCAGGTATTGGGTGAGAGCGCTGGGTTGCAACAGCAGTCTCTCGCGGATCCGGTACGTTACGGTGTTCGGGTGAACACGGGTCGAGGTCTCGTCTCGTCCAGCGAGGGGAGATACTCCAAAAGAAAAAGGGGAAATAGCACACGTGTACGAGTCCCTTTCGTTGGCGATCCAGCTGATCGAAAAGGCGGACCTTCTCCTAAGCAAGAGTACCTGAAAGAGGACGAGATTCTGTCCCGCTCCGTGTTTTAAAGGGGAATGACGTCACGGCTCCGTTGCCATGACTCCCCGTAACGTTGGTGCGTCTCTGCCAATCAGAGACTGTGCTGGGCCGTTTCCTACTTAGCACCTAGGTGCGAAGTGGTGCACACTGGGGGATGGAGTCAGTGGTCAGCCTTTTGGTGCTGATCCTTTGTTTCAAGGGAACAAAGGCGGCCTCGTGGCCAGGCCTCAGGGTTTCCATGTAGGCCCCTTTGTCTGACTGTATGTGGAGGCCCAACATCCCCCCTTTGGTCTGAGGAGTGGGTTGAGGCCACAGTCTTCAGAGCAACCCAAGGGCCAACTAGTCCATGTAGGAGGTATGACCAGTGAGTTACATAGTCCATATTCTTGAAACAAAGAGTCCATGATACCTGAGGAAAGGTCAGAGTCTGTACAGTCCAGTAAGCAGAGGTTTTAGTGTCTGGGCAGATAAGCACTGAGGTTTCGTCTGGGCAGAATGTCACTAAACTACGCTACACATCAAAACAAAAGGAAAAAAAAAATACATTCAGGTACACTTACAATCCTTTGCTGCTCCATGTTCACCACTGGCACTAGGGGAAAGCCCAAGGTAGGGGTGAAGAAAAGCAGGAGGGGGTTAGAGGCCGTTAGGCCTACTCCTGGAGAGGACTGGTGTTAGTGCGAGGGGCAGACGCAGACTGGTGCGTGAAGCGTCGTGGGACTACTAAAAGGGTGTCCAGTCTGGCCTGCAACCTGCGAATGTATCTGAACATGATGTGTGCGATGACTGCCGTGATGACCCAACCACTAAGAAGGAGCCCAAAGGCGGCCCAACTGACATGATGTTCCTGTGAAGGTGACGACGTGTGGCTAAAGTAAGCCGTAGTGAGTCCAGACGGTTTGACACTAAACTTCACTAATTTGGTTCCTTCAGCCAGGAGCTGTTGCTGAAGGGTGTCATCAATGGTCAAGTTGTGACCTCTGAATGCGTCCATAATCTCAATCTCCGTGTCGTGTTGGTCAGGGTTGAGATGATGGAGGACAATGTCACCAAAGTGTATGGTGGCTCCTTGAGGAACCGTCAAGAACATTGTCTGGTTGGGTAGGGTCAATTTAGTGGTTGTGTCATGACGATCGTAGGCCATTAGGGCTTCGTTAGCAGGTGTGCTAACGAGCCATCGACTACCCGCTCGTTCTACCTTAGTGTCCATACCTTCGTCTTTAACAGACAGCCTACCCTGACACTTTTGTTCAGGGGACTCGGCTCTTAGGCCGCAGAGATAATTGCTGACATCCCGAATGAAGGGATTGCCTGGGCAAACCCAGTGAACGTCCTTAGTTTTAGTACACAAGTTAAGGTTGGGGCTAAGGTAGAGCGAGGGGTCATCGTCGTGGTATGCGAGTGTTGGTGGTGTTTTGAGGTGGACATGGGTGTTGTCTTGCCAAAAACCAACATTCAGCACTGATTTTAACCTATATACATTCTGCCGTTCTATGATAGGGAGGTTGAGAAGGAACCCTATCTCCAGGTTCTGTGGGTTCACATAAACTGGGATTGCACTGCCAAGACTATATGCCAAGTGAGTTTGTGATGACTGTACCACAGTAGTTGTGGCGGATCTGAGGGTTTGCTCGACCAGGCTCATGGGAACGAGGTAGGTCGGTATTTGCCCACCACTCAGACTGCTAACTGAGGAGCTAATTTCCCTAAGGAGGTCCTGCATTAGATCTCTTACTACGCGTACGTACATAAAATCATCCCTGACTACTTCTGACAACGTCCCTAAGGCATGCAAGGTGTTATTGATGAGGGCAGAATGAAGGTTAACGGTCACTATGGTACCCTGGAGGGTTTTACCCAAGTCTTGTAATTGTTCACGTTGGTTGAGGAGTCTCTGTTGGATTTCTGGCATTTCCTCACTGAGTTCGCCCATGTGCCTTTGAAGGGCTTTAATACTGACAGAGTTGGCAGCCGATAGTCCAATTGAAAACAGCGATCCAATGGCCGAGACTGCAGTGAACAGTCCTCCAAGGAACCTCTTTGGTCGTTTCCCACTACTGAGATCCTTCTCTGTGACCAGGAACTTCTGCAGCTGTTCGAGCATGTGGATGGTTGTTTGTTTGGCGTGCTCAACAGTGTCATGTGTTTGGGTTCCGCTCAGTCTGCCCTCCGTCAGGCGGGGAGGCAGGCGGATGTGCTTGCGGTACACATCCCAAGGATCTAGTCGGACGTAGATTCTTTGGGTGTATAGGCCGCACCGGGTAATTAGGAGTCCCGGTATCTCCTGCAGGACGATACCGGTTGGAGGGCCAAGGTTGACCACATCAGTGGGCACAGCAACCCGTAGGGTGAGGAAGATGCCAAGGATCCAAGGGAGTTTCATCCTAGAACAGACCAAAATGTTGATTACTTGTCAGGAAGGGGAAGTAGGGGTTAGGTGTTAGTGCATGCCGGCGGGGAGGTAGGAGGCATGCAGCTGTCCCTGCGGGGCTACTATACGTCGTCTTCCCCCCTTTGGGGTGCAGACTGCTCCCCCCTTTCGGGTGTGGAGACGGCCTCTCCCCTCGGGAGCGAAAACGGACGGAAAAGCTTGATCTGATTTGCATGGACCCATTTGTAGGTTGGCGCCTGACTCGGTTTGGAAACTCTGATCCGGTAGGCTACCGGAGAGAGCTTTCCCACAACCTCATAGGGGCCAGCCCAGCTGGGCAGGAACTTCTTGGACTGTCCTACCGGGTTGGCAAACCTGAAATAGAGCACTTTGTCGCCTACACTGTACTCACGATTGGACGTTTTCCTATCGTAGTAGGCCTTTGCTCCTCTGGCACTAGTTTCCAGGTTCTTTTGGGCCCATGCAAATGTGACTCTGAGGTGGTCTCGCAGATCAGTGACGTACTGGTGTGCGGTGTAGGCCGTTGCCACACTTACATCCTCTGGGCAATACAGAAGATGTAACGGCAAGGTCATTTCTCTCCCAGTCATCATTTCGAAAGGCGTCACTCCCGTAGAGCGGTGCGGGGTAGACCGGATGGCCATCAACACCAGAGGGAGTTTCACGTCCCAGTCCTTGCCACTACCATTAACATACTTCTTCAGCATGCTGATGATAGTGCGATTGGCACGCTCGACTTGACCTGATGACTGGGGGTGGTATGGGATGTGGAAGTTGACCTCCACTCCCAGAATCTCAAACATGGCTGTCATGACACTCGAGGTGAAGTGAGTGCCTCTGTCCGAGTCGACGGAGAGTGGCAGCCCCCAGCGGCTGAAGACGTGGTTTAGCAGCAGGACTGCTGTGGTCACAGCCGTGTCGTTGGGCGCCGGAAGACATTCAACCCACTTTGTGAACGAGCAGGTCACAGTCAAGAGATATTTGTTGCCTCTTGAAGACTTGGGGACTGGACCAATCCAGTCCATCTGGAGGTGGGACCATGGGAAGGTGATCCCTCGGCCCTGGAGTGGGGCTCGGTTCAAGGGTCGTGACGGTTGAAATTGACAGCAAACCAGACATCCTTGGACGTAGAGTTGCGTGTCACGGGCCATGGATGGCCAGTAGGCAACCTGCTGCAGGGTTTTCAGAGTGGCCTTGTAGCTCCGGTGACCCCCGACAGGGGAGTCGTGGGCGTGGGCCAGTATCACCCCCCTATGGTCCGTCGGAACGACCCAACGAGCCGGTCCCTGACCACCAGGACTGTAGACCAGCAGGCCCTTGTCAATTCTGAGATGGGGTTGGACATGGCGAAGGGCCTTCAGTTCTTTGGACTTGTTAGTTGATGGTTGAGGTGTTTGCTGTGCCGTGGGGTCTGCCATCAACTGCCGGATAGCTTGTATGGCAGGATCCCGTTCCTGCATGGCAACCAAATCGGCGTCTCCAGGTTTCCGACCCAAATGCACTGTCTGAGCGCGGGACTGAGGATCCTCTCGTCTCTCTCGCGCCTGTCGGCGGGTGATGGCATTCACCGTACTGACTTGGGACGTCGGAAGCCACTCTTCACTGAACTCCCAGGGTGTCCCCTGCTCGGCGCCTAACTTGGCTAACCGGTCAGCTTCGTCGTTGCCATCCTTATCGGGACCCGAGACCTGGGAGTGGCCTTTGACTTTCTTCCAGTACACCGTCATCCCATGGTCCGTCACAAGGCGGTCGCAAGCCAGGAAGAGTTCAGAGTGTTTGACTTCCTTGTTCCTGGCGTTCCTCATGCCATTTTCCTTCCATGTGGGAAAGTGCGAGATGAAGCTGTGGCGAGCGTAGTTGGAATCAGAGCAGATCACTAGCTGTCCAACAGCTAGCCGAGTGGCTTGTTGGAGGGCGATGAGCACTGCAGCAATCTCCGCGTACTGGCTCGTCTTTGCGCCTAGCTGGTAGTGGTTCGGTTTTTCAACCGTGCGGTTGGCCCAAACAATACCAACTCCTGCCTGGACTTGGCTCTCATGGTGGAATGAGCAGCCGTCCACATAGACCTTTGGGAGGTCTAAGCAGGCATTTTCGTCATGGTAGCGGTGGTTGGAAGGAAGGGATGGTGAGGTGACGGTCGAGGATTGGGGGCTTGGCTGCCCCTCGCAGTCACAGTGCTGACACTCAGCTAGGCCTTGACCCAAGGCCATCTTGTGGCTTTGCGCATACTTCACCTCAACATCGTAGCCTTGTAGCGCCATCATCCACGCAGCAATGCGACTGTTTGACACGCGTCCTTCCCTCAGCCGCTGGCTGTTCAGAAAGGTGACAGGTTGATGACACGTCTCAATTATCACCTTCTGGCCACCAATGTAGCTACGGAAGTGCTCCACAGCCCATACCGTGGCGAGAAGGGCCCTCTCGCAGTCAGAGAACTTCATCTCAACACTGCTCAGGGGTCGGCTCGCGTAGGCGACGACTCTTTTTTCGGTGTCGTACTTCTGTGCCAGGGCGGCACTCACGCAGTGGGAAGAGAAGCTTGCCTCCAGGTAGAACTCTCTGTCCTTGTCTGGGTAGGCCAAACAGGGAGCTGAGCAGAGTTTATCCTTCATACGGCAGAAGGACTGTTCTTGGGGCTCTTCCCATGCGAATGACTTGTCTTTACGGAGGAGTTCGGTGAGAGGTCTGGCTATCTCTGCATAGTCTTCAATGAACTGTCGAGAGTAGTTACAGACACCCAAGAAGCTCCTGAGCTCCGACACGTTTGTCGGCGCTTTGATGTTGCGGATGGCTTGAATCCTCCCTGATTGGGGTTCAATGCCTTCCGCGCCCACCGTCAATCCCACATACTCGACCCTTGTTCGACACCATTGACCCTTTTTTAGTGACAACTTGGCACCTGCGGCGGAGAGCTGGTTCAACACGTGCCGAATCTCAGCCAGATGCTCGTCAAAAGTCCGACTCCTCATCAAGATGTCGTCCACGTAGATGAGGTTCCCACGGGCGGCGGCATCGCTCATCGCTTTGTGGAGGAAGATGTTGAACTCGGCAGGGGAGTTTGAATACCCGAACGGGCAACGGTTCCACGTGTATTGGCGATTGCCAAAAGAGAAAGCCAGCTTGTACTGGTCTGCTGGGTCAACCCTCATGGTCCAGAAACCGTTGGCCACGTCCACGGTAGAAAAGAACTGAGCCCCTTTTACCTTGGCCAGCTCTTGGTCCAGGTGAATCATGGGCCAGCGGGAAAGCGGAACCTGCCTGTTGAGAGGGCGGTAGTCAACGGTGAGGCGCCATTTACCAGTCGGCTTCAATACTGGCCATATCGGAGAGTTGTAAGTGGAATTACACTCCCGAATGATCTGCTTCTGCAGCAGCTGGTCGAGGATCTCTTGGATCGACTCGTAAGCAGCCAGTGGGATCTTGTACTGGCGCTCAAAGGAAGGTGGCGCGTTTGGGTCAGTAGGTATGCGGACGGTGTGCAGGTCAGTGACTCCACAGTCGTGGGAGTCTTGAGAGAAGATCGGCAGGAAGTCATGGAACAGTTTCCGGAGCGCTTCTCTCTGGTCCTCTGTGGTCAGAGCGTCTGCCTTCGCAAGCTGCTGATCGATTTCGGACTCAAAGCCGGTGTAAGGCTCTTCAGGTGGGGATTGAGTCACCGCGGCACCTGAGGCTGTGTCCCCGGGTTGGGTCACAAGAGCGTACACAACCATGTCACCTTCAGGGCTCGGAGCTGCGCTACAGATAGCTTCATTCTGCAGCGTCTCGTGGCGGATGATGGTGATCATCTTGGTCGGGTATGTGAAAAGGACACCTTCCAGGTCGTGGTCTTTGACTAGGGAAGGAGGCAGCTCTCCTATGACTGGCACGGTCAGCTCGAAGTCATAGAAAGAGACGTCAATCAACATCCCCAGCGGGCGACGCGGCGTTACCTGGATTGAGAGGTGAGTCAAGTTCTGCACCAAGATGTATGTAGAGCGGTTATCCAAGGAGAGCAACGGGGTGCCACAGACTGTCAGGTTGAGCTCATAAAAGAGGGGCAAAGGCTGGAAGAAAGCTTGTGACCCAGGGATTTTCTGTCCTTTAAGGATCACAAGGCGGATGGGGAAGCCTGCTGTTCGTGCAGGAATCACAAGATCCGCTTCGCTGGCAACCTGACATGCCTGGGGGATGGTCTGGCCTGATAGCATGTATGCAGGCTCGACGGTCAGGGGGTGTGCTTCGGCATTGGCCTGGGACCACAGGACTTGGTTCACTGTGTCCAGCTTGGCACCGAGCCTGACAAGAAGATCTGCCCCTACAACGAGCGGGGGTTGGAGTTGTGGGACAACGCTCACGAAGTGTTCGACCTGTTTTCTCCCGATTTTGATGAGGAGGGCACACACTCCGATGGCCTTAAGGAGCGTCTGCGGTGATCCCGCAGAAAGGACACGGTGGCTTCGTGGTGCAAAGAACGGAGGTGTGCTGCGTTGACACAGGTCATTAAAGAGGTCCTGACTGATGGCGGATTTCTCCGACCATAACGCTACGAGCGCCTTGGGGGTCAAGACACCGTTGATGTGTACGCCTCCGACCACGTGGGGGCTGTACAAAGACGGGTCCACATTCTCCAGTGAGCAAAGGAAGGACTCATGATCCTTCAAGGAGCTGGAGCGGTCGGACGATGGCTGCGCGTGCAAGGACGGCATGGAGGATTCAGAGCCAGACTCGGGCTCTGGAAGAGGCATGATTATTGGCAGAGGACATCTGGATTCCTGGACGACGGCGACTCGTCCGTCAGAAGCTGGTGGGCGGCTACTTGAACCAAGTGGCTTTGGGGTATCCACCTGAGCCCAAATGAGTCCGCGGTGGCAGTCGATGAGGGGGGCCAGCCGGTCCAGCAGGTCTTGTCCAATAAGCAGTGGCTCTGTATCGATGATACAGATGTAAATGGGGTGCACGAGAGTCATTTCCTGGAAGGTGAGGTCGATCCAAGCGCGTTGGGTGATGGGAGACCTGTTCTGAGTATAACTAGTTATACTCACATTACAGGCCTCAATTTGCAGGGGTTTTCCAAGCGAGAGCATCACTCTGGCAACCTCTGCAAACGTGCTAGAACACATCAGGCTGATCTCTGAACCGGTGTCAAGTAGTGCCAGGGAGTTGACGCAACCCCCTACCACCACTGAGGTGTAGATGCGGCGACCATTGCCCTTGCGGACAAGGTCACCGAGGAAGGTCAGGAAAGGAGTGTGTTGAGGGTCGGAAGTGCTTACATGGGGTAGCGGCTTGGCCTTCTCGGTTTCCCTTCCCCAGCCCACAAAGTAAACCTTGGCGGAGGTGGGGAAGGAGACTTGGCCTAGTCAAGATGAGGGGCCCCGACCGGGATCTTCTGGGGGATCCGGTGGTCCTGGAAGGCTGCGAGGTGCCTCAAGCTGCCTTGACACCTCAGTCAAGCATCTCCGCATCAAGTCCTCCATTTCCTGTTTAAGGCGTTCCTTCCTAGTGGAGTTCCTGGTTTTACCTGACTGACTCAGGTGCTTAGTGTTCTGCTCAAAGTGGACTCCCTTTTTCGCCTGGTGAGACTCCTGCCTTCGCGGCTTAAAGTGGCCCTGGTTCTGCGCTTGGTTGCCACTTCTTCGGCTCTGTGCTTCCCCTTGCTGGCGAGGTGGTCGGTGTCCTTGGGGGTCCGTTCTGAAATTGCCCTTGGGGCGAGGCACTTCATCGCCTTCTAGCTTCAAGGTGTCGTTTCCTAAGGTTCGGACCTCAAGGACTCTGGCTTCCATCTCCTGCCCTTTGGTTGGGCGGATGCGGGTTTCCCATGCCATCTGAGCGTATCTCCTGATTTCTTGCATCGTGTAGTTACCGGTGCGGCAGTGCATGGTAACATCGTACCGGATGCTCTCATGGAGGTTGTGGAGGAAGAGGGATCGGAAGGCTTGCTCCTCTTCCAGGCCAGGGGCATTGCGCCCTTGGAAGTAGGCGGCTCTCAGACGCCTGTAATACTCGCGCGGAGACTCGTGTTTCTTCTGGGTGATGGTAAGGGCGCTGAGAGTGGCGGAGGTTTCGTCCGCGTACGACGAGTATTCCTCCCGCAAGGCTCTGCAGAGGGCTGGGTACCAGTCTCTGGTCTCCGCTGACAGAGATTCCATGAAAACATGGACTTCTCTTGCCGTGGTTTTCCACACCAGCTTGAGCTTTTCACGTGGAGAGGCATATGGAAGATCAACTAGGCACCGCTCAATCTCCCTGAGATAATCATCGATGTTTGACTCGTGATTTCTCGGGTCGAATCGCTCTACATCACGGGCGAGAGACTCGATTTGACGGGTCCTCAAACCGTAAGCTGGCGGCAGCGGGCCATCCGGATCCTCCATCATCCCCTCGTAGCCAAGCTCATCGTGGTGGTGAGACCGGTACCTTGCACCTTGCAGTGTGGAGGGAGTCTGGTTGTAGTACTGACCCCTTTGTTTCAGGGCAGACTGCAACATATCCCTGGATGGCGGAGCGGTCGTGCTCCGTGAGCGGACCGTCGAGGACACTCGGTATGCGTCCGGAACGGGGAGGTGGTAGGCTGCGTCACCAGGGGTCGCTAGACTCCTGGGGCGCGCCCCCATGTCAACCGGGTTAGCCAGTTGCTGCAGCTGGGCAGCTTCAAGTCTCCTGTGCAGGGCGAGCTCCCTCGCCTGCGCAGCTTGAAGCTGCATGCGTAGCAGACTAGCTTCATCCGGTGCATCAGCCTCCTGCACAAGTGGGGGAAGCAACGGTAGTGGACGCTGGTCAGCGGCTAAGATGGAGCTCCCAGTTCCTGTGGGGGGCAGCGGCGGACCTTTGTCGGCACCGCCAGTCTCACTCTTGGTCTCCTGGGGGGTTGGGCTGGCAGCAGTACTTACCTGGCCAACCTCAGTCTCCTCGCTGCTGCTGTCGCTGGCTTCCTGGATCCTTTGGATGGCTGCACGCAGGGCTGCTCGGTCCTCCTGCGTCCGAGCCAGTTCAGCCTGGGCGCTCTTAGCTTCCTGCTGGAGCTTGAAATTGGATGTCTGCACCGCTTGGTAGCTGCGCTGCAGCTGAGCCAGCTGCTCTAGGTCCTCTTCTCGCTGTAGCTGAGCTCTGCGTTGCTGGATTAGGAACATCTGACCAATCACGTCTGGGATTGTACGCTCTGGTTTCCCGGCCGGGTTGTTCGCGTACTCCCTTAGTTCCCTCAGCATCTCGTCGCACTCTCTGAGGCTACAACTGGTCAAATGGTCCCTCTCTCGTATGGAGAGGCGGACAAGGGAAGCGACCGTATCCTGTAGGTCTAGGTCCTGAATTCCCTGTGGAGCTTCAGCTCCAGCCGCGTGGGGGTTTTGGCGGCTCATGTTAGCACGCGTCGCACAGCGGCTATGAACGTGTGGTTACTGCTAATGTTGCTAGGTGCACAGGTGAGAGGTTAACCTGTGACTTACACAGTTGATTATTCAAACACTGCAACCTGTCCCTGTCCTAGCAGGACCTTAGTAGTGACTAAAGCACTAAAGGTGAATATCAACTAATTAGTGTGTTAGGGACTATCCACTAGCATGCAAATGCTAACAAGCTCTTTACTAACGCTAACACAACCGCTAGTATACACAATACACAACCACTAGTATATATGCTTGGCAGAGCACTAGAGAAAGCAATTTCAAAAATCAAAATTTTTGAAAAATCATTAATAATTTAAAAATTATTAATTATGAATTATTGTGCATAAATATTATGACAAGGCTGATATATTAGGGGCCTCACACGGGGCACCACTTGTTGGGGTTGAAAGGAGTGCGTTTGGTTATTAGCTATAATTTGTAATTATCAAAGATAATTATAAATTATGAAATTAAACTTTATTAACTCAGTTAATAATGCGGGGCACCACCCGGAGACCGGGACTAATAACCAACTGTAAAGGTAGTCTCATAAACAAAGTATTCACTTAAGGGGAGCTAACACCTGGGGTATCAGCACCTCAAAGTGAATGGTGAAGGTGAGAGTCCGAGCACTGGCTCCCTCAATCAGCCACTTATCATAATAATAGATGCACAATAATGACAAGAAAACTTCTCTTTAAAGCTACAAATAGTATTTATTAACTTCCACAAGAATTAACAAAGTCAACAATTGCTTCAATCAACAAAATACTATACTACCACTAATACTAGCAAAAGAACACATAAAACAGCAGCTGGGTAAAGGTAAACCGAAGCGTGTGTGTGTGTGTGTGTGTGTGTGTGTGTGTGTGTGTGTGAGAGGGAGGAGGTAAGAGTATGTGTAAGCGTGTATGTGTGTGGGTGTGTGTATGAGTCACAAGATGGCCGACGTGGATCACGTGACGATGCAAGTGACTCAAGATGGCTCGGCTTCCGGGGGAAGTCGCGTCACGTTAGGACAACCGGCGGAAGACGCCGCAGAGTTCCGGTTAACAATAGCAGATAGCGCCGACCGGTGGTCGGTGGCGTTTCTGCACTCACGTGTCTGATAGCCGGTAACAAAGGGGCAAGACGGCGCTATGGCCCTCTGTTATCTGACTATCAGATGTGTGGAAAACGTGCGTAGTTAGACGGATGTGCAAGTGTATATGCGTGTGTGTGTGTGGGTGTTAGTAAGGGAAGGAAAGAGAGGAAAGGAGATCGACTCTCGGTCCCGCGACCGTGAGGGGAGAGTAGCGGTTGCTTTGTCTACAGAGAGCGGGGTACGGACGGTAGTCGGTACGCACGTTGTCTAGTTGTGGACCGACAAAGCAACTTACTTTCCACTTGCGGTGGCGCACACAGGAATCCCGAACGGGATAACACAAACAGTTTAGCGTGGTGAACACAAACTAAACAGGCAGCAACTTAAAACATACACTCCTCGGAGTACAGCAGCAAACAGGACTCGGCGGTCCGTTAAACACACCAAACAGTTCAAACACTAAGTCCACAAACACACAACTCTAATACTATCTCTGCCCAGACAACCTCTTACTTGTGTCGCTCTCCGGAGCGAACCGATGTGTGTGGGAAAAGTCCGTCAGTGAAATCCAGCAGCGGGTCCTCCGGTGCGTGATGCTGGCAGAACCGTCCTGGTTTCCCGGGAATGACGGCGCTGGTTCCTCGGTGGGGCAGCGAAGAACGCAGGGTAGTCGACTTAGTCGGTAGACGGCGGGGCGTAGAAGTTATCCGCGTCTCCGTGGAGAAAATCCTTTCTCCCTTCTGCAGGTATTGGGTGAGAGCGCTGGGTTGCAACAGCAGTCTCTCGCGGATCCGGTACGTTACGGTGTTCGGGTGAACACGGGTCGAGGTCTCGTCTCGTCCAGCGAGGGGAGATACTCCAAAAGAAAAAGGGGAAATAGCACACGTGTACGAGTCCCTTTCGTTGGCGATCCAGCTGATCGAAAAGGCGGACCTTCTCCTAAGCAAGAGTACCTGAAAGAGGACGAGATTCTGTCCCGCTCCGTGTTTTAAAGGGGAATGACGTCACGGCTCTGTTGCCATGACTCCCCGTAACGTTGGTGCGTCTCTGCCAATCAGAGACTGTGCTGGGCCGTTTCCTACTTAGCACCTAGGTGCGAAGTGGTGCACACTGGGGGATGGAGTCAGTGGTCAGCCTTTTGGTGCTGATCCTTTGTTTCAAGGGAACAAAGGCGGCCTCGTGGCCAGGCCTCAGGGTTTCCATGTAGGCCCCTTTGTCTGACTGTATGTGGAGGCCCAACAGATGAAAGAGATCTAATGTTCAAGAGTCCACATTTAATTACCTTATTTTGTTGTACTATTGCAGTAGTGGTTTTAATTTTTACTAGATTTTCATGAATGACTCTTCTTTTGTTTACTTTGGATTTAATTGATTTAAGTGGTCGGGGGACAGACACAGTCTCTATGTGGTTTTGGGTGGGTAACTGCTCTAATGGAAGCGCAGAGAAGCGTGTAGGACTGCAGCTCTGCCTCCTGGTCTCAACTCTGGGTTGTCATGGTTTTGGTTTACTAATAAACTGGGCCATATTTCTGGATATGAGAGCAGCTCCATCCAAAGTGGGATGTATGCCGTCTCTCCTAATCAGACCAGGTCTTCCCCAGAAAGTCTGCCAATTATCTATGAAGCCCACATCGTTTGCTGGACACCACCTCGACAACCAGCGGTTGAATTGTGACATGCGGCTATACATGTCATCACTGGTCAGATTAGGCAGCGGTCCAGAGAAAATTACGGAGTCCGACATAGTTTTTGCAAATGTACACACCGACTCAACGTTAATCTTGGTGATCTCCGATTGGCGTAATCGGGAGTCATTACCGCCTACATGGAGGGCCGCCTAAAAGTGTGAGGGATCTAGAGGAGGGACATGAGCACAGCAACCCCCCGCCTTCGAGCCCTGTTCCAGTCTCAACATGCCAAATCAAAATGAATGCCATGCATTTAAACAATTTCTTCTACTACTGTAGTTGTAACCACTGCTTCAGCTTACCATAAAATAATTACTGAGACCATATGAGTGTAACAACTCATCAGAATTTATTTAGGGTCTCATAGCAGTTTACTACTTATATCCAGTTATTTGTATGAATTGCTGTACTGGTGCATAGCTATCCTTATTATGCTTAAGATAGTTACAGAGTATCTTTATCCTACTTCCTTACATACCTTATAGACATAAAATTAAAGGAAACTTACACTTCCATTAAAATGAAATGGATAGTTATAGATGCATAACAAATTGAACCCTGGTAACAAATCAGAATCAGTAAATTAATTAAATACCAAAAGTTTTCCAGGAGGTTTTGTATCAGCAGGCGTCAGTTCCTCTCCAACAGCCACAGGAAACAAGCGGTCTCTCTTCATCTGAAGTCCACCTCAAAGCTAACAGAATATCACACAAGCAGGCCACAACAAAGGAGGGAGACGCACACCCAAACTCCGCAATAATAAACTGAAGTAAACTGAACTGAAGAAATTTAATAAATATCAGCTGAATTACTCAGTCATTGAAAAGGAAACAAGATGGCTGTGCAATACCACTACCAAGCATATGCTACCACAGTGGGAGAAACCATTCAAACTGGAAGTGGATGCAAGTTTTGTGGGTGCAGGGGCCGTGCTGTTACAGCCTGAGGACTTAGGAGTGGATAAGCCAGTTTCTTTTTTTTCAAGGAAATTTAATAAACATCACCTGAATTACTCAGTCATTGAAAAGGAAACGCTAGCCTTGATTTTGACTTTGCAGCATTTCAGTGTGTATGTTAGCTCTGTCCCTGTTAAGTGTTGATGGTCGACTGCTTCCGGCTGCCAGCAACGTGAAAGGGCTGGATCTCGCGATTTAATTTGCAGCCATAATTTTCAGAGAAATCAACATGAACACACAGTTCATCTGTAAGCAGAGAAACTGATGGCGAGTGAAGGCGTCCAGCTGTTCAGGAGACTGAGAACGTCTGCCATCCTGCCACTCTTTTCAATCTTTTGATATTTTGCAGATGTTTTCTCCTCCTCTGTAACAACAATCCTCTCCCACTGCTCCCATGTGACGATGCTATTATCTAGTGGGCCCTCGAACTCCACTTCATTGTAGCAACACCTAGTACACAAGCGGTACATACACTTCTGGTTGGCCGGGTCACAAACAATTGCTTCCAGGAGATCCGAAATGCTGTTAGTCAACAAAATGCCTTTCTGACAGAGCTTGTCAATAATCATTTTAAAATTGTCGTGGTCATAGCAGACACAGGTGTTTCGGTCGGACTCTTTTGCTGGAGTAACATAAAAAGGGCAGTATCTGAGGAACTGTCTGTATGAGACTGCATGGTGTTTCAGGACGGTTGTATTGTAGTTGGCGTGGAGGTCTTTCAGAGACTGAAGCAGCACTCTCCTTTGGTGTTTAATTTTGTTTTTTGTAACGGTGTCTTTTTTACCCGACAGCATGCGGTTATTTTCGTCCCAACAGATTAAGCTGACTACCCTCTCCCTTTATATCTACATAGGGAGAGGGTCCCCTTCCACAGAGCCCACCATAGTTATACTATAGTTTCTCCTACATGCTTAAGTGGAAGGGGAAGGGTATTCAGTTGTATCTTCTGCAACCTCACCGCTAGATGCATCTAAATCCTACACACCAGTCCTTTAAAACTACTTTGGGTGAAATAAAAAAGGTAAAACTGTATGTTAAGCGGTCACAGAAAGTGAAATTTAGTATAATATAACATCCAAACTTGCTTCTGGGAGTATTTCTTGGCCTCCTCTTCATTGTAGAACTGCAGAGAAGAGAACACATCAGATTAACACTTCAACAAAACTGCTCACGACACAACTACAGTAAGTACTACAGTATATTTGTTCAAGTATTGTACTTAAGTACAATTTTAAAGTAATTGTACTTTACTTGAATATTTATGCTACTTTATACTTTCTACTCCACTACATTCCTTTGACAGTTTTAGTTACTTTTCAGATGAAGATTTGACACAATGGATAACATAACAAGCTTTTAAAATACAACACATTGTTTAAGATGAAACCAATGGTTTCCAACCTTTTTGTCTTTTGACATCTTACAAAAAGCAGTGTGTAGTTGGGGTCACATTTCAGATTGTCTATGAGTTGTTAACAGCGCCACCAAATAGTGATTTTTACAGATATCTTGGTCAAAGTGCAGAAATTGTCTCTTCTAGCAGGGGTATTGTGAAAGACTATATGCAAAGTCTTGAGCACTTTGTCCAGCTGACAGACACTGAAGCCACTTTTGAAGGCATTGTGGAGTGTGTGTAGCCCACAGCTCCCCACCACAATCAGCTGGGCACCTCCAAACACTTCTGCATGTTCCTACTGGAGCAGTTAAAAAAAACTTCCAGTTGACACTGGGTCTATCTATGGAAACAGAAATCATGTTTCTCAAGTCAAGCTGCTGCTCACACTCCTAGTAATTAAAAAAGATGCAGACATTAGCCATATCTCATATCTGACATTGTACTTCAGATTAATGACTGGGTCAGATGACTTCTCAGGTTTTCATTTAAATACTGATCCAATATTTCACTAAAACTCAGATTAGAGAAAAAGTCCCAAAAATGACAACCCCCCAATTAAAGTTAAAGTACTAATTTTGTGACTGACTGACTGATATATTATTATATATGACATGATTAGATTATTAATACTGAAGCATCAGTATGTAAGCAGCATGTTACTGTTGTAGCTGCTGGAGGTGGAGCTAGTTTGAACTACTTTATATACAATTAGCTAGTTTACTCCAGTGGTTCCCAAACTAGGGGTCGGGCCCCTCCAAAGGGTCAGAGGGAAGAAGAAAAAACAAAGTTTTGACACACAAATCTGTTTTCAGTTTTGGGACTTTATCTCTAATCTTTGATTTTTGGTGAAATATTGTACAATTTGAACAGTTACTGAAATGAAACCATATGAGAAGTTTAGAAGGAAAAACAACTATTTGGAATGTGACCCCGACTACACACTGCAAGACATCAAAAGCCAAAAAGGTTGGAGACCACTGATTTCATCTTTACCATGTGTCGTATTTTAAAAGCTTGTTATAGTATCCATCGTGTCAGATCTTCATCTGAAAGGTAAGTAAAGCTGTCAAATAAATAGGTAGAATAAGTAGTGGAGTAGGAAGTACAGTATTTCCCTCTGAAATGTAGTTGAGTGGAAGTATGAAGTAGCATCAAATAGAAATACTCAAGTACCTCAAAACTGTACTGAAGTACAGTACTTGGATAAATGTAGTTAGTTACTTTCCACCACTGTAACATTTGAGACTCAAACTGAGGCTAATTTCAATATTAGAAAACAGAAACCACTGAGAAGTTGCCAAAGCGGTCAGTAAACATCAATAAACGTTCCCGTTTGATTTATATACAGTCAATGATCAAAAAGGTGACGGCAATGCCACTACATTTAAGTATTTGGCATTTTTACTCAGTTACACTTGTTTAGGTGCCACGTAGTTAAAATTTCTGCAGAAATATGTCTCCTGGGTTTCATCAGACCTAAATACTCTCTCATTATACAACCGAAGAAGGTTGCTCTTGTTTAGGCCAGCTATTATGTTATCAATATCGGTTACTGACATATTCAGCTTTATTAATTTATCTCTCAGTTTTGAAAAGATGTGCTCTATGTTGCTGTCATGCACCACTTGGAATTCCTCTATTAAAATTTGGATTGTGGTGGCTGATAGCAGCATTTTAGCTTGCATCATCAAATAGAACAGTACCAAATTTGTCAAAAATGTGTCTTTTACATCATTGCCATCATCATTGTAAATAACCCAATTTATGTCTTAGCTCTAAAGAAAAGATAGCCCTGTTGAACATCATTTTGTTACAATATGTTTTTATTACATATTTGATCTGTTTCAGGTTTGTAGTGCCTTATTTCCTATTTTGATTAGAAGGGCTTTTATTTTGAAGGCAGCATTCTGGTACTCACCCAGTTCCTGCTTCACGCAACAGTAAAGATAAACAGTAAAGATAAACAGTAAGATGAAAGAACTAAAAAGGAAAAATGCAATGTTTTAGCACCCCCCGAAGAGGCACAAGGTTAGCATTTAGTGTAATATTAATGTGTGGTTAGTTCTTAAAGTAATTTACGTAACGTTATATTACTGTTTGTTTAACTAATTGAGTTAGCTTTAGCTTAATACGAGCTAATGTTAAGCTATGTAAGGTGTCTAATATATTGTTTGTTTTGTGATTTGTACCCAGCTCTTACGTTGGTTTTGGGATTGTCATTAAACCTAAAATCATCAGTTCAAGTGTCAGACCATCTTTCAGTGGGGTATGCTACAATCATCTTGAATCTCAAAATGCATGTGACTGTCTACATGGATGTCACCATCATGCCTACAGCTTGATGCATCATTATCTACTTGTGCAGGGTTCTCCAAGGAGTCTCTGTGTTTCCTGCTGATGTGGGATGTGAAAGATGATTTCACATGAAAATATTTTTTACAGTTGGGAAGGCAGGGTGTCTACAGGTATAAACAAGTTAAATTTAAGACTTTTTAATACCTTTTTAATACCATTTTAAATGAAATTTCAGCCCAAACTTGCAATGGAAATACACACCAAAAGTGAAAATATACTCAATGATCAATGTCAGTTCAAAATGAACAGTAAGGTTAAATGACAATAATCGGTTGAGTTTAAATTCAGTTGGTTGAGTTTAAGTTTAACATTGTCCAAATGTGTTTAATGTGGAAAAAACAAAAAAATATCATTGCTGTCCTAAATGGTATTTATTAGAATATTCTCAGAACATTTAATATCAGCGGACAAAAATCTAGAAATCAAAATCGACAGTTGTGTGCAAACCAAACCAAGTATTTTTCACCATGTAATGCCATGTGTGGATACGTTGCCTTGGTCTAAAATTAGGTCCCCTGAAAAATACTAACAGCAATTCTTTTGAACTGCAAAGAAGCTACTGTACCACATTACTTGCTTATGATCACTGACCAGCTCACAATAGCAGTTTGATTTCTGTCCCGGCTAATGAAACCTTGTATTTCTGTTATAGGCCTACCTTAAACATTATAACAGTGTGAAAGCACAACTTTCACTATGTGAACCCTTGAAACAGGGAGGTGGAAAGGTAAGGAAGAGAGAGAAAATTTCTGACTGGACATTATGGCATATGCCTGAGTTCTGCTGATTATTTTCCGGCTCAATCTCAACCTCTTTCAGCTCTGTGACTTTTTCTTTGTATGATACATTTAATGTAATTTTAAAAAATTACTGAATCAGACAAACCTATCACTGCTGTACGCATGACTGAACAAGCTTCAGTTAAGCGTGACAGTGTACATTCTGCTAGGTTTCTGAAAACTTAAGTACCAGCAGAGACACCTCCTGACAGCTGGTTGTCTTGTAGAAACCTCTGAACAAGTTGTTTCATTCTTTCCTGGCACAAGTCGGGGTCTGAGAACATGTTTGTTAGGTCCAAACAAGCCATCTGCCTCACAATGGTGTACTTCAGTGGGCTCTTGTCTTACATTTTCTGGACGATGTTAGTTTTTTCTGTGTAACTGCATCCACGTACATCACGATCATTGGTCATTTTGCAATAGCCCTATTGACGACAGGTAGGTTTCTATGAAACCATATGAGAAGCCCACAGAACGGTAGGGGAAATACAGATATCTTGGTCAAAGTGCAGAAATTGTCTCTTCTAGCAGGGGTATTGTGAAAGACTATATGCAAAGTCTTGAGCACTTTGTCCAGCTGACAGACACTGAAGCCACTTTTGAAGGCATTGTGGAGTGTGTGTAGCCCACAGCTCCCCACCACAATCAGCTGGGCACCTCCAAACACTTCTGCATGTTCCTGCTGGAGCAGTTAAAAAAAACTTCCAGTTGACACTGGGTCTATCTATGGAAACAGAAATCATGTTTCTCAAGTCAAGCTGCTGCACACACTCCTAGTAATTAAAAAAGATGCAGACATTAGCCATATCTCATATCTGACATTGTACTTCAGATTAATGACTGGGTCAGATGAAAAAGAATGAATTCACAAATGAAGCAACATGAGCCATTTACATAACTAAACAGTGCAGCTAGCCTATAGCCATAGTCAGTATAGGAGATGTCACCAGCCTAATACTGGTCAATTTTTGTCTGTGGCTGGTAAGTCTATATTTATATATTCGCAATACCAGAGTCTATTCTAAAATTCAACTCAGCTGGCAATAACGCACATGAAGGTCCAGTTGTTAGCTTTTCGTTGTCTGATTCAGGGTCTCGTCAAACATGATTACAAACACACCGCTTGTGCTTACATCGGCGACTAGCTGTTTTTTAATATACGGGGCCAATCCAAATTTAGCTACGTATCTGGTTTTGTCTTTTCCACATATATAAATATCTGTTCAAGCCCCGAGTCTGAAAACATGGCTTTGAACATGTCTTTAATACCGTCATTTGACTTGTATGAGTGGTGGCTTGTCCCCATCCTCAGCACCCAAATCACCTCTGCTCTGAGTGTTGGCTTAGAGCCACAATTTGTTCTAGCAAGGCCTTAGCACAGCCCGTCTACAGTGAATAATCTGGCTTTAGTTTAACCCTATGGTGTAACCAAACTTCTCTGCTTTAACGACAGTGCATACCGGAAATTCTTCCTCTTCTTCAATCTGGCAGATTAGAAAAATTCTCCCGGTGACGTGACAAAAAAACATTTAAGACCACTCAATTTGAATTTAAGACAATATAATACATTTTAAGGCCTTTCATTTGAAAAGGTGTATTTAAGACATTTTAAGACTTTTTAAGTACCCGTGGCCATCCTGGAAAGAGGCAGGTAACTTTTTCCCTATCTCTTATATGCCATTTCAAATGATCACACAAGCTGAGCAAATTGGGAGATGTATGTTCACATCCTTCAACCTGACAAATCACTGCATCCATCTGACAAGGTCTGCAGCTAACATTAGGTTTATTTGGCTGTTTGTGCTTCCGACGCATGTGGGACTTAAGTTTAGGCAGTGTCTGAAAACTGAAAGAACAAGTCAGCAAACCCTAAATTAGCCAGGTTACTATGCATTTTGATATGGTTGTAAAACCTGGAAAGCGTTCACAGATAAATTACATTGTTTGCAAACAAATGGCGTGACCATCTTGACAGTTACTGCTAACTAGTCTCTCAATAAATATGTACCATAAATTGTGAATGTCATGAGCGTGGCGTCATCTGTTAAATGTAATGTTAGTCTGTTAACGGTATATCACGTTATCTAACTACAATGAGAGACTGCTGATTTAAGTTAGTTAAACAGACAAACATAAGAAAGAAACGTGACGGATGGTCTTTGTACACGGGAAAAAACTGGTGATGTAACGTTAACCAACGTTATTTGACTCTAATATTAAACTCTACTCTAACATTAAGTCAGGGCTCTACAGTGCGAGTATTTCACTCGCATTTGCTTCTAAAAATAGAGATGTGTGAACTGTAAAAATAATTTACTCGCACACTGTGCAAGTACAAATTACAACCATAAGACTATATGAAACACTAGAGGGCTTTTAAATTGAAACAACAGATCAGTCAGGAACAGACTTGCACTCACGCTGAAGAAATATTTGGTACAATAGTTAACATCATCTCTGAAGATGAAGCCCATTAATTTTTATTTTGGGTGAAAAAGGGAAGAGGAGAAAGAGGAATCCGGCGAGGGGGATTCGCAAGTTTCCACTGAGGTGGCTCACGCTAGCACGGTGGCTAACGGTAACGATGCTAACTTCAACATGGCAGCCAGTAATGACTGGACCGCTGAGAACAACATCGGCGAAGCTACAGTGACCCCTGCTGTCACTTCAACATCCAGTGTGAGCTCATTGTCCTGCTAAAAATGAATCCATTTCCAACATCAAGTCAGACTGAATGATTTATCTTAAAGAATAAGACAGCATAAATTTTGATTTACACACACACACACACGCTCACACACAGAGTTTAAATATGTATGTAATAAATTGTAAATATGTATGTAATGGATTGTTCTTCTATTCTGTTCTTTAATAAACTTGAACTTTTTCAGTGTGCTCCTAAATTTCTTTTCATTTAGGAGCACATGTACCTTGGGGAAAATAAGCGTTGAGCACTGCATTAAGTTAATGTTTACTTTGGCTAATTTAGTCGATGTTAAATTAGCAAACAGCGAGTCCAGTCTACAAACTGGAAAATAAAAAACAAAAGATGCACTTAAAAATATAGTTTTAAAAACTCTGTGTTTAGAGTGTTGCCTAACTCACTTTCCTGCAGTCATTCACGTTAGCTTGCTGTTAACATAACCAAAAACTCCTCCTCTTAGCTAATTAAGCAATATTACACGAGAGGGTGTGCTTTACTGTCATGAATACCACATATATAGACACAAAACTGCTTTGCTAGCTCAATCTTGTTGTAACTAAGATATCATTTTTTAGAGGGACAGATTTAACTACGATGTCCTCAAACTTCACAGACATTTTTAAGCTAGTAGCGCCCTAGTATCATGCCGGATGCCGGAGTGAAAGCTATGATATACTCTCAACTGAAGGGAAAATGGCTATGTTTTGCTGTGTATGAGGGTGCCAAGTAACGATGAAAAATGAAGAAGGTGTGTGTGATTGTGTGCGTGTGTAACTCGTCCCACAGTCTCAGAGTTAGATCCACTCGACAAAGGGTCTGTTTTGCTGGTAACTTAGTGACCTTGACGCTTTGGTAATAATCCAAGTATGATTTATCTTAGAAATAATACCTTATCAGCATCTTCCACATTTCTCATAATAAAAACGGGCCTAGCGGCCGTTAATCATCTCACACAGAGAACCCAAATGTTACATTACTGATTAGCCTTTTTTTTTAACTTCCCTGGGAACGGTCTCTCATTGACATAAATGTTATCTTTTCACATTCACTGGCACATTCCTTTGATCATTTGAAAAATAAATAAATAAATAAATATAACTATATACATTAAATTCATACAATATATAAAAACAACAGAATACAAACATTTAGGGACACAATTCATGTTGGTGAAATTCATAACAATAGATTAAAAAAAAGTTTTAAAAAAAATCTTTAAAAAGAAATCATGAAATGGAACTATATACAAAGCCTTATGATGAACAAAGAAATTAAGACACAAGTTGAACTATTAACAAATATATACAAACAACATTGAGGAGTCTTAATATGATATATATGTATATAATTTGTCATATTAGGCATTACATTCCACCAGATGCATGGCTGGTCAGCTGCTTGTAGCGTTAGCACAGTCTCTGATTGGTGAAGTCTTCGCTGGACATGTCTTTTCAGACCCTTGCTGTACCTCATTTGTGGATTTCTGTGGAGTGGAGTCCTTGTCCTTTTCCTTTATTACATATGAAAGGTGCCCGGTTTTTATTTTGGTAAGAGATGAATTAAACATCATCATCTGTCGATACTCTTTAGACATTTGCTGTTGTCCATAGACAGACATTGCAATCCAGTAATGCCGTAATTATCTTTCTGTATTCTGAATCGCACTGAATACTCACCACCTTCTCCTTGTGAGCCTTCCAGTGGCCCAACAGAGGAGATGGACTCAGTGACACACGCCAGCCTCTTATGACCTCAGATGGCCCTTGAGGGTCTTCCTTTTTTGGAAGTCCAAACCCGCTGAATGTCCCACAGATTAATCTTTCCAGTACTATCCCCAATCAGAAGTATCTTCTCGTTGGTAACAACTGCACTTGTATCACACACCGCCCTGAATTTTCCTAACAGACCACCTCTGCTAATAATCGACCAGGCATAGATATGGTCATTTTTAGAAGTCAGCAGTGTGACTGTGTCAGCAGTGGCCGTCCTGGTCTGCAGACATAGAATAATAGGACTGGTAGTCACATCAGTCCTCTCGTTAGTCAGAGCAGTAGATTTTTTACATTGTTCCAGTGCCTCTGACTTTCTTTTGGTGACTGCCGGCACGGAGGTTTTTTACATAGCCTTGAGCTTTTCCGTCTGCCATGTGTGTTCGTGGGTTGTTACTGGTATCAAGCCAATAGAAAACCTCCGCAGTTTTAGCATCCCAGACAACTACATTACCATTGCTCGAGGCAGTAAACAGTATGTTTCCGTGTGTGCTCATGGAGGATACATCATTTAAATAATCATGCTCCAAAATTCTGTTCTCAGACTCATCTAAATCCAGGTTAAAAATGACCTTTGACCGCCGTCCAGACACAAACACCCTATTGTTCATGGAGACAATACCTGTCACCTCCTTTTGCACAGTGACAGGAAGAACGCGAAGCTCTTCTCCGTTGTTGAAGTTCAGTCTCACAGTCTCACTTTCCTATCGTTGGAAACTGTAATTAATCTGCGCTGTGAACCATCAAATGCAATGGTGGTGAACCCCACATGCTGATCTGGAGTGACTTTGAATTGCATGATGGCCTTTCCTTAGGATATCCCATACTTTCACCACACCATTCTGGCAAATAGAGATGACTTGCTTGAATATGGAGTGATAAAGAACACTGCACAGGGGCTTGTCATGGGATGTTGACATTTCTATAAAAAGATCTGTTCCTCTTCCAAGAAATGCTCCTATATCTGAGTTAGCCAGGACTAACTCATTGTTGTACATGTTATAGCAAACACTGGAGATTGGGGCCTGTCTCATGCCTTGTACCTGGATGCTTTGCAGGCACACCCAAGTTTCCTCTGACCACAGACCTACATTGTTGTCCACGGATATACTGTAGACTATTTTGTTTCTTATGTTAAGGGTTATGTGCCTGATTGGTTTGACATGTCCCATTACTGTCTTTTTGCAATGTACATTGTCATAGGGATACGACGCCCGCAGTATGCCATCTGTACCGCCAGTCACCAGAAACTGAACTGAAGGGCAGTATTTAACGCAGGTGAAAAACTCATGGTCTTTATTGCTCTCAAATACCCTTCTATGGATTTTGCCTTGAGGTGTCTTCGGTAAGGTAGTGAGTACCATTGTTCTGGATGAATGACCACAGACAGCAAAGGAATCCAGTGATGGAAAGTATCGAATCTGATGGCATATGTCATCAAAGATGGGAAGCTTGATAGATAGAAACCCTTCCCATTTCTTTTTTAACAGGGATGACTCATCAACAGTTGGATACGTGTCCAGAGAGATTTCCTCGTATGGGTCAGTGACATTTTAAAATATCAAAATAGCAAAAAAATAAAATTGAAGTAATGTGTTAGTTTCAGCTTTTTATGTGTGAATCCACAAGTGTATTTTTCTTTTTTTTTACTGCCCCTTGTAAAAGGCTATAATATATGACATTTTAATGCATTTATCTGTAAAGACCCCTGAAAAATGTCATTTGGTAAAACGAACTAATTTTCAATATTATATTACAATTAATGTTAATGACACTGTTACAAACAATCAAAATGCAATTATTGATCCACAAGTATGTTATACACAGTTGCAGCATGTCAACACTAGAATTACAAATTTTGGATATTTTGCCTTTAAAGACGACATCATGTCATTTGTAAATATTTGTTACATTTTTTTTCAAGTAGAAAGGCAAAAGTGCTTTAAAATCAGGCATACTTTTATATTTTATTAGCACTTCTTCATTATGTTCATTCATAAACTCATTTAATAGAGTATTTTGTATATTTATTTCAAAATTAAGTGTTTTACCATATGACATTTTGTTTTACCGCATGACATAGCACAACTGCAAAATACCATGGCACATATAGTATACCCAATAAGTTAAGTTGGCTACTTCTGAATAATGCAAAAGATACACAGGGCCTCCAAAGTAAACCTTTTAATGACATTAAAATGTCTTGCAACAGTTTTCTTGTTTCATACAAGAATGAATGCATTGTCAGTTTGAGGTCTTATACAATATATGAACAAGTAAATCCAATTTAAAATTTGATTTTTACCACTAGTCAATTTAAAAAGAGCACTAACTTTCTTATTTGGTAAAACATATTTACAGTTTGATTCCAAACATAACAGTCAGTTAGAAACAGCACAGTAACATTTATATCTAAACCTTATGAACACTTCTAATCTCTAATACTAATTCTCAGAATTCATTTAGTCATAGAAAAAAACGTAACACTCTGTCTAACCCCTATAACTGTAATCTATCACTTGAACAATGATTAAAACAAATCTGTCATGGTAACCTGAAATCAGTACAGTGTGCATAAAATATCTGTCTTCTAACGCCCTCCCCCTGTGGCTGGTCACTGTTGTTTTCTTCAGACAGATAAGAATCTTTCCCAGTCCTCAGCTGACAATCTTGAACTTCGACTGGTTGATGGCTCTGGTTCTGCGACGACAGCTTTCACATCTGATTGAAAGTAAAAGATCACATCTGGAATTTGGGGCCACACAAAGCAATTCTTCCCCCCAGACTGTTGCATACAAGAGACCTCAATTTCTTCATCAACAATCTTCAGTACCTGCCCCACGAAAGGCTTGTCATCATAAGACGCAATGACCATCTTTCCAGCTATGTCTTCCTGTTCTTGATAGGTGATGCAGGATGCTTTTTCAGAGTTAAAATCGAAGACCATGGGTGGCTCACATTCGCAGGTAACTCCAAAACGCTTGCAAAAACAGGACAGCTCTCTGTGAGAGATCTTTCCAGGGGTGTCTGTAATCACTTGGTGAATGCCCAAGGTGCCTTTGACTATTGACAAGGCAGTGGGCACAGCCTCATCCACCCTAGCAATGTCCTCTTCTGTTACCCAGTAGAGTTTTATGTGGGAACTATTTTTATTGGTTTGGGAAAGGCATGAATACTCAGATTTATGCTTTCTGTTGCTTTGTTTTTAACCAATAGGAAGTTCAGTAGTTCACTGCTTCTGGTTCTCCTGCTTCCTCCTGGCCAGTATTCTCTGTCAGAATTGGACTTTTCCAGAAAGGAAAACAATTCCTCTGGGTGCTGAATATCCCCTCCTTGCTGGACAAATGCATCTGCTTTTCTCTTTAATAAACCACCAATACCATCTGGTACACCCTTTCCATGGGACTTCTCTGAGAAGTTCCATGTGACAGCCTCAATGCCATGCATGAAAGGCAAGGTTGACATCAAGAAGAAATTTTTCTTATTTCTATATTGTGTCAGAGGGCCATCACTCATTAAGTGCACTGTAGATATTGGTGCATTTGACTGTATTTCATCCAACACAGGCTTCAAGTGTGCCCATACTGCCCGCTCATCATGTCTGAGAGAAGTGAAAATGGTAGCATAAGCTTTTGATCTTTCTGCAGTGTAGACCATGCATGTGTGGACTGTTGCTTGTCTTCGACTTCCCCCCCAATGATAGGACTGAACCTCAACACTCAGCTTGCATGAATAATTCTCAGAAAAGTCCATGTGGACTAGAGCCTCATGGTCTTGAAGGCTGTTCTTGAGAGCCCTACATTGCTCCACCTGATGGATCCATGTATAATGATGCTTTGCCAGTCTTTCCAGCTTTTCATTAAAGCTCTTCAGGAGATCTTCCCATTTTCCGGTCACTTCTCTCTTCACAAAATGTGAATAGATTTTCCCTTCTGAGCTGACTTTCTCCCTCTGCCATTGATGCCATGAAACCAGCCCAGTGTCATTTGGAATGGCTGGCTCCATCTCTGAATAGCAGCACTTTGCACACTGCCTAAACACGCATTTTTTGTTTTTCATGTCACACACAATGCGGGTGAGTGCATCAGTAATGCTTTTACTTCCTAAAAAGCCTCCTTGATGCAGTTTCTCTATCATCAACCTCACATTTTCATGATCAATACAGGCACATGCGTTGCAGTCACTGGCCTTAGGCTCTGTGACATAAAATGGACAAAGGCGGGCAAAATGCTGGTATGATATGGGTGCTCCTCCTACCTCTGTATTGTATTCTTTATGAAGCTCTTTAAGAGACTTGGTCAGCACACGACGCTATTGCTTGACCTTGCTTTTAGTTACAGTGTCCTTTTTTCCCAGTAAAAGACGACTGTTTTCATCACGCGTTAGAAATCGGACCACACTGCGTCGTCTTTGTGTACCTTTCCTGAAAACTTTTTCCACTTTCTTTTTTCTAGCTGCCTTGAAGTTTGTATTCTTCAGGTTCTTAAAGCTCTTGCGGAACCTGTCAGCTCTTCTTTTTTCTCTCAAAATGTCCTTTTTTAACTGCTCAATTTCTTCTCTCAATTTCCTAACACTATTTTCTGATTTCTGGCGGGAGCTATTTTTCTTGCTTCCATGTGAAGGGGTGGAAGATGAAGATGGTCCCTCCCAAGATAATGCTGTCTCATCAGGTGCAGAGTGTTGTGACGGCCCTAGTGGTGCAGAGTGTTGCAATGGCCCTGGTGGTGCAGAGTGTTGCGGTGACTGTGGTGATGAGGAGTGCTGAGGAGTTCCAGGTGGCGAGGAATGCTGAGGAGTTTATTGGTTTGGGAAAGGCATGAATACTCAGATTTATGCTTTCTGTTGCTTTGTTTTTAACCAATAGGAAGTTCAGTAGTTCACTGAACCCAGTTCAGTGAGTTCCAGGATGGTCAACTTGAAAAGGCTCCGCAAACAAATCCACTGATAGTGGCGTGAGGTTCATCACAGCTTCTGCCTGTCGCTGTCTTTCCCTACATTTCTTCTGGTTGAGCCTCCACTGTTCTCTTCTTTTTGTGGCTGCAGATGTGGTCAAGTGTTTGATGGGTTGATAATCATATTGCCCAGCTTGCTTCATTTGTCGATACCTGCAAGAATTGAAATAAATGTTTATATATTAATAATATGAATTTAATATATGAATAATATAAATATCATATTAATTCATTAGTTTATTTATTCCTTCATTTACTTATTGCACGTCAACAAAGGCACTTTATAGTTGTGCCTCTGTTAAGGACTATAAATCAGGCTTATAGATTGCTGCCTGTGCTGACACAACTGACATACACTGACATTATTACCATCATACACTTTCACAGTAATACCTTTCCCTTCTCTTTTCTAGTCTCTCCTCTCTAGCAACAGGATCTGCCCTGATCTTTGCACGAAAACGTGCACCCCTCTCTATACTGGAAAGAGGCATCTGTAAAAATGTAAAATAATGTTTACAACATACGGAAACATATTACATGTTAAATGTAATCAAGAACAATTGTTCAGACTTAACAAATAGTTAAAATAATTAAAAAACAAACATAATTTAGTTAAATACTCTGTGTCATTTGGGATGACAACATGTCATTTAGTAAAACCATTTGTCCAAATGACATATTTTGTTTTTCCGCATGACGGATTTCAATATTTTCATTCTGTACAGCCAGTTGCATGGCCACCTATTGCTAACAATGACCTTGACCTTGACTTATGAACTTTAAATTTCATGGGTAAATCAATAATTTTTAAATCAATAACTTTATCATCACTTTTTAAATGTTTGACCAAATGACGCTGAAATCTGTGACACTTTGTACAACACATGGAAAAGGTGATATTAACGTAAAAAAGGAGTACATTTTTGAACTTACCTCCAACTCTGGTGGTCTTCAGGGGTCTTCTGAGTGATGTCATCACATGTCACATGACACGAGTCATTTATCTACAATTCAAAATGGCTTCCAAAATTTGTTTTACCAAATGACATTGAGGGAAACACAAAGTGTTTTAGATATTAAAGACATTTCTTCAAGATTTATCCTATTAAAACTTAACAGTGCTTTTCTGTACATTCTAAACATATGCCACAGACAAAAATTGATGATTTTTACATATTTTTAATCATTTTAAATGAAGTTGTCTTCTTTGACATCAAGTGACTGCCGTTTTACCGTATGACATTTTTCCACTTTAATGGTATAAAAGTCAGTCAATTTTGTATTTTGCATGCAAATATGAATAGTGAGGAGGAAATGTGACGTGAGATTAAAGAATATATACAATATCAACCTTATTTAATCCAAGTGTGTGATAGTAATTTCTCCTGGAACAAAAAATCAGTGCGTCACGTCACTGACCCGTATGTATTTTTGTGGAAGAGGCTTTTCCTCTCTATGTTGTAGCTGACAAAAACAGACAAAAAGCCTTTTGTGTCACCATAGGAAATACTGCTTTAGTGCCATCGGACCAGTAGGTCATGGTATTCACTATGCTATCTTCTTTATTAAAGCATATTTGGGTTTAAGTAAATCAGGGAATTCATCGCCGGTATAGAATACCAGTTCCCTGCAAGAGGTTGCGATAGCCAGCTCGTTGAGTTTGCTGATGTACACCATGTCATTAATACACATTTTCTCCCTGTGTGAAAAAGGAAGTTTCTTTTGTATATTATTTAGTTTGATTGGGTGTGACTCCTTAAAGCTGTCAGTCCAAAAGGTGAGGATTCCATCAGGGCTGATGGAAAGGTATTGACCTTTCTGGTAGGTCCTGGTTGACGATATTGAAAGCTTAGACTCATCCCTCGCTTGGCTGTCATCAACGTCCATCAACGGACGGAAATCACCCTAATTATTGATGTATAGTGATCTATGGGAACTATTTTTATTGGTTTGGGAAAGGCATGAATACTCAGATTTATGCTTTCTGTTGCTTTGTTTTTAACCAATAGGAAGTTCAGTAGTTCACTGCTTCTGGTTCTCCTGCTTCCTCCTGGCCAGTATTCTCCTTAAGGCTGAGTTGCATAGAATCCCACTCGTGTTTCCCAAAGATGCCAGTGCAGTGTCCTGTGTTTGTCCATAGACAGACATTCCTATCCAATGACACAGTAATTATCTTTTTACATTCAGTTACTATAGCACGAGGTGCAACATCAGGCCACACCCGACTCCCTGCTATATCATTATCCAAAATCATCGTAATACCAGCCACAGGCAGAGCCGGCCGCACGCCAACCGCCACCTCACCCTGAAACAGATCAGAAAACAACATCATTTTATGGAGAGGTACACGTAGAACTTTTAAGCCCATTCCAAGCACCGGAATGAAAGAACCCATGTAGGTGTCATCTGAAAATGGTAAAGTTGATGCTAAAATGAATGAGTCAAAAGCACCAGTGTCACGCAATATCTTTACATGCACTTTCTCCTCACTCCCTACCAGAGAGACAAAACCTTCAGTGATGAAAGGCAAGTAAGATTCCAACTCCGGACTAGACACCTGTGGTTTCAACTCACCACTTGCAAGCTCAGAAACAGGTGCAACAAACATTGCTGGCTTGGGGTTAACACTAGCACCAGCCTGCTTAGTCCTGGATTTAAAAGCGTAACAGTCTCTCCTCCAGTGCCCTCCTTTATGACAATAATTGCAAATTTTGTCAGACTCATGAGCACCATGTTGATGTCTCTGTTCCAGCCCAACTGGTTTCACTGGACGAGCAGACCACGCACCCACGGCCGAGGAATTTTCCCTGTGTCCACCGCCACCCTGAGCAACAGGACACTCCCCACCGTGCGTCAAAACATAGTCATCCGCCAAAGCAGCGGCCTCAGTTGCTGTCTTAACTGCCCGCTCACTAATATAAGTGGTGATGTGCTCCGGTACAGAGTTACTAAACTGCTCCAGAATAATTAAGTCACGTAGAGCCTCCTGAGAGTCAACCTCAGCAGCAGCACACCAACGATCAAAATGAGTAGAGATATCACGAGCAAACTCCAAATGCGACTTGTCACCCCTTTTCAAACTCCTGAATCGTTGGCGATAAGCCTCAGGCACCAGCTCATATGCCTTGAGCACAGCAGACTTCACTAAATCACATTTCAAACAGTCACTGCTAGTCAATGAGGAATAAGCCTCCTGAGCCCTGCCGGTTAACACACATTGTAGCATTAAAGTGCGAGTGGAATCACGCCAGCCCCGCGCATCAGCCAGCCGCTCAAACATCACAAAGAACGTTTCTGGGTCTCTCTCATTAAACCTGGGAACCAGCCTCAACTCACTTAAATCATCCACGGACCTCCCCTGGGTCCCACTTGAAACGGAGAAACCATCAGTAAGCAGAACATCAGCTGCAACTTTCCCCTCTCTAAACAAAGTCAGTTTTTGTTTTTGCAGCTCAAGCTTTGCTTGTTTCAGTTTCTTGTCTCATCTTCTCCAATGACAACACCTTTTCCATTTCCATACCCTGGCGCATCTTTTCTACTGCAACTTCCTTCTCTTTCTCTAGCTGCATGTGCAACAGGAGTAACTCCTTCTGCTGCTGAAAAGTCAAGCCAGCACCGGGACCCGCTATTGCAGGCGAAGGCGCGTCATCAGTGCGCGCAGAGAGAGGAGCAGCCTCTGCAGTGCCTAACACTTTCATCCTTACCAAATTCGCTTTTAAATTGGCCTTCATCGCATCTTTAACCCTTTTGTCACCCACATCAAAACTATAAAACTCAGCTATCTTAACCAGCTGATCCCTTGTGCACTGATCCAAAAACTTTTCAGAGGGCGCCTCCACAAACGCTCTCACAATCTCCTCCATAACTTACCAATATTCGCAACCAGAGAACAGAGGAATGCAACGTGTTAAAAAACCCAGTAGTGCACACAGGAGGAATAGGCAGCCTCCAAACGGAGCTTCCCCGCTAGCTGACTGCCTAACCAAAAACTAGCTACATAACTCCCCCTAGTCTTCATGAGGCGTGGCGGCGGGTATTTACGCACTCAAAGCCCGCTGGACCGACAGAGGCGACCAGAAAACTGGCAACCCCGCCGAGCCACGGAAGTGCTCCCGAACAAATTTAGGAAAAAGGGAAAAGGAAGCTCTAACCGCCGTACCCCAACACTACCAGCCCCCCTCGACGAAACCCAAAGGGGAGACGCCGCTTAATCCTACAAGGGGAACCACTCCTACAGGCAATGCACACACAGGTGAATTACCTTCCTATGCCTCAGCGAATATCCACAGTTTAAAGATAACAGTTGCAGGACGAAAAACACTTCCCTTCAGTCACAAACCAAAAAAAATGCGTTCCCAAACTCAACGCCTCAGGTGCGTCCCCCCAGAGCGCAACAAACTTACCATATAAGGCTACCTACGTAACAGCCACCAGAGGGAAACCCCCAATTGTTATGACCGGCTCGCAGGCCACAACAAAGGAGGGAGACGCACACCCAAACTCCGCAATAATAAACTGAAGTTTATTAAAGTAAATAACAATAATTGCAATGGGGTGTGGAAGTCAGTATCAGTGGTGATTGAAAGTGTGTGGATGTGTTGTATAATGCGAGGTGCGTGTTGTCAGTGCAAAACAAAACCAAAAAGGCAACGCAAAAAAACAACCACAGCGTGGTGAGTGGAGAAGGGATCAGAGAGAGACTGGAATCAGGGCAGGCGAGTTTAAATGCTTTCTGGGGCACTGGCCATGTGTTCCCAGTTAGTACTTGAATGACATCGGCTCCACCCATCCAAGGACCTGCAAACACAGACACAAACCACAGGACCAAAGGCAACAGAGGCAACAGGCTCTGGGGCCGTCACCCCCCCCCCCCCCATAAAGTCAGGGTCCCAGAGGGAACCCTGGCACCAAAACAAGTGATTCTTCTCTCTCATATAACTAATGTATACACTAAATACTTAAATAAAACAACAAAGTATAAACTACAGTACAGAATATATATATAATACCAAATAAAGTAACACCTCACCGTTTGTTCCCTAATAACCCTGTCATCCCCCCCCTCGATCCTCAGCAACTGGATCCTGGAAGCTGATTAAGAGGAAAGAAAGAGAAAGCAACAAGATGATGGAACCAAACAGAGCAAAATAACCACATTTTAAAAAAAGACATCATTCACAGGGAGCCTGAGACAATGCGTCTGCCACCACATTGTCCCACCCCTTGATATGACGAATATCTAAGTTATAGGACTGGAGCATCAGAGCCCAGCGAATCAGCCTCTGGTTAGGGCACTGTAAGGAACTCAAGAATGTTAAAGGATTGTGGTCTTTAAAGACCATAACAGGGACAGAGCTAACATACACACTGAAATGCTGCAAAGCCAAAGTCAAGGCTAGCGTTTCCTTTTCAATGACTGAGTAATTCAGCTGATGTTTATTTAATTTCCTTGAAAAAAAAGAAACTGGCTTATCCACTCCTAAGTCATCAGGCTGTGACAGCACGGCCCCTGCACCCACAAAACTTGCATCCACTTCCAGTTTGAATGGTTTCTCCCATTGTGGAGCAGCCAAAACAGGAGCGTTACAGATGAGGGCTTTAACACTTTCAAAAGCCTTCTGACACTCTGAGGACCACATATATTTGGCCTTAGCTTTCAACATATCAGTGAGAGGCGCAACAACAGAAGAAAAGTTCCTACAAAAGCAACGATAATAACCAACTAATCCCAAAAAACGCATGAGCTCCTTCTTAGTTGTGGGTGGAGCATAGTCATCAATAGCCTGCACTTTCGCACGCACAGGACACACTCTGCCTTGCCCCACCACACCACCCAAATAAGAGACTGTGGCCTTCGCAAACTCGCACTTGGCAAGATTAACAGTCAGATGTGCATGAGCCAAGCGGTCAAACAACCTCTCAATGCGGTCAAGATGGACATCCCAGTCATCAGAATAGATGACCACATCATCAAGATACACCGAGCAACCTTCCAGATCTCCAACAACCCTGTTCATCAAGCGTTGAAAGGTTGCTGGCGCATTCCGCAACCCAAAAGGCATCACATTATAAGAGTACAACCCCGTGGGTGTAATAAACGCAGCAATCTCACGTGCTCTTTCAGACAACGGAACCTGCCAGTAGCCCTTCAGAAGGTCAAACTTGCTAACAAACTTAGCCGAGCCGACTTGATCAATACAGTCTTCCATACGGGGAAGTGGAAAAGAGTCCGGTTTTGTGACATTATTAACTTTACGAAAGTCTGAACAAAACCTAGGAGTATTATTGGACTTTGGCACAAGCAAGCAAGGTGATGCCCAGCTAGGACAAGATGGCTGTGCAATACCACTACCAAGCATATGCTACCACAGTGGGAGAAACCATTCAAACTGGAAGTGGATGCAAGTTTTGTGGGTGCAGGGGCCGTGCTGTTACAGCCTGATGACTTAGGAGTGGATAAGCCAGTTTCTTTTTTTTCAAGGAAATTTAATAAACATCACCTGAATTACTCAGTCATTGAAAAGGAAATGCTAGCCTTGATTTTGACTTTGCAGCATTTCAGTGTGTATGTTAGCTCTGTCCCTGTTAAGTGTTGATGGTCGACTGCTTCCGGTTGCCAGCAACGTGAAAGGGCTGGATCTCGCGATTTAATTTGCAGCCATAATTTTCAGAGAAATCTACATGAACACACAGTTCATCTGTAAGCAGAGAAACTGATGGCGAGTGAAGGCGTCCAGCTGTTCAGGAGACTGAGAAGGTCTGCCATCCTGCCACTCTTTTCAATCTTTTGATATTTTGCAGATGTTTTCTCCTCCTCTGTAACAACAGTCCTCTCCCACTGCTCCCATGTGACGATGCTATTATCTAGTGGGCCCTTGAACTCCACTTCATTGTAGCAAAACCTAGTACACAAGCGGTACATACACTTCTGGTTGGCCGGGTCACAAACAATTGCTTCCAGGAGATCCGAAATGCTGTTAGTCAACAAAATGCCTTTCTGACAGAGCTTGTCAATAATCATTTTAAAATTGTCGTGGTCATAGCAGACACAGGTGTTTCGGTCGGACTCTTTTGCTGGAGTGACATAAAAAGGGCAGTATCTGAGGAACTGTCTGTATGAGACTGCATGGTGTTTCAGGGCGGCTGTATTGTAGTTGGCGTGGAGGTTTTTCAGAGACTGAAGCAGCACTCTCCTTTGGTGTTTAATTTTGTTTTTTGTAACGGTGTCTTTTTTACCCGACAGCATGCGGCTATTTTCTTCCCTACAGAGAAAGCTGACTACCCTCTCCCTTTTCTCCTCTGCAATTTTCTTTTTGTCTCTCTTCTTGTTTCCCTCACTTACTTTCTGTCCTTTCTTCTCTGGGAGTTTCTCGAGTTTCCGTTGCAGCTTTTTTGCCTTCATTCTTTCACTCTTAAGGTCCTTAGCCTTTCCTTTTCCTTCAGCACTGCTCTACATTTTGCTGGTACTTTTCTGCACTGCCCTTACAGGAGTTGATGATGCCTGTGGTCTCTCAAAACTTGGCTGCACATAGTCATGATCAGCAAGGTTTACTATGGGCTCTGGAGGGCCATTAAGCTGGTCACTTGCTGTTGAATTCAGTGAGGGAGGAGTAAGGTTCAAAACATCAGCAAGCACCATTTTCTTCTCTCTGTATTGCCTCTGATACTGCCTCCACTTTTCCCTCATCTTCTCCTGTTTTTGCCTGGGCAGATCTGAAACTGGGATGTTTGTGATCTTTCCCGGTCTCTTTTTCCTTTGATAGCTAAGAGTAAAAAAAGACGAATACAACAGTTAGTCTTATATCTAGAGCCTTACTTCATCTTCCATTTGAGCTTCACATCTCTCACTTACACTACCCTTTCAGGAGATCTACATCACTGATTTTACTTTAACATGAAGCATTAGTGCATGTGTGTGTGTGTGTGTGTGTGTGGGGGGGGGGGGGGGTTATGTGGTGGACCTTTGCTTTCTTTTAGCCAGGTAATTATGACTAATACCTGGAAAATAATCACTCACGTCAGTAAAATCCTATTTAATAAAACCTAGCTAACTACTCCAGCAAGTAGGTCGACCCTTAGTAACGACCTAGCAACAGAGACGATTTCTAGTCCCTGCTGAATCAGCCAGCCAACTGCAGCTAATGCTTTCTGGAGATTGCAGCATTTCCCAAACTGAACAAATACCACATATATAAACACAAAAGTGCTTTTGCTAGCTCAGTGTCATGCTAACTAAGATATCCGCTGAAAAAAATAATTATAACGTGTTGTATAATTATGCATCTAAATCACTGACTAACAGCAAAGTCAACCATGCCCCGATTGAGAAAGAGCTCTATGCCATCTAATTTATTAATTTAGTGTTTATTTATTAAACCCAAAGAGATATAACCATAACCATAATTATAATACACTATTTGCTGAGTATACACTGTTCAATGATATTAATATGCTATATTATGGTACATAATATAAGTCAAATGGATATTGCTATGGCAATAAGGTGCATAATTGCCCATGAATGTTAGAATTAAGTGTACACTGAAACATGAATAATTTACACAACACAAAGTATATACATATGTAACCATATACACAGACAGTACTTGAAATATTATATACAGATGAATCAGATGTGATGGATAATGTAATAAATAAATAAAAGTCCAGATGAACACAGAGGAGAGTCACTGTACAGACTGATGGCAGCTGGCAGGAATAACTTCCTGTAGCATTCTTTGATATTGCAGCTTCAATTTTACCATCATCCACAGACCTGGGAAGGTAATAGCTATTGTTCACACTTTAAGGAGGTGAGTGCCATATACATATATATATATATATATATATATATATATATATATATATATATATATATACATACATACATACATATATATATATACATATATATATATATAAACATATATATATATATATATATATATATATATATATATATATATATATACACATACACATATATATATGTGTGTGTGTGTGTGTTGTGTCCTCATACACAGGAGGGGTGGTGCAGGATTCTAGAATCAAAGCCAAGTAAATATGCTGTCATAATGGTATAAAGTCAATGTCAAAGTCATTATACTCAAATTATAAATGTTAATAAATCTTTAATAAAATCCTTCTTGTAGTAATCCATCAAATCTGTACTTTATAAGTCTGCAGTTAATAAGTTGTTAAAAAATGTATCTTGGTCCTGATGGCCTCCAGCCCTTTTCTAAAAGGTGGATGATCAGAACAACATAAGAGGCACAAGAATAGAATCATATATTTAAAAAACCAAACAACAAACCCCCAAAAGAAATGAGAACTTAAGAGAAGAAATAAATTGGTAAATAAATAAAAAATAAATAAAGATTACGTGTTTACATAAGTGAGTTATGAGGTCGAGAAAGTAGCAAGTCACTTTTGTGGTTCTTTATTGTGGTGACATCATAAAGTGTTGCCATTTCTTTTAAGTTTATGACATCATATTTATTTAGCTTAGATCCTGGGATTTTGTCTTTGATATTCCAGCTTTGATCTTTTGATTGACTTCACCAAGTCAAGTTGACTGTAGGAGTGCAATGAGTTGACAATTCTATCTGATATCAAACAAATCTTTCGTGGAATCCTGTGTATAAGGAATTCTTTCGGTTCAACAAAACTTTCATCGATTGAAAACATTACCTAATTGGTTGATTTGTTATATCAAAATAATAATGGAAACACATACAGCAATAGCAGAAGACCTGCCTGAGAACACTACAATGGAGACCAAAAGTGGACTTAAAAATATTAAAGAAATGTTCGGTTATGAACATATTCCAGCGATTGTGAAGTTGTTTCGAGAAGTGGATGTTGACGGAGGTGGAGGGTTGGACATGAATGAATTTTGTGTTGCACTGGAGCAGTTATATGGAACTGTGAATAAAGAAGACCTCATTACACTCCATATGCAGATTGACACAAACTGTGATGGAACTGTGGACCTTAGTGAACTACTGAACTTCCTATTGGTTAAGAACAGAGCAACAGCAAGCATAAATCTGAGTATTCATGCCTTTCCCAGACCAATAAAAATAGTTCCCATAGATCACTATACAACAATAACTAAGGTGATTTTCCGTCCATTTAAGAACGTTCATGACAGCCAACCAGAGGATGATTCTCAGCTGTCAATATCGTCAGTCAGGACCTACCAGAAAGGTCAATACCTATCAATCAGCTCTGATGGAATCCTCACCTTTTGGAGTGACAGCTTTAAGGAGTCACACCCAATCAAACTAAATGATATGGAAGAGAAACTTCCTTTTTCACACAGGGAGAAAATATGTATTAATGACATGGTGTACATCAGCGACCTCAACGAGCTGGTTATCGCAACCTCTTGCAGGGAACTGGTATTCTATACCTGCAATGCATTCCCTGAGTTATTTCAAGCCAAATATGCTTTAATAAAAGACGACAGCATAGTGAATACCATGAACTACTGGTCCGACGGCACTAAAGCAGTATTTTCCTACGGTGACACAAAAGGCTCTTTGTCTGTTTTTGTCATCCACAACATAGAGAGTAAAATCCTTTTCCACAAAGATGCATTCGATAAAATCTCTCTGCACCAGTATCCAACTGTTCATGAGTCATCCCTGTTAAAAAATAAATGGGAAGGGTTTCTATCTATCAAGCTTTCCATCTTTGATGACATATGCCATCAGATTCAATACTTTCCATCACTGGATTCCTTTGCCGTCTGTGGTCATTCATCCAGAACAATGGTACTCACTACCTTACCGAAGACACCTCAAGGCAAAATCCATAGAAGGGTATTTGAGAGCAATAAAGACCATGAGTTTTTCACCTGCGTTGAATACTGCCCTTCAGTTCAGTTTCTGGTGACTGGCGGTACAGATGGCATACTGCGGGCGTGGTATCCCCACGACAATGTACATTGCAAAAAGACAGTAATGGGACACGTCAAACCAATCAGGCACATAACCGTTAACACAACAAAGAAAGTAGTCTACAGTATATCTGTGGACAACAATGTACGTCTGTGGTCAGAGGAAACCTGGGTGTGCCTGCAAAGCATCCAGGTACAAGGCATGAGAGATGTTCCAATCTCCAGTGTTTGCTATAACATGTACAACAATGAGTTAGTCCTGGCTAACTCAGATATAGGAGCATTTCTTGGAAGAGGAACAGATCTTTTTATAGAAATGTTAACATCCCATGACAAGCCCCTGTGCAGTGTTCTTTATCACTCCATATTCAAGCAAGTCATCTCTATTTGCCAGAACGGTTTGGTGAAAGTATGGGATATCCTTACAGGAAAGGCCATCATGCAGTTCAAGGTCACTCCAGATCAGCATGTGGGGTTCACCGCCATTGCATTTGATGGTTCAAAGCGCAGATTAATTACAGTTTCCAACGATAGGAAAGTGAGACTGTGGAACTTCAACAATGGACAAGAGCTTCGCATTCTTCCTGTCAAAGTGCAAAAGGAGGTGACAGGTATTGTCTCCATGAACAATAGGGTGTTTGTGGCTGGACGGCGGTCAAAGGTCATTTTTAACCTGGATTTAGAGGAGTCTGACAACAAAATTTTGGAGCATGATTATTTAAATGATGTATCCTCCATGAGCACACACGGAAACATACTGTTTACTGCCTCGAGCAATGGTAATGTAGTTGTCTGGGATGCTAAAACTGCGGAGGTTTTCTATTGGCTTGATACCAGTAACAACCCACGAACACACATGGCAGACGGAAAAGCTCAAGGCTGTGTAAAAAACCTCCGTGCTGGCAGACACCAAAAGAAAGGAGGCACTGGGACAATATCTCTATGTAAAAAATCTACTTCTCTGACTAATCGGAGGACTAAAGTGACTACCAGTTCTAATATTCTATGTCTGAAGACCAGGGCGGCCACTACTGACACAGCCACACTGCTGACTTCTAAAAATGACCATATCTATGCCTGGTCGATTATTAGCAAGGGTGGTCTGTTAGGAAAATTCAGGGCGGTGTGTGAGACAAGTGCAGTTGTTACCACCATGTCGACTGATGGCAACGATAAGATACTTCTGATTGGGGATAGCACTGGAAAGATTTATCTGTGGGACATTCAGCGGTTTGGACTTCTAAAAAAGGGAGACCCTCAAGGGCCATCTGAGGTCATAAGAGGCTGGCGTGTGTCACTGAGTCCACCTCCTCTGTTGGGCCACTGGAAGGCTCACAAGGACAGGGTGGTGAGTATTCAGTGCGATTCAGAATGCAGAAAGATACTTACGGCATCACTGGATTGCAATGTCTGTCTATGGACAAACAAAGGAGAACTTATCGGCACCTTTGGAAAGCACGAGTGGGATGCTATACAACTCAGGCTTAAGGTGGATACTAGCCAGGAGGAGGCAGAAGAACCCAGAACAGCAACAAGAGGAAAGTATCAAATGCCATTCCCTGACTTTCCATCGGAATTACCCAGACCACCAAACGAGTATAGAGACCTCTTTGAAAAAATTAAAAAGGTAACCACAGTACCTAAGCCTATTCCAAGACTAACAAAGCAGGAAATGTCTGACGAACTGCGAGAGATTATGACTATTCGTTCATCTCTTACCAGAAAAAAATACGGGGAAATTTCAGATATAATAAGGGACGAGGACGAGGACCCCACTCCACTATCCACAAATGAGGTAAAGCAAAGGTCTGAAAAGACATGTCCAGTGAAGACGACACTAACCACAGACTGTGCTAACACTACAACCAGCTCACCACAAGAAGTCAAGAAAGGGTCTGAACACACTTCATGTCACGAACACTTCCAACCCATCTCAGATACAATGCAGCTCACATATAGTCAGACTCAATCCATACCATATCCACCTCAGATCCCGCTCACTAGAGGTCGCACTGACATTAAACAAAGCTCTCCTCAAGCAGAATCATCTCCACATATGAACAACACTCGGTCCAAATATGGACGTGTGCTCAAGATGAAGTCAAAGGATACATTCAAAGACAGTGTCCTCACATCTCCACCAGACACCCTGCCAGCCAAGCAGGAGTCTAAAAAGACATCCAACCATGTACGTTTCCCACCCATTCTTGATAAGGTTCAGCTTACACATAATCAGTCCCCATTTCATCCACATCCGCCTCAGATACCACGCACTAGTGGTCACACTGACATTGAACAAAGCTCTCCTCGAGCAGAATCATCTCCACATATGAACAAGCCTTGGTCCAAATATGGACGTGTGCTCAAGATTAAGTCAAAGGATACATTCAAAGACAGTGTCCTCACATCTCCACCAGACACCCTGCCAGCCAAGCAGGAGTCTAAAAAGACATCCAACCATGTACGTTTCCCACCCATTCTTGATAAGGTTCAGCTTACACATAATCAGTCCCCATTTCATCCACATCCGCCTCAGATACCACGCACTGGTGGTCGCACTGACATTAAACAAAGCTCTCCTCAAGCAGAATCATCTCCACATATGAACAACACTCGGTCCAAATATGGACGTGTGCTCAAGATGAAGTCAAAGGATACATTCAAAGACAGTGTCCTCACATCTCCACCAGACACCCTGCCAGCCAAGCAGGAGTCTAAAAAGACATCCAACCATGTACGTTTCCCACCCATTCTTGATAAGGTTCAGCTTACACATAATCAGTCCCCATTTCATCCACATCCGCCTCAGATACCACGCACTAGTGATCGCACTGACATTAAACAAAGCTCTCCTCAAGCAGAATCATCTCCACATATGAACAAGCCTTGGTCCAAATATGGACGTGTGCTCAAGATGAAGTCAAAGGATACATTCAAAGACAGTGTCCTCACATCTCCACCAGACACCCTGCCAGCCAAGCAGGAGTCTAAAAAGACATCCAACCATGTACGTTTCCCACCCATTCTTGATAAGGTTCAGCTTACACATAATCAGTCCCCATTTCATCCACATCCGCCTCAGATACCACGCACTAGTGGTCGCACTGACATTAAACAAAGCTCTCCTCAAGCAGAATCATCTTCACATATGAACAACACTCGGTCCAAATATGGACGTGTGCTCAAGATGAAGTCAAAGGATACATTCAAAGACAGTGTCCTCACATCTCCACCAGACACCCTGCCAGCCAAGCAGGAGTCTAAAAAGACATCCAACCATGTACGTTTCCCACCCATTCTTGATAAGGTTCAGCTTACACATAATCAGTCCCCATTTCATCCACATCCGCCTCAGATACCACGCACTAGTGGTCGCACTGACATTAAACAAAGCTCTCCTCAAGCAGAATCATCTCCACATATGAACAAGCCTTGGTCCAAATATGGACGTGTGCTCAAGATGAAGTCAAAGGATACATTCAAAGACAGTGTCCTCACATCTCCACCAGACACCCTGCCAGCCAAGCAGGAGTCTAAAAAGACATCCAACCATGTACGTTTCCCACCCATTCTTGATAAGGTTCAGCTTACACATAATCAGTCCCCATTTCATCCACATCCGCCTCAGATACCACGCACTAGTGGTCGCACTGACATTAAACAAAGCTCTCCTCAAGCAGAATCATCTTCACATATGAACAACACTCGGTCCAAATATGGACGTGTGCTCAAGATTAAGTCAAAGGATACATTCAAAGACAGTGTCCTCACATCTCCACCAGACACCCTGCCAGCCAAGCAGGAGTCTAAAAAGACATCCAACCATGTACGTTTCCCACCCATTCTTGATAAGGTTCAGCTTACACATAATCAGTCCCCATTTCATCCACATCCGCCTCAGATACCACGCACTAGTGGTCGCACTGACATTAAACAAAGCTCTCCTCAAGCAGAATCATCTCCACATATGAACAACACTCGGTCCAAATATGGACGTGTGCTCAAGATTAAGTCAAAGGATACATTCAAAGACAGTGTCCTCACATCTCCACCAGACACCCTGCCAGCCAAGCAGGAGTCTAAAAAGACATCCAACCATGTACGTTTCCCACCCATTCTTGATAAGGTTCAGCTTACACATAATCAGTCCCCATTTCATCCACATCCGCCTCAGATACCACGCACTAGTGGTCGCACTGACATTAAACAAAGCTCTCCTCAAGCAGAATCATCTCCACATATGAACAAGCCTTGGTCCAAATATGGACGTGTGCTCAAGATGAAGTCAAAGGATACATTCAAAGACAGTGTCCTCACATCTCCACCAGACACCCTGCCAGCCAAGCAGGAGTCTAAAAAGACATCCAACCATGTACGTTTCCCACCCATTCTTGATAAGGTTCAGCTTACACATAATCAGTCCCCATTTCATCCACATCCGCCTCAGATACCACGCACTGGTGGTCGCACTGACATTAAACAAAGCTCTCCTCAAGCAGAATCATCTCCACATATGAACAAGCCTTGGTCCAAATATGGACGTGTGCTCAAGATGAAGTCAAAGGATACATTCAAAGACAGTGTCCTCACATCTCCACCAGACACCCTGCCAGCCAAGCAGGAGTCTAAAAAGACATCCAACCATGTACGTTTCCCACCCATTCTTGATAAGGTTCAGCTTACACATAATCAGTCCCCATTTCATCCACATCCGCCTCAGATACCACGCACTAGTGGTCGCACTGACATTAAACAAAGCTCTCCTCAAGCAGAATCATCTCCACATATGAACAACACTCGGTCCAAATATGGACGTGTGCTCAAGATTAAGTCAAAGGATACATTCAAAGACAGTGTCCTCACATCTCCACCAGACACCCTGCCAGCCAAGCGGGAGTCTAAAAAGACATCCAACCATGTACGTTTCCCACCCATTCTCGATAAGGTTCAGCTTACACATAATCAGTCCCCATTTCATCCACATCCGCCTCAGATACCACGCACTAGTGGTCGCACTGACATTAAACAAAGCTCTCCTCAAGCAGAATCATCTCCACATAGGAACAAGACTCGGTCCAAATATGGACGTGTGCTCAAGATTAAGTCAAGGGATACATCCAAAGACAGTGTCCTCACACCTCCTCCAGACACCCTGCCAGCCAAACGGGAGTCTAAAAAGACATCCAACAATTCACATTTACCACTCATCCCTGATCAGGTCCAGCTTACACATAATCAGTCCCCATTTGATCCACACCCGCCTCAGACCCTGCTCACCACAGTCCTAAAGAAAGGGTCTGAAAAACCATCAAAGCATGTAACCTTCAAACTCATCCCAGATGAGGTTGCACTCACAAATCAGACCGAACACAAGCTGCACCCACCTTAGACCCTGCTCACCAAAGGCCATACTACTGCTACAAAGAGCTCATCAACATCCAGTCGGGGAATGCATTAAAAAGTCCACATATGGATGTGTGCTGAAGATTAAGTCGAGGGATACATTTAAAGACAGTGTCCTCACATCTCCACCAGACACCCTGCCAGCCAAATGTGATTCTGAAAAGACATCCAACCATCTACATCTACCACCCGTTCCTGATAAGGTTCAGCTTACACATAATCAGTCCCCATTTATTCCACATCCGCCTCAGATACCGCACACTAGTAATCACACTGACATTAAACAAAACTTTCCTCAAGCAGAATCATCTCCACATATGAACAAGACTCGGTCCAAATGTGGATGTTTGCTCAAGATTCAGTCAAGGGATACATTCAAAGAAAGTGTCCTCACATCTCCTCCAGACACCATGCCAGGCCAGTGGGAGTCTGAAAAGACATGTCCAGCAAAAACGACACTAACCACAGACTGTGCTAACACTACAAACAGCTCACCATACATGCATCAATCTGCTAATGCGGTCAAGCAAGGATCTGAACACACTTCATGGCGCACACACTTCCAACCCATCTCAGATACAATGCAGCTCACATATAGTCAGACTCAATCCATACCATATCCACCTCAGATCCCGCTCACTAGAGGTTGCACTGACATTAAACAAAGCTCTCCTCAAGCAGAATCATCTCCACATATGAACAAGACTTGGTCCAAATATGGACGTGTGCTCAAGATTAAGTCAAGGCATACATTCAAAGACAGTGTCCTCACATCTCCACCAGACACCCTGCCAGCCAAATGTGATTCTGAAAAGACATCCAACCATCTACATCTACCACCCATTCCTGATAAGGTTCAGCTTACACATAATCAGTCCCCATTTATTCCACATCTGCCTCAGATACCGGACACTAGTAATCACACTGACATTAAACAAAACTTTCCTCAAGCAGAATCATCTCCACATATGAACAAGACTCGGTCCAAATGTGGATGTTTGCTCAAGATTCAGTCAAGGGATACATTCAAAGAAAGTGTCCTCACATCTCCTCCAGACACCATGCCAGGCCAGTGGGAGTCTGAAAAGACATGTCCAGCAAAAACGACACTAACCACAGACCGTGCTAACACTACAAACAGCTCACCATACATGCATCAATCTGCTAATGCGGTCAAGCAAGGATCTGAACACACTTCATGGCGCACACACTTCCAACCCATCTCAGATACAATGCAGCTCACATATAGTCAGACTCAATCCATACCATATCCACCTCAGATCCCGCTCACTAGAGGTGGCACTGACATTAAACAAAGCTCTCCTCAAGCAGAATCATCTCCACATATGAACAACACTCGGTCCAAATATGGACGTGTGCTCAAGATTAAGTCAAGGGATACATTCAAAGACAGTGTCCTCACATCTCCACCAGACACCCTGCCAGCCAAACGGGAGTCTAAAAAGACATCCAACAATTTACATTTACCACTCATCCCTGATCAGGTTCAGCTTACACATAATTGGTCCCAATTTGATCCACACCTGCCTCAGACCCTGCTCACCACAGGCTGAAAGAAAGGGTCTGAACAACCATCAAAGCATGTAAGCTTCCAACCCATCCCAGATAAGGTTGCGCTCACAAATCAGACCAAACACAAGCTGCACCCACCTCAGACCTTGCTCACCAGAGGCCATATTACAGCTACAAAGAGCTCATCAACATCCAGTCAGGGAATGCATTAAAACGTCCACATATGGATGTGTGCTGAAGATTAAGTCAAGGGATACATTCAAAGACAGTGTCCTCACATTTCCACTAGACACCATGCCAGGCAAGTGGGAGTCTGAAAAAACATCCAACCATGTACGCTTACCACCCATCCCTAATCAGGTTCAGCTTACACATAATTGGACCCACTTTGATCCACACCTGCCTCAGACGCTGCTCACCACAGGCCAAAAGAAAGGGTCTGAATAACCATGAAAGCATGTACCACCAAAGCATGCTTATCACCCATGCCAGACAAGGTTGGGCTCACAAATCAGAACAAACACAAGCTGCACCTACCTCAGACCCTGCTCACTAGAGGCCGTACTAATGCTACAAAGAACTCATCACACATGCAGCTGTACAAACTTATACATGGTGAACAGCAAAACATTACAAAAATAAAATACAATCAAAATCACTTTATGTTGTTGTTGTGTTGCAGTTCAGTAATTTTGCCAATCAAAGTGGACAAGCTCTCTGATGAGAGACGCCACGTGGGGACTCAGGGTGCCGTTTTTTTTCTTTGGATCCTCTTTCCAGAGTTCTGGCTTACCGGTGATGTTGATTTGCATTTAGAGTCATCAGGGCTGATTCTCTGAATGAACCTACAAGCACAAAAAAAAATACATTATTACTTAAAGCAATGTTTCCCCAGCTGTTGTAACTTGGTGCTGTATGCACTTTAATGTTAATAAAAGCATCATGTACTATATGTGCACATCCGAATAAGCCTACAGGGAAGGTACATAATTAGTTGATAATCAATCACATTCAAATCATTGAAGCTCCATCCATTACAATAAAATGTATTTTGGGTTATCTAATGCTGCACCCCTCATTTGAACAAAATGTAAGCATTTAAATTTTCCACATTTAACCTAACCCATCCATCCATCTGTATCTATACCTGCTTACACTGGGCGAGAGGCAGGGTACACCTGGAAGGGCTACCAGTCTATACAGTACATATAAAATAAATAAATATATTTTAAAAAATATTCTTTGACTCACTAATTAACCTGAAGTAAATGTCGTTGGACTGTGGGAGGAAAGCATAGCAATGCGAGGAAACTCAGAACAGAAAGGCACTGGCTGGCCAGCAAATGCATACCCAGGATGGTCTTTGAGGCAACAATGCTTCCCAATGAGCTAGCTTTTTTCCCCCCCACCGATACACCTCTCATCCCTCATCTACTACATTGTTGGTTAATAAATGTACTATATTTGATCAATCAAATGGATATCAAAAACAGAAAAACATTTACCGTAATCAAATAATGGCGTGGTTGCCATGAACAAACACAGGCCGTTGGAAAAAACAAGGGTGGATAAACTCCTGGTGCCAGTCATATAATATGCATGCTAAGTAAGCATAATGCACATTTCCATTGCTTAAATGTAATACATTCAACAATTTAATCATGCTATTTCCAACACTTTATTGTTCTGGATTACTCATTTGAAGTTTTATTGTCCTTATTCAGTCACTGTGGGTGTATGTGTATTAATGTCACAGCCAAACTGTATTTTGTAGTAACGCAAAAGTGACCCAAGTCGGCAATCATGGGCGGAGCAGCGATTTTAAAATCAATCAATCAATCAATCAATTTTTATTTATATAGCGCCATATCACAACAGAAGTCATCTCAAGGCACTTTTCACATAGAGCAGGTCAAGATCGTACTCTTTAATATACAGAGACCCAACAATTCCCCCATGAGCAAGCACTTGGCGACAGCGGTAAGGAAAAACTCCCCTTTAACGGGTAGAAACCTCAAGCAGACCCCGGCTCTTGGTGGGCGGCCATCTGCTTTGACCGGTTGGGTTGAGAGAGAGAAAGAGAGAGGGAAAGGGGGAGGGGGGACAGAAGAAAAAAAAAATCACAACAACAACAACAACAAGCACGAGCAGCAACAGCCAGGGAAGGATGCCATCAGGACTGTGAAGGACCGCGAAGGTTCGGCCCGGGACTCAGCTTTTCCTGTGAGATGAGAAAGCACAAAAAACTCCGGGGAAGAAGCAAAGTTAGTGACATGCATTGATGTTACATGAATGCATACAGATGGAGAGGAGGAGGAGGAGAGAGGAGCTCAGTGCATCATGGGAAGTCCCCCAGCAGTCTAGGCCTATAGCAGCATAACTAAGGGCTGATCCAAGGCGAGCCTGGTCAGCCCTAACTATAAGCTTTATCAAAAAGGAAAGTTTTAAGCCTACTCTTAAACATAGAGAGGGTGTCTGCGCCCCGGACTGAATCCGGTAGATGGTTCCATAGAAGAGGAGCCTGATAGCTGAAGGCTCTGCCTCCCATTCTACTTTTAAAGACTGTAGGGACCACCAGTAAGCCTGCATACTGGGAGCGCAGTGTTCTAGTGGGATAATACGGTGTTATGAGCTCTTCAAGATATGATGGTGCCTGACCATTAAGGGCTTTGTAGGTTAGGAGAAGGATTTTAAATTCTATTCTAAATTTTACAGGAAGCCAATGTAGTGAAGCTAAAATGGGAGAAATGTGGTCTCTTTTTCTAGTTTTAGTCAGAACACATGCAGCTGCATTCTGGACCAGTTGGAGAGTCTTTAGAGACTTGTTAGGGCAGCCTGATAATAAGGAATTGCAATAATCCAGCCTAGAAGTAACAAATGCGTGAAGTAGTTTTTCTGCATCTTTTAGGGACAGGATGTGCCTGATTTTTGTGATATTACGTAAGTGAAAAAAGGCAGTAATTGAGATTTGATTTATGTGGGAGTTAAAGGACATATCCTGATCAAAGATAACTCCCAGATTCCTTACGGTGGTGCTGGAGGCCAGGGTAATGCCATCCAGAGTAGCTTTATCATTAGATAATGTGTTTCTAAGGTGTTTAGGGCCAAGCACAATAACTTCAGTTTTATCTGAATTTAGTAGTAGAAAATTGCAGGTCATCCAGGTCTTTATGTTGTTAAGGCATGTTTGGAGTTTGTTTAACTGATTGGGTTCATCTGGCTTCACTGATAAATATAATTGGGTGTCATCTGCGTAACAATGAAAATTTATGGAGTGTTTCCTAATAATATTACCTAAAGGAAGCATATATAAGGTGAACAGAATTGGTCCAAGTACAGAACCTTGTGGAACTCCGTGTCTAACTTTTGCCTTCACGGAGGATTCATCATTAACATGTACAAACTGAAATCGGTCTGATAAATAGGACTTAAACCAGCTTAATGCAGTTCCTTTAATGCCAATTAAATGTTCCAGTCTCTGCAAAAGGATTTGATGGTCAATTGTGTCGAATGCAGCACTAAGATCTAACAGGACAAGTATAGAGACAAATCCTTTGTCCGATGCAGTTAGGAGGTCATTTGTGACTTTCACCAGTGCTGTCTCTGTGCTATGATGCGCTCTAAATCCTGACTGAAAATCCTCAAATAAACTATTGTTATGTAGAAAGTCACATAACTGATTAGAGACTGCTTTCTCAAGGATCTTAGATAGGAATGGAAGGTTAGATATAGGTCTATAATTGGCTAAAACACCTGAATCAAGAGTAGGCTTCTTAAGAAGAGGTTTAATTACAGCTATTTTAAAAGACTGTGGTACATAGCCTGTTACTAAAGACAGATTGATCATATCTAGTAAAGAAGTGCTCACTAAGGGTAAGGCTTCCTTAAGCAGCCTAGTTGGGATGGGATCTAAGAGACAGGTTGATGGTTTAGCTGAACAGATCATTGAAGTTAGTTCAGACAAGTCTACTGGAGAAAAACAGTCCAAATATATGTCAGGATTTACTGCCGTTACCAAGGTTCCTGTGTTTGGGGAGAGAACGGTGCCTGTTAAGGGCAGGAGGTGGTTAATTTTGTCTCTAATAGTTAGAATTTATATCATTAAAGAAGCTCATAAAGTCGTTACTACTGACAGCTATAGGAATACATAGATCAGTAGAGTTATGACTCTTTGTCAGCCTGGCCAAAGTGCTGAAAAGGAACCTAGGGCAGTTTTTATTCTCTTCTATTAATGCTGAGTAATAGGCGGCTCTGGCATTACAGAGGGCCTTCCTATATGTTTTAAGACTATCTTGCCAGACTAAGCGAGAATCTTCTACTTTGGTGGAACGCCAAATCCTTTCCAATTTTCGCGATGTTTGCTTTAATTTGCGGGTTTGGGAGTTAAACCATGGAGCTAACCTCTTACGTTTTATTATCTTCTTCGATGGAGTCGAGTGTTTGTCTTAGTGAGCCTGCAGCACTATCAATAAGATTATCAATTTGGGAGGGACTAAAGTTAACATAAGAGTCCTCTGTAGTATTGAGACATGGCAGTGAATTCAGTATTGACGGAATTGCTTCCTTAAATTTATCTACAACACTATCAGATAGACATCTAGTGAAGACATTTTTGTCTAATGGTGTGTAATCCAGTAATAGGAATTCAAAAGTTATTAAAAAATGATCTGATAAAATAGGATTTTGTGGAAAAATTATTAAATGTTCAATTTCAATCCCATAAACCAGAACAAGGTCTAGGGTGTGGTTAAGACGGTGAGTGGGATTATTTACACACTGAGAGAAGCCAATTGAGTCTAATAATGAGATAAATGCAGTGCTGAGACTGTCACTATCAACGTCCACATGAATATTAAAATCACCTACTATAATTACTTTATCTGTACTAAGGACTAAATACGACAAAAACTCTGAGAATTCAGATAGGAATTCAGAGTACAGGCCAGGAGGACGATACACTATAACAAATAGAACTGGCTGTAAAGTTTTCCAGGTTGGCTGAGAGAGACTAAGAACAAGGCTTTCGAATGAGTTATAATTAAATTTAGGTCTAGGGTTAATGATTAGGCTTGAGTTGAAAATGGCTGCAACTCCACCTCCTCGGCCAGTGTCTCGAGGAATATGAGTATTAATATGACTGGGGGGAGTGGATTCATTAAGGCTGACATATTCTTCATGACACAGCCAGGTTTCAGTGAGACAAAATAAATCAATATGATGATCTGAAATTAAATCGTTTACTAAAACGGCTTTAGATGAAAGAGATCTAATGTTCAAGAGTCCACATTTAATTACCTTATTTTGTTGTACTATTGCAGTAGTGGTTTTAATTTTTACTAGATTTTCATGAATGACTCTTCTTTTGTTTACTTTGGATTTAATTGATTTAAGTGGTCGGGGGACAGACACAGTCTCTATGTGGTTTTGGGTGGGTAACTGCTCTAATGGAAGCGCAGAGAAGCGTGTAGGACTGCAGCTCTGCCTCCTGGTCTCAACTCTGGGTTGTCATGGTTTTGGTTTACTAATAAACTGGGCCATATTTCTGGATATGAGAGCAGCTCCATCCAAAGTGGGATGTATGCCATCTCTCCTAATCAGACCAGGTCTTCCCCAGAAAGTCTGCCAATTATCTATGAAGCCCACATCGTTTGCTGGACACCACCTCGACAACCAGCGGTTGAATTGTGACATGCGGCTATACATGTCATCACTGGTCAGATTAGGCAGCGGTCCAGAGAAAATTACGGAGTCCGACATAGTTTTTGCAAATGTACACACCGACTCAACGTTAATCTTGGTGATCTCCGATTGGCGTAATCGGGAGTCATTACCGCCTACATGGAGGGCCGCCTAAAAGTGTGAGGGATCTAGAGGAGGGACATGAGCACAGCAACCCCCCGCCTTCGAGCCCTGTTCCAGTCTCAACATGCCAAATCAAAATGAATGCCATGCATTTAAACAATTTCTTCTACTACTGTAGTTGTAACCACTGCTTCAGCTTACCATAAAATAATTACTGAGACCATATGAGTGTAACAACTCATCAGAATTTATTTAGGGTCTCATAGCAGTTTACTACTTATATCCAGTTATTTGTATGAATTGCTGTACTGGTGCATAGCTATCCTTATTATGCTTAAGATAGTTACAGAGTATCTTTATCCTACTTCCTTACATACCTTATAGACATAAAATTAAAGGAAACTTACACTTCCATTAAAATGAAATGGATAGTTATAGATGCATAACAAATTGAACCCTGGTAACAAATCAGAATCAGTAAATTAATTAAATACCAAAAGTTTTCCAGGAGGTTTTGTATCAGCAGGCGTCAGTTCCTCTCCAACAGCCACAGGAAACAAGCGGTCTCTCTTCATCTGAAGTCCACCTCAAAGCTAACAGAATATCACACAAGCAGGCCACAACAAAGGAGGGAGACGCACACCCAAACTCCGCAATAATAAACTGAAGTAAACTGAACTGAAGAAATTTAATAAATATCAGCTGAATTACTCAGTCATTGAAAAGGAAACAAGATGGCTGTGCAATACCACTACCAAGCATATGCTACCACAGTGGGAGAAACCATTCAAACTGGAAGTGGATGCAAGTTTTGTGGGTGCAGGGGCCGTGCTGTTACAGCCTGATGACTTAGGAGTGGATAAGCCAGTTTCTTTTTTTTCAAGGAAATTTAATAAACATCACCTGAATTACTCAGTCATTGAAAAGGAAACGCTAGCCTTGATTTTGACTTTGCAGCATTTCAGTGTGTATGTTAGCTCTGTCCCTGTTAAGTGTTGATGGTCGACTGCTTCCGGCTGCCAGCAACGTGAAAGGGCTGGATCTCGCGATTTAATTTGCAGCCATAATTTTCAGAGAAATCAACATGAACACACAGTTCATCTGTAAGCAGAGAAACTGATGGCGAGTGAAGGCGTCCAGCTGTTCAGGAGACTGAGAAGGTCTGCCATCCTGCCACTCTTTTCAATCTTTTGATATTTTGCAGATGTTTTCTCCTCCTCTGTAACAACAATCCTCTCCCACTGCTCCCATGTGACGATGCTATTATCTAGTGGGCCCTCGAACTCCACTTCATTGTAGCAACACCTAGTACACAAGCGGTACATACACTTCTGGTTGGCCGGGTCACAAACAATTGCTTCCAGGAGATCCGAAATGCTGTTAGTCAACAAAATGCCTTTCTGACAGAGCTTGTCAATAATCATTTTAAAATTGTCGTGGTCATAGCAGACACAGGTGTTTCGGTCGGACTCTTTTGCTGGAGTAACATAAAAAGGGCAGTATCTGAGGAACTGTCTGTATGAGACTGCATGGTGTTTCAGGACGGTTGTATTGTAGTTGGCGTGGAGGTCTTTCAGAGACTGAAGCAGCACTCTCCTTTGGTGTTTAATTTTGTTTTTTGTAACGGTGTCTTTTTTACCCGACAGCATGCGGTTATTTTCGTCCCAACAGATTAAGCTGACTACCCTCTCCCTTTATATCTACATAGGGAGAGGGTCCCCTTCCACAGAGCCCACCATAGTTATACTATAGTTTCTCCTACATGCTTAAGTGGAAGGGGAAGGGTATTCAGTTGTATCTTCTGCAACCTCACCGCTAGATGCATCTAAATCCTACACACCAGTCCTTTAAAACTACTTTGGGTGAAATAAAAAAGGTAAAACTGTATGTTAAGCGGTCACAGAAAGTGAAATTTAGTATAATATAACATCCAAACTTGCTTCTGGGAGTATTTCTTGGCCTCCTCTTCATTGTAGAACTGCAGAGAAGAGAACACATCAGATTAACACTTCAACAAAACTGCTCACGACACAACTACAGTAAGTACTACAGTATATTTGTTCAAGTATTGTACTTAAGTACAATTTTAAAGTAATTGTACTTTACTTGAATATTTATGCTACTTTATACTTTCTACTCCACTACATTCCTTTGACAGTTTTAGTTACTTTTCAGATGAAGATTTGACACAATGGATAACATAACAAGCTTTTAAAATACAACACATTGTTTAAGATGAAACCAATGGTTTCCAACCTTTTTGTCTTTTGACATCTTACAAAAAGCAGTGTGTAGTTGGGGTCACATTTCAGATTGTCTATGAGTTGTTAACAGCGCCACCAAATAGTGATTTTTACAGATATCTTGGTCAAAGTGCAGAAATTGTCTCTTCTAGCAGGGGTATTGTGAAAGACTATATGCAAAGTCTTGAGCACTTTGTCCAGCTGACAGACACTGAAGCCACTTTTGAAGGCATTGTGGAGTGTGTGTAGCCCACAGCTCCCCACCACAATCAGCTGGGCACCTCCAAACACTTCTGCATGTTCCTGCTGGAGCAGTTAAAAAAAACTTCCAGTTGACACTGGGTCTATCTATGGAAACAGAAATCATGTTTCTCAAGTCAAGCTGCTGCTCACACTCCTAGTAATTAAAAAAGATGCAGACATTAGCCATATCTCATATCTGACATTGTACTTCAGATTAATGACTGGGTCAGATGACTTCTCAGGTTTTCATTTAAATACTGATCCAATATTTCACTAAAACTCAGATTAGAGAAAAAGTCCCAAAAATGACAACCCCCCAATTAAAGTTAAAGTATTAATTTTGTGACTGACTGACTGATATTATTATATATGACATGATTAGATTATTAATACTGAAGCATCAGTATGTAAGCAGCATGTTACTGTTGTAGCTGCTGGAGGTGGAGCTAGTTTGAACTACTTTATATACAATTAGCTAGTTTACTCCAGTGGTTCCCAAACTAGGGGTCAGGCCCCTCCAAAGGGTCAGAGGGAAGAAGAAAAAACAAAGTTTTGACACACAAATCTGTTTTCAGTTTTGGGACTTTATCTCTAATCTTTGATTTTTGGTGAAATATTGTACAATTTGAACAGTTACTGAACTGAAACCATATGAGAAGTTTAGAAGGAAAAAACTATTTGGAATGTGACCCCGACTACACACTGTAAGACATCAAAAGCCAAAAAGGTTGGAAACCACTGATTTCATCTTTACCATGCGTCGTATTTTAAAAGCTTGTTATAGTATCCATCGTGTCAGATCTTCATCTGAAAGGTAAGTAAAGCTGTCAAATAAATAGGTAGAATAAGTAGTGGAGTAGGAAGTACAGTATTTCCCTCTGAAATGTAGTTGAGTGGAAGTATGAAGTAGCATCAAATAGAAATACTCAAGTACCTCAAAACTGTACTGAAGTACAGTACTTGGATAAATGTAGTTAGTTACTTTCCACCACTGTAACATTTGAGACTCAAACTGAGGCTAATTTCAATATTAGAAAACAGAAACCACTGAGAAGTTGCCAAAGCGGTCAGTAAACATCAATAAACGTCCCCGTGCGTTAATTAACGGTTGTTTAATACATCCATGGTTATGAGACGTTAGAAAACGCTCCTACTGTTAGCCTAGTAGCTAACTTATACACCGCAGTAAACCGAGTCATTGACCACATCTGGAGGAGCCGAGTGTTCCGGCCGTCGACAGCTGGAGGACATGCTTTTCGCTGACTTAGTTTACCAGTTTCTGGGGATTAAAAGTTAACATTAGTGCAATAATGAGCTAAAATGTCCCATGTGTTGTGGTAGCAGACAACACGTGAAATAGGGAATACAGTGACGTCATATACAAACGACAGGAGCGCTTCTTCCTCCCCCTCTTTTGTTGTTGATTGGCAAACTGCTTTTAGGCGCATTACCGCCACCTTGCGGATTGGAGTGTGAACTATTTATATACAGTCAATGATCAAAAAGGTGACGGCAATGCCACTACATTTAAGTATTTGGCATTTTTACTCAGTTACACTTGTTTAGGTGCCACGTAGTTAAAATTTCTGCAGAAATATGTCTCCTGGGTTTCATCAGACCTAAATACTCTCTCATTATACAACCGAAGAAGGTTGCTCTTGTTTAGGCCAGCTATTATGTTATCAATATCGGTTACTGACATATTCAGCTTTATTAATTTATCTCTCAGTTTTGAAAAGATGTGCTCTATGTTGCTGTCATGCACCACTTGGAATTCCTCTATTAAAATTTGGATTGTGGTGGCTGATAGCAGCATTTTAGCTTGCATCATCAAATAGAACAGTACCAAATTTGTCAAAAATGTGTCTTTTACATCATTGCCATCATCATTGTAAATAACCCAATTTATGTCTTAGCTCTAAAGAAAAGATAGCCCTGTTGAACATCATTTTGTTACAATATGTTTTTATTACATATTTGATCTGTTTCAGGTTTGTAGTGCCTTATTTCCTATTTTGATTAGAAGGGCTTTTATTTTGAAGGCAGCATTCTGGTACTCGCCCAGTTCCTGCTTCACGCAACAGTAAAGATAAACAGTAAAGATAAACAGTAAGATGAAAGAACTAAGAAGGAAAAATGCAATGTTTTAGCACCCCCCGAAGAGGCACAAGGTTAGCATTTAGTGTAATATTAATGTGTGGTTAGTTCTTAAAGTAATTTACGTAACGTTATATTACTGTTTGTTTAACTAATTGAGTTAGCTTTAGCTTAATACGAGCTAATGTTAAGCTATGTAAGGTGTCTAATATATTGTTTGTTTTGTGATTTGTACCCAGCTCTTACGTTGGTTTTGGGATTGTCATTAAACCTAAAATCATCAGTTCAAGTGTCAGACCATCTTTCGGTGGGGTATGCTACAGTAAGAGCTTCGCCTGTACCTGCTACACCATGCTGCCTATGTAATCCACGATACGACGGCACGGCACACAGAGCAGCAAGTTGCAGCACTGAACGTTATGGTCAAAGGAGACGTTAAGGAATACAACTACGCTCAAAATGGATGACATAAAGGAACAGATACAAAAGCTACAAACGGAAATACAGGAAAGTAGGAGCTTACTACATCAAGAGGAAAATAAAGACGTATCAAGGCAGGAATTAAAGGAGACAATTGAAAGCAGAGAAAAACGACTAGCTGAGCTTCAACACAAAATGGATGACACTGATGGGTTAACATTACCACGTCGTTCAGAACGTCCTAGTGTGCCCACAGAGAAAATGCTCGCCTACCAAAAGGAGGAATTGAGTAAAAAGGAAAAAAGACTGCTCAGCATGTATGAACAATGGAAAATTCAAATCAGAAAATCCAAAGAAAATTTAAAGAAAGACATATCGGAAACAGAATTGGCTGCAATGGCAGACACCATTGAAAAAGGAAAAGATGGACTCATGAGAGCTTACAATAAAATAAGAGAGCGTGCCACACCATCTACTGAACTAAGACGCAAAATAGATGCATGTGAGGCTGTAACTAAAGACATTATGAAAATAGTCTATGAACGCTTATCAGCAATAGATGGCTATTTTGATGCAGAGCGTGAAAGACACCAGCTCCATCAGCTACTAGCCCATGACTATGCTTACTCCATATATGGTACTGCCTCTTTGTCAGGTGCCAGTCACCACTCTGAATCAACAAGCATAGCTGCAAAAAGGGCTGATGCAGCTGCGGAGCTAGCTGCAAGGGAGGCTCAATACAAAGTAATGCAAGAAAGAAAGCAAAAGGAAAAAATAAGAATAATGGAGGAGCACCATAGGAAGGAATTAGACATGCAGAGGTCTGAATTAGAGCGTCTACAAGCAGAAAGGGACATGGAGGCAGTTCGTGCCAGACTGGATATCTATGACAGAGAAATTAAACAGAGCCCCCCTGTATACCACCAAAACCCTCACACTGTCGCACCAGCATCCCCTACAGACGTGTCCTATCTGGCCCAAGCAATTCAAGACAGCATAGCCATAAACAGACTCCCGATGCCAATGCCCACAGTGTTTAGTGGAGATCCAATCCACTACATTGAATGGAAGGCTTCATTCAAGTCACTTGTAGACAGAAAAGGTATTTCTTCAGCTGATAAACTTTATTACCTGAAGAAGCACGTCAGTGGCCCCGCTCACAAATGTCTTGAAGGCACCTTTTATCGAAACGATGATGAGGCATACAGAGATGCATGGAATAAGCTCAACCAACGCTACGGTCAGCCATTTGTCATCCAACGAGCTTTCAGGGACAAGCTGGCAAAATGGCCAAAAATACAGTCAAAGGATGCAGAAGGATTAAGAACATTCTCAGACTTCCTAAATGCCTGCCTGCAAGCCATGCCTCATGTGAAGGGTCTAGATATATTAAGTGACTGTAAAGAAAACCAAAAGCTGATACAGAAAGTTCCTGACTGGTTAGCATCCCGTTGGAATCGTCAGGTCACAACAGCCCTCATGGGAGGTAAGGAGTTTCCCACCTTTTAGGATTTCGCTAACTTTGTCTCAGTAGAAGCAGAGATAGCATGCAATCCAGTCACTTCCCTACATGCTCTTCACTCTTCTAACTCATTCCAGGACAAAAGAAACACAAAGGAAGTAAAGGGAAGCAAAGCCAATGTCTTCAACACTCAAACTGCCATAAACAATGTTAAATCAGTATCAAGCAGTGGAAAATCAAGAATCCCCTGCATGTGGTGCAAAGATGACAAGCATCAACTCCCAAAGTGCGCAGACTTTATGGAAAAGTCTCTGGAGGAGCGGCGAAAACATGTGAAGGACAATAAGCTGTGTTACGGATGTGTGAAACCCGGTCACACTGCCAAGGAATGTCGTCACCGCCACACTTGTGATATATGCAAGGGAAGACATCCTACCTGTCTCCATGATGAGAACTGCAGAGGACGTGAAGGTAGAGAAGGGCTTGTAGCTAATGTGAACACAGCTTCAAACACAGTAAACGAAACCACAGCAGCCATGGCACTCAATGTCACTAGAGGGGGTCAGTCATGCAGCACTTCCATGATCGTCCCTGTATGGGTGTCCTCCGCTACAAACCCATCTAAGGAACAGCTCGTCTATGCATTATTAGACACTCAAAGTGACAGCACCTTCATCGACAATGGAATAAGTAATGAATTACAAACAGATTCCCACCCGGTGAAACTGAAACTTACCACTATGCTCGGAGAGAGCATGATCATGAAGAGTCAAAGGGTGGCTGGACTCCGTGTGAGAGGTTACAACTCATGCTTTCACATCGACCTTCCTCCTTCATATACAAAAGACTGCATTCCTGGGAACCGTGACCATATACCCACTCATGAAACAGCAAAGAGATGGCCCCACTTAACAGCAATCACCGATAAGGTGCCACCTCTCCTTAGCTGTGATGTAGGACTCCTAATTGGATACAACTGTCCCAGAGCACTAACCCCCAGACAGGTATTAACAGGAAAAGACAACGAGCCCTATGCCATTCTTACAGATTTGGGGTGGAGCATTGTTGGCTGCTCAACACCATGCGTTGATGAAACAGACTCTAGTCTGTGTCACAGAGTCACAGTAAAGGAACTCCCTCCAGTAACACCGATGGATGTGATAAGTGTCCTGGAGTCGGACTTTAAGGACACTAAAAGAGACGACAAGACTGTCTCACAAGAGGATCTTCTTTTCCTGAGCAAACTAAATGAAGGCATAAGGAAAAATGACCAGGGACATTATGAGATGCCTCTGCCCTTTAAGCAACGGCCACACTTACCTGACAACAGGAAACTCGCTGAAATCAGGCTCAGTCATCTACAACGGAAGTTCTACAGGGATGAGAAATATAAAAGAGACTACACAACATACATGAAAGAAATCATTGAGAGAGGTGATGTCGAGGAGGTATGCGAAGATGGAACTCCTGGTGAACGATGGTACATTCCCCATCATGGCATCTACCACCCTAAAAAGCCTGAAAAACTGCGTGTCGTGTTCGACTGTTCTGCAAAGCACGCCGGCAAAGGCCTCAACGAACACCTTCTTCCAGGGCCAGACATGATAAACAACCTAACGGGCGTCCTCATACGGTTCAGACAGCATCCCATAGCTCTCATGTGTGACATAGAGAAAATGTTTCACCAGTTCCATGTCCAAGAGGATGACCGCAACTACCTGCGTTTCCTGTGGTGGAAAGATGGAGATACAAACACACAACCTCAGGAATACCGAATGAAGGTACATCTTTTCGGTGCTGTGTCATCCCCTGGCTGTGCGAACTATGGCCTGAAATATCTAGCCAAGGAAAACAGTCTTTCACATCCAATAGGATCCCAGTTCATCACCAGAGACTTTTATGTGGATGATGGAGTCACAAGTACAGACACGGTGGAAAAGGCCATTCGGTTGGCACACGAGGCAAGAGAGATATGTGCCAAAGGTGGTCTCCGTCTTCATAAATTTGTGTCAAACAACCATGCTGTTCTACAGAGTGTACCCTCGTCAGAATGTGCGATGGATGCTAAGACAAAGGATTTAACCTTCAACGTTATACCGCTGGAGCGAGCGCTAGGGATTCACTGGAGCATAGAGGGGGATAGTTTCAGATTCAACAACACCTTGAAAGACCAACCAGCGACACGTAGAGGCATACTGTCTACTGTTGCCTCCATATATGACCCCCTCGGCTTCCTTGCGCCTTATGTTCTCAAAGGAAAGAGGATCTTACAGGAAATGTGTCACCAAGGTATTGGTTGGGATGACCCCCTACCAGAGATGCTGAAGCCACGGTGGGAGAGCTGGCGTCACGACTTTGCCAACCTGCAGAAAGTAAACATAGCTCGATGTTATGTACCTGCCAATTTTGGAGAGGTCATAGATACAGAGTTGCATCACTTTTCAGATGCGAGCGCCAGTGGATACGGACAATGCTCTTATCTGAGAGTCAGAAACCAAAGAGGAGAGATTCACTGTTCTCTTGTGATAGGAAAGGCCCGTGTTTCTCCCACAAAATTGACTACAATACCAAGGCTTGAATTAACTGCAGCAGTGGTTTCAGTCACCATCAGCAATATGCTCAGAGAGGAACTTGGTTATGCTGATGGGAAAGAGTACTTCTGGACAGACTCAAAGGTAGTCTTAGGCTACATAAATAATGATGCACGGCGCTTTCACACCTTTGTCGCCAACCGGGTCCAGAAGATCCGCCATAGCACAAGTCCCCAGCAATGGCTGTATGTCCCCACAGATAAGAATCCAGCGGATGGCGCATCCCGGGGAAAAACTGTAAATGAACTCCACTCTATCACTTTCTCATGGCAGACTCAACGATGCCTCATTACGGACTCTACTTTATGAAGCCATGGCTATAGTCAACAGCCGACCCCTCACCGTGGATAACTTAAATAGCCCTGACAGCCTGGAGCCACTCACCCCCAATCATCTGATCAATATGAAATCCAGCATAGCACTGCCTCCCCCTGGCACATTCCCCAGAGAGGACTTGTACGGAGCGAAAAGATGGCGGCGTGTACAATATCTGGCAGAGCAGTTTTGGAGCTGCTGGAAACGGGAGTATCTTCACATCACCACAAGGCAACGATGGCACATGCCGATGAGAAATATACAAGTGGGTGATGTAGTGATGGACATTGATGAACTGTTGCCCAGAAGTGAATGGAGACTCGCAAGAGTCTTAGAGACTGTCAGTGGTAAAGATGGACTTGTAAGGAGAGTGAAAATCTCAGTAGGAGATAAAAGACTGAACAAGAAGGGTGAACGCCTTGGTACACGTTCCATATTAGAGCGACCAGTGCAGAAGTTAGTTCTGTTGTTAGAGGCTTCTGAAGCCCATGACTGTAAGCAAACATTATCATTCCTAATGTGAAAATTATTCATAGTTCATATCATTTATTATGAAACATTCATAATTTTGGTGGGAGTGTAAATAACCCAATTTATGTCTTAGCTCTAAAGAAAAGATAGCCCTGTTGAACATCATTTTGTTACAATATGTTTTTATTACATATTTGATCTGTTTCAGGTTTGTAGTGCCTTATTTCCTATTTTGATTAGAAGGGCTTTTATTTTGAAGGCAGCATTCTGGTACTCACCCAGTTCCTGCTTCACGCAACAGTAAAGATAAACAGTAAAGATAAACAGTAAGATGAAAGAACTAAGAAGGAAAAATGCAATGTTTTAGCACCCCCCGAAGAGGCACAAGGTTAGCATTTAGTGTAATATTAATGTGTGGTTAGTTCTTAAAGTAATTTACGTAACGTTATATTACTGTTTGTTTAACTAATTGAGTTAGCTTTAGCTTAATACGAGCTAATGTTAAGCTATGTAAGGTGTCTAATATATTGTTTGTTTTGTGATTTGTACCCAGCTCTTACGTTGGTTTTGGGATTGTCATTAAACCTAAAATCATCAGTTCAAGTGTCAGACCATCTTTCAGTGGGGTATGCTACAATCATCTTGAATCTCAAAATGCATGTGACTGTCTACATGGATGTCACCATCATGCCTACAGCTTGATGCATCATTATCTACTTGTGCAGGGTTCTCCAAGGAGTCTCTGTGTTTCCTGCTGATGTGGGATGTGAAAGATGATTTCACATGAAAATATTTTTTACAGTTGGGAAGGCAGGGTGTCTACAGGTATAAACAAGTTAAATTTAAGACTTTTTAATACCTTTTTAATACCATTTTAAATGAAATTTCAGCCCAAACTTGCAATGGAAATACACACCAAAAGTGAAAATATACTCAATGATCAATGTCAGTTCAAAATGAACAGTAAGGTTAAATGACAATAATCGGTTGAGTTTAAATTCAGTTGGTTGAGTTTAAGTTTAACATTGTCCAAATGTGTTTAATGTGGAAAAAACAAAAAAATATCATTGCTGTCCTAAATGGTATTTATTAGAATATTCTCAGAACATTTAATATCAGCGGACAAAAATCTAGAAATCAAAATCGACAGTTGTGTGCAAACCAAACCAAGTATTTTTCACCATGTAATGCCATGTGTGGATACGTTGCCTTGGTCTAAAATTAGGTCCCCTGAAAAATACTAACAGCAATTCTTTTGAACTGCAAAGAAGCTACTGTACCACATTACTTGCTTATGATCACTGACCAGCTCACAATAGCAGTTTGATTTCTGTCCCGGCTAATGAAACCTTGTATTTCTGTTATAGGCCTACCTTAAACATTATAACAGTGTGAAAGCACAACTTTCACTATGTGAACCCTTGAAACAGGGAGGTGGAAAGGTAAGGAAGAGAGAGAAAATTTCTGACTGGACATTATGGCATATGCCTGAGTTCTGCTGATTATTTTCCGGCTCAATCTCAACCTCTTTCAGCTCTGTGACTTTTTCTTTGTATGATACATTTAATGTAATTTTAAAAAATTACTGAATCAGACAAACCTATCACTGCTGTACGCATGACTGAACAAGCTTCAGTTAAGCGTGACAGTGTACATTCTGCTAGGTTTCTGAAAACTTAAGTACCAGCAGAGACACCTCCTGACAGCTGGTTGTCTTGTAGAAACCTCTGAACAAGTTGTTTCATTCTTTCCTGGCACAAGTCGGGGTCTGAGAACATGTTTGTTAGGTCCAAACAAGCCATCTGCCTCACAATGGTGTACTTCAGTGGGCTCTTGTCTTACATTTTCTGGACGATGTTAGTTTTTTCTGTGTAACTGCATCCACGTACATCACGATCATTGGTCATTTTGCAATAGCCCTATTGACGACAGGTAGGTTTCTATGAAACCATATGAGAAGCCCACAGAACGGTAGGGGAAATACAGATATCTTGGTCAAAGTGCAGAAATTGTCTCTTCTAGCAGGGGTATTGTGAAAGACTATATGCAAAGTCTTGAGCACTTTGTCCAGCTGACAGACACTGAAGCCACTTTTGAAGGCATTGTGGAGTGTGTGTAGCCCACAGCTCCCCACCACAATCAGCTGGGCACCTCCAAACACTTCTGCATGTTCCTGCTGGAGCAGTTAAAAAAAACTTCCAGTTGACACTGGGTCTATCTATGGAAACAGAAATCATGTTTCTCAAGTCAAGCTGCTGCACACACTCCTAGTAATTAAAAAAGATGCAGACATTAGCCATATCTCATATCTGACATTGTACTTCAGATTAATGACTGGGTCAGATGAAAAAGAATGAATTCTATAGGCAGTGCAGCTAGCCTATAGCCATAGTCAGTATAGGAGATGTCACCAGCCTAATACTGGTCAATTTTTGTCTGTGGCTGGTAAGTCTATATTTATATATTCGCAATACCAGAGTCTATTCTAAAATTCAACTCAGCTGGCAATAACGCACATGAAGGTCCAGTTGTTAGCTTTTCGTTGTCTGATTCAGGGTCTCGTCAAACATGATTACAAACACACCGCTTGTGCTTACATCGGCGACTAGCTGTTTTTTAATATACGGGGCCAATCCAAATTTAGCTACGTATCTGGTTTTGTCTTTTCCACATATATAAATATCTGTTCAAGCCCCGAGTCTGAAAACATGGCTTTGAACATGTCTTTAATACCGTCATTTGACTTGTATGAGTGGTGGCTTGTCCCCATCCTCAGCACCCAAATCACCTCTGCTCTGAGTGTTGGCTTAGAGCCACAATTTGTTCTAGCAAGGCCTTAGCACAGCCCGTCTACAGTGAATAATCTGGCTTTAGTTTAACCCTATGGTGTAACCAAACTTCTCTGCTTTAACGACAGTGCATACCGGAAATTCTTCCTCTTCTTCAATCTGGCAGATTAGAAAAATTCTCCCGGTGACGTGACAAAAAAACATTTAAGACCACTCAATTTGAATTTAAGACAATATAATACATTTTAAGGCCTTTCATTTGAAAAGGTGTATTTAAGACATTTTAAGACTTTTTAAGTACCCGTGGCCATCCTGGAAAGAGGCAGGTAACTTTTTCCCTATCTCTTATATGCCATTTCAAATGATCACACAAGCTGAGCAAATTGGGAGATGTATGTTCACATCCTTCAACCTGACAAATCACTGCATCCATCTGACAAGGTCTGCAGCTAACATTAGGTTTATTTGGCTGTTTGTGCTTCCGACGCATGTGGGACTTAAGTTTAGGCAGTGTCTGAAAACTGAAAGAACAAGTCAGCAAACCCTAAATTAGCCAGGTTACTATGCATTTTGATATGGTTGTAAAACCTGGAAAGCGTTCACAGATAAATTACATTGTTTGCAAACAAATGGCGTGACCATCTTGACAGTTACTGCTAACTAGTCTCTCAATAAATATGTACCATAAATTGTGAATGTCATGAGCGTGGCGTCATCTGTTAAATGTAATGTTAGTCTGTTAACGGTATATCACGTTATCTAACTACAATGAGAGACTGCTGATTTAAGTTAGTTAAACAGACAAACATAAGAAAGAAACGTGACGGATGGTCTTTGTACACGGGAAAAAACTGGTGATGTAACGTTAACCAACGTTATTTGACTCTAATATTAAACTTTACTCTAACATTAAGTCAGGGCTCTACAGTGCGAGTATTTCACTCGCATTTGCTTCTAAAAATAGAGATGTGTGAACTGTAAAAATAATTTACTCGCACACTGTGCAAGTACAAATTACAACCATAAGACTATATGAAACACTAGAGGGCTTTTAAATTGAAACAACGGATCAGTCAGGAACAGACTTGCACTCACGCTGAAGAAATATTTGGTACAATAGTTAACATCATCTCTGAAGATGAAGCCCATTAATTTTTATTTTGGGTGAAAAAGGGAAGAGGAGAAAGAGGAATCCGGCGAGGGGGATTCGCAAGTTTCCACTGAGGTGGCTCACGCTAGCACGGTGGCTAACGGTAACGATGCTAACTTCAACATGGCAGCCAGTAATGACTGGACCGCTGAGAACAACATCGGCGAAGCTACAGTGACCCCTGCTGTCACTTCAACATCCAGTGTGAGCTCATTGTCCTGCTAAAAATGAATCCATTTCCAACATCAAGTCAGACTGAATGATTTATCTTAAAGAATAAGACAGCATAAATTTTGATTTACACACACACACACACGCTCACACACAGAGTTTAAATATGTATGTAATAAATTGTAAATATGTATGTAATGGATTGTTCTTCTATTCTGTTCTTTAATAAACTTGAACTTTTTCAGTGTGCTCCTAAATTTCTTTTCATTTAGGAGCACATGTACCTTGGGGAAAATAAGCGTTGAGCACTGCATTAAGTTAATGTTTACTTTGGCTAATTTAGTCGATGTTAAATTAGCAAACAGCGAGTCCAGTCTACAAACTGGAAAATAAAAAACAAAAGATGCACTTAAAAATATAGTTTTAAAAACTCTGTGTTTAGAGTGTTGCCTAACTCACTTTCCTGCAGTCATTCACGTTAGCTTGCTGTTAACATAACCAAAAACTCCTCCTCTTAGCTAATTAAGCAATATTACACGAGAGGGTGTGCTTTACTGTCATGAATACCACATATATAGACACAAAACTGCTTTGCTAGCTCAATCTTGTTGTAACTAAGATATCATTTTTTAGAGGGACAGATTTAACTACGATGTCCTCAAACTTCACAGACATTTTTAAGCTAGTAGCGCCCTAGTATCATGCCGGATGCCGGAGTGAAAGCTATGATATACTCTCAACTGAAGGGAAAATGGCTATGTTTTGCTGTGTATGAGGGTGCCAAGTAACGATGAAAAATGAAGAAGGTGTGTGTGATTGTGTGCGTGTGTAACTCGTCCCACAGTCTCAGAGTTAGATCCACTCGACAAAGGGTCTGTTTTGCTGGTAACTTAGTGACCTTGACGCTTTGGTAATAATCCAAGTATGATTTATCTTAGAAATAATACCTTATCAGCATCTTCCACATTTCTCATAATAAAAACGGGCCTAGCGGCCGTTAATCATCTCACACAGAGAACCCAAATGTTACATTACTGATTAGCCTTTTTTTTTAACTTCCCTGGGAACGGTCTCTCATTGACATAAATGTTATCTTTTCACATTCACTGGCACATTCCTTTGATCATTTGAAAAATAAATAAATAAATAAATATAACTATATACATTAAATTCATACAATATATAAAAACAACAGAATACAAACATTTAGGGACACAATTCATGTTGGTGAAATTCATAACAATAGATTAAAAAAAAGTTTTAAAAAAAATCTTTAAAAAGAAATCATGAAATGGAACTATATACAAAGCCTTATGATGAACAAAGAAATTAAGACACAAGTTGAACTATTAACAAATATATACAAACAACATTGAGGAGTCTTAATATGATATATATGTATATAATTTGTCATATTAGGCATTACATTCCACCAGATGCATGGCTGGTCAGCTGCTTGTAGCGTTAGCACAGTCTCTGATTGGTGAAGTCTTCGCTGGACATGTCTTTTCAGACCCTTGCTGTACCTCATTTGTGGATTTCTGTGGAGTGGAGTCCTTGTCCTTTTCCTTTATTACATATGAAAGGTGCCCGGTTTTTATTTTGGTAAGAGATGAATTAAACATCATCATCTGTCGATACTCTTTAGACATTTGCTGTTGTCCATAGACAGACATTGCAATCCAGTAATGCCGTAATTATCTTTCTGTATTCTGAATCGCACTGAATACTCACCACCTTCTCCTTGTGAGCCTTCCAGTGGCCCAACAGAGGAGATGGACTCAGTGACACACGCCAGCCTCTTATGACCTCAGATGGCCCTTGAGGGTCTTCCTTTTTTGGAAGTCCAAACCCGCTGAATGTCCCACAGATTAATCTTTCCAGTACTATCCCCAATCAGAAGTATCTTCTCGTTGGTAACAACTGCACTTGTATCACACACCGCCCTGAATTTTCCTAACAGACCACCTCTGCTAATAATCGACCAGGCATAGATATGGTCATTTTTAGAAGTCAGCAGTGTGACTGTGTCAGCAGTGGCCGTCCTGGTCTGCAGACATAGAATAATAGGACTGGTAGTCACATCAGTGCTCTCGTTAGTCAGAGCAGTAGATTTTTTACATTGTTCCAGTGCCTCTGACTTTCTTTTGGTGACTGCCAGCAGGGAGGTTTTTTACATAGCCTTGAGCTTTTCCGTCTGCCATGTGTGTTCGTGGGTTGTTACTGGTATCAAGCCAATAGAAAACCTCCGCAGTTTTAGCATCCCAGACAACTACATTACCATTGCTCGAGGCAGTAAACAGTATGTTTCCGTGTGTGCTCATGGAGGATATGTCATTTAAATAATCATGCTCCAAAATTCTGTTCTCAGACTCATCTAAATCCAGGTTAAAAATGACCTTTGACCGCCGTCCAGACACAAACACCCTATTGTTCATGGAGACAATACCTGTCACCTCCTTTTGCACAGTGACAGGAAGAACGCGAAGCTCTTCTCCGTTGTTGAAGTTCAGTCTCACAGTCTCACTTTCCTATCGTTGGAAACTGTAATTAATCTGCGCTGTGAACCATCAAATGCAATGGTGGTGAACCCCACATGCTGATCTGGAGTGACTTTGAATTGCATGATGGCCTTTCCTGTTAGGATATCCCATACTTTCACCACACCATTCTGGCAAATAGAGATGACTTGCTTGAATATGGAGTGATAAAGAACACTGCACAGGGGCTTGTCATGGGATGTTAACATTTCTATAAAAAGATCTGTTCCTCTTCCAAGAAATGCTCCTATATCTGAGTTAGCCAGGACTAACTCATTGTTGTACATGTTATAGCAAACACTGGAGATTGGGGCCTGTCTCATGCCTTGTACCTGGATGCTTTGCAGGCACACCCAAGTTTCCTCTGACCACAGACCTACATTGTTGTCCACGGATATACTGTAGACTATTTTGTTTCTTATGTTAAGGGTTATGTGCCTGATTGGTTTGACATGTCCCATTACTGTCTTTTTGCAATGTACATTGTCATAGGGATACGACGCCCGCAGTATGCCATCTGTACCGCCAGTCACCAGAAACTGAACTGAAGGGCAGTATTTAACGCAGGTGAAAAACTCATGGTCTTTATTGCTCTCAAATACCCTTCTATGGATTTTGCCTTGAGGTGTCTTCGGTAAGGTAGTGAGTACCATTGTTCTGGATGAATGACCACAGACAGCAAAGGAATCCAGTGATGGAAAGTATCGAATCTGATGGCATATGTCATCAAAGATGGGAAGCTTGATAGATAGAAACCCTTCCCATTTCTTTTTTAACAGGGATGACTCATCAACAGTTGGATACGTGTCCAGAGAGATTTCCTCGTATGGGTCAGTGACATTTTAGAATATCAAAATAGCAAAAAAATAAAATTGAAGTAATGTGTTAGTTTCAGCTTTTTATGTGTGAATCCACAAGTGTATTTTTCTTTTTTTTTACTGCCCCTTGTAAAAGGCTATAATATATGACATTTTAATGCATTTATCTGTAAAGACCCCTGAAAAATGTCATTTGGTAAAACGAACTAATTTTCAATATTATATTACAATTAATGTTAATGACACTGTTACAAACAATCAAAATGCAATTATTGATCCACAAGTATGTTATACACAGTTGCAGCATGTCAACACTAGAATTACAAATTTTGGATATTTTGCCTTTAAAGACGACATCATGTCATTTGTCAATATTTGTTACATTTTTTTTCAAGTAGAAAGGCAAAAGTGCTTTAAAATCAGGCATACTTTTATATTTTATTAGCACTTCTTCATTATGTTCATTCATAAACTCATTTAATAGAGTATTTTGTATATTTATTTCAAAATTAAGTGTTTTACCATATGACATTTTGTTTTACCGCATGACATAGCACAACTGCAAAATACCATGGCACATATAGTATACCCAATAAGTTAAGTTGGCTACTTCTGAATAATGCAAAAGATACACAGGGCCTCCAAAGTAAACCTTTTAATGACATTAAAATGTCTTGCAACAGTTTTCTTGTTTCATACAAGAATGAATGCATTGTCAGTTTGAGGTCTTATACAATATATGAACAAGTAAATCCAATTTAAAATTTGATTTTTACCACTAGTCAATTTAAAAAGAGCACTAACTTTCTTATTTGGTAAAACATATTTACAGTTTGATTCCAAACATAACAGTCAGTTAGAAACAGCACAGTAACATTTATATCTAAACCTTATGAACACTTCTAATCTCTAATACTAATTCTCAGAATTCATTTAGTCATAGAAAAAAACGTAACACTCTGTCTAACCCCTATAACTGTAATCTATCACTTGAACAATGATTAAAACAAATCTGTCATGGTAACCTGAAATCAGTACAGTGTGCATAAAATATCTGTCTTCTAACGCCCTCCCCCTGTGGCTGGTCACTGTTGTTTTCTTCAGACAGATAAGAATCTTTCCCAGTCCTCAGCTGACAATCTTGAACTTCGACTGGTTGATGGCTCTGGTTCTGAGATGACAGCTTTCACATCTGACCATGGGTGGCTCACATTCGCAGGTAACTCCAAAACGCTTGCAAAAACAGGACAGCTCTCTGTGAGAGATCTTTCCAGGGGTGTCTGTAATCACTTGGTGAATGCCCAAGGTGCCTTTGACTATTGACAAGGCAGTGGGCACAGCCTCATCCACCCTAGCGATGTCCTCTTCTGTTACCCAGTAGAGTTTTATGTGGGAACTATTTTTATTGGTTTGGGAAAGGCATGAATACTCAGATTTATGCTTTCTGTTGCTTTGTTTTTAACCAATAGGAAGTTCAGTAGTTCACTGCTTCTGGTTCTCCTGCTTCCTCCTGGCCAGTATTCTCTGTCAGAATTGGACTTTTCCAGAAAGGAAAACAATTCCTCTGGGTGCTGAATATCCCCTCCTTGCTGGACAAATGCATCTGCTTTTCTCTTTAATAAACCACCAATACCATCTGGTACACCCTTTCCATGGGACTTCTCTGAGAAGTTCCATGTGACAGCCTCAATGCCATGCATGAAAGGCAAGGTTGACATCAAGAAGAAATTTTTCTTATTTCTGTATTGTGTCAGAGGGCCATCACTCATTAAGTGCACTGTAGATATTGGTGCATTTGACTGTATTTCATCCAACACAGGCTTCAAGTGTGCCCATACTGCCCGCTCATCATGTCTGAGAGAAGTGAAAATGGTAGCATAAGCTTTTGATCTTTCTGCAGTGTAGACCATGCATGTGTGGACTGTTGCTTGTCTTCGACTTCCCCCCCAATGATAGGACTGAACCTCAACACTCAGCTTGCATGAATAATTCTCAGAAAAGTCCATGTGGACTAGAGCCTCATGGTCTTGAAGGCTGTTCTTGAGAGCCCTACATTGCTCCACCTGATGGATCCATGTATAATGATGCTTTGCCAGTCTTTCCAGCTTTTCATTAAAGCTCTTCAGGAGATCTTCCCATTTTCCGGTCACTTCTCTCTTCACAAAATGTGAATAGATTTTCCCTTCTGAGCTGACTTTCTCCCTCTGCCATTGATGCCATGAAACCAGCCCAGTGTCATTTGGAATGGCTGGCTCCATCTCTGAATAGCAGCACTTTGCACACTGCCTAAACACGCATTTTTTGTTTTTCATGTCACACACAATGCGGGTGAGTGCATCAGTAATGCTTTTACTTCCTAAAAAGCCTCCTTGATGCAGTTTCTCTATCATCAACCTCACATTTTCATGATCAATACAGGCACATGCGTTGCAGTCACTGGCCTTAGGCTCTGTGACATAAAATGGACAAAGGCGGGCAAAATGCCGGTATGATATGGGTGCTCCTCCTACCTCTGTATTGTATTCTTTATGAAGCTCTTTAAGAGACTTGGTCAGCACACGACGCTATTGCTTGACCTTGCTTTTAGTTACAGTGTCCTTTTTTCCCAGTAAAAGACGACTGTTTTCATCACGCGTTAGAAATCGGACCACACTGCGTCGTCTTTGTGTACCTTTCCTGAAAACTTTTTCCACTTTCTTTTTTCTAGCTGCCTTGAAGTTTGTATTCTTCAGGTTCTTAAAGCTCTTGCGGAACCTGTCAGCTCTTCTTTTTTCTCTCAAAATGTCCTTTTTTAACTGCTCAATTTCTTCTCTCAATTTCCTAACACTATTTTCTGATTTCTGGCGGGAGCTATTTTTCTTGCTTCCATGTGAAGGGGTGGAAGATGAAGATGGTCCCTCCCAAGATAATGCTGTCTCATCAGGTGCAGAGTGTTGTGACGGCCCTAGTGGTGCAGAGTGTTGCGGTGACTGTGGTGATGAGGAGTGCTGAGGAGTTCCAGGTGGCGAGGAATGCTGAGGAGTTTATTGGTTTGGGAAAGGCATGAATACTCAGATTTATGCTTTCTGTTGCTTTGTTTTTAACCAATAGGAAGTTCAGTAGTTCACTGAACCCAGTTCAGTGAGTTCCAGGAGTTCCAGGATGGTCAACTTGAAAAGGCTCCGCAAACAAATCCACTGATAGTGGCGTGAGGTTCATCACAGCTTCTGCCTGTCGCTGTCTTTCCCTACATTTCTTCTGGTTGAGCCTCCACTGTTCTCTTCTTTTTGTGGCTGCAGATGTGGTCAAGTGTTTGATGGGTTGATAATCATATTGCCCAGCTTGCTTCATTTGTCGATACCTGCAAGAATTGAAATAAATGTTTATATATTAATAATATGAATTTAATATATGAATAATATAAATATCATATTAATTCATTAGTTTATTTATTCCTTCATTTACTTATTGCACGTCAACAAAGGCACTTTATAGTTGTGCCTCTGTTAAGGACTATAAATCAGGCTTATAGATTGCTGCCTGTGCTGACACAACTGACATACACTGACATTATTACCATCATACACTTTCACAGTAATACCTTTCCCTTCTCTTTTCTAGTCTCTCCTCTCTAGCAACAGGATCTGCCCTGATCTTTGCACGAAAACGTGCACCCCTCTCTATACTGGAAAGAGGCATCTGTAAAAATGTAAAATAATGTTTACAACATACGGAAACATATTACATGTTAAATGTAATCAAGAACAATTGTTCAGACTTAACAAATAGTTAAAATAATTAAAAAACAAACATAATTTAGTTAAATACTCTGTGTCATTTGGGATGACAACATGTCATTTAGTAAAACCATTTGTCCAAATGACATATTTTGTTTTTCCGCATGACGGATTTCAATATTTTCATTCTGTACAGCCAGTTGCATGGCCACCTATTGCTAACAATGACCTTGACCTTGACTTATGAACTTTAAATTTCATGGGTAAATCAATAATTTTTAAATCAATAACTTTATCATCACTTTTTAAATGTTTGACCAAATGACGCTGAAATCTGTGACACTTTGTACAACACATGGAAAAGGTGATATTAACGTAAAGTACATTTTTGAACTTACCTCCAACTCTGGTGGTCTTCAGGGGTCTTCTGAGTGATGTCATCACATGTCACATGACACGAGTCATTTATCTACAATTCAAAATGGCTTCCAAAATTTGTTTTACCAAATGACATTGAGGGAAATCTGTCCCTGCGGAACAAAGTGTTTTAGATATTAAAGACATTTCTTCAAGATTTATCCTATTAATACTTAACAGTGCTTTTCTGTACATTCTAAACATATGCCACAGACAAAAATTGATGATTTTTACATATTTTTAATCATTTTAAATGAAGTTGTCTTCTTTGACATCAAGTGACTGCCGTTTTACCGTATGACATTTTTCCACTTTAATGGTATAAAAGTCAGTCAATTTTGTATTTTGCATGCAAATATAAATAGTGAGGAGGAAATGTGACGTGAGATTAAAGAATATATACAATATCAACCTTATTTAATCCAAGTGTGTGATAGTAATTTCTCCTGGAACAAAAAATCAGTGCGTCACGTCACTGACCCGTATGTATTTTTGTGGAAGAGGCTTTTCCTCTCTATGTTGTAGCTGACAAAAACAGACAAAAAGCCTTTTGTGTCACCATAGGAAATACTGCTTTAGTGCCATCGGACCAGTAGGTCATGGTATTCACTATGCTATCTTCTTTATTAAAGCATATTTGGGTTTAAGTAAATCAGGGAATTCATCGCCGGTATAGAATACCAGTTCCCTGCAAGAGGTTGCGATAGCCAGCTCGTTGAGTTTGCTGATGTACACCATGTCATTAATACACATTTTCTCCCTGTGTGAAAAAGGAAGTTTCTTTTGTATATTATTTAGTTTGATTGGGTGTGACTCCTTAAAGCTGTCAGTCCAAAAGGTGAGGATTCCATCAGGGCTGATGGAAAGGTATTGACCTTTCTGGTAGGTCCTGGTTGACGATATTGAAAGCTTAGACTCATCCCTCGCTTGGCTGTCATCAACGTCCATCAACGGACGGAAATCACCCTAATTATTGATGTATAGTGATCTATGGGAACTATTTTTATTGGTTTGGGAAAGGCATGAATACTCAGATTTATGCTTTCTGTTGCTTTGTTTTTAACCAATAGGAAGTTCAGTAGTTCACTGCTTCTGGTTCTCCTGCTTCCTCCTGGCCAGTATTCTCCTTAAGGCTGAGTTGCATAGAATCCCACTCGTGTTTCCCAAAGATGCCAGTGCAGTGTCCTGTGTTTGTCCATAGACAGACATTCCTATCCAATGACACAGTAATTATCTTTTTACATTCAGTTACTATAGCACGAGGTGCAACATCAGGCCACACCCGACTCCCTGCTATATCATTATCCAAAATCATCGTAATACCAGCCACAGGCAGAGCCGGCCGCACGCCAACCGCCACCTCACCCTGAAACAGATCAGAAAACAACATCATTTTATGGAGAGGTACACGTAGAACTTTTAAGCCCATTCCAAGCACCGGAATGAAAGAACCCATGTAGGTGTCATCTGAAAATGGTAAAGTTGATGCTAAAATGAATGAGTCAAAAGCACCAGTGTCACGCAATATCTTTACATGCACTTTCTCCTCACTCCCTACCAGAGAGACAAAACCTTCAGTGATGAAAGGCAAGTAAGATTCCAACTCCGGACTAGACACCTGTGGTTTCAACTCACCACTTGCAAGCTCAGAAACAGGTGCAACAAACATTGCTGGCTTGGGGTTAACACTAGCACCAGCCTGCTTAGTCCTGGATTTAAAAGCGTAACAGTCTCTCCTCCAGTGCCCTCCTTTATGACAATAATTGCAAATTTTGTCAGACTCATGAGCACCATGTTGATGTCTCTGTTCCAGCCCAACTGGTTTCACTGGACGAGCAGACCACGCACCCACGGCCGAGGAATTTTCCCTGTGTCCACCGCCACCCTGAGCAACAGGACACTCCCCACCGTGCGTCAAAACATAGTCATCCGCCAAAGCAGCGGCCTCAGTTGCTGTCTTAACTGCCCGCTCACTAATATAAGTGGTGATGTGCTCCGGTACAGAGTTACTAAACTGCTCCAGAATAATTAAGTCACGTAGAGCCTCCTGAGAGTCAACCTCAGCAGCAGCACACCAACGATCAAAATGAGTAGAGATATCACGAGCAAACTCCAAATGCGACTTGTCACCCCTTTTCAAACTCCTGAATCGTTGGCGATAAGCCTCAGGCACCAGCTCATATGCCTTGAGCACAGCAGACTTCACTAAATCACATTTCAAACAGTCACTGCTAGTCAATGAGGAATAAGCCTCCTGAGCCCTGCCGGTTAACACACATTGTAGCATTAAAGTGCGAGTGGAATCACGCCAGCCCCGCGCATCAGCCAGCCGCTCAAACATCACAAAGAACGTTTCTGGGTCTCTCTCATTAAACCTGGGAACCAGCCTCAACTCACTTAAATCATCCACGGACCTCCCCTGGGTCCCACTTGAAACGGAGAAACCATCAGTAAGCAGAACATCAGCTGCAACTTTCCCCTCTCTAAACAAAGTCAGTTTTTGTTTTTGCAGCTCAAGCTTTGCTTGTTTCAGTTTCTTGTCTCATCTTCTCCAATGACAACACCTTTTCCATTTCCATACCCTGGCGCATCTTTTCTACTGCAACTTCCTTCTCTTTCTCTAGCTGCATGCGCAACAGGAGTAACTCCTGCTGCTGCTGAAAAGTCAAGCCAGCACCAGGACCCGCTATTGCAGGCGAAGGCGCGTCATCAGTGCGCGCAGAGAGAGGAGCAGCCTCTGCAGTGCCTAACACTTTCATCCTTACCAAATTCGCTTTTAAATTGGCCTTCACCGCATCTTTAACCCTTTTGTCACCCACATCAAAACTATAAATCTCAGCTATCTTAACCAGCTGATCCCTTGTGCACTGATCCAAAAACTTTTCAGAGGGCGCCTCCACAAACGCTCTCACAATCTCCTCCATAACTTACCAATATTCGCAACCAGAGAACAGAGGAATGCAACGTGTTAAAAACCCAGTAGTGCACACAGGAGGAATAGGCAGCCTCCAAACGGAGCTTCCCCGCTAGCTGACTGCCTAACCAAAAACTAGCTACATAACTCCCCCTAGTCTTCATGAGGCGTGGCGGCGGGTATTTACGCACTCAAAGCCCGCTGGACCGACAGAGGCGACCAGAAAACTGGCAACCCCGCCGAGCCACGGAAGTGCTCCCGAACAAATTTAGGAAAAAGGGAAAAGGAAGCTCTAACCGCCGTACCCCAACACTACCAGCCCCCCTGGACGAAACCCAAAGGGGAGACGCCGCTTAATCCTACAAGGGGAACCACTCCTACAGGCAATGCACACACAGGTGAATTACCTTCCTATGCCTCAGCGAATATCCACAGTTTAAAGATAACAGTTGCAGGACGAAAAACACTTCCCTTCAATCACAAACCAAAAAAAATGCGTTCCCAAACTCAATGCCTCAGGTGCGTCCCCCCAGAGCACAACAAACTTACCATATAAGGCTACCTACGTAACAGCCACCAGAGGGAAACCCCCAATTGTTATGACCGGCTCGCAGGCCACAACAAAGGAGGGAGACGCACACCCAAACTCCGCAATAATAAACTGAAGTTTATTAAAGTAAATAACAATAATTGCAATGGGGTGTGGAAGTCAGTATCAGTGGTGATTGAAAGTGTGTGGATGTGTTGTATAATGCGAGGTGCGTGTTGTCAGTTCAAAACAAAACCAAAAAGGCAACGCAAAAAAACAACCACAGCGTGGTGAGTGGAGAAGGGATCAGAGAGAGACTGGAATCAGGGCAGGTGGGTTTAAATGCTTTCTGGGGCACTGGCCATGTGTTCCCAGTTAGTACTTGAATGACATCTGCTCCACCCATCCAAGGACCTGCAAACACAGACACAAACCACAGGACCAAAGGCAACAGAGGCAACAGGCTCTGGGGCCGTCACCCCCCCCCCCCCATAAAGTCAGGGTCCCAGAGGGAACCCTGGCACCAAAACAAGTGATTCTTCTCTCTCATATAACTAATGTATACACTAAATACTTAAATAAAACAACAAAGTATAAACTACAGTACAGAATATATATATAATACCAAATAAAGTAACACCTCACCGTTTGTTCCCTAATAACCCTGTCATCCCCCCCCTCGATCCTCAGCAACTGGATCCTGGAAGCTGATTAAGAGGAAAGAAAGAGAAAGCAACAAGATGATGGAACCAAACAGAGCAAAATAACCACATTTTAAAAAAAGACATCATTCACAGGGAGCCTGAGACAATGCGTCTGCCACCACATTGTCCCACCCCTTGATATGACGAATATCTAAGTTATAGGACTGGAGCATCAGAGCCCAGCGAATCAGCCTCTGGTTAGGGCACTGTAAGGAACTCAAGAATGTTAAAGGATTGTGGTCTTTAAAGACCATAACAGGGACAGAGCTAACATACACACTGAAATGCTGCAAAGCCAAAGTCAAGGCTAGCGTTTCCTTTTCAATGACTGAGTAAGTCAGCTGATGTTTATTAAATTTCCTTGAAAAAAAAGAAACTGGCTTATCCACTCCTAAGTCATCAGGCTGTGACAGCACGGCCCCTGCACCCACAAAACTTGCATCCACTTCCAGTTTGAATGGTTTCTCCCATTGTGGAGCAGCCAAAACAGGAGCGTTACAGATGAGGGCTTTAACACTTTCAAAAGCCTTCTGACACTCTGAGGACCACATATATTTGGCCTTAGCTTTCAACATATCAGTGAGAGGCGCAACAACAGAAGAAAAGTTCCTACAAAAGCAACGATAATAACCAACTAATCCCAAAAAACGCATGAGCTCCTTCTTAGTTGTGGGTGGAGCATAGTCATCAATAGCCTGCACTTTCGCACGCACAGGACACACTCTGCCTTGCCCCACCACACCACCCAAATAAGAGACTGTGGCCTTCGCAAACTCGCACTTGGCAAGATTAACAGTCAGATGTGCATGAGCCAAGCGGTCAAACAACCTCTCAATGCGGTCAAGATGGACATCCCAGTCATCAGAATAGATGACCACATCATCAAGATACACCGAGCAACCTTCCAGATCTCCAACAACCCTGTTCATCAAGCGTTGAAAGGTTGCTGGCGCATTCCGCAACCCAAAAGGCATCACATTATAAGAGTACAACCCCGTGGGTGTAATAAACGCAGCAATCTCACGTGCTCTTTCAGACAACGGAACCTGCCAGTAGCCCTTCAGAAGGTCAAACTTGCTAACAAACTTAGCCGAGCCGACTTGATCAATACAGTCTTCCATACGGGGAAGTGGAAAAGAGTCCGGTTTTGTGACATTATTAACTTTACGAAAGTCTGAACAAAACCTAGGAGTATTATCGGACTTTGGCACAAGCAAGCAAGGTGATGCCCAGCTAGAACAAGATGGCTGTGCAATACCACTACCAAGCATATGCTACCACAGTGGGAGAAACCATTCAAACTGGAAGTGGATGCAAGTTTTGTGGGTGCAGGGGCCGTGCTGTTACAGCCTGATGACTTAGGAGTGGATAAGCCAGTTTCTTTTTTTTCAAGGAAATTTAATAAACATCACCTGAATTACTCAGTCATTGAAAAGGAAACGCTAGCCTTGATTTTGATTTTGCAGCATTTCAGTGTGTATGTTAGCTCTGTCCCTGTTAAGTGTTGATGGTCGACTGCTTCCGGCTGCCAGCAACGTGAAAGGGCTGGATCTCGCGATTTAATTTGCAGCCATAATTTTCAGAGAAATCAACATGAACACACAGTTCATCTGTAAGCAGAGAAACTGATGGCGAGTGAAGGCGTCCAGCTGTTCAGGAGACTGAGAAGGTCTGCCATCCTGCCACTCTTTTCAATCTTTTGATATTTTGCAGATGTTTTCTCCTCCTCTGTAACAACAATCCTCTCCCACTGCTCCCATGTGACGATGCTATTATCTAGTGGGCCCTCGAACTCCACTTCATTGTAGCAAAACCTAGTACACAAGCAAGGTTTACTATGGGCTCTGGAGGGCCATTAAGCTGGTCACTTGCTGTTGAATTCAGTGAGGGAGGAGTAAGGTTCAAAACATCAGCAAGCACCCTTTTCTTCTCTCTGTATTGCCTCTGATACTGCCTCCACTTTTCCCTCATCTTCTCCTGTTTTTGCCTGGGCAGATCTGAAACTGGGATGTTTGTGATCTTTCCCGGTCTCTTTTTCCTTTGATAGCTAAGAGTAAAAAAAGACGAATACAACAGTTAGTCTTATATCTAGAGCTTTACTTCAATCTTCCATTTCAGCTTCACATCTCTCACTTACACTACCCTTAATAAAACCTAGCTAACTACTCCAGCAAGTAGGTCGACCCTTAGTAACGACCTAGCAACAGAGACGATTTCTAGTCCCTGCTGAATCAGCCAGCCAACTGCAGCTAATGCTTTCTGGAGATTGCAGCATTTCCCAAACTGAACAAATACCACATATATAAACACAAAAGTGCTTTTGCTAGCTCAGTCTCATTGTAACTAAGATATCCGCTGAAAAAAATAATTATAACGTGCTGTATAATTATGCATCTTAATCACTTACTAACAGCAAAGTCAACCATGCCCCGATTGAGAAAGAGCTCTATGCCATCTAATTTATTAATTTAGTGTTTATTTATGAAACCCAAAGAGATATAACCATAACCATAATTATAATATACGATTTGCTGAGTATACACTGTTCAATGATATTAATATGCTATATTATGGTACATAATATAAGTCAAATGGATATTGCTATGGCAATAAGGTGCATAATTGCCCATGAATGTTAGAATTAAGTGTACACTGAAACATGAATAATTTACACAACACAAAGTATATACATATGTAACCATATACACAGACAGTACTTGAAATATTATATACAGATGAATCAGATGTGATGGATAATGTAATAAATAAATAAAAGTCCAGATGAGCACAGAGGAGAGTCACTGTACAGACTGATGGCAGTTGGCAGGAATAACTTCCTGTAGCATTCTTTGATATTGCAGCTTCAATTTTACCATCATCCACAGACCTGGGAAGGGAATAGCTATTGTTCACACTTTAAGGAGGTCAGTGCCATATATATATATATACACATATATATATACACACATATATATATGTGTGTGTGTGTGTGTGTGTTGTGTCCTCATACACAGGAGGGGTGGTGCAGGATTCTAGAATCAAAGCCAAGTAAATATGCTGTCATAATGATATAAAGTCAATGTCAAAGTCATTAGACTCAAATTATAAATGTTAATAAATCTTTAATAAAATCTTTCTTGTAGTAATCCATCAAATCTGTACTTTATAAGTCTGCAGTTAATAAGTTGTTAAAAAATGTATCTTGGTCCTGATGGCCTCCAGCCCTTTTCTAAAAGGTGGATGATCAGAACAACATAAGAGGCACAAGAATAGAATCATATATTTAAAAAACCAAACAACAACCCCCCCCAAAAAAATGAGAACTTAAGAGAAGAAATAAATTGGTAAATAAATAAAAAATAAATAAAGATTACATGTTTACATAAGTGAGTTATGAGGTCAAGAAAGTAGCAAGTCACTTTTGTGGTTCTTTATTGTGGTGACATCATAAAGTGTTGCCATTTCTTTTAAGTTTATGACATCATATTTATTTAGCTTAGATCCTGGGATTTTGTCTTTGATATTCCAGCTTTGATCTTTTGATTGACTTCACCAAGTCAAGTTGACTGTAGGAGTGCAATGAGTTGACAATTCTGTCTGATATCAAACAAATCTTTCGTGGAATCCTGTGTATAAGGAATTCTTTCGGTTCAACAAAACTTTCATCGATTGAAAACATTACCTAATTGGTTGATTTGTTATATCAAAATAATAATGGAAACACATACAGCAATAGTAGAAGACCTGCCTGAGAACACTACAATGGAGACCAAAAGTGGACTTAAAAATATTAAAGAAATGTTCAGTTATGAACATATTCCAGCGATTGTGAAGTTGTTTCGAGAAGTGGATGTTGACGGAGGTGGAGGGTTGGACATGAATGAATTTTGTGTTGCACTGGAGCAGTTATATGGAACTGTGAGTAAAGAAGACCTCATTACACTCCATATGCAGATTGACACAAACTGTGATGGAACTGTGGACCTTAGTGAACTACTGAACTTCCTATTGGTTAAGAACAGAGCAACAGCAAGCATAAATCTGAGTATTCATGCCTTTCCCAGACCAATAAAAATAGTTCCCATAGATCACTATACAACAATAACTAAGGTGATTTTCCGTCCATTTAAGAACGTTCATGACAGCCAACCAGAGGATGATTCTCAGCTGTCAATATTGTCAGTCAGGACCTACCAGAAAGGTCAATACCTATCAATCAGCTCTGATGGAATCCTCACCTTTTGGAGTGACAGCTTTAAGGAGCCACACCCAATCAAACTAAATGATATGGAAGAGAAACTTCCTTTTTCACACAGGGAGAAAATATGTATTAATGACATGGTGTACATCAGCGACCTCAACGAGCTGGTTATCGCAACCTCTTGCAGGGAACTGGTATTCTATACCTGCAATGCATTCCCTGAGTTATTTCAAGCCAAATATGCTTTAATAAAAGACGACAGCATAGTGAATACCATGAACTACTGGTCCGACGGCACTAAAGCAGTATTTTCCTACGGTGACACAAAAGGCTCTTTGTCTGTTTTTGTCATCCACAACATAGAGAGTAAAATCCTCTTCCACAAAGATGCATTCGATAAAATCTCTCTGCACCAGTATCCAACTGTTCATGAGTCATCCCTGTTAAAAAATAAATGGGAAGGGTTTCTATCTATCAAGCTTTCCATCTTTGATGACATATGCCATCAGATTCAATACTTTCCATCACTGGATTCCTTTGCCGTCTGTGGTCATTCATCCAGAACAATGGTACTCACTACCTTACCGAAGACACCTCAAGGCAAAATCCATAGAAGGGTATTTGAGAGCAATAAAGACCATGAGTTTTTCACCTGCGTTGAATACTGCCCTTCAGTTCAGTTTCTGGTGACTGGCGGTACAGATGGCATACTGCGGGCGTGGTATCCCCACGACAATGTACATTGCAAAAAGACAGTAATGGGACACGTCAAACCAATCAGGCACATAACCGTTAACACAACAAAGAAAGTAGTCTACAGTATATCTGTGGACAACAATGTACGTCTGTGGTCAGAGGAAACCTGGGTGTGCCTGCAAAGCATCCAGGTACAAGGCATGAGAGATGTTCCAATCTCCAGTGTTTGCTATAACATGTACAACAATGAGTTAGTCCTGGCTAACTCAGATATAGGAGCATTTCTTGGAAGAGGAACAGATCTTTTTATAGAAATGTTAACATCCCATGACAAGCCCCTGTGCAGTGTTCTTTATCACTCCATATTCAAGCAAGTCATCTCTATTTGCCAGAACGGTTTGGTGAAAGTATGGGATATCCTTACAGGAAAGGCCATCATGCAGTTCAAGGTCACTCCAGATCAGCATGTGGGGTTCACCGCCATTGCATTTGATGGTTCAAAGCGCAGATTAATTACAGTTTCCAACGATAGGAAAGTGAGACTGTGGAACTTCAACAATGGACAAGAGCTTCGCATTCTTCCTGTCAAAGTGCAAAAGGAGGTGACAGGTATTGTCTCCATGAACAATAGGGTGTTTGTGGCTGGACGGCGGTCAAAGGTCATTTTTAACCTGGATTTAGAGGAGTCTGACAACAAAATTTTGGAGCATGATTATTTAAATGATGTATCCTCCATGAGCACACACGGAAACATACTGTTTACTGCCTCGAGCAATGGTAATGTAGTTGTCTGGGATGCTAAAACTGCGGAGGTTTTCTATTGGCTTGATACCAGTAACAACCCACGAACACACATGGCAGACGGAAAAGCTCAAGGCTGTGTAAAAAACCTCCGTGCTGGCAGACACCAAAAGAAAGGAGGCACTGGGACAATATCTCTATGTAAAAAATCTACTTCTCTGACTAATCGGAGGACTAAAGTGACTACCAGTCCTAATATTCTATGTCTGAAGACCAGGGCGGCCACTACTGACACAGCCACACTGCTGACTTCTAAAAATGACCATATCTATGCCTGGTCGATTATTAGCAAGGGTGGTCTGTTAGGAAAATTCAGGGCGGTGTGTGAGACAAGTGCAGTTGTTACCACCATGTCGACTGATGGCAACGATAAGATACTTCTGATTGGGGATAGCACTGGAAAGATTTATCTGTGGGACATTCAGCGGTTTGGACTTCTAAAAAAGGGAGACCCTCAAGGGCCATCTGAGGTCATAAGAGGCTGGCGTGTGTCACTGAGTCCACCTCCTCTGTTGGGCCACTGGAAGGCTCACAAGGACAGGGTGGTGAGTATTCAGTGCGATTCAGAATGCAGAAAGATACTTACGGCATCACTGGATTGCAATGTCTGTCTATGGACAAACAAAGGAGAACTTATCGGCACCTTTGGAAAGCACGAGTGGGATGCTATACAACTCAGGCTTAAGGTGGATACTAGCCAGGAGGAGGCAGAAGAACCCAGAACAGCAACAAGAGGAAAGTATCAAATGCCATTCCCTGACTTTCCATCGGAATTACCCAGACCACCAAACGAGTATAGAGACCTCTTTGAAAAAATTAAAAAGGTAACCACAGTACCTAAGCCTATTCCAAGACTAACAAAGCAGGAAATGTCTGACGAAATGCGAGAGATTATGACTATTCGTTCATCTCTTACCAGATTAAAAACCGGGGAAATTTTATATATAATAAGGGACGAGGACGAGGAATCCACTCCACAATCCACAAATGAGGTAAAGCAAAGGTCTGAAAAGACGTGCCCAGTGAAGACGACACTAACCACAGACTGTGCTAACACTACAAACAGCTCACCACAAGAAGTCAAGAAAGGGTCTGAACACACTTCATGTCACGAACACTTCCAACTCATCTCAGATACAATGCAGCTCACATATAGTCAGACTCAATCCATACCATATCCACCTCAGATCCCGCTCACTAGAGGTCGCACTGACATTAAACAAAGCTCTCCTCAAGCAGAATCATCTCCACATATGAACAAGCCTTGGTCCAAATATGGACATGTGCTCAAGATTAAGTCAAAGGATACATTCAAAGACAGTGTCCTCACATCTCCACCAGACACCCTGCCAGCCAAACGGGAGTCTAAAAAGACATCCAACCATGTACGTTTCCCACCCATTCTTAATAAGGTTCAGCTTACACATAATCAGTCCCCATTTCATCCACATCCGCCTCAGATACCACGCACTAGACACCCTGCCAGCCAAGCAGGAGTCTCATCTCCACATATGAACAAGCCTTGGTCCAAATATGGACGTGTGCTCAAGATGAAGTCAAAGGATACATTCAAAGACAGTGTCCTCACATCTCCACCAGACACCCTGCCAGCCAAACGGGAGTCTAAAAAGACATCCAACCATGTACGTTTCCCACCCATTCTTAATAAGGTTCAGCTTACACATAATCAGTCCCCATTTCATCCACATCCGCCTCAGATACCACGCACTAGACACCCTGCCAGCCAAGCAGGAGTCTCATCTCCACATATGAACAAGCCTTGGTCCAAATATGGACGTGTGCTCAAGATGAAGTCAAAGGATACATTCAAAGACAGTGTCCTCACATCTCCACCAGACACCCTGCCAGCCAAACGGGAGTCTAAAAAGACATCCAACCATGTACGTTTCCCACCCATTCTTAATAAGGTTCAGCTTACACATAATCAGTCCCCATTTCATCCACATCCGCCTCAGATACCACGCACTAGACACCCTGCCAGCCAAGCAGGAGTCTCATCTCCACATATGAACAAGCCTTGGTCCAAATATGGACGTGTGCTCAAGATGAAGTCAAAGGATACATTCAAAGACAGTGTCCTCACATCTCCACCAGACACCCTGCCAGCCAAACGGGAGTCTAAAAAGACATCCAACCATGTACGTTTCCCACCCATTCCAGATAAGGTTCAGCTTACACATAATCAGTCTTCATTTGATCCACACCCACCTTAGACCCTGCTCACCAAAGGCCATACTACTGCTACAAAGAGCTCATCAACACCCAGTTGGGGAATGCATTAAAAAGTCCACATATGGACGTGTGCTGAAGATTAAGTCGAGGGATACATTTAAAGACAGTGTCCTCACATCTCCACCAGACACCCTGCCAGCCAAATGTGATTCTGAAAAGACATCCAACCATCTACATCTACCACCCATTCCTGATAAGGTTCAGCTTACACATAATCAGTCCCCATTTATTCCACATCCGCCTCAGATACCGCACACTAGTAATCACACTGACATTAAACAAAACTTTCCTCAAGCAGAATCATCTCCACATATGAACAAGACTCGGTCCAAATGTGGATGTTTGCTCAAGATTCAGTCAAGGGATACATTCAAAGAAAGTGTCCTCACATCTCCTCCAGACACCATGCCAGGCCAGCGGGAGTCTGAAAAGACATGTCCAGCAAAAATGACACTAACCACAGACTGTGCTAACACTACAAACAGCTCACCATACATGCATCAATCTGCTTGTGTGGTCAAGCAAGGATCTGAACACACTTCATGGCGCACACACTTCCAACCCATCTCAGATACAATGCAGCTCACATATAGTCAGACTCAATCCATACCATATCCACCTCAGATCCCGCTCACTAGAGGTTGCACTGACATTAAACAAAGCTCTCCTCAAGCAGAATCATCTCCACATATGAACAAGACTTGGTCCAAATATGGACGTGTGCTCAAGATTAAGTCAAGGGATACATCCAAAGACAGTGTCCTCACATCTCCACCAGACACCCTGCCAGCCAAACGGGAGTCTAAAAAGACATCCAACAATTTACATTTACCACTCATCCCTGATCAGGTCCAGCTTACACATAATCAGTCCCCATTTGATCCACACCCGCCTCAGACCCTGCTCACCACAGGCCTAAAGAAAGGGTCTGAAAAACCATCAAAGCATGTAACCTTCAAACTCATCCCAGATGAGGTTGCACTCACAAATCAGACCGAACACAAGCTGCACCCACCTCAGACCTTGCTCACCAGAGGCCATATTACAGCTACAAAGAGCTCATCAACATCCAGTCAGGGAATGCATTAAAACGTCCACATATGGATGTGTGCTGAAGATTAAGTCAAGGGATACATTCAAAGACAGTGTCCTCACACCTCCACCAGACACCCTGCCAGCCAAGCAGGAGTCTAAAAAGACATCCAACCATGTACGTTTCCCACCCATTCTTGATAAGGTTCAGCTTACACATAATCAGTCCCCATTTCATCCACATCCGCCTCAGATACCACGCACTAGTGGTCGCACTGACATTAAACAAAGCTCTCCTCAAGCAGAATCATCTCCACATATGAACAAGCCTTGGTCCAAATATGGACGTGTGCTCAAGATTAAGTCAAAGGATACATTCAAAGACAGTGTCCTCACACCTCCACCAGACACCCTGCCAGCCAAGCAGGAGTCTAAAAAGACATCCAACCATGTACGTTTCCCACCCATTCTTGATAAGGTTCAGCTTACACATAATTGGTCCCAATTTGATCCACACCTGCCTCAGACCCTGCTCACCACAGGCTGAAAGAAAGGGTCTGAACAACCATCAAAGCATGTAGCTTCCAACCCATCCCAGATAAGGTTGCGCTCACAAATCAGACCAAACACAAGCTGCACCCACCTCAGACCTTGCTCACCAGAGGCCATATTACAGCTACAAAGAGCTCATCAACATCCAGTCAGGGAATGCATTAAAATGTCCACATATGGATGTGTGCTGAAGATTAAGTCAAGGGATACATTCAAAGACAGTGTCCTCACATCTCCACTAGACACCATGCCAGGCAAGTGGGAGTCTGAAAAAACATCCAACCATGTACGCTTACCACCCATCCCTGATCAGGTTCAGCTTACACATAATTGGACCCACTTTGATCCACACCTGCCTCAGACCCTGCTCACCACAGGCCAAAAGAAAGGGTCTGAATAACCATGAAAGCATGTACCACCAAAGCATGCTTATCACCCATGCCAGACAAGGTTGGGCTCACAAATCAGAACAAACACAAGCTGCACCTGCCTCAGACCCTGCTCACTAGAGGCCGTACTAATGCTACAAAGAACTCATCACACATGCAGCTGTACATCATTCTGCACAGTGAAGCTCAAACATCCAAGTGAGGTAACAATAAGTGACTTTTTTTCATGGCATTCCCTCCCCACCCCTGCATTACCCATGCCTACCCCCTTAACATCCATATATGTTACTTCTTCAGTTAAAAATTACACCACGAATATCTGTTATAATAATTAATTTTTACAAAAAAGTTAACAAGTACCATAACTATAAAAAATGTGTGTGCCGCTGTGAACCTTGAGTGTTTCCTAAAAAAAAAAAAAAAAATATATATATATATATATATATATATATATATATATATACACACACACACACACATACATAGAGAGAGAGAGAGATACTCATGAACAATTGTCCTAAAAATATGCTTTTTAATTGTTGAACATTTCCTTAATATTAAACAAATTGAATTTATGGACTGATGATGGCACTAGATAAAAAGATAAAAGTTGATAAAAGCACTGAGGGGAACATGAATATCTGAACATTTCATCACAATCCATCCAACATTAATGTCAGCATGCTCACAATGACAGTACTAACATGTTGTGAAAACAACGAGTAACAATTATAATAAGTGCAAGTCTTGACTTGGCACTAGCTGAAAAACCAGGGCATGACCAAAGTCCATAGAATTCATCACCTGGGGACCATGGGTATCTGTATCAAACTTCATGGCAATCCATCTAATAAGTGTCAAGATATTTCTGTCTGGACCAAAGTGGTGGAACAACTGCTAAAATGTAAACTTATACATGGTGAACAGCAAAACATTACAAAAATAAAATACAATCAAAATCACTTTATGTTGTTGTTGTGTTGCAGTTCAGTAATTTTGCCAATCAAAGTGGACAAGCTCTCTGATGAGAGATGCCACGTGGGGACTCAGGGTGCCGTTTGTTTCTTTGGACCCTCTTTCCAGAGTTCTGGCTCACCGGTGATGTTGATTTGTATTTAGAGTCATCAGGGCTGATTCTCTGAATGAACCTACAAGCACAAAAAAAATACATTATTACTCAAAGCAATGTTTCCCCAGCTGTTATAAATTGGTGCTGTATGCACTTTAATGTTAATAAAAGCATCATGTACTATATGTGCACATCTGAATAAGCCTACAGAGAAGGTACATAATTAGTTGATAATCAATCACATTCAAATCATTGAAGCTCCATCCATTACAACAAAATGTATTTTGGGTTATCTAATGCTGCACCCCTCATTTGAACAAAATGTAAGCATTTAAATTTTCCACATTTAACCTAGCCCATCCATCCATCTGTATCTATACCTGCTTACACTGGGCTAGAGGCAGGGTACACCTGGAAGGGCTACCAGTCTATACAGTACATATAAAATAAATAAATATATTTTAAAAAATATTCTTTGACTCACTAATTAACCTGAAGTAAATGTCGTTGGACTGTGGGAGGAAAGCATAGCAATGCGAGGAAACTCAGAACAGAAAGGCACTGGCTGGCCAGCAAATGCATACCCAGGATGGTCTTTGAGGCAACAATGCTTCCCAATGAGCTAGCTTTTTTTTCCCCCACCGATACACCTCTCATCCCTCATCTACTACATTGTTGGTTAATAAATGTACTATATTTGATCAATCAAATGGATATCAAAAACAGAAAAACATTTACCGTATTTTCTCAAATAATGGCGTGGTTGCCATGAACAAACACAGGCCGTTGGAAAAAACAAGGGTGGATAAACTCCTGGTGCCAGTCATATAATATGCATGCTAAGTAAGCATAATGCACATTTCCATCGCTTAAATGTAATACATTCAACAATTTAATCATGCTATTTCCAACACTTTGTTGTTCTGGATTACTCATTTGCTAGAAAGAGGCTGACGTGCTGACGTGCTACGGTAAGCGTATTGTATCATTTCCGGTTGCCGACTGTGTATACTGATAGAGTTGTTGCTGCTCTCATCTCAGTTGATTTTCCTATATATATCACATTACTGTGGATTAATATCTGCTGTATATTTAAACTTTCGCTAGTTTTACACAAGCACTCTCAGCGCCTTTCTCTTAGCGACTTTTCTCGCTAATCGCACAAGTTGTTAGTCACTTTAGCTCTGCAGCTAGCACTAGCAGCTAACTTAAACTAAGCAGTTAGCGATGGCTTCTCTCTCTCCCTCTCGTTCTCCTGCTCTCTCTTGCTCGGTGTGCCAAATGTTTAGTTATTCCTCTGCCTCCTTTAGTGATAGTGATAAGTGTAATAAGTGTAGTCTATTTGCAGCACTGGAGGCAAGGCTTAGTGAATTGGAAGCGCGGCTCCGCACCATGGAAAAACAATCAGCTGCTAATATAGTTAGCCAGCCCCTAGTATCCGGTGCGGGCCGACCAAGCGTAGCTCCCACTCCCCCGGTAGCTCCCGAGCAGCCGAAGGAAGCATAGCCCTAAGCAGAAGCCCACGGTTCACCACCAACCAGTTCATGTTTCTAACAGGTTCTCCCCACTCAGCGACACACCCGCTGAGAAACAAACTCTGATTATTGGCAGCTCCATAGTCAGAAACGTGAAGTTAGCGACACCAGCAGCTATAGTTAAATGTATTCCTGGGGCCAGAGCAGGCGACATTGAGTCAAATTTAAAACTGCTGGCTAAGAACAAACGTAAATATGGTACGATTGTCATCCATGTCGGCGGCAACGACTCCCGATTACGCCAATCGGAGATCACCAAAATTAATGTTGAGTCGGTGTGTACATTTGCAAAAACTATGTCGGACTCCGTAATTTTCTCTGGACCGCTGCCTAATCTGACCAGTGATGACAGATATAGCCGCATGTCACAATTCAACCGCTGGTTGTCGAGGTGGTGTCCAGCAAACGATGTGGGCTTCATAGATAATTGGCAGACTTTCTGGGGAAGACCTGGTCTGATTAGGAGAGACGGCATACATCCCACTTTGGATGGAGCTGCTCTCATATCCAGAAATATAGCCAAGTTTATTAGTAAACCAAAACCATGACAACCCAGAGTTGAGACCAGGAGGCAGAGCTGCAGTCCTACACGCTTCTCTGCGCTTCCATTAGAGCAGTTACCCACCCAAAACCACATAGAGACTGTGTCTGTCCCCCGACCACATAAATCAATTAAATCCAAAGTAAACAAAAGAAGAGTCATTCATGAAAATCTAGTAAAAATTAAAACCACTACTGCAATAGTACAACAAAATAAGATAATTAAATGTGGACTCTTGAACATTAGATCTCTTTCATCTAAAGCCGTTTTAGTAAACGATTTAATTTCAGATCATCGTATTGATTTATTTTGTCTCACTGAAACCTGGCTGTGTCATGAAGAATATGTCAGCCTTAATGAATCCACTCCCCCCAGTCATATTAATACTCATATTCCTCGAGACACTGGCCGAGGAGGTGGAGTTGCAGCCATTTTCAACTCAAGCCTAATCATTAACCCTAGACCTAAATTTAATTATAACTCATTCGAAAGCCTTGTTCTTAGTCTCTCTCAGCCAACCTGGAAAACTTTACAGCCAGTTCTATTTGTTATAGTGTATCGTCCTCCTGGCCCGTACTCTGAATTCCTATCTGAATTCTCAGAGTTTTTGTCGTATTTAGTCCTTAGTACAGATAAAGTAATTATAGTAGGTGATTTTAATATTCATGTGGACGTTGATAGTGACAGTCTCAGCACTGCATTTATCTCATTATTAGACTCAATTGGCTTCTCTCAGTGTGTAAATAATCCCACTCACCGTCTTAACCACACCCTAGACCTTGTTCTGGTTTATGGGATTGAAATTGAACATTTAATAATTTTTCCACAAAATCCTATTTTATCAGATCATTTTTTAATAACTTTTGAATTCCTATTACTGGATTACACACCATTAGACAAAAATGTCTTCACTAGATGTCTATCTGATAGTGTTGTAGATAAATTTAAGGAAGCAATTCCGTCAATACTGAATTCACTGCCATGTCTCAATACTACAGAGGACTCTTATGTTAACTTTAGTCCCTCCCAAATTGATAATCTTATTGATAGTGCTGCAGGCTCACTAAGACAAACACTCGACTCCATCGCCCCCTTAAAAAAGAAGATAATAAAACGTAAGAGGTTAGCTCCATGGTTTAACTCCCAAACCCGCAAATTAAAGCAAACATCGCGAAAATTGGAAAGGATTTGGCGTTCCACCAAAGTAGAAGATTCTCGCTTAGTCTGGCAAGATAGTCTTAAAACATATAGGAAGGCCCTCTGTAATGCCAGAGCCGCCTATTACTCTACTACTTTTCAGCACTTTGGCCAGGCTGACAAAGAGTCATAACTCTACTGATCTATGTATTCCTATAGCTCTCAGTAGTAACGACTTTATGAGCTTCTTTAATGATATAAATTCTAACTATTAGAGACAAAATTAACCACCTCCTGCCCTCAACAGGCACCGTTCTCTCCCCAAACACAGGAACCTTGGTAACGGCAGTAAATCCTGACATATATTTGGACTGTTTTTCTCCAGTAGACTTGTCTGAACTAACTTCAATGATCTGTTCAGCTAAACCATCAACCTGTCTCTTAGATCCCATCCCAACTAGGCTGCTTAAGGAAGCCTTACCCTTAGTGAGCACTTCTTTACTAGATATGATCAATCTGTCTTTAGTAACAGGCTATGTACCACAGTCTTTTAAAATAGCTGTAATTAAACCTCTTCTTAAGAAGCCTACTCTTGATTCAGGTGTTTTAGCCAATTATAGACCTATATCTAACCTTCCATTCCTATCTAAGATCCTTGAGAAAGCAGTCTCTAATCAGTTATGTGACTTTCTACATAACAATAGTTTATTTGAGGATTTTCAGTCAGGATTTGGAGCGCATCATAGCACAGAGACAGCACTGGTGAAAGTCACTAATGACCTCCTAACTGCATCGGACAAAGGATTTGTCTCTATACTTGTCCTGTTAGATCTTAGTGCTGCATTCAACACAATTGACCATCAAATCCTTTTGCAGAGACTGCAACATTTAATTGGCATTAAAGAAACTGCATTAAGCTGGTTTAAGTCCTATTTATCAGACCGATTTCAGTTTGTACATGTGAATGATGAATCCTCCGTGAAGGCAAAAGTTAGACACGGAGTTCCACAAGGTTCTGTACTTGGACCAATTCTATTCACCTTATATATGCTTCCTTTAGGTAATATTATTAGGAAACACTCCATAAATTTTCATTGTTACGCAGATGACACCCAATTATATTTATCAGTGAAGCCAGATGAACCCAATCAGTTAACTAAACTCCAAACATGCCTTAACGACATAAAGACCTGGATGACCTGCAATTTTCTACTACTAAATTCAGATAGAACTGAAGTTATTGTGCTTGGCCCTAAACACCTTAGAAACACATTATCTAACGATAAAGCTACTCTGGATGGCATTACCCTGGCCTCCAGCACCACCGTAAGGAATCTGGGAGTTATCTTTGATCAGGATATGTCCTTTAACTCCCACATAAATCAAATCTCAAGGACTGCCTTGTTTCACTTACGTAATATCACAAAAATCAGACACATCCTGTCCCAAAAGGATGCAGAAAAACTAGTTCACGCATTTGTTACTTCTAGGCTGGATTATTGCAATTCCTTATTATCAGGCTGCCCTAACAAGTCTCTAAAGACTCTCCAGCTGGTCCAGAATGCAGCTGCACGTGTATTGACTAAAACTAGAAAAAGAGACCACATTTCTCCCATTTTAGCTTCGCTACATTGGCTTCCTGTAAAATCTAGAATAGAATTTAAAATCCTTCTCCTAACCTACAAAGCCCTTAATGGTCAGGCACCATCATATCTTGAAGAGCTCATAATACCGTATTATCCCACTAGAACACTGCGCTCCCAGTATGCAGGCTTACTGGTGGTCCCTACAGTCTTTAAAAGTAGAATGGGAGGCAGAGCCTTCAGCTATCAGGCTCCTCTTCTATGGAACCATCTACCGGATTCAGTCCGGGGCGCAGACACCCTCTCTATGTTTAAGAGTAGGCTTAAAACTTTCCTTTTTGATAGCTCGCCTTGGATCAGCCCTTAGTTATGCTGCTATAGGCCTAGACTGCTGGGGGACTTCCCATGATGCACTGAGCTCCTCTCTCCTCCTCCTCCTCTCCATCTGTATGCATTCATGTAACATCAATGCATGTCACTAACTTTGCTTCTTCCCCGGAGTTTTTTGTGCTTTCTCATCTCACAGGAAAAGCTGAGTCCCGGGCCGAACCTTCGCGGTCCTTCACAGTCCTGATGGCATCCTTCCCTGGCTGTTGCTGCTTGTGCTTGTTGTTGTTGTTGTTGTTGTGATTGTTTTTCTTCTGTCCCCCCTCCCCCTTTCCCTCTCTCTTTCTCTCTCTCAACCCAACCGGTCAAAGCAGATGGCCGCCCACCAAGAGCCGGGGTCTGCTTAAGGTTTCTACCCGTTAAAGGGGAGTTTTTCCTTACCGCTGTCGCCAAGTGCTTGCTCATGGGGGAATTGTTGGGTCTCTGTAAATTAAAGAGTACGGTCTTGACCTGCTCTATGTGAAAAGTGCCTTGAGATGACTTCTGTTGTGATATGGCGCTATATAAATAAAGATTGATTGATTGATTGATTGATTGATTGAAGTTTTATTGTCCTTATTCAGTCACTGTGGGTGTATGTGTATTAATGTCACAGCCAAACTGTATTTTGTAGTAACGCAAAAGTGACCCAAGTCGGCAATCAGGGGCGGAGCAGCGATTTTAAAAGTGTGAGGGATCTAGAGGAGGGACATGAGCACAGCAACCCCCCGCCTTCAAGCCCTGTTCCAGTCTCAACATGCCAAATCAAAATGAATTCCATGCATTTAAACAATTTCTTCTACTACTGTAGTTGTAACCACTGCTTCAGCTTACCATAAAATAATTACTGAGACCATATGAGTGTAACAACTCATCAGAATTTATTTAGGCTCTCATAGCAGTTTACTACTTATATCCAGTTATTTGTATGAGTTGCTGTACTGGTGCATAGCTATCCTTATTATGCTTAAGATAGTTACAGAGTATCTTTATCCTACTTCCTTACATACCTTATAGACATAAAATTAAAGGAAACTTACACTTCCATTAAAATGAAATGGATAGTTATAGATGCATAACAAATTGAATCCTGGTAACAAATCAGAATCAGTGAAGAGTCAAATCAGTAAAGATGTCAAGTCATTTCTGAGTCCATGGACTAGTACAGCCTTAACTGTCTTCAATTTTTTTTAAAAGTGTCTTTTAGTAGGAATCCAAAGGGGATCTTTAATTGTCTTTAATTGGGAAATTAAATACCAAAAGTTTTCCAGGAGGTTTTGTATCAGCAGGTGTCAGTTCCTCTCCAACAGCCACAGGAAACAAGCGGTCCCTCTTCATCTGAAGTCCACCTCAAAGCTAACAGAATATCACACAAGCAGGTGATTTGAGGCTAGTGAGTGCAGAGAGTGAGCAACTAGCTCTCACAGGCTAATTGCCACACCTACAACCATCTGAACCCTTTTTAAGCTCAGTAATTAATAGTAATTTTACTGTGGTCTAGCTTTAATACGCAATACAAACTATAACTCAGTGTAACTTAAATTAAATGCAAAACACACATTACTCCCTAACATAAGGAGAAAAACTATGACGTCTAATGCAACATATTCCTTTGACATTTAGCTCAAAATAGCATGAACTATGTGAGTTTACATTCTGGACACAGAGGTAACTTGTAGCTACATATTCTTGCCAAAGTCCGCCCAGCATGGTGGCTAATTAGCGATTAGTTTAACTCACGATTAGCAATTAGCATGCTAATAAACATTAATTTGGTTGTTAAGACTTTACCATAAGGCAGGCAACACATTGCCATAAGACAGACAGATGTTACACATCTTAAATATGAATGCTCATCTTTGTTTATGACTATTTAAAAACGACAATAGAAGTGACTTTACAAACCACATTTGCCACCTGGCTTACATTAAGGATAGCCTATTTCATTTATGTTCAATGATGTTAGCTGAGCTGATACATCACATAACAAGACAAAGTTACAAAAGAAAATTCTACATCACTAACTAGTTAAATAGCTGTTTCATACCTCTAATCTGTTACCACAACCAGCAGCGAGTAACAGAAGCACCGTTACTGAATATAAAAACGTAACTATACAATACTTCAACTGTTTACTCTTCCCTGGCCTGGTGGGTTGGTCAAATGGCTGTGATTGGCTGGATGGCTGTTCAATTAATCTAACTTGACCAATGGGTTTTTTATGTATGGGAAACTCAGTTTCGTTTCATCAATGGCTACCACAGGAAAAAGTGTGGGGAGTGGAATTAGGTTTCTGTGAAAGTGCGGGTGTCACAACACCCGTAACACCCACGGCTGCGACGCCCCTGGCAGCAATAGTTACATTTGAAGAACAATGCAAGTCACTGAATTTTCAACAACACATTCCTGCAAATATTTCACAATAAAAGAATTGTTAGGAAATGAAGGGATTCTTTTCACAGAAACGCTAGAGGGCTTTTAATTTGAAACAAATACACAAAGTGTTGAGTTTGTATTAACAGCATAATGCAGTAACAAAAATTTAATAGAACAAAGGAGAGCAGATCGGAAAACAAGTAAGCTTCATACTAAAATATGACCAAATATACGTATCAAACAGAGGGAATTAGAAATAATGGCCTGGGCCCTTTTGCAGTTGAGGTAAATAAAGGCCCTGGTCACTATTTGAGAATTTATGGTAAAGTTTAACATCCCCCAGCTAGAAGGAAGAGAAATACAGTGCTCTAAACAGTACTGACTGTGCTGCTTTTCCTCTAAATATAAGTAATCTAAATAAATACTGTTCTGTTTCATTAACAAACTGCCTTTAGAGTCTCTAACAAGATGTGTAAGGTGAAAAGTATAACATGAACTTGTTATTCACATTAAAAAAAAAATTAAATGTCCTTAAATGCACGAGTCTTTTAACTACATCTTTTTTAAACAGTTGCTGCTTTCCACCACATAAACACTCATAATGTAATTCCTTAAATTCTGATGCTAACAAATAATGTAACTGTGAAAAAATATATAGGCAATTAAATGCTCACTGGGATGGAATCTACCTCTAATAAGTTTCAAAGCACTGTGAATTGATTCTCAGACCAAACTTAAACTAAAACAGAAGGCTACCTGGAAGGTATGAAATCAATAAAATGTCAGCCAAAATATAAATTATGAATATAAAGTATGTACCGTTTGTAGTAACAGACTTCAACATAAAAAACCCAACAGTGGTTTAAATATTATATTGACACTAACATGACAACTGGAGTTATCCTGCCTTTCAATTAATTTATGATGTACAAACCTCTGAATGAACTCCAGCGTGCTGACTGCCTCCTCCTGGTACAACACATTGAATACATGGTAGAAGCCAAACAGGACAGTAATGCTAATCCATTAGCCAATGCCAATCACCAGCTCGATGATGACGCCACCCTCAATAGTCAGCATCCATGCTTTTGTTTGGAGAACAGAATCCCCTGTAACAGACACCGGCACAGCAGCTTTTTAGTGTTATTATGGTCTATGGTGGGTGACAATGAGGTGAGAGAGCTTAAAGGTGATCGTGATTTGTCAGTGACAGTATTATTAAAGGTGGAGATAATACTAAGAGGTGTTTATAGTTTTTAATAAAATAAACATTTATGATATAAGTTAGCAAAACTTGTCATATTGCTAAAACTTTCCTCTATTTTAAGCTACAACCCTCTCTGTTTATCTGCTGCCAATTCAAAATAAAGAACACAGACATTGCTATATGATTGTCTGAAAGTATCTTAACTCTTAAAGTCTTAACTCTGCTGAGTATCAGCATGTTAAACTTCTGTTTTCTCTCCTCCTGTCTCTGTGATCCCTCTGTGTACAACAAAGGAGTGAGTCCTGGTCTCTAGTTTCATTAATTCAAGGGATAAGATTATCAGCCTGCATATTCTGATTAATTTTTTAATTGCCGATGAGGCAATGCTCCTGGTGGAGTGCACCTTAGACCCTGGACCTGAAGGTGGAGGTGATGAACTTGGGTTGGAAAGATGGGTTCAGTTCACCCCCTATCCCTGCTGATAGACATGCATGAAGGCTGCAATCTCCTGATTGGGCGATGAGTGCAAAAAACTGTCTCAGGGTGCCTAGGGAGAGCCTTGATGGGGTTAACCAATAGCAAAACCCATACAAAGCCCATACAAAGGGCGTAGCACATAGGAAGTAGAATGAGGAGACCTTAGAAGCTAAAGCAGACCCTCCAGCTGATCATAATCTCAGTCATAATATCAGTTAATCAACTATTTTGATAGCCTTACCAAGTGTGATCAGCCTTGGGGTGCTGGGCAAAGAGAGGCTGCCAACTACGTCTGCTGGAGTTGCCGTGACCTGAGTGCAGCAATTAATAAAAAAGATGGAAGAAATTTATTACATACATAGAGAACATACTTGAGTCTTTCTAAGGTTATGTTTATATGCAGTGTTGGGAATAACGTGTTACAAAGTAACATGTTACTGTAATTCCACTACTTTTGGTGGTAACTAGTAATGTAACTAATTACTTTTTCAAGTTAAATAATGCAGTTACAATTACTGAAATTTAAACGGGCTTGTTACTCGTTACTTTTGTCTTACATGAAAATAGTTGACAGCTGCATGAATGCTGATGACAGCATTGTTCAGTGTCCAATATTATAAATGCAGGAATTTTGTACTACACAAGGGACATATATTTTTCAATGACAAAATAAACACTGGATGAGTTTGTCAAAATCAGTGAAATTTTTCCAAAGGTGTATCCAATGTCTCTGTCCTCCATAGCTACAACCATAGAATTCTGGTATTTGTTGCCCTTGTAAGTAACAGCTGGTGTCACTAATGTGGCCTCATGGATGCCTCTCAACCTAACAGCTTGATGCAAGGTTGTATAAGTGGCTATCAAAGTTGAAGAAGCAGAAGCAAATGGGCGCCGAGACAAACATGCTGGTGCAAGGTGTATGTACACACTGGAACAGCACCTATCAGATGTTGTCCAGGCTGTTAGAACAAAGATGGCTAGTGACTGCCGCACTCTCTGACCCAGCAGTGACTCAGAGAGGGAAACACTATCTTGATCTCAAGCCTGAACAGTGGAACCTGATTGAGGAGCTGAGCCAGGTCCTTGAGCCCTTTAAAGCAGCTACAGTGTTTCTGAGCGGACAGCAATATGTTACATTCTCTGCACTTCCACAGCTAGTGCACAAGCTTTAGAACGACATAGAGTCCAGATCTTGAGACTGCAGCACTAAGATCATTCCATGCTCATGTGACAGATCACAGCAAGATGGCAAGGACTGACGGAGTTTACACCTGAATCTCCAAACATCGCCCTAATTGCTGCTGCTCTGGATCCCAGGTTTCAAAAACTGAAGTTCTTGCCTGCTGACCAAGTATTCAAGGTCCAAAGCACAGTACAAACCATGGCACTTGCTGCTAAAAAGCAAGTGAGGCAGCCCACTCCAAGTGAAAATGGAGCATCCATTCTTTCGTTGTCACAACTATTCCATAGATCTTGATGTATTTCAGAGAACCCTGTCCAAGACGGAGAATCCACTATCATGGTGGAAAATGAATGCAGCACGCTATCCAACACTGGGAAAGCTGGCAAAGACTTTGCTGTGTAATCTGGCCACATCCACACCATCAGAGCGTTTTAAGCAGCGGGAAACATTGCTTCAAAGCGCAGGGCAAACCTTAGTTCTTCATTGATATCACATACTCCTTTAAAGACTTGCACACACACGACGAGAGAGAATTTAAGGAGGTATAGCCTATTCTCATGAATATATTGGCTTAAAGCACTCAGAACAAAAATGTGTAAAACTATGCATGCATGGACTCTTGTTCCAAGTTCCTGTCCGTGCGTCCGTAAAGGCTTATGTTATGCCTGAGCTGTAAATGTTGAAACTTTTATTTCTGAAAGTTAAGTTGCACAACTTGAAGGCAGTGTCTTTGTATTATTATTATTATTATTATTATTATTATTAATTTTAATGTGTTGCACCCACGAATCATACTGGACTCAGGATGAACATATTTTGTAAAAAGAAGGATGGTTTTATTCTGAAAGAATAAATGAAAACAAACGGGGATTTCGCTGGTCTTCAGTAGCTTTACTCTAGGTACTGATCTGGCTTCGAACAATGTACAATATAGGGCAACAATCACAGTATTATGTAAAAATCACAAAAAGGTATTAAAACTCATTCATTGATCTACAATTCTTATGACTAGTATATTTCAAAGAAAACAATATATGAACCCAAAGATTACAATAAATTAAATGATATTACAAATTAAGCTCTTTTCTAAAACTTCACTAACTACTAAATCCCACATCCTGTGCTAAATACAATGCATCTTAACTATATTTACAATGAAACTTGAAGGCCTAAACGCACTGGAAGCGTCTAACGCGCGTCAAACTGCCTTGATTTTTGGAGGGTCAAATGAGGACCCAGCGACCAAAACTGTTTTCTCTGCAGCCGAAAAAGAGAGAAATAGCGCAAGCCGGCTGGCGCACGGGCGAGCAAGCGAGAGAGAGACAGCGCGGCGGTGGTCGAGCAAGGAGAGCGAGCGGTAGTGAGAACAAAACCTCTGAATGAGAGAAGGAAAACGTTATATTCGGATTATTTCACAGCAGTCACGTTTTAACGCACAAATAAATAACCATCAAACAGTCAACAGATGATTTACTGTAGAAACAGACGCTCTTAGTTTCAGTTTCATTTTCCTCCTCTGCATTTCTCCTTTTCAATTTATTCATTACATCCAACTAGCGGTTAATACAAGGACAAAATGACAAATTTGTGTTGGTTCTGTGGTGTTGGAATTTCAAATCTGACGCTTGCTGTGTGCCATAGGAGCATGAATTGACGCGCCTCAACCGACGCGTGTCATTATCGCTTCCAGTGCGTTTAGGCCTTGAGTCTGCACTTCCACGTCCGATTAGCCCACGTGAATGTTTACCGTTGCTATGGCAACAAGTGACAGCTGACGTTAGCGTTAGTTAGCTTAGCTCAATCATCCGACAAACAATAACTCATAAAATTACAATTTTAACATATTTACACAAAATCGACAACAGCTACCAACAACTATAGTCCCTACAACCTTAGCTAACGTGTTGTCACAGGTTAGATTTGCAAAATTAGAGTAATAACAGCTCTAATCCCTGATGAGCATTAGTGACGGTTGCATCCACTCGTATGCAGTTACCTAACGTTACAGTTCACTCAAACAATATAACGAAACACAATACAAACTATATAAACAAATGAACTATAAAGGGTAGACTAGATAGCAAAAATGATATGGCCCAGATCCGGCCCAGAGCCTCCATAAGTTGTGGGCCAGATCTGTAAAATGGACCGGGGCCGGTGTCCTTTGGCACAACGGGCCAATAATGGTGCGTAACCGTTTTTTCACTTCTTGGCCGGCACTGGGCCAGCTCCAGAACGGATGAGATTATTTTGTAGTCATTTGTCCGAAGGTGGGCCAGATCTGGTTCAGTTCTGTACTGGATCCGGCCCAGAGCTTCCATAAGTTCTGATGTGTAAAATAGACCCGGGCCGGCGTCCTTTCTTATCTGGGCCGGTACTCGGCCAGCTCCAGATCAGATCACTTTCTAGCCATTTTGTTCAAGTATTTGCTGTATCGGAATTAGTTCTGGGCTAACCTTTATCTTTTCCATAACTAAATTCAAACTAAAAAAAAGTATCTCTGGATATAAATTTCTAGAACTATAGTTGCGTCATCATAACTGGTTGTTAAAAAAAAAAACAGAAATCATAAGTTACGACAGGAGATGCGGTTTTGTTGGTCGTTCACTGTACACTCATTAGTCAAAATCTGTAATGAAGTGTACTCTACTCATGGTGGATTAACTCCAGAAAAAACTGAATGAAGCGTGACATGACATCAGTTGGGTTTACCTGTGCATGTTGAGTGTAAACTGAGTGCCCCCTACAATTTATCAGCACACACTCCCAGCAGGGTGGGACATCTTTAGTGCTGCTACTGTAATTAAAATTTGCATCTGCTGTGTCAGACTGTAATGCCAAACAAATACCCCACCCCCACAAAAAAACAAACAAAAAAACAATAAAACTTAAAACAATTAAGTTTAACTGAATCCCAAACATATCCCCACTCATATGACCTCTCCCACTGCTTGCTGTCATTTCCACTTCCTCGTACCACTTCTTTTGCTGGATCCATGAAAAACAAAAAGTTAGAACATAATTTAAAGTAAGCAAGAAATGACAGAATGTTAACCAAAATGTGTGCATACAAATTAGCAAACTGTCAAAAAATAAAGTGTGTGCTGTAGGAAAAACAAAAGGCTATGTGTACTGTCATTACTTAAAATGTTTGTATGTTAACAGTGCTAAAAAGAAAACCACTAACACTCGGTATCGGTGTTTAGTGCGGCTGCCACAGTAATCATGAATGCAAAATATATGTAAAATATACAGTACCTTTATCAAGTCAGCCACTGCTGCTCGGTGGAATGTTGTGATGCCTATAAACAACCAATTGTAAAGTTAAAAACACAAAACATAAGTGCTGCTGCAAAAGACTAGCACAATACTTTATCTGAAATTTACCGTGGTTAATGCCTCTTTAACCTTGGCACGGTCGTTGCGGCCGCCTCCCCGGTCAGACACCAAGTTAAACCATCTGATAGCGTATGAGTCGATCTCACTGTCTGGAGCACTGCTAGCAGCTTCGTTCTTCCTTACAGCCCCTGTTGAGAGAGAATGTCCATCACATTGTAAGACAGATAAGCTGTCAGCGACCGAAATTCTCCATTTTCCACTTCGCCATGCTAATAACCCACTGTTTTGAAAGCTGCTTTAGAGGGGTGGAAAAAAGTATGTCCAATGGGTCAATTAAGTGATAAACAGATTGTGCAACAGCTAGGGATGTCAACAATTAATTACAGAATTTCCTCAAATAGCACCTCAACTGCAGAGGCTACCCAGCCTTATATTAGTGATAGGCCTTTATTTCTAATTCCCTCTCTTTGTATTTTAGTACGAATCCTCCTTTTCTTCTGATCCGCTCCCGTTTGCCTGTTTTCAAGTTTTGTTACTGCATTATGTTGTTACATATAAACTCAAGACTTCCTGTATCCATCTCAAATTAAAAGTCCTCTAGCATTTCTGTGGACAGCATCCCTTCATTTCTTAACGTTTATGGCTTTTATATTGAAATATTTGCAGGAATGTGTTGTGGAAAATTCAGTGACTTGCATGGTTATATAACACTTCAGATGAGTAATCCAGAACAAGAAGGTGTTGAAAATAGCATGGTTATATTGTTAAATTTATTAAATTAAAGTGATAGAAATGTATGTACATTATGCTTAGTTGGCATGCACATTATATGAGTCATTCTACCAAACGAGTGCCATTTGCGTCTGCAATGTTTGATGAGGTGCATAAGGCACAAAACATGTGCCAAAGTGTGTTTCTAAAGCTTAAAGCTAGTAATTCAATTGTTCTTGTTAACAAGATATATGAGAAAATGCTATTCTTAAAGAGTAACATACTATTTCTTAATAAGTTTCTATTAGTACAGGGCCATTTTCACATGTCTGAATTGACCAACTATAGTTGCGTCATCATAACTGGTTGTTAAAAAAAAAAACAGAAATCATAAGTTACGACAGGAGATGAGAGAGGAGAACATGACATTTACATCTAAAATATCACCAAATAAATGTTAGATTTTTATCAAACCTTTATTATTTTCAGAAGTATATGTGTGTCACTACATAAAATATATGTATTCAAAATAAAAACATTATTGTTTGTAAAAATTTTACAAATTACAAATTTTTGATTTGTGTGTGTTCCTCAGTTTGACTTACCACCCCGTCACACTCACCAGTTTTGGCTATAAATACTATACTGTTGCTATAAGTGACATCACAAAGAGGAAGTGACATAATTTAAGCCTTTGGAGCAGCCAGGGACATGGTCTGTAAAGCTCAACCCTACCACCCCGTCATGCAAAATAGATAGGGAAAACTGTTTTTTATTAAATTTTCTACACTATTAATGCAAAGAAAATGATATTTCAAATCAATCACTCACTTGCTCACTCACTATCTCTGAATCACTCTCACTAATCTCACTCACTCACTAATCTCACTCACTCACCAAATTATGTCCAATTATCTAATGCTGTAGTTTCAAAACATATAGAATAAGTCTTAATTATATCCCAATTATATGCAACCTCTCTTCTAACATTAAAGAGTATTTTCTTATTCTTGACCAAATGTGTTATAAAGTATTTGTGTTTCAAGAATAACGTTACATTTCATGACAGATCTGTCTCCAGAATTAACAAAAGTTTCTAATATCAGATGAAGGCTAAAACCAACAGATCATATAGAGAGACAGTTTGTCTGTACCACTCCATCACAGTGAACCACCCTGTCAGAGGGTCATTTTGTTAACAAATGACGAAGGTGTGAAATGCTTCATAAATGAATGTTGAATAACATTATTGTTTTGTGGACTAATCAAATGATTGTAACTTTTATTTAAAATTTTGAAGTGAATGACTATTTTTGGTAAAAACAATGAGGCCATTGACATGTCGAATTCAATTTTAAGATTAAGAATCTAAAAATGAAAAAAAAAAAGATTAAATTTCATACTTTCTATTGATGATTCCCAAAAAAAAGGACATTTTACTTGACATTAGATTTTTAAAATTTATTTCATGTGTTATTACTCAACTGGTGTACATATTGTCAGTGATAGGGTGGTACAAGAATGGCTCCCATGTTTGAATAAAAAGGATCATATTAATAAGGATTTTATGCCTGAGGTGGAAAAATATTTTTTCTTGGAGGATTAACATGTCTTTTATGTTGTGGATTTTAAAAAAAAGTTTGCTCTTGATAAAAAAATTAAAAATTGCAAAGTGTTTTGTAGAATGACCCATATGATAGGCACCAAGAGTTTATCCATCCTTGTTATTATCCCTGGCCTGTATTTGGGGCCAACCTTTATTTGTTTCTGTCGACCATGCCCCCAGCCATTATTTGAGGAAATACGGTAATTTTTATTAAAAATGTAATAGATCATAATACAATTAACAGACAAGTAGGAGACATGCAGTGTAACAGCAGGAAATTGAACTGTGATTTCTGTGTTTTTGTTGTAGTACCGGGCATGCTTTTAGCAACATCAAATAAGAAGTCAAAAACCTAATTATTTAGAATTTTGTTTGGTCAATACTGACAGAGTGATAGTACAAGCAGTACTGTAGTTTCTGTCAGAAGCAGTCTACCTCAGGCTAGTTAAGGCTAGTGTTAGCAGCTAGAGCAATTTCCAAAGCACCCTGCCGACTACTCCCAGTTATAGGTAGGACATTTACTGAAACCATGAGGTATTTTACTTATAAGGTCATAAAGCTTTGATAAAATACCTAATTCAGATGAATGACACCAACACTGGCAACAAGGTAAAAAATTCCCACTCAACAGCACTTCAGTGACAAATTCATTCTCCTCGACTTGCATCCCTTACATCAGCACTGTTGTGAAGTAAAAAAACTGTGTTCTGTCCGTGTCTATGAGCAATGGCCATACTGTATTCTACAATACTTACTGATCAACAGACTTCTTGTGCCCATTTCTTTGAAGCACTTTTTCCCATTGACCCCTTTCCAGTTTATTTTTTTGGCCACTGTGTCTGAGAAAATCCTTGACAGGATATTCCACGTGACTCTTTTGGTGTTCTCTCCACCTACAGCACCAAGAGCAGAAATCTGACAAGACAGAAAAATATTTCAGATCAAAAGACAAAAACTGGATACAATTGTGACTGACTGGCGACCTGTGTCAGATGGGATTGGCTCTTATCCCTTCAAGGGTAAGCAGGTAAAGCCGGGCAGGGGGCCATACAGAGAATTGACATTATATCAGCACACAGTAGACTGAACAGCATTGATGGATGTAGCTTTAAAAGTGATCATGTAAAAAAAAAAAAAAAAAGACAATGACATTTCAATAACCATACCATATTTTGCTTAGCATGTGCGTGTCTTGGATCTTTAAGCCATTCCTCCAACTCCTCCACCTCAGACATGGTGGCCAGTGAGACACTGACATTTTGAGGCATCTCAGGCACGGGAGTTTCCGTCCCCATTCTTGCAGCAAGATTATTAACAGCAGCAGCAAGCTGCATTTGCTGCTCCTTGATATGTTCCAACAATGTCAGAATGTGAGAAACAATTCTATTAAAAGTGTTGTTACTTTCAGCTGTTATATGAAATATGTTTTTCCCCTATTCAAATTCACATGGGGTAAAGTAGTTCCAAAGACCATGTTATCTAAGTACAAAAAAACATTTCCATGATAGCTTATTTGAACCATTTATATGAACACAGACTGTTTTAAAAGGATTTTACCAGAGCAAGGAACAAGTCCAGGGCCAGTCTTCCCCAGTCTAAAAGTGGGGATGAAAGAAGGGTCTTCTGAGCGAGGAGTGGCAGGGATCTGGCGCATAGGAAGTCATGCAAGATGTAGGTGGTATTGGAGCTGAGGAGAGGTAAATTGAATACATCACTTTTGCTAACAATAAAGTACTTTGCTAAGCAGTTTTATAAAAGAATTTATTGTAGTACCTGTATAATAACCACATTCAGATGGCCTCACATCTGGCAGAGGTCTAGCAGAGAACTGGTGTGGAGGACTTGAAGGCATGTGAGGTGGAGGGATGGGGACAAGTGGTGGAGCAGCTGAGAAATAATTTGATAATATCATCATCATTATTATGTTTATATTTATTGTTAAACACTTATATAAAAGAATATATAAAATAATTTGCTATCATACCAGCATAAAAAATGTCAGAGTTCTGCCAGAGAATGTGACCTGAGGGCATGGTCACAACCACATCAGTCGCACCAGAACATTCCACTCACTGTTTGAGTGAGGTTTACACGTGAGCTGATCAGTGTATCTTGCTATCTAGTCCCACTGGTTACTCTACTTCTGTGTTTTATTTTGCCATTTGCTTGTGGTTCCTGCTTCTCTATATTTTTTTTTCACCAACACACCTTACTCTGCCCTTCTGTATTTCTTCAGGGTTATTTTTGTAGTTCAATGATTTGAAGACCAAAAAACTTTTCAACTGCACCTTTTTCAACTGAAAAAATTAGGTTACACTCATCGAGGGGTTCTTGACTGATGATTTGAATAATCTATGCAGACCTAGAGTAAAAGTTACTTAGTAAATGTTTGTTCTTGCACTTCATCACCTTAAACCTGTGTCATTTGTTAGTTATGATGCTGTTATAAGCCCATAGTTGCTGTCAGTGTAACCAAAGGGTTTCAGTTATCAGTTACATTACTGATCTGTTTTGAGCTGCCATATTTGGCACCTTCAAAATTATAAATGCATTCTAGGTTTTTCAGGCAAACCTAAATTCTACATGTACATAGTAGGGCTGGAGTCAACCAAAGACTGAAATCGTACATAATCTTCAACTAATCGATTATTTGCGGGGGGGGGGGGGGGGGGGGTGCAGCTAAGTGAGCTGAGAGCACCAGCGAGAGAGCAAGGAGCTGTGGTCGAGCGAGCTAGAGAGTCAATGAAGAGAGGGAGCGCTGGTAGCGAGAAAGCTGGTGAATCCGATCAATAAAACATTATTTTCTGATTGTTTCACAGCAGTTACGTTCTAAAGCACAAATAAACACATCCACAATCCCCCCAGACCTCCACTCAACCCTGCTGCTGAACACTGCACCGCCTGATTTGGTCTGAATACAGCCTTAGACCTAGCAGTATCCATTAGGTTGGGCGAGTGCAAAGCTGTGAAAACAACAGGGGTGTTTTGAATACACAGGTTTTTCACAGGTAATTTGTTAGTCTGTCCCTCTTGCAGGAAATAATGGATTTGAAAACTATTGATGTAGCACTTCTCTCCTTATGAAAGTAACATGGCGATTATTAGACCAATGAGAATTTAGTTGGACAAGAGCATATCGACCAACTAATCGACCAGTTGACTAGGAGACTACAGCCCTAGTACATAGTCCTTTAAAATCTTGACTGCAGTTAATCACATCAAACGGTCCTTTATTTTAAAACAGCCATGGTTATCTTAAAAGAAGAAAATGTGCAACATATCCATATTTGAAGCTAAAAAGAGACAAGGCAGATAAATGGAAGTACTACAAAAACACAATTTTTAGCCTGGGACTCAAAGTAGATGTAAGAACAGGTGGTAATGGAGCTGAGCAGAAGTAAGTTGACAATACTGAACATTTTCATGTTGATGGGTGGATACTTTCATGACCAGAGGTTTGCAGAATGATACTACTATAGTAAAGGAAGATACCAGTGAAATGAAGCGATTCAGTGTGCCTTGGGTCTGACAGAGGTCTAGCAGAGGTCTGGCAAGTTTCTTTCAATGGCATGTTAGGAGTAGGGGGAGGAATAGGTGGCGCTGGAGTGGGAGTGCATCTCCTCTTGTTCCCCTCCTCTGGCTCACTGTCAGAGTCTGTATCACCAAATATGTGTCTAACAAACAAAGCAAAACACCCAAAGGCCTAGTTAATGATGCAGCATGTGCAACACAAAAACTAGCTGAGACAATCAAAAATTGCACCTGCATGCAGCTTTAAAAGATGAAAAATGTTTTACTAAAAATCAACCGGACACTCCAAATACTCAATTAGTCAAGACTATGAGTCTGCACTAGGAATCCCTTTGTGACTTATAAAGTACTGCAGTACAAAATATTTTTAATGCTTAACGCTTACTTTACCCTTTCATTTTTAGTGCATATTGCTGCCTGCAACAGCAAGACAAAGAATTTAGTCTTTTGATACCTGCTATGTGAGACATCTGATTGAATGTATCTGCCTACAGTAAATGGTCTTCTAATCTTGTATGTGTCATATGTCTGCAAATACCAAACCTTGGCTTAATTTTTCTCTTCTTAATTACTTCTTCTTCATCATCTGTTTGTAATTCTGAAGTATTACAGGTCAGTGAGGCCCTCAGCCTTTCTCTTGCCTTTAGGTAATCACCTGATCAGAATTGAGATAAGATGAATTATTAGTCTACCTCTGCAAACTCTCAGAAAACAGAAATATCTTAAAAATGCCCAAATACACTGAAGGGGGGCCTTAACTTAATAGGTCCAATAGTTATGGAATCAGTAAATTTCAGTGCATAATTTGGCTAAATTATGTCTCTAAACATATCCTTACCAGCTCTTGAGAGGACTCGAACATTGTACTGTTTCCAGTCTGGTCCTGGCTCCTTGGCCTCAGTAAACTCCACAACTGTGTACATCTGAAAAAGAAAATGTTCAGATTATCATTATTTGAAACCCCTGTTTTAATACTCTCCATGGTCGTAATTTTTCTGCAATAGCAATTCGGTAATTATCTCTCTGCATTCATGTGCTCAAGAAATACAGTTTGTAATTTTATCTCATTATAGAAGCCTCCCTGTTTACTGATAGCTCTCAGACAACAGTATCAGAGTAGTGTTACTTTATTGCTGACGCAAACTTAACATTTGCTAATGCTGAAGCTTCACATTAAAAGCGTTCAACAGAGGAACCGCAGGTTGGCTTTTATTGTGAAGCAGTCACAGTAAATGCAATGCATTTGTCACCGAGTTAAACGCTGATTACTATTGATCACAAAAAATGGATTTACAAAATAAGACAACATTCAACAGTCATTTTCAACACTTTTGTCAGCATGTCTTGTTTAATTTTTGAAAAGAAAGTAGGGGGACCAGCAGAAACAGCCACAGTAAACTGTTAGATGAAGAGTTGCAGGCAACATGCCTTTACTGTAGTTTGTGAGAACTAACACACTTCCAACACATCAAAATAAACAACTCACTATGCCCTGCTATTGTGTGGAAAACTACTCGTGCCATGTGTGCAGCATGAGATAACACTGTGGTTGCTAACAGCACAATGAAAATAGTGACTTTCTTATGATGCAATGAATCCTCTCGGCCTACGGTTTGCTCGACTTCACACATATCACACACCTGTAACTCCGTCTCAACAAACAGAAAGGTGTGATGCAACCAGTTACTACAACAAAAAACACAGCACATTTTCTGGCTGTCTCACCAACAAATCCTTATCTCCTACTTGTTGGTTACCTACTCTATGTTTGATCAATCAAGTTATCAATGTCAATTAATCGATTGTTGATTTATCAGTGACATCCATTGTTTAAAAACCAAGTGTTTTGGTGGTTTTTTGGATATTCATTAAGGATACTTACTTCATTAAAAACCAGAAGTATCCAGAACCCTTTGTGGAGTAAAGCTGCTCTTCTTCATTTCTGTTGGTCTCAGCAGCGTTAAGTCAGTCTTCAGTCTTTTTGTCCCCCCCTACACAAGTCCCCACCCTCATTTCCTATGCCCACCACCACAACTATGCCCTATAGGCTATGTAAGAAGGCCATGACAACAAACCTATCCTTATAAAAGGTAGGAGCACACACTTATGAGAGATCTCTGATGCTTTAGCCACCTTAAATGGCCCTGTTGGTTGAGAGACAATAAATGTTTGGAGAAAATCAGAGCTCATGGGATAGTCAAAGAACTTTTCCCTTTTTGTGAAAACTTTAAATACTGCATACATTCCCTCCACAGATCGAGTGATGTTATATACAACACCGATTTCTCTGCCTATAGCAAAAACATTATCACCTGTGGAAACTTTCATTGCCCATTTTTCTGTATGTACCTCTCTGTCCTGTGCTTCAGCTTGAAGACCATCAGGAACAGGTCCAACATAATGTTGCCCTCTTAAACTCTTACAAGACAACTCAATGCTGCAAATCTTTTGAACCTCTGATAATCTTATTATCTGAGCAAGGGAGAATTCTGGCTTTCTCACAAACTTCTACAGTATATGGAGGTAATTTTCATATGGAAAAGCCAAGAAAGAGTCCAAACAACCATGTAATTGTGCATCTGCAGATAGGTGGACCAAAGAATGCACATTACACACTAAAGCATCTTTGCCATACAGCTCCCCTAAATGACATACAAATGTGGTCAGCAATGTCTTTGCATAATTACTATACACAAAGCAAAGCTGTGGACTGACAAGGATGCAAATACCTGTAGATAACAACATGAAGTTGTCATATAAATTACTGTCTACATATTGTGCCAGAACAACAGGGCCTGCATACAAGAAAATTTGTCTTAACTCTGTAGCTTTCCAACGATCTAACTCTCTGAGGGATCTTGGTTTCCTTGCAAACTCTACTGGTATATACCTACGCATCTGAGTTAGACTTTCTGAAATCCTGTCTACAAGGTTAGAGGAGAAATGAAACTTAAAAGGGCCCCTCAGCTAAATGTTTAACAATCGACACATTACACCTAAACATGCAAGGTGCATGTAATCTAGGGGAAACCGAATAACCATACCAATATCTAAATCAGAAAATCCATGAGGTCCTTCATGGTGATGGTCCTCATCAGCTCTCTCTGAAAATGATGAGTCTGTCCGTAACATGTAATCATTTATGGGGAACGTCATTCGTCGGTTAATGTAAACACCTGGCTGGGAACATTTATCACATCCATGGTATGCATTGTGAGCCTTTGTGTTTTTTAAAAATGCCCTAGCAGGTGTATCACACACAACAGAATCCAGTTCGATGAACACTTTTTTCCCTCTGAAATGAAATCCTTCCTCTAGCTGTTGTAACTCATGTGTGAAGTCTCGCAAAAATTCATCAGCTGGATTTGGTTTTTGTCCACCACAAAAAAGGCCAACAACAACAGGTCCATGGTAACCCATCAATATTAACCTGCAGCCTAAATGTAAAGCCATCAGCGACATTGTCAATCAGCTGAGTTAAGGTGTTACGAAGCGCTGTCAAGATACCGCTATAATGATACAATCCACCACATTTTTCTTGGATTTTATAATTCACTTGTGTTTTGAGGATAGTCCTAGCATCTTTGGGCAGTTCTGGGTGGTACACCCTTAACAAACTAAGGAGGGCTGTGAGCGCTACTAAAGAAACACTGAACTGTAGAGCCCAATTGGACAAGCTGTCCAAAAGGCTCACATGCTCTACAATATACAACCAATATGTAACTTATAGACCTCTAGTTTCACATTGGTCTCATGTGGTTTAATGGTAAGCGAGACAGTTTTCCAAAAATAAACAAATAAAAATAAACTGCTTATATTTGACATGTTTTAAAATATTTGTATGAAACAAATATTCATTTAAAAAAACAAAAACAAACAAACAAACAAAGAAAACACTATTTGTGCTTTGCCGAATAATGTATTTGGGCACACCCCTACACCCTATCCCAAGGCTAACTCGGAACTAAGACCCATGTCTCCATGGTAACAGACCAGTGTTTCCATGGTAACAATCAGTGACAACTTCTGACCAGTGGCACCACATGACAAAAAAGAGGAAAATATGTGTCATAAATTTTGGTTTGTTAACATTTTTGTGAAGTGACCAATGAGGAGGGAAAGAGTTTTTAGAGAGTGCAGTAACCTGTTGGAAATATACAGCAGTGTGGACATCAGTCATTTTCATTTGAAAACTATCCTGAGTCTGGTGAGTTGGAAGAGATTCTGAGCCCTGCCACATTAAGAAGCCACAGCAGCTCACCTCTGCTATGGATTTACACTGCCTTGAGACTTTATGCTACTGTAAGTTTTTTGTATTGTTGCAATCTTCACTGAACTTTCACAGTCAATTGTCCTTGTAACTTTAAATTCTTACAGAAGACAAATATTTTCTACTGGAGTGAACAGAGCTGAGCGGTTTGACAGGGTTGCTCAATAATCAGTCATGTTATTTAGTTTCAAAAAAGTCTAAATTTACCCAGATTCAATAGCAAATTAGTCCATCTTAAAATAATTAAGAACTAGACAGCTTTGTGCTACAGATGAATTTAGAGGTCTATCTGAAGTGTGACTATTAGTTTGCTCTAAGCCATAGTCAAACTCTTTGTTTGTGAAACCAACCCCAAATGGCTGTATGTGCAAAGCCAGCAGAAACAAGACAAAAGGGGGGGGAAATTAAAAAGAACAAGCTACCTCTACCAGGCATCTCAATGTACTAATATCATGAACCTCATCACAGTTTTACATAACTTAATCTGTAAAATTTCACTAACCCCTGACAGACATGTGACAGAAAACACTTGGTAATAAAGAGCTTAGCCTAAATATGAAATTTGTTATTTGTTACCAACTCCTTTTAAATTTCAAAATACTCATTATTGCACACTATTTAACTCTACTTGAGCTCATAAAGATGGCATGCATAGTTTGTGAATTATATAATGTATTAATGTCCATGGAAGCCCATTCAGTCCCATTGTATTTATAACTCAGCACCTGTATACAGTACAAACTCCATTCAAATTTCAAAATGCTTAGTATTGCACACCGATCAACTATACTTAAGCTTAAAATGTCATGTACTGTAAGTATATGAGTAACATGATGCATTTACACCGTGTTCACATCAGAATCGCCACACGCAGGTTACTGCTGTGAGACCAGTAGCCATGAAGTTAAACTTTTGTTCAGTCTGCGCCAGAGCAATTCAACACAACACCACGAACAAACCGACTAACGTTACAAGTACAGAGGTGAGTGAACCTCTCTCTTAGCTAGTCACAACAACTAAATGAACAACCAAATACAATATGCTTTTCAGTGGTCATACATATTGCAGCGCATTACACAACTTATTACACAGCGATCAGACAATGAATTACAGTTAACTTTAATTTAAAGTTAAAACAAACGGTGATTTTGCTGGTCTTCAGTAGCTTTACTCTGAGTGTAACTGCCAACTGAAGAACGCAGCGCACACCAACCGTTTATATACCCAGATTTGCTCTCGTGCCTTTACTCAAATCAGTTATGCCTTAAATTGCTTTTCAGTGGTAATACATATTGCAGCGCATTACACAACTTATGACACAGCGATCAGACAATGAATTACAGTTAACTTTAGATTAAATTTTTAACTTCTTTACGTTACTTATCCAATAAGACTACAAAACTTTAACTAACTTATAGCCTGGATTTGAAAATTACTGTAATGATGGGGCAATCAAAGCAGGAAAAAAAACTTACCCTACTAATCCGCGGCACTCTGGGGGAACCTGAACCTGAAATAGAGACAGGTTGTTCTGTCAAGTGGTGCTGTTTCAAACTAACGTTAGCAGTTAGCCTTAACGTTAGCCGTTAGCCTATATGCTACTGGCTACATTCCTATGAGCAGCTAACGTAACGTTAACAGATAGTAAGATGCGGATGAAAGGCAAACTGTGGGCAACATTGGTTGTAACATCACTAATAACAAACACAGAGTTGTTTATTCATTATTAATTCTAACTTAGCTAGTTAAGTAAGCTAGCCCAGCTAAAAAGCTAGCCGTTGCCGTTATAATATTATTAGCAAGCTTATATGGGAAGTCAGAATCTTCTGAAATTATGTTAAGAAGCACTAAACCACTTTAAATACTGTTTTGCCACAACATTGTTCGCCTTACCGTTATAAATAATTTTCCAAGGCTGGAAGAAAGGCCGCCAACTGTGTCCTGCTTCTCCTTGCTCTGGTCTGATACGACTGAACAAAAGGAAAAAGGAAAGAAATCGCGCGCTCGTTTCCACGGTTCTGGCCCGTAACTACTTTGACTGATTGCGAGTCTAACTGACACGCTCACTCGTCAGCCTGTATGCGGTCCGTATCTGGCATGGGGACGTAAAACCGGTGAGACTGTAACACGGATCTGCCGGTTTGGAGGCGGATACGGTCCAGAGTCAGTTGCCATCTACCCACCTGAAAGACTAAATGAAAACAAACGGTGATTTTGCTGGTCTTCAGTAGCTTTACTCTGGGTGTAACTGCCAACTGAAGAACGCAGCGCACACCAACCGTTTATATACCCAGATTTGCTCTCGTGCCTTTACTCAAATCAGTTATGCCTTAAATTGAACGTGGGGTATCTGTATGGTATCTGTAAAGATACAAAATCAATATCATATGCGTAAAATAATGTCACAATTGAGTGGGCAGATACACATAAATACCCTATATGTCACATATGCCTTAGTTTTGATACTTTTTTGAAAAAGTAATTTGAAAGTAATTTATTTTTATTTGTTTTTGTATCACAGAAAATGCTTCTTTAAAACCCAGAATGTATGGCACTTAGATGCACTTAATTCATCTCAGTCAACTTTATTGTCATTGTTCAAAGTACAAGTACAGACAGAGAAAAAATTGTTTATGATTAAATGTTTATTTTTGGTAGAAAATATTGTTGTATGCATTGCATACTATGCATTTAAAACATAAAAATGTTGATTTTTCTAAAAAAGGAAACCAATTAGTTGTTCATTTTAAGAGACCTGTCTTATTTTCTCTTGTATATTTACTATTACTCTTTAATTAAGCAAAATTACGTTTTATCCAATTACTCGATTAATCGATGGAATTTTTGGTAGAATAATCGATAACTAAAGTATTCGATAGCTACAGTCCTAGCTGTGACTCTGCTCACAAACACTCTCACCCTGCCATCTAAGGTATACTACATTGCATTGCCAATTAATTTTTAAAATTTTAATGCTCAAATTTAGCATGCAAGCTGTAGCATTGATCACCCAGGCTCAAGCTTTTTTAAAACATTTTTTCATTTGTTGATGGATTTTCCACACATCGCTTGTTAAATAGTCAGGAGTTGTAATCTCTGTGGGTACATCATTTTTTGCCATTTCTGATGTTGTAATATTAGAGGTTAACATTAGCACATTAAACGTGAGATTGTGATTCAGATAGAGTCAGACTCAGAAAACGTAATTGTTCATCAGATGTGATAAAACTATTCCGTTTTCACATGTATGTAGGCCAAAGTGAGAAGGGCAAGATTTGCTAACGTTAGCCAACACATTTATAAAAAGATTTCAAAAATACACATTTCAATAGTAATTTCAGCATTTGATTAATACTCATTCTTTTTTGTTTATATTTGACTCCTGAAATTCTTTTCAACTGTTCAAATTCAACAGCTGCACACAACACTGGTTGATGTTACCGTGGCTAGCTAGCAAACGTTAGCTAACCGCTAGCTAACATAAAGAATGACCTAAGCAGTGAAAATGAAGCCTGGTGATGATTATAAATGTGTAATATAGTACTGAGTGGTAGGAGTACAGACATGTCTGACATATCCATTGTTTGAACTACTTATGGGAGATAAGCCCCCAACAACAGACTCTTGTCAGATTCTCACACACACATTGTAACCTGCATCATGTGCCAATGCTGAGGACTGGGGAAGCGGGGGAGGGAGCAACCCATAGGGACAATGTAGCACACACTTTGAGTGGAAAATTTGGCAAAAAATGAGTGTTGGGCTAGTAGTATCCCAAATACAGGTTTAAGACATTAGAATATCCTCTGAAAAAGTGTTTCATTGGAAAGATTGACCCCAAAAACTTTATGTTACTTTTGACCTTGAAAAAAAGTATGTTTCACTGAATCTGCGAAGGTATATTTTTAATATATGATGTAGGAGGGTATTAGGACCAATAAAAATTATGAAACATTACCATTGCAATTTCTCCTGGGTTGGGCCCTTTTTGAGTTAGATTGACTGTACTACATAGGCCTACATATGAATTCAAGACTCAAGACAAAGGAGGAATATATCAATTAAATAAACAAATAAAGGATGTGATATTATACATATCAGTGGTTTAGATATTAGGTTTCCATTATCTTCAAAAGCTAGGTAAAGTTTTTATTAGCAAATTTACATTGCTGAATGTGAAAATCTGCCATAAAATAATTACATTTATAGAGAATATATATATATATTATCATCCTTATAACTTTGTAAAACTATGAAGGTCTTAATGTTTTATAAGAATAAACATTTGGCAAAAAGATTGTGCAAGAAGCTTCTTACATTCAAAAACAAAATAATACACAGGAGGAGGGAAAATGAGTTTTAAAAAATAAAGGGCTGTAGATCTATATTCAAGTAATATTAGTTCTTTCATTAAAAAAAAAAAAAAAAAAAAACATTCACTACGGTATTTCACAGGAGATTACGTAACTGTTTATTGACGCCTTTTCTGCTAAATGATTGGTCGGGTGTGATAAGTACATCCTGTAAACATAGACTCTGGTTGGTTCTCCGCTGTGTGACGCAGCCGGATGCCGCAGCTGTTTTCCGGCCTGCCTGGTCACCGGGTCCGCTCTCGGTAAAATGGCAGAGGTCGGTCAGAGGCTGGGGAGCGGAGTTTACCGGCTGTCCGCTCTCAGAAACAGCCAGAGTCGACCGGTCTGCACCGGAGAAAGTCCCGGATCTCTGCTGGTAACTTGCACCGTCAATGACAGTCGGATAAAAGCGGAAACAGCTCTGGATCAACGTCAAGTTCATCCAGAGTCAAAAAGCAGAGCAACACGACGCAAATCAGAGAAACTTTCCAGGGTGAGAAAAGGTAGACAGGTAAATGGGACTTCCGCCTCTTTGGACCCGGATTCATCCCGTTTTATTGGATTTGTTCAAACCAGAGAGAGCTTGCAAGACTATAAAACAGCCCTGTACCTCTCATCAACAAGACTGCAGTCTCTCCTGCCTGTCAGGATGACACCCTGGACCAGAGGAGCTGTCTCCATCCACCCTGACACCTTCAGGTCCCCTCAGCAGCTCCAAGCTTTCTGCACGGTGATCTTCATCCTGGCAGAGCAGGGATCAGAGCGGCCCAGCTGTGGATTGAGGCGTCTCAAACTACATCCTGATACTCCGCACTCATCAACAACAACGAGAGGCTACAGCTGGAGGGGTGACAGCAGCACAAGAGATGCTCTTCTGCTGTACAGAAGTAGGACAGCCTATTATGACATTCTCAAAGTGACCCCCAGCGCCACACAGTCCCAGATCAAGACAGCCTACTACAAGCAGTCCTTCATCTACCACCCTGATAAGAACCCGGGGAGCAAAGAGGCCACGCAGCGCTTCTCTGAGATCAGCGAAGCCTACACAGTGCTGGGCAACATCAGCCTGAGGAGGAAGTACGATCGGGGCATCCTGAGTCAGTCAGACATCCAAAGTGCGGGGAGGCCGTCCTCCAAAGAGGCCCCAAGCAAGTCCACAGGATCCACGCAGCAGCAGCAGCAGCAGCAGCAGCAGCAGCATCAACATCAACAGAGGGCCAGAAGATTTTCCCAAGCTGGGGGGAAGCCCATGTTTGATTTTGACGCCTTTTATCAGGCTCACTATGGGGAGCAGCTGCAGAGAGAGAAGGACATGAGAGCCAGGAAGCAGCGCATGCAGGAGAAACAGAAGGACAATTATAGCAAGTGGAGGGAGGGTAAAATAATGGAGATGACTGTGGCGATGCTGCTGGCCACCGCAGGGCTGATTTTTGTCAATCTCAGCAGGCCCTGAAATAGAAGCAGCAGCAACCGGACGTGTCCCTTTCTGGGGTTGCACGTTAGGACTCTCAGGGTGGAGGAGATGGATGGGGGGAGGGGTGGTGGGGGTGCTACCTCAGACTGTTTTGCAAGTGTTGCACAGTTTCTGGCAGTTGAAGGTGATGATTATTTTAGTGTGTTGCAAGCAGAAACCTAAAGCCTGCTCACTGGGTCTCAAGCCATAGGTAGGCTTGTCTTTCATTAAATTAATCCACACATGATGATTGTTTTAAGTGAGCAACTGAACATAATTTTGTTAATTTCTTCATGTATACACTCACATACACTTACCTAGAAATGGATGCTGGATCAAAAACAGTCATTTAAAGTAGAGACTGGAAATCTGGGATTATTTATTGCTGCAAAGTTTCAAGCACATAGCTCTTCCAAGGATCTCCAAAGCGCCTGATGTAAGAGTGGAAAGAAGTGTTTCACAATTCATGGCTTTAATATTTTCAGCTGAATCAATTAGTCGATGAGTCGATTGACAGAAAATTAATAGGCAACTATTTTGGTCATCCTTCATAGTACAAATGCCGAACATTAATCGGTTCCAGCTTCCCAGTTGGGAGGATTTGCTGCTTTTCTTTGTCTCATGTGATAGCACGCTGAATATTTTGGGGTTTTAGATTGTTTGTTGGACAACAGATGCTATCTGAAGTCATCATCTTGGGCCTTAGAGAACTGTGACAGGCATTTTTCACCATTTTTTGAGATTTTATAGACCAAACAATTAACCGAGCAGTCTAAAAAATAATCAGCAGTTTAATTGATAATGAAAATCTAATAAAAATTAGTTGCAGCCTTAAATATTTTATCCATTATAAAACTGTTTTAAAGACTGTTGTACTTGAATGTTCATGATCATTTCAGAGTCACATCATCACAGAGGTGTGAAGCTTTATGCTTTTTCAGATGTTGCTACAAAGTGCGAAAAGCTTTGTGTGAATGGAGATTCAGTCTTTGTACATCAACAATTTGTTCTGTCGTTTGTAAAGATGTAATGTAAGCTCTGTAATTTATTTAGCTCTATTAGTAGCCAAACTGCGTTTTTTGGCAGCTTGAAAGGGTTTTTGTCCATCCAAACGCTGCACAAGGATGGAAAAATGTAACTAGTAATGTTGAATGATGCATAATTCCTCTTCCTTTCCCTACACACTGGCTCTGTAATGTAGAAAATTTATTTTGAAGTGCAGTAGAGTTATAATAGTTATTAGAAAATTGGTACATATTTAACACCTTCTTCCAGGTGCTGAAATGTGTACAAGTGTATGCATTGTACATACAGGAAATAAATAAAACAGTTTAATTGTTTTGGGGTTTTTTGTAATGTTGTAAGATCTGACCTGTAGAGGGCATCTGAGTACATGACTGGAGTGGCTCAGTGACACTGATGCAAGTGGTCAGCTGCAGCCTGCAGAAGGTTGCTGTGGATGATAAAATATCTCATCTATTTCACTCATTTCTCTCATCTGTTTCCTCAGAGATGCTACAAACATCAGTATCAATTGTGGGAAATGTCTGTGATTATACAGTAAACTAACCTATTGATCAAACACTCTCAATTAAGATCTCTGAGTCATGGTTATCAGATGTCATACACTTAACCATAACCCTAACTATAAGTACATAGATGACCACTCAGAGTTTATTCATAGCATAACTTGTAAACATGGTATCTGCATTCAGGCCTATTTGTGGAACACAGACTGACATTTTTATTAAAACTGAAACAAAAGAAAACCACGACTTGTTGCACATCTCTCACAAACAGTCACTCCACTATTGAGGAGTGACTGTTTCATCTCTGCAGAGCAATGCCTGTCACTTTAAAAACTGTCTCCATCAGATTATGTTTACAAAACTAAAAGCTCTTGACCTTTCAGTGTCTTTCACCTCTCACATTTTACTCTCAACCCACAAATCGACACATTTATGAATGAAAAACGTGCAACAGTTTGTTCACATTTTATTCACAGAAATATAAAGTAGTATGTCAAGTACATCACTTTGTACAAAATTGCACAGACTCTTCAAAACTCAGTCAGACAACAGAAAATCAGCTTTAAGAAGTGTTAAGAAAATAAAAGGGAGACGTGAGCAATCTGTGATATGTAAGATGGGCTCCTGCAACGGACGGTTTCCACTGAGGACGTTTCATCAAGAAGAATCAATCAATTGTACATAAATAAGACTCGATAGGAAAAACGTAATTTACAACGGCTGAGGAATAAATATGTCTCAAAAATAGGATTCAAATTGGCACATGAACTGCTCTGCCTGCTCCTTGACTGAAATTGAAATTTCACCTTCACAGCTAAATGGCCGTGCTTGAAAAGACAGACGTGGGTGGCATCTTGATTTGTTTATTTCAACTGAACAAAAGGAAATATTATATATAGTAGCTGCTTTTTTAGTAGCTGGGTTTATGGTTTTTAAATGGGTTTCACATGCTTTAAGAGGGTACGTTGTGTTCTGATGAATCTCTTGGACCATGACATGAATTCTTTTAATTGTAAATATCTTGAGGTGTGATAATCAGGTTTTAATATCCTTTTGAATAGCTAACTTAAAAGCCTAAGCAATACTGGGTCAGCATAAAGTAAAGCAGCAATATCACATCTTTCCATTCAAGCATGGCCATTTAGTACCTTTTGTTTTACTGCTTGTACCGTTCCAGTTCACACAAGTTCACCTGCAGGCCGTGCAAACAACACGCAATACTGCCACCGTTCTAAAAACCAAGTCCCAAGTCCCTCCGATAAATGCTGGATTTGGTTTAATAATAATCTTCAAGGCATTACTTCAAAGTGAACTCCTATATTAACAGCATATCTAATCTACAGGTTATCGATATGATGAGCTTGAATACAGAACCAGCACCAGACGGAGGGACCTCGAAAACCATGTTTTAGAAACACTACTGTAGCACACCGATCATTGAAAAATACTTGGACTCTAATACACCACCACACACTCATAGAAATAACCCAGCATGACACCAAAATGGGAGCCGCCTCATCATTTTCATACAGACTGAACTGAACTTTTCACTTCCGTTTTAACATTTTGAAACTGATGTTTTGTGTTTATGTTGCAGCCATCAATAAATCTGTGAGAACAAAAACGTTTCAGTATGCATGTTCAGTGTGTTTTAAGCAGAAACTGACAGTAAAAAGAACCACCTGCGTTTAGTTTTTGGGCTGTTGTGATTATGCAAGATGTCAACATCCTCCTCGACATCGTCACTGACAGTAGCTTTCTGTGTCGCTGTGTCCGTTCAAGTCCAAGGTAATTGTCAGGCACTAAGACCTTTTAGGCTGTACACATTTAAGAAAAACATCTCTGAGCTAACACTAACACACCCATGATTGCTGTGCTGATATTAGTGTAAAGCAGACCCAGAGCAGGATTTTGTAGGGAAACCCCACAGGGACAGTGAGGATATCCGGGACAGACTCAAAGCAGCTTTACAAACATTAACTGGATGCTCTCGGGAGCTCGGAGGAGCTCTGAGGGGAAGGAGTGTTTCTTTGGGGTCATTTCAAAACTCTCGATCCATCAGTGGGGTGGTGACGCAGGCTCTGCTCCCGGGGAAGTGTGAGTTAGAGTGAACAGGAAGTGGTCAGATGAGGTGAATCAAAGCCATATGACTCGACTAGATGACTTCCTCTTGCTTTCTGCGTCCACACCCGTCTTCACTGCTGTGTTTTTTACATCTAGGTCTCAACATGTCCTTTTTTGACCTGTAGCACTCTCTTTCTTTGTTCACAATGCCAGCTGACAGTTTTAGTTTGAAATGCAGCCACGGAGCCTGAGGGATTTATCAGCGTGAACACTCTGCCCCTGCATGATCTCACCTCCCCTCTCAAATCAGAGAAACAGGAAATTGCCTTGAAACAAAAACAAACAAATAAAACAATGTGTGATCCAGTGATATGGATCACTTTCATCATCAGCAGAGCATCCCATGTCACCTCCAACTTTCTGTGTCTCATCCAATCAGAACCTTTGACTTAAGCCTGCCTTGGGTCATTTAGTAGAAAGAGTACTGGTTCTCTACTGCTCGGGCCCTGCGAGTCCCATCAGCATCATGGTAGTCCTCAGATGCACCACTAGAGGCCTCAAGCAGGCGTTCGGAGCTGTTGCTCCGGCTCTGTAACCCTCCTCCAGTGCCTGGGTCACTGCGGGAGAGGGAGGGAAGGGCTGTGGGTGAGGAGGAGGTGCTCGAAGAGAGAGGGGTATCAGGAGGAGGCCCTGCAGAGGCTGTGATCCCGGAAGGGTGGAGAGCTGGCTGGGCTGAATCTGTCCGGCAGCCCGCATCCCTGGGTGGGGTGAGGACTGGAGGCACGGTCACATCTGTAGCAGATTCAAGGAGAGTTTGTGGGGAGAAGAAATCTTTTAATATAAGACATATCAATAATATAGATTTATCTGTGCTGCTGATTAAAGTTCACTGGTTTAGCCGAGAGAGTTGTGAGTAAAAGACTCCTTCATAGAGCAGCATGTAAACACAGGCAGTGTTGGCTTCCTTTATTATCCTTTCTCTTGGTTGGCAATAACACTGACAACATTGGTGCCAAAGACATGCCTGACCAGTGTATCAATAAAGCCTTTTACACCCTGACTCAAACCCTCACTCTATGTAAGTGTGTGCATGGGAGTGAGTGTGTGTAGGTCCAGCGTTTGGCGAAACAGAGAGCCTCTTTGTGACAACCAGGGTGGGTTGGGACCAGAGTCTCGGCCTGCATGCAAAACTCCTGTGGTATAATCGCCCCCTCACTCTCCTGTACAGGAGGGCATTCATCCCATGCCAGGAGAGCGGACGGCAGGAACGGTATGGAGGAGGGGGGTGGGCAGGTTCAGTGAGTTTCAGCTCAACCTCCTCCTTCTTCAAGGATCCATCAGCACATCCAACTTTCTAGAAGTTTCTAATCACCCTCCATTATTCTCTGGTGACCTGAGAGGGTGACTGTCAAGCAGAGACACTTGAAAAAATGCAGTTACATATACTCATGTCATCTAGCTCTTCACTGAAACCACAAACAACTTATTTCAAAGCTCTGCTCTAGCATTTTTGTTAAAGTGACTCTTAATGTTTGCTCAACAGGAACAACTGTGGCTATAAGTGGCTGTTTCAGGATCATGTAAAATGCTAGAACACAGTGTAACAGTACCACATGCGTAGAAGAGCCATAAAGTGAGTGAACTGGCTTAGTAATGGTAGTTAGTTACATAGCAATATTTGGCTTAAGTTTGCTAACAGTAGCCACCATAAACTACTGGTCATACCGCATCAAGTAGGGCTGTAGCGGCAAAGTGTATTCAACTGATTAAAGGTATGTTTTATTTATTATGAACTCAACTTTTCATTTGTAAGAGGGAAGATGTGTTAATTCAATTGTTAGATAGTCTTGTGTTGAATCTCAAGCAATGTAATGAGTAGAAGTAAACCGATATGTCGGCCGATATTAACTTACTGCTGATATATCCTATCGATCATATTTGTTTATTGTATGTCAGCTGATAAGTAACAAGAAATTGCAGTACAGAAAGGCCTACAATAGCTTTGAGGTGAAGAAATGGAGTCTCCATTTCAGTTTGTCCACCAGAGAGAACTGACAAGTTATACAATATTGTGGTCAAAATTATTTTAAAAAATTGTGCATGTTATGTGTTTATGTAAAAATGACTATTGTCCTATCAATTATAGATGTCAGCCTAAACATCCAGTATAGGTCAGGCTGTAGTAATGAGAAACTCATTGGAATACCCCAAATCAACAAAATGTAAATAAGGAATAGTTTAGGTGAACACGTTTTGTGTACCTTCTACCTTTATAGTGCTATTGTGATATTTTATAGAATATGACCCAGGCCCATCTTTGTGCAGCCATTGTAGACCACAAAATTGTACATTTGTCCTACAACTCATGATAGGACTGCTGGTTTTTAAAAGTCCTAAACACCCTTAGTTCATCCACAGATATTTTTATTTAATTGCCTGATTGGACCTCTTCTCAGGGTTGTGTGGTCATGTACAGAATGTGATTGACCAACATCTTTTTATTGCACATTTGAGATCAACTTACGACTTAACCATTAGTGCAGGACTTTGGTGACCTCAGGTATCTCCCATCATAACTCCACCAGACTTCAACACAAGGCCAGAAAACACCTCTACAGTGTCTTTAAAGGATGGGTTCACAATTTTTGTGTGTGTTAAAACAACAGTCAGGTGCCCAAATGAACATTGAAATATTTTTTTCTTGGTATAATCATTCTTCCTGTTCATACTGACCATTAGAAGATCCCTTCATAATGCACTTACAACGTAAATGATGGGGGCCAAAATCCACAGTCCTCCTTCTGTGCAAAAATGTATTTAAAAGCTTATCTAAAGCTAATATGAAGCTTCAGTCGTCCACATTTGTCAAATCAAATAGATATCTTTCAACATTACAGTGTTTTTAGTGCCAAAGTCCCTCTTTTTGTTACTATACTTCCACCACAGCTCAACAGGGAAACACAAAGAGGGAATTTGATGCTAAAAAGACTTTAAATGTGACAGATATCCACTTGATATGACTAACTCAGACTGCTGAAGCCTCAAGCCTCTAATTAAAAGTCCAATTAGGATCTGATCATTTTCCAAGAGGTCCTGACATACAAATATAAGGCCAATGTGTTACAATTTACAAAATATCTAGAAACATATACTCTGAAAAGGTCTTATTGTATGTTTAAGAACATCTAGAATCATCAAAATCTAGGACATTTCCAGTTAGATAAATTATTTTAAGTTTGCGTGTTGTGTACCTGTGGTGGAGCTTCTCTGCACTTGTACATAGGAGCGTAATGTGATGTCAGCTGAACCTCCAGATTCGAGGGGGATGGGGTGGGCATGGAAGTGTCTCAACATGTCCGACACGGTGTGGAACCACAAGTGGTGGACGTGGCACTGCCCGTTCTCATTCACTGACAAACGCAAATGCTGTGAGGGAGAAGAAAGGACAGAGGGGGAGACAAGAAATCAACAAGAGAGTTGATTCCAAGGAGGGAAGATAGGTAAATGAAGTGAGGGAAAGAAAGACAGAGAATTGCAGAGGGAGACAAAGTGAACATCTGAAACAGACAGACCAAGACAGAGGTCAGGACATTATCTGAGAGGCGTCTCGCTGTGGGAGCAGCTTAACAGAATGCCAAGACTGACACCAGAGGAAGAGGCGGCAGCTGACACTTCCTCAACACTGCCGGCTGGCAGGATGTGATGTGCAGGGATCGTGTTACATAAGAGGACATAAAACGTTGACATTACTGCATCTTTTCCAGGCCTGGGGCAACTTGGTCTGCTGTGAGCTACCGCCTCAAATGTCATACTGTAATACTCCTGCACAGCAAGACTGTAGCTGGGAGACGAAAATTATGTATTCTAGTGTGGAAACGATACGTTATCTCATTATTCGGTGAATAAAATAATAGATTTCCTGCTTTTCTTGATTTTATATCACTTCAAATTCAATACCTTTGGGGTTTTTCACTGTTGTTGGATAAAATAAGCCAACTTAGGACACACATTTGGAATCTGGTAACTTGTAACAATCATTTGCTATACAGTTTTACATTTTATTGACCAAATTTAATTTATTAATTGGAAAAACAATCAATACATTAATTGATATATTAACACATTTCACCCATGATCTACACATATTCAACACACTCACACCCTCCTCTCTCTACAGTTAGTTTACTGGGGTGTAAAGACTCGATCACATGCTGTAACAAACTGCTATTAAACTGTTTAGTTCACTCTTTTTTTTGTGCTCTCTCCAATTGCCTCACCTTGGCTTTGCCCTGGAAGTTGAAGGTGAGGACATACTCGCCCGGCCGCGTCTCGCTCTGGCGAATCACAAAGAGCCCGTGGCTCCTGGCCCCCCCTGCAAGCACCAGCTGAGCGGCACGCACACGGGACAGTGTGCCATGGAACCATGGGTAACCTGCCAGGCTAGCATCCCCATCTGAGTCTTTTGCACCTTCACTGCCACCTGAGTAGAGTCACACACAAATTAATGTTTCTTTTCTTTATCTGTAATCCTCTTTTCTGTTTTTCTTTCAATTTGTGGAGAGACAAAGCAAATGTAAGTGTTATTACCTGCTGCAGGGTTGGAGCCCTGGGCCTCTGGGGACTGGAGGAAACGCTCTAAAGGCATGTGGGATGGGTGCTGGGTGAAGGGGGGTTCCCTGCAACGGACCGAGGGGGCGCTGTAATGCTCCGCTGCTGTAGGACATGACCTCTCTGGAGCACGGTACACACCTAAACATGTTTTTTATATATTAACACATTCATCTGGATCCAAAGATTTGAATGTTATGTAACATGACAGTGCTGCTGGGGAAAAAGTCTTTGCTCACCCTCAGACAGCAGCTCACAGCTGCAAGAGGCCACCATGGAGCAATCTTTGGAGGCCTGACCATGAGGACATGACGCCAGCTCGATGTCATCACCGCTGTCACTGTACACAAGCAGGCAGGTCAGGAGAACCGCAAGAACGTATACACAACGCACACGCATGTGCAAACACCACCACGTCCTAACACACAACTCAACACACACCGACATCCTACAAACATGGACACAAATAATCTTTGTTTAGGTCCTGAGCTGCGCCGACAAACGTCCTCAGGGGACTGAGGAGGAATGTCAGCGGTGTGAGTGTGTGTGTGTGTGTGTGAGGGTGCAAACTTGCCCATGTTTGTGCTAAAGAAACCTGTCAAAAAACTCCACTAATTGGATGATTAATGACTGTGTGTGTTACCCCTCCCTTCCCCCTTCCCATCCACCCTTTCCCCCTCTCTCCATCCCTCTGTCCCTCTCTTCTCTCCATCTTCAGCCAGTAGCAAATATTTATCTGGTGGTTTACCCAGGGTCTAAGCAGTCCTGGATGTCAGCAACCCAGGAGTTTTTCTGCAGCGAGTCGATGGTTTCCAGGATGTACTCACCCCCGTTTTCCACCTGTGGAAGCAGCCAAACACTACGATCACACACTGAGCTCTGTTTGAGAGACCGCATCAGGGTACAGAACAGGGCAAATCCAATGTTAACTCAGCAGGGACTAGCTTAGCATTTTCCAACAACCTGTTTCTTCAACAAACTATGTCTTCAAGTATATCTATGTAGCTTTTTTTTCATCAAAATGGAGTAATCCCGTCAAGCACTTAGATCTGAAACTGAGTCAGATGCAGTTGCGTACATGTGGCTGTAAAATGGAGCAGCTTCTACCTTAAGAACAAAGGTGTTGTCCTTGTCTGGCATCTCAAGCGGCATGGTGGTCCTCACCTCCACGATGGCTGACAAAGGGATGCTCACCTTAGGCTTTGAGGACTGGAACGAACATGCAAAGACACACAAAAGCTCATATTAACTGCATTATGAATATTTTTTACTTTTTGTGATAACTTAACACTTTAAAGACAATCTGGACATAAAGGTCCAAATTCACAACTGTAGTATTTTGCACTGTAAGATCAGTGGTTTCCTGCAAAATAATATAAAAATTAAAAAGTGTTGTATTTACCTTTTTAGGAAATGGGAGGAAATTAGTTCAGAGCTGTCTTGTGGTGCTTTCTTATATTTGTTTATTCCTTTATTATGTAAGTTCTACCGTTCTCTGTAATCTGGATATTCTGCAATGGTGAGGGTGGGGTAAAGTGATTATGAGATGTCACCAGGGCAGGAACAGGATTGGAAAAAATCATGTGCACTCTGTACGGTACACGCAATATATACAGTGTGTTGCAGATGTTGTGGTTATACTGTGTCATCTTGCTGCATCTACACAGTTTGTGTGTTTCAAGGAAGTAGTAAAAACAAAAATTTGCTGAGATTAGGACTCTTACAAGGTGAGCTGAATCTGAGATGAATCAAAGGGGTCAATATTTCCAAGATTATTTCCAAGGAAGGAAACAAACAAAAAAAACAAATTCAGCTACACAACAGTATGTTTATTTTCTTATATTTCTCTAATATTTGCTTATTTCTTAGTGTGTAGTTTAATACTGTGTATTTATACCTCAATAGGCCTTTAAAATTAATCAAATTAAACAGTTTTAAACAGGAAAATCTGCTTGGTGTGAACTGCTAAAAACAGACAAGAGTATGAATCAGAATCAGAGTATGCTTTATGCTTTCTATTAAAGAATCACACGCAGAAAAGGTTGGGAACCACTGCTTTAGATGATAACTAAGCATGTGCTGCCTGAGTGGATCAAGAAACACCTGCAAGATGTTGGCAACATTACTTCTAATCATCTCTGTTCCAGAAAACCAAAAATGCATCACTCCATGGATAGTAGTACAATTTTGTGCCAGTGTACTTTCACCAAAAAACACCATAAGCAATTATGAAGGGTCCAAAGTTAAAATAACTCCTTCATTACATCCTGTCAGAGGCAACTTGTAAAAGTGGAACCTTTATATTTTACTACAAAAAAAGCCCCATTTAGAACTTTAAATTAGTGGTGTAGTTTTAAGCAGTGCCTCTACATCCCCCGTCTCTAGTATGAGCTGCGCCCAACCCTCAAAATTGTCCCTCACGCATGATAATTAAGGGGTAACATACAATCTGAGTTATAGGTACAGCCTAACTAGCAATGAACTACACCCCCTGTCTGCTGTCCTGAGATTTAACAACTCTCCCCAAACATATATCTAAATATAAAAGAGTAGTAAGGATTTACAGAAGACTGCACAATATGCAAAACTATTCTGCAGCTCTCTTATTTCTCACTGCGCCTCTCAGCGATTATCCTTGCTGACTGTAACAAACATAACACAGGAAGAGTTTACAAGAGGGTGATCACAGAAAACAGCCTGGCCTGAGTTTGCCCTCTGCAGAGAGTTGGATCCAGACGATAATCTTAACAGATCCAATGAGTGTGTTCGGAGCAGTGAGCTGTGTGTGTGTGTGTATTTATTTCTGTTTGTGTCAGGAGAGGCAGAGAGCGAGAGAGAGGCTGACTGATGGTCTGGCAGAGGCTTATCAGCTGATCTGTCTGGAGTAACACTGTTCTCATCTTGATCTGCCTGTGCAGCTGGCTGCCATCCACGCCCACAATTCCTTTCTGAGGATCAGATGTCAAAAACCACTTCCTGTATTAAACTGTTTGACCATTTCCTGTACCTCTACAATGGACAGTGCAAGCCTGATATGTGTGGGCACTGTCTATTGAAATGTGTAGTTATGCAAGCCAGTGTTAACCAGCGACCATGACAGTCTATGCTTCAGCACAGAGCATTTACAGTCTTACAGGAAAGTGTTAAATATCAATCTTGAACTGTCTTTTTGAGAAAAAAGTTTGTCCAAATTACAAAAAATCATATTATTGTCACTCACTTTGAGCAGTATTTAGCAATACAGATAGTTTTGCATTTATTGGTCCATGTTTTGAGATATTTGGCATTGCAGTAGTAGTTGTGTTTCTGGACACCAGACAAATGTAAATCCAATGAACCTTTGATCTCTACCAATTCCTCAGAGAAATATTTTGCTCTTTAGCCACTAAATGCTCCACTATGCTCACCAGATAATCACTAACTTTGTCTGTCTGTTGTTTGGTGCTGGGCCGGTAGCATGCAGTCCGTTTTTAGAGCTTTTTTTTCTGAAAACAGCTGCCTGCTGCGTCTAGAGATAACACTGATGAGAACGGTGAGACTGAACCAAAGCAGTGAAGTTGGGGGGCGTAAAACCAAAACAATGAGCTGAAAGACTCTATAATGCTCCATAGAGCTGAGGGAAACTGCATAGTCGGGCGATAATTGTTTATGGTTTTCATCAATTTGAGTGACCCCTCTCAGGTTACTCATAGTATTTGATCCATTTTAATATGAAAATATTGATTAGTGCAGCTTTAAGTTCAGTATTTCAATTTAAATGAGGTGACAATCTCAGAGATGGATGTCTCAAAACCTCACAGGAGAAAACCAAAACTATCTGCATGGTTAAATACCACAAGAGGTAAGCGAGAAAATATGTTTTTCCACGAGTTGGCCGAACCTACTGTTTAAACAAACAAAGCCAACAACACTAACCGAATGAGAGCCAAGTTTTCTTCACAGCCAGTATGGAGAGGAGGAACAATAAAGGCAAACAATAACTCTTTCAAAGTGCATTTGGGCATGTGAGGATTGTTTTAAAACAGATTGAGGAAAAATATGAACCTATCCTTAAATACATGTAACCGACTGTCAAAACACCCACAGTAATGGGTTTCATTTGGGCAAGTTATCAATAAAAATAAGACAAGCACTTCAGCAAATAGAAAAAGACAGCTATTTTTTTTAAGGCATTTTAGGACTTGTTTTTACATAAAACAGTTGGGTCCTCTCAGGGCCTGCTGCTGTGTCATAATGCAGGCAGTTAGCGTGCTGCAGTGTGCTGTCTCTGCCACACAGAGCAGCCGGCAGATTGATGGCACTGACAGGGACGGAGCCAGAACCAGTCAGCCAGGAGCAGGCAGGAGTGAGATTTTATAAGTCAGTTTATCTTTCCAACACTGTTGACTCTGCACTGTTATGATTTGTAAGACCTGAATAGGACAGCAGTGATAAAACAACTTGGAGAGCGTCTACAGGGCAAGCCCGTCTAGATGTGTGTGTTTAATTTATGTGTCAACAAGGCTGTAACTGCTACTCTGAAGTCTCCCCTAATCTCAGCCTCATCCGCGGCTGATAATAATTTTCCAACGTGTGGACATTAATAGAACATAACAGATGAAACTGCTGAAGCACAATTATTAAGTTTCATTTTATATGTTCCCCTTGTGGCTCTCACTTGGCAGAGTTTTTGAGTGACTCACAAAACTATTTCGGTTCCTCTTCAGTTTGTCACCGCAGCCAGTTTGCCAGAGATGGGGGAACCAATCAATATTTATTTTTTGCACATGAAAGGGAAACTTCTGCGATCCGTTACACTTACAGAAATCAATGTAACAGCTTCCGCTCTCTCTCACACAGTCTCTGGATCTCTATCAACTACTTCAACCCCCTCCCATGCCTGCCTCCCACCTGTCCTTACCCCTCTCTCCCCCCTCTCCGCCAGCCTTACCCCCACATTCCCACCAGCCATGATCAAAGGACAGTGGCAGATTTACACACACTCAGCTGCACAGCCTCATGGCCTTCTTAAGGTCAGGGGCAATGATCTGGAAATCCCATATAGACAAATGTGAAGTGTGCATGCATGCACGTGAGTGCAATGTGTGTGTTTCGGCTTCAGGCTGTGTCACTCAGGGTCAAGAGAAGGTTGGATTATCAGGCTGAATTCATGTCTCTCCATGTTATTTTCATTAATAGTTAATGTGTTGATCATTTTTTTCAATTAATCTTTAAGACTAATCTTCAATTAGACTTATCTTGACGAACTGGGAATCAGCTTGTCCACCTAGTTTTACACAGAGCCTGGAAGAAATTACTTCCTTTCTATACCTGGAAAACGTTCACTATAATAGAAATGGCTCTGGTGAAAAGTTCAACAAGATTTGGGGACCATTTTTAAGTGGTCTGAATAAAGACATGGATCCCAAAGGTAACATTTTACTTAAAATCCCTATTTAGCATTTATAAGCAGTATATAAACATTTCGTAAATCGTTTATAGCACATTGTGGGCAGATATAAGGACATTTTAAGTTTCCTTAATGTACAGTATTAAGTACTCCAATGAAGACATATTTTATATTAAATCATCATCATTTCAGGACTATATCCATGCTGCCTAGCTGTTCTCAATGTGCGTATTTGTGTACCTTAGGTGGTACGTAGAACTCCAGCAGGAATCTTTCCCCTCCTTCCTCCCTCTTGGTTTTCCTCAGCAGCAGGCGGCACTTCTGCCATTGCGCAGCACCCATACAGTTTGTGTCATCGGCCACCATGTACCTCAGTGCTCCCTCTCTCTGGATTTCCAGCAGCTCGGCCTTGTGGCCCTGGGAACCCCTGGGAAGCCGCAGCTTCTGGGACCACTTCTCTCCCCCTGCAGCCTCCCCTGCTCCTCCTCCTCCTCCCCCGTTAGCCTTCCTGGCCCCAGAGGGAGCGTCAGGTTCAGGGGAGGCCCGTCGGTGCCACATCTCCTTCACCCCATCCACCACACACAGGCTCATGTTCCTCAGGGAGAAGCCTTTCTTGAAGCGAGCTTTGGGATGACTTACCGACACGTCCTCTGAGCTGCGGGACTGTCCCAGAGCAGACACCTTATGGGCCGGCTGGGGGCCTCGGGAGGCAGCAGTGCCACTGCCTCCCCCATCTATCCCTCCCCCTCCGCTGTCCATACTGTCCAGGGATTCACTTGAAGCCCCGGCGTCCTTGCGTCTCTGGTAGAGGTCGTGACCGTAGGACAATGGGCAGCCCTGGATTCCCAGGAAAGGAACAATGCTGTACTTGGGCGCTGTGTTGGAGCCGTCCTCCCCCGGCGAGGATGCCTGGTTCTCCCGGGCCTGGGTCAGTGCTGCAGAGAAGCACTCCAAGAAATGATGAGCAAAGTGCTGTGAGAAGCTGGCATCGGCACCGGGCGAGTCGTAGCACGGGTTCTCTGACAGGAAGCGCTGGAACTTGTCAGCGAAGTCTGCAGCGGAGGCTCGAGCATGGAGCTCACAGAACTCTCGCCAGTCAGGCAGTGGGCACGAGGAGGAGAGCTCCGGGCTACCGGGCACCACCGCTCCGTTCATCACTGGGCCATGCCAACCCACCGAGGAGAGGCTGGAGAGAGAGAGAGAGAGAGCACAGTGTCAGTGTGGATGCAAGCAAAAGACTGCAGTATGTATTTGTGTAACTCCTGGCTTTAGATCAGACATGCAGCAGCTGTGGGACAGCCTGCACGTGTGATAGTGCAAAGAATAAAAGATGTGTGAATGAAGCAGACTGCTGAACCAGCTTGTGTCTGTCATTATAATATTAATATCATGACAGCCTGTACTTAGGCACAGTGTGCTTTGAGCTAAATGCTACCATTAGCATGCTAACATGTTCATAATGATAATTGCTAACATACTGATGTTCAGCAGGCTTCCTCTGGGGACCAAGCATATCTGTACAAAATCTCACCGCAATCCATCCATAATCATGTAATCACAACACTGCTGGTTTGAATCTGGCCAAAGAATTTACATGTAATCTCTCTCCATTCATTTCCTGTCATCTCTCTGCTATCACTGTCTAATAAAAGCAAAAATGCCCCTAAAACACTTTAAAAATTCATTTTTAAGAGTCCTAAATTCATGACCGCTCAAGATTTTGTGCAGGATTGTCATGAAAGTTTGAAAATGACTTATTGGCAGATTCAATGTGACAACTGATCAAAAGAAAATCATCCGGGTCTCCATCAGTTTTGAGCTTCACCAATTGATCATTTCTGACAAGCACTCAGATTATCTGAATTATCTAGAAGTGTGTTCTGTCAGAGCAGGTTAACAGCAACTTGGATTCAACAAAGAGTGATCATATGGCTCCTCTTTATGTCCCGTCTGTTTCACTCACTGTTGTTTCTCTGAATAATGAATATTTTTTCAGACCATAGTTGCTCTCCTCCAATCATCCTTACATTCCTCTTTTCCTCTCTGTGTGTATGCCTCCCTCTCTGGGCCACATCAGGGCCAAGCAGTGCCAAACCACATCACATCACTGAAAAAACTCCTCTCTCTGGTCTGCGGTGGGGATTTAACACAGAGTCATACCACCATTGTGTCAGTAGCAATATCCAAGGCCAGTTTTCACCCCCTTCCTTCCTCTCTCTCTCTCTGCCTCAGCACATCAGTGACTAATACAGCTGCAGATCAGCATCAGCAAATAGCATCACACAATCAAACACATGTTGGTTTTATTATTGTCATCTGTAAATACCGCACATAAAAGGAGATTGTCTGAGTGGGCAGGCTGGGTGACATACGCACAGGGATGGCCAACACTCCCCAAGCTGTGAGAGCTTATTCTCAGAGCTGCTGGGCTCCTCTTGGCTGCTCCCTCACAAAATGTGCTCAAATGTTTGCTTCTGAAATTGCACTCTTAAACCGAATCATGCATGCGTACACGCTTACAACGCTGCAGAGTTTCCTGGAATTTTTCCTGCAAGCAGCTTTATTTTCATTTTCAAAAGCATCCGTGTGGGTTGTCTTTTCATAAAGGATTAGCGCAAAACTCTCTGGTCTCCACTGGAATTAAGTCTGACACACACGTTCAACTATAAGCCAATCTCTTTTACTCATTCCCTCTTCCATTTCCCTCTGTCCCCTTTGAAAAACTCACAGATCTGACACAAACAATACACCAGATCAGAGACAGGATATGATAAGGGAAAGTACACAGGAGTCCCTGTTCTTTGAAGGACTATCTCTTAGCTCATCTTGTAGAAACTCCTGGATGCTTAGACACGGTGTCAGATTTTGAATGTGGTGATGGATTGAGAAAGCAAAGGAACAGGTGAGATTAGAGAATAATAAAAAAAAACAGAGAAGGAAATGTCACCATTATCTGTGGCCAGGTGGAATCTTAAATGCAAATACTGTGGCAATTTTAGCCCTGCATCATGCTGCTGTATGACTTCACATATTGTGGGAGGCCCGGGAATCTCGATTTGTGCTGTTTTGATTGGACGCATGACATTTCTGAGATTATCTCACCGCTTGGGTTGTCTGTGCAGTGAAGGAAAGTGAATGAGCAGCACTGTGTTGTTGTTGTTTTCTCCCACGTTCTAGCCCCGGGCTAAATCACAACCAAAGGTCCCGAGATGGGAGTGCTTTCATAACCTGTCATCAGGCGACAGAAATACATCTTAACAGGTTTTAGAGACTTGCAGCGCACAGAGGCAAAGCAAGAGGTTTGATTTTGTGACGGTGCTCTTATACACAAACTGATGACTTACTGAGAGAAAGAGGAGAGAAAGAAAGAGTAGAAACATGCTAACATAAAGAGTTTGTGGTTCCACAAAGAGTTGTAACTAATTGCTTTATTAATGGTTAATAAAGCTTACTAGATCAGTTACAAGCCATTAATAACATCTGTTGGGTTGATTGTGAAAAAGTCCCTTTGATTGGTTGGACAGTTTGACCGCTATGAAAGCCAAGAAAGGATTTTATGAGCAGTTAAATACGTAATTATGAAGTTGAACCGCTACTCAATAACTCATGTTCAAATTTAAATACCACTGAATTTATAGCACTGCATTATTTGAATTTGAAAATCATCCCTCTGAATGAATTTCATTTGAATTTTCTTGTTTAATTTCCAGAAGGTAATTAGCCTATTGAATCTAAAAGTCAAAAGAATTGAGTTGCCTACAGTGGATTGGCGAAATTCATAATGAAAAATTCTAACTTGAACATCTGTGCCACCAAGGAGAAGAAACCAACCTAATTGGACTCAATAGCCTTCTGACCTATCAGGTTATGTTCTGTCAGTCATGTGATCCAATGAGGAAACGTCAGACAATTGAATTTTCCGTCTGAATTGAAGGAAGTTTTTGAAGTTACAAAATTTGTTTCTGGAAATTTCAAAGAGAGGAATTCAAACCACATAAATTGAGACAACAGGCTACAACATTTCAATGCTATACATTCAGTAGTATCTAATATCCAGTGGAGGTTATGTTTAACAATTAGGTATTTGGTTGCTTATAAAATTCAAATTATTATGGCCCCTTTTTGCTTCCATAGAGTACTTCTAGAAAAGAGCCGCATAAGATCCGGACCAAAATCCATTTATTAATAACTAATTACAACTGCAGACTAGATGTATTAGGAACCCTTTATAACAACACAAAAACATTCATAAATGGATTACCAACTATTATAACTGCTTTGTTAAGAAATATAAAGTACAAAGGTATTTTTCACAACCTGGCAATTAAGGGAATAATGCTCTGAATGTTTTATTAACTTATTTATTAATAAACCCGCTAGTTATAACTTATAAAAACCTGTTATAAAGGGTTCCTTACTAGAAAGCAGCACCGAGCTGATAAATGTATGGAAGAAAAGGTAAGATCACTTTCCACTTTAAGGGCTTCATTCATGAATCCATCGTGTCATTCATCCAAACATCCATCCATTCATTCATTCAAGCCTCACAAGATTTGTAAGCTAAACCACTAATCACCAAGTGTTGTTGTAATAATTATCTTGTGTGTTTGTGTGTGTGTGTGTGTGTGTGGGTGTGTGTGCTACCGCTGGCTGCGAGGAAGTCAATACCCATTCAGCTATTTAAAAACCTGCACTGGGCCAACTTTCCACTCATTCAGCAGAAAAACAACAACACACACCGAGGTGCATTTCTCAAACTCCTGCCCTTCCGCAAAGATGAGGATGTGCCTCTCTCAAGGATACTGAGCTCACTGTATGCCACGCCCACACACACTCACATTCACACACCCACACACACTCACATTCACACACACACACACACACGCACACACACACACTCGCTCACCGAGTCAGCATGAAACTCAAGCCATGAGACGCTGGAGGAAGTGGACAGCATTAAGGTTTTTCTGAGGCTCAGCAGACTACATGCTGCAAAGGCACACAGGGGTATAAAGCAAAAATGATTGGCAGAGACAGCGAAAACAAGAATTGTGTGTGGGGACTGAATGAAAGAACAAGTGGCGGAGGAGAAAAAGAGGAGTGGGATTCAAAAGGGGGGGGGGGCATGTTTTTGCTCCATAGGACAGCTGCTAAAACAATCAAGGAGTGTGTGGAGGTGGGACAAGGGGATCATAAAGGAAGGGAGACGAAGAGGCATCCCCACGACTCCCCTTCACTTCAGGTCCATCTGAGCAATTTTCACCTCCATCCTTCATCCCTCAGAAGCCTTTCCCCTTCCTGTATCTCTTCCCTATCTGTTGTAAAAATCTACCACTACTGTGCCCCCTCCTGCTGCTCCTTTACCCAGGGGAGCAGGGCTGATGTCTCTGTCAGATGGTTGGGAGTTGTGACTGTAACAGTAAACTGACTGGGGAGGAGAGGAAAGAGACATTACTGCGCAGGGAGAAGCTATCAACTGCAGCCTGCAAAACACATCGTACAAGATCTGTTCACTTCATGTGCTTTGTAGAGAGCCCTCACAGGACTGAACTGTGCAGAGCCAGGAATTACATATGCCTGATTAATACTGCGGTATTGTGGGCAGTACTATAGAGCTACTGAGGAAATAATACTCTAGCCAAGCATAACGGATGTAGAAGGATTGTGTTTTTAAAGCTGTGTGTACGCATACTGTACTTCCATGTCCTCGCTGAGATAAACATGTAGTTTAACATGTTTTAGACTCTTACATCCAAGCACACACGTTGCTGCGAGCAGTTTCATGCCAGGAGCGCACCCTCCGTGATTGGCTGATGAGGATGATTGGTGATGTTGTGCTCCCACCCCGGGGAGTTTGGGTCCAGCCATGTTTTCTAAGATTAGCCTGCTCCACAGCACAGCACAGCACAGCACAGCTAGCAGCACACTCAGTACAGCGCAGCACCGCACATACACAACATTTTCCACGCCACGTGAATCCATTAATTATGTTTTCTTATATAAGATGTAAATATTGCAGCAGTTAAATGTGGAATGAGGACATTTGAAGACGTACAAGCTGTTATGTCTATCACACACACACACCAGAACACCGGATATCACACCCTCCTTCATAAATATGATGTTCACATACTGTTCATGCATATCCAAAAGTATTCATTATAAATAGAGATTAAATGATTAGTCTATTAATTGATTAGTCGATCTACAGAAAAATAATCAGGCAACTATTTTGATAACCACTTTAGGGGCTGTAACTAAGGATTATTTAATTTCCAATTAATCTGACAATAATTTTTTCGATTAATTGATATTTTAATCTATGAAATTTAAAAAAAAAAAAAAAGGGGGACAAATGATCATTACAATTTCTAAGAGCTCATAGTTACATCTTCAAATGTCTTGTTTTGTTTGGCCAACAGCCCAAAAACCAAAAAACATTCCATTTAAAATGATATAAATCAGAGAAAAACAGCAAATTCTCACATTTGAGAAGATAGAGATAGAGATCCCAGTTCCCACATCCCCGTTTTGGGCATTTTTGCTTGATCAAATAACTTAATTAAATTATCTAGTCACCAAAATTGATTTATTTTCTGTCCATTAACTAAATAAAATTGACTAATTGTTTCAGCTCTGTATCGATTAATCATTTCAGTCATTTTTCAAGCAAACGCCAACCATTCCCTTCTTCATGCGTCTCAATTGTGAGGATTTACTGCTTTTCTTTGTCTTATATGAGACTAAACTGAATATATTTAGGTTTTAGACTGTTGGTCAGACAAAATAAATATTTTGAAGTTGTCACTTAGGCCTTCAGGAAGCTGTGATGGATATCTATCACTATGTTTTGACCTTTTATTGACCAAATGAATAATTGATTAACTGAGAAAATAATTGTTCAGTCACAATTATTACTTGCAGTCGTGATAATGAGGTAACTAAGCACATTAAATATGTGACAGAGACAGGATCGGGGCTGCCACAGCTATCTAATTGGTTACTAGGCCAAAAATTAAGATGGATTTTGCAGCACAAACTTTTAGATGACAGAGATGCAGATATCAGCAGGAACATGTCTTGTTTAGTTTTGTTTCTCTGGACACTCTCAGAAGGAGGAGCTGCACTCCAGCTACAAACACAAAAGCAGACAACGACACAGGGGGGAAGTCACACAATGACTCACCTCCAGTCAAGTCAAAAGACAGATTATTACAGTAGACGTCCAGGTGTGTGTGTGGGTGTGTGTGTGTGTGTGAAGATGGCGGGAAGGCAATAAGGGAAAGTATGTAAACTGTCTGTATGAAGGGAAGGATGATGGAGGTGGAAGGAGCAGATGTAGACAGGAGATAATAATCCCATGAGGGGAGAGATAGCAGATAGAAGGGTCAGATAAGGGAGGAGATGAGGAAAAGCAGAAGTAGGGGTCAGCAGTAATAGACCCCCTCCTTTACCTACGTTTGGATCTGTGCAGCCGGCCACTGACCTTTGACCTGGCAGCTGATAACCTCCTCCCTCCATTGATGCAACTGAATGTTGTCTGGAACGTTTCTATCAGTCCCAACGCAGCACAGGACCACCAGAGAGGAGAGTGTCTACCTTCGCTGTGAGACTACAGGATGTGACGTGCACACAGGCAGACATTATGAAAGCTATACAGTCCTGATCCCGATACTGATACACCCAGCTACATAAAAGTATCAGTGTGCGTGTGTATGCGTGCAAACCAGTGATACCAGTGATAACAAACCAGACTTGATAAGAAGACGAAGACTGTTCATTCCTGAGTACCACATCACCAAAAACATAACACACATGAACAAACTGATCAGGGCTCGCCCGTCTCCCTGTGGGTTTTTCAGCCACTTCTAATGATGTCGGTAGCCGGGCCTCATCACACAGATATTAAACACATTAATTAGCGTGTCCTCCAACCAGCAGGCTCTCTCTCCTTCTCTCCCTGGCAAGCAGTGACAATGTAAATATTGAGTGAGCTCAGGCATCCATATGGCAGCCAGTGATAAAGGATGGAGCGCGTGGGAGACGCACATTCCGCTACGGACTTCCATTTCCTGTCTCTCACCCACCAGGGTCTAACTAATTTCACAGATGACCACAGGCCTCGCATGGAGGAGAAATACAGCACAACCTGTGTGAGCGTCAAGTGTGTCACTCACTGAAATAGATGGGTTTTTAATGCAGTGTCACAGAGCGGAGCTGATATAATAAACAGCCTGATGATGGTACCAAGAGGGGTGGACAAAATAGCATGTACACCTCTATGTATGTAGGGATGTAACTATATAACTTAGTCGGGCTCATAATTAGTCGAGTAGTTGATCAACAGAAAAATAGCCACTATTTTGATAATCAATTCATTGTTTAAGACTTTTTTCAAGCAAAAAGGCCAAACATTTCCTTGCTCAAGCATCTGGATTGTGAGGATTTGCAGTTCTTCTTTGTCTTATGTGATAGTAAACTGAATATCTTTAGGTTTGGACTGTTGGTGAAACAAAACAACCAAATTAAACATTTTATGGACCAAACTGAAAAAATAATCTGCAGATTAAACAGTAATGAAAATAATCCTTATTTGCATTAATGATTCATTTGGCGGTTATTTCTAATATTAATTGAGTCATTGTTTGGTCTATGAAATGTCATAAAACTGTAAAAAAGAAAAAAAAATGCCCGTCACAAGTTCCTGGAGGACAAGGTAACATCTTCACAGGATATTCAATGATATAAAACATAAAAAACAGCAAATCCTCTTGTTTGAGAAGCTGAATTAATCAATTATTAAAATTCAATTAATTTCCTGTTTATCACCTAATTGATTAACCAACTAACTGTTTCTGCACTAAAAAATCAATCAGATATTTTCTTTTTATTTCATTTCACTTGTCCAATACAAGCACAGGGAGAAAGATGCACAGACGTTTCAGCTATACCTTCTTCATAGAGACAATGACAGACAGGTGAAGATTCATCTGTGCAAGAGGCATTTTTGTGGTGCTGTTGGATTGTATCATAATACATGTAAGGTGTTCTTGTTATTCTGTCCATCCCTCTGCAGGATATATAGCCTCACCTGGATGGAGTGACATCACTTGGCTGTGAAAAGCTTTCATTTTTAATGAAAGGATTGTTGCATCTTTGTAACATTTGATTTTAGAGAGATGCAAGACAACAACCCTGTTGACATAATTCAATTATAAATATATAACAAGCACCTACCTTCTGTGAATTCACTGTAAAATGCCAACGTAGTGTCAGAGATGCAATACAGCCTAATTGGGGTATTATCATGATACTACAGTGATGTAAAGGCCTTTATCCTGTTGAAATCAGACTTATCAGGCTTCATATTAACTGACTCGTGTAGCCTATAAAAAGATATATGAGAGAAAGTCAATAGCAGGCCTAAAACAGGCCTACTGCAGGCCCAGGGAGCCTATTTAAAGCCAACAGTGGATCGTTGTGCAGGCTGCGTATACTGGACTTCATGAATGGGAAGCGGTGGCAGCCTCCTGCTGAATGGCTGACAGATCCGGGTCCAGAATGGAGGCGATGAATGGGAGGCTGCGTGCGTCGGAGGCACGAGTCGGTACACTGATTTTGGATCATCTCGAGCGGGCCTATAGATCACATCACATCAAGATCACATCACATCAGGCCCCTGATCCGAGCCGTCTCTGTCACTGACCAGACTTTACTCCCTAAAGGCTATTAAATGGATTATCGGAAAAGCCCCTTTTCACCGCGACCCCCCTCAAAAGTCTCATCCGGAGTCTCAACCAGCCGACTGCACTTGTTCTCTACCGTCAAATAAACGCAGGCTTCTTTTTTGACACCGAAACACTCTTCTCTGTCCTCCTCAGCACCTGGAGGTCTGTTGTTCTCCTCAAACAAATCGAAGCCTTTCTCCTCACATCACCAGCACATGAAAACAGGAGCTCTGTAAAAACGTCTCATCAGAAGCGTCAGACGCGCTAAATAAGAGATAAAAACGCAGCAGCGGCAGCAGCGGCTCTCACCTCAATACAGGACTGGTTTCATGACGCTGGTATGTCTGAGGCGATCCTGGCTTTGCTGTGAAGATGCTTTCTATTCGGCATCAAACATGGTTATCTCCTCTCTTCATCTGATGTCCTCCTGTCCGGGTTACACGAGCTCGCCGCCGGCCAGCTCTCCCTCCATCTCTACGCTCGACGCACTGTGCCGCTGCCGTACCTCTGCCTCTGCTGCCCACCGACCACTGTCAAGTCCGAAAGAGGCAGATAAAGTGCTACTTCCGGCTCGTTCTTTCCAAATAAGCTTAGCCTTGCAGCCAATTTTGCCCAGTGGTCACTCGCGATATTGCAGCGAAAAAATCCCCCTGCGGCCCAAAAAACATTTTCCCCATAGACCACCATTATAAAAGACATCTGTAAAACTGTTGACAGGACACCAAGAACTGAGAACAAGGTCAATTATGACTCTTTCTTTTATAAATTTTTGATCCATGAAGGTTTTATATTTGTAAACGTATATTTTGTAAAAAGTGATTTAAAAAGCCCTGATGTGAAGTCTATGGGCCAAGTCTCCAGGAACTGCGCAGGCTGTGACGCCAATTTGACATAGCGGCCAAAATGTGCAATTACAACGTCACGTGATGCTTTTGGGCCCAAAAAGACTGTGTCCCATAGACTTACATTGTGAAAGAGATGTCTGTAAATCAGCGTATAATTTTTTTTGAGCATCACACAGCTCACGAAATGACTCGTCTCACTATCAGAATTTGATCCGTTTGGTGCGATCACATTTCAAAAGTCTAGAAGAGCTGGCCGGTGAAAATCACTAGTGCACTTGCTCTATGGGCCGCACAGATGCAGAAGCAATGCAGAGGAAGTTGAACTTTTTTGGCATCATGCACCACTGAGAAACTTTCATAGGAATGAACAGGACCAGTTCCAGGATCCAGTTCACTTTATATATCTTTTTTTTTTTTCCAACCCACATTCTGTGAAGACCCACCCCTACTCTGCCTCTTACCCTAACCCTAACCATCTCACTCCTCATGCCTGAAGCTAACCAAGTGAAGGCAGATGGCTGCTAACCAAGAGCCTGGTTCTGCTTGAGGTTTCTTCCGGTTAGAGGGGAGTTTTTCCTTACTGCATGCTCATGGGGGAATTGTTGGGTCTCTGTAAATTAAAGAATATGGTCTAGACCTGCTCTATGTGAAAAGTTTGTCAGATCTATTGGTAATGAAAATAATTGCTGCTTGCAGCCTTGCAGTACTCTGATGATGGTATAAAACTACTCAGTTTTCTGTGCGCAGTTTGATAAAACACAACTTTACAACAAATGAGCACTAAACACTATAAACTAAAACAGTGAATGTCAAATGTGTAGATTTTGACACAAAGTCCTTCTTCACGTTACCTTGCAAGGCAGCTTGATTCGCAAGATCTAGAGAGGCTTCAAGTTATGTGCTTGTGTCTGAACCATCGGTGGTTCGGACCAATCAGCATCACAAATCCAGCTGCCTCACAAGGTAAGACGGTGACAGACAGATGGTTCATCCAATCACCTGCCAAATATTTTTTGAACGTGCCGGACTATTTTAGGGGAGCCCAGACCTCCAGGGGCCCCAGATGTCCAACTTTCACTGGATGTAAATAGTTCCTGGTTTACTAGTCAACTATTTCACTTCAATGTTCTATTTTACAGGTCCACTTCCATTTTCTAACAACTTCCTGCGAAATGGAGACAATATTCTAAGATAGTTTGAGTTTAGTTTGATGATTTTTTGGTCTATTTAAGCCAAAGTAAATATTTTATTAGTTCTAAATGTGTTGAATATTATGCTTCCCTGTATACACATTTTGCATTTTTGCATGTTTAGCTATGCACTGAAAGACTCTATAGAAATACTAGCAACTTCCCCACGAACTTTCCCAAGAATCATTGGGATCATTGGGAACTACGGATCCAGGTCCAGTAAAATAAAGTGTTGCCTCTCAATTTCATCAGAAATTCACATAGTTATACAATAAGACAAAGCTTAGCTAATGTTTTACCATCTAGATTAGGAGTTCCATGCATAAAAAATACATTCTTATACACCTACAGAGGATTTAAACTCTTGGTAAAGAAATGTTGGTTAAATAATTGCCCTTATGTCTGTCTTGTCATTTTGTTTGTTTGTTCTGTTTTGTATGTTTTTAACCTCTCTCTGACTTGAAGACCTGATATCCTACTATTTCTAATGAGGACCACAATGAAAATGAACCTTTAACTTTACTGTTAGAATCTGCAGTTTTAATTGTATGTCAGGACTGGATTTCTGTGTCTTGTATTTACCTTTATTACTGCAAGTATCTCTAAAAATTTACATATCAAATTAATTTACACATCTATCAACTGCAAATGCAAAATCATTTGACAGTCAATATCAATTAAAGTCCTGCATTTTTAGCAAATTTTCAAGGATTGCTGACAAATACAGTCAAGAGAGTTGACATGGCTCTTGTGCGTGTGGATATAGTGAAGTGAAAATACACTGTGGTCTAGCTATGAACGTTTAAAATGTTGCTTCCTGAAAAGTTGACATTTTAAGCATACTAGTGCTCCATTCAGACAGATTTAGCAACTCCAAAATGTCGTTGTGTTTCATAACTGTTAACTGACATGCTGTGACTGCATTTTATTTCCTGAAACACAAGTCACTGATTCTGCAGGCTTTATTTTGAAGGCACACTAAGATACTGGCATATTGTGTGTGTGTGTGTCTTCAGCTGACTTGACCTCAGCTTCCCTCACTGGTGTGTGTGTGTGTGTGTGTGTTTCACTGATCTATTTAACAGTCACTGATGACTGCCCTTAAAGGAGCCACGCCCTTTTATTGTTACCATACTCACCACCGACACAATAATAGATGTCCTGTGTGTGTGTGTGTGTGTTAGTGTGTTAGTGTATTAGTGAATGAGTGAGTGAATTTAAGAAAGAGTGCATTTAACCTCATAGCACACACACACACACACACAGTAACAGTATTGACTGACTGAATGAACCAGTCAGGCTGCTTGTTGTGTGTTCTCACTAATATTGTTGTTTGAGACTGAAAACAGCTCACTGGAAGGAGGGTCAGGCCAGCTGGACCAGTAGAATCTGTCTTCCTCACACACACACACACAGACACACAGACACACACACACACAGACAGACACACACACACACACACACACACACAGACAAACTCTTGATTACACTGTCTCACATCTGCTTTGTGTAGTCAGAGTTGATGTTGTTGATCAGAGTGATGCCCTCAAACATTCAACCTACCAGTCAGACTGCAACTGAAACCAAAATGTTTGTTTCTGATAAAGAGGTGACTTAAACCTGCAGTGTGGAACTTTTACATATAAATTAACATCTGTTACATTCAAGCCCTTGCCAAATGAGTTCACACAATGCTGATTAAGCCTGTCACAGCCAGATAAATCTCTCTGTATTTCACAGTATACCAGAGTTTTTAATCTTGTAATCAGGTTTGACATTCCAGCGCTGGCCGAATGGATGCGTACAGAGCATGTGCACTAGAGACTTCCACTGGCCGAGCCGGCTGACTTCTGGTTAGCTCTCTGCTAACTTTAATGGGGATAAAGTAATTTAATCATGCTCTTCTAGACTTTTCAAATGTTATCGGACCGAATTGATCAAATTCCGATAGGGAAATGAGTCATTTCATGGGGGCTGTGTGATGCTCAAAACAATTTATCCACCGTTTTACAGCCACAACAGTAGCAACAGAGTAGGCTACGGCGGAGCCCATGGCGTAAGCACGTGTCACCAGTGTGTTTGTAATTACTCTCACTGCCAGAGGGGGATGACAAAATTCCCGCACTCCAGCTTTAACCATGAAGTCGTGCAAACATGTCAGATCCACTGCTCTTACAACACTGCTACTCTGAAGACCCAAAACAACATGGGAAAGTAATAAAGAAATATCAGTGGTTCAGCTCATACTTGACTGAACTGACCCAAAAAAAACACATTTAAAAACATCATATGATATGATGCAGATGGAATATTTTTTTAAACTTCAGAAAGCTCCTTTAGTACTTCAGTACTTTATGTGATTGTTTTCGCGGGCTGAACAGTACTAAACATGACGAGTAAACAACAAGAAGCAGATATATAATATTCAAATGTCTTAATTATTGGCTATAGTGATGTCATGTGCCCTGCAGAGTGCTCAGACCGACATCATAATAGTTTATCGTGGTGATGGCTTGTTGATGTTTACCATTTGGTTAATGGCACAGAGACTCCAGCGTAGCACACCTTCACTACTAATCCTCTCTGAGAGGATTGACTCTGTGGCTTCGTGGTTGGGTTAAGGGCTAAAATAATAACCTGGTCAGGCTGAGGACAGGTGGTAGTACGAGAGGACGAACTGCTGTAGAAGGTCATCAACTAATCTGAATGTTTCCTTCTTAAACAACACCTGCTTCTGATCAGCGGTGTGATCTTGTTTTCAAAACTCATCGCTCAGCTGTAAACGATCCAATGGCTTCAATAAATGCAGGGAGTTCCCAAACCTAAACCAGATCATCTTTAAACCACAGACCCCCCCTCAGATAAATGTGGTCCAAAGTCTAAAGAAATATTATCTGAATATTTATTTGCTGTTTTGTATAACTTCTTCTCCAGTAGAGAGGTAACAGGAAGATATGCAGCACCTTGTGAAATCTTAATAAATCATCATCAATCATAAATGAATACTTCCTGTTACTAACTGTATTCTCCTGGTAACCCCTTATAACCTTTTCAAGGACCAGTGTTGTTTTTCAGACCAGAACTACTAGTTTACTTTTCAGGCTCTTTCTTGAATGAAAATGTGCTTTGTTCACTCTTGTTTGGTGAAGGAAGAGTTTAAAGTTAGAGTCTGGATTATATGAGACCCTCCACATGATAGAAATGCACTTTTGTAACTGTAAAAATATTTCTCATGTTAACACATCTTTCAAAGACCCAAAATACATTTATTTTACTAATATTCTTATATTATCCTGCTTTTTTTATTTTAGCCAATTTTATAATTTTTCTGTTTTGCCGAAAGCACTTTGTAATTGTTGAAAAAGCATCATACAAGTAAAGTTTATCATCATTATTATTAGCCAATTAAAACATGTTTAACATTAAAGCAAAGGAAGCGTTAGTGGCACAAGACAGTGTAAATTCCTGACAGAAGAAAGTCATTTTAAACTAATAAAACCAGATGTGGGGTTATGATGAAATGACATCTGGTTGGAGAGGCTGGTTCTGAGGAGGAGGCACTATCATTGTTTGTATTTTCAGTGATGACTGATGTTGATGACAACAGAAGCCTTTAAGCTCATAATTCTCATTTCCAACCCAGAATAGAGCGAGGAGCTGCTTAATGAAGCAAAAAGAGATCAGGGCTGGGCGAGGGCTCTCTCTCTGCCTCTCTCCAGAGACCCTTGCTTCTTATTGATCCTTGCACACTTCCTGCCGGAAGGATGAATCGACGGGAGCCTTGAGGGGGCAGGAGCTGTTTCAACCTCCTGCTCATCTATAAGCACTGTCTCTCACACATCACCTCTGTTTTAGTCCCTTACATGTCTCAATCCCTCCAATCAACCAACAACGTATCACACTGTTTCTTTTTAATTCCTCACTAGTAAAGGTCACAGTTTTCAGTCCTTCAGAGAAACTTTTCCATTTCTCCCTCTGTTCAGGCGTACAGTACAATTCGATGGCAGAGCAGGAACCCATAACGTAACACTGCACACAAACAACAAGTCATCGATCAGGAGTTCAAATATATACCATATTTAGACTTCAGAGGGGTGAGGCAGCAGCGGGTTGGGGGCTGAAAGACAAAAGGGAAGAAAAAAAACAGAGATGCTTTTGAGATGATTTCCTGTGAAAGCATCTGAAGTGGTTGAGATGGAGATTGGCCTCCTGGGGCTGTTTGAGGATCAATGTGTCAGCAGACTTTAATAAGAACTGCCCCTCACCGTCTCCTGACCAGGAAAACACAGCCAGCAATGAAGTACATAGCAAACTCTGGTTGCCTTTGAAGACGGCATCGTATCCAACATGTGGCAGAAACACCACACCTCACCTGCACCCAGCATTTGTAAAAATGTGTGAATGCATGAATAGCTCATGGGAAGTGCTGTAACCTGAATCTCCAAAGACAGAATCCCACACACGGTCCATCACTTGAACTCACTTTACACGTTTTGGTCTTTAGACCTTCATCAGGTTAAATTCTAGTCTGTATTAATTTTGCCTGATGAAAGTCTGAGGAGACGATATGTTATTAAAATGAGTTCAAGTGATGGATCGAATTTTAGATCCTACACACTCATCACTAAGACCTTATGGCATGCAGGAACTTTTTGAAATTTTGCCAGGATTGGAACAAAAATGGGAAGAATCTAAATATACCATGATGTAAAAATAGGGAATAAAACAAATTTTACTTGATAGGAGGCACTGTCTCTGACAAGAGGACTTTTCCTTCACTTATAACTAACCAGAGATGCCTCGTCCTATTGTTGGAGCTCCTCTACTCTTGCTAACTGATATTAAAAAAAAGGTATTAGACTGTTAAATACTCTTTTAGAATTTGTGGCTATGACGCTGTTTTCAATACAGCTCTCTCTCCAATTTACCTGTTGGGTCAAAAAAATGTTGCTGGAGGGGGTGTACTGGTGGCCCTGTGGTTTAGACGTGTACCATATACTGTAACCGCAACTTTCCCCCATTTGATTACAGCAGAGCACATCTAATGCATCATATGTCTGCTGTCAATCAAGACAAAAATGCCTATAAAAAGACTTTAAAAAATGTTGCTGCCCCCCACACAAGTCATGCCCTCTGTGCATTACATATATAACCTGTAACCTACAAGTTTCCCATTGAGTACATGGTTTAATTTTATGCCCCGAGACCCAGAAACTGCTACTCGTGGGCTGCACTACAACCAGGCAGATTTACTATGTGTCAATTAATTTATGGTAATTTGGTGAAATACAATTCTTTTTAGTAGTAGTTCTGTATAAGGCAGACACCACCGAGCATGTGTGGTGACGAATTTCCGCTTACAGAGCTTCGCTAATTTGTTGTGCTTCATATCACAACCTCTTGACATTGTGCTACATCGTAAATTTCTGAGAAAGTTAGTACAAAGTCAAGAGGTTGTGATATGTAGCACAACGAGCTCGCCAAGCTCTGTAAACAGAACCATGTTCCTGCACATGCACAGTGGCTTCTGCCTTACAAGGAACCACTCACCAGAGACTGAGAACATGAGTCTTTAGAGCCGTTTCTAAACAAACTAACCAAACTGACCAAACTCTTTATAATGAAGGAACATGTGATCCAGTACAACTATGTGCACAGAGGAATATAATATATCAGGCTTTGGATATACACACAGTACTTGTAAGGATCAATTCATCGTTTGCTTGCACATGGGATTTTTTTTGATCAGAAGGAACATGTGGAAAATCGCCAACCTTATCCTTTAATGATGGAAATACCTTTAAAATTCTCAGTTGCCTGTTTTGCTCACTTGTTAATGCAACCTTGCTTTAGAGGTCCATCCAACTGTGTTTACTCCACCATGAGTGAGTGCACAAGCCAGAGGAAGTAATTCTCTCTTTGTTTAACAAACACAAGTCATGCCTTTCCTGAGTGTATGTCAGGGCATTGACACAGTGTCACAGGTGTCAGTCTGTCGGCTGAGTCATACCACATTTCAACCATAACTGCTTCACAGAGGTGCTGGGAAATTAGCAGCGCTGATCCTCAGGTGACCTGCTGATGAAATGTGTTTGTGTGTGTATGAGTGTGTGTGTTTTCTGTGTCACCCTGTACCTGAGGTTGCATCTCCCCCGCTGAGCTGGCAGGAGATGATGCGTGATGTGTGCGATGATGTCATTTGAGCTACTCTGGAGCTCAGCTCAAGATAGCACAGCAAACCACACTATCAATGACACTGTAAACAACATGAGCAAGCAACAACAGGAAGGAAAGCACGTCAGTTAGTCATGTACTGTAAAGACTCTGCCAATAAACTTTATAGTGCATCTGAGAATATAATGGCCTGTTTGCAGACATATGTATTTAGATTAAAATTATTCAAAGCATCTGTTAAAACATGTTTTAAGACATATAAAAATATGAATTATTTGATTAATAATCTGTATCTGATGTGGGGTTTCCTAAGAAAGTTCTATTAACTAATTAAGAGTTCTTAAAATTACATCTAGATATTTAAAAAAACCCAGAATCTATGAAAATATCCTTTCATTTCAAAAGTTCAACTGTTGGAAACAAGATGTCTCTCAGTTCTCTGAAATTTTCAGTGTTTGTTTACTGCAGGTTTCGAGTTTCCACATCATACCCGTGTTAGTGTGTCTGTGTCTGAACCAGGAAAACAATCTAGTTGTAACATCACAAATCATGCTCATATATACACGACTTAAAGAATAGGTTCAACATTTTTCAAGTGAGTCTTAAAACAACAGTCAGGTGTCCATTTGAACACTGAAAGAGGTTTTCCACACTGTAATCATTCTTGCTGTTCATACTGGCTATCAAAAGATCCCCTTTAAATGCACTTTCAATGTCAGCGATGGAGGCCAAAATCCACAGTGTGTCCACACAGTCATTTTGTGCAAAAATGCATTTAAAAGTTGATCTGAAGCTTGTATGAGGCTTCAGCAGTCTGAGTTAGTCATATCAAGTGGATATCTGACATATTTACAGTCTTTTTAGCATCAAATTCCCTCTTTGTGTTTCCTATTTGACAGCTGCTAGATGCTGGCTCCGAAAAAATCCCTGCCTTCAATTGTCTTCCTTTCAAAAAGCATCAACTTCTCTCTAGAAACACTAAGTCAATATTTTTTTTAAATCAGTCACTATGCTCTCAGTCACTAAATTCAGGTCCTCTAATAAGTGTCCTGCTGGTCATTTCGGAAATTATTGCTCCGTTAATAAGATTTGAAGACTTATAGTAGAGTCAGACTATTCTTGCAATATTTCAGAAAATTACTTAATTACAGTCAGAGGCAGCCCCTGGAATAAGCCACATAGGCAGTCGCTTGGGGTGCCAAAAGAGGGAGGGACGCCAAATGAGTAGTACTGTTTTTTTTAACAGACAGGTGTGCTTGTATACAGCTTTTGGAAATACACACTTGTTAACCATCTTAATATTTCTCCTTTTTCCACATTTACTTGCAAAGGGTTTTTATCTGGTTTTTCAAAGCCTTACTGGTTGGTCAGTTTTCACCCGACAGCCACCAAACTTCATGTGCTACCTCAGGCAATGACACATAACACTCATTGAATGGTGCCTTGACCCCTTCTTGCCTCTTTGTCTCGATGACTGGGAGGCCTGTGTCTCGGCTGGAGGAACCATTGTTGCACTTTATTTTAGTGTGAGTTCATTTTTGAAGTTCAAGGTCTGGAGGTCCTATTGTTGCACTTTTTGGTGGCTCCAATCTAAAATCTTGCCTAGGGCACCAGCACAGTCAGGGCCGGCCCCAATTAAAATACCTGCCCTGTTAGCACAATTTAGCTAAAGTAGCTAATGTTAGCCCAAGTGTGCACTGCTCTTTGTTCCAAGTAAACCAGTGTTCTCCTCTGTCTGAGGTAGCTGGTGTGTTTCCAGAGCATGAAAGGCAACACCCCGCACTCCTTATTTGGAAGGTCCTGGTTCCAAATGAAAAAGATGATGCAGACCATAAGCAGCAATTCTGGGCTTCAAACCGACTCCAATGTAAAGCAATGGGTGACATCGTACCTCGCTACCTCCATCTTTACATGCAGTCTATGGTTCTCCTTCAGCAGATGAATGTGAAAACAGTCTTCCAGTATCAAACTCTGCACATACTGTACATCATTCTGCACAGTGAAGGTCAAACATCCAACTGAAGTAACAATAAATAAAATGCATTTTATTGTGGAAAATGACTTTTTAAAAAAGCCACTCAAATTTTATGAAACTAGAAACACTGTAAATGCATTTAGTCTGTGAATTCTATCATTTGAATATGTTAATTATTGTTTTGTCTTTGTAATGACTGCACGCTTTCATCTTTTGTCTGTGAATTAACATGATCTGAACATCACTTCCCATCACCTTCCCCAACCGAGGTGAGAGGACGATGGGGTGGGGATGTGGGGGGTCCAGCAGGGGCTGAGAGGCTGGAAACCGACTCCGTATTCAGCATCCGGATTGGCTGATCCGGCATCACGTGGGCCGAGTGATTCAGCCAGACGATGTCAGAGCAAATCAGAGTGGGGAGCATTCAGCATGGAGCCACCTGACAGAGGAGGTCTGTTTCCATAGCAACACTCATGGGGAGGAGGGGTGAGGGTGATATATGTTGGGGGGGGGCAGAGGAAATGGAGAAAGAGAGAACAGATATAGTTTTGAGTGTTAATGCGTTAAACACACATAAGTTTGTGCAGCTATCCTTGTTAGGACATTGCATTGACTTCCATTCATTGTGGACAGTCTAACTCAAACCTCAACCAGGACCTCAGAAATTACATTTTGCCTCTTTAGGACCAGGCTTTGGTCCCCATGAGGATTACTGGTCCTGATAAGGTCAGTGTTTATACCAGAAATGGTCCCACTGAGGTAACAAAAAAACACACACACACACACACACTCTTTGTATCCATGCAACAGTCCTCAGCAGTTTATGGTCTGAGCTACTTAGCGACACAAAGAGAAAAATCCTGAATGGTGTGTTAGTTCAATGAATGCACTGAATGAGATTTTCACAGCCACCGAGAAATGAATGAAGAGATGCCTCTGAATGGGAGGGATGTCTGAGAGGAAAAAAACAAAACTCATACCTGCCAAGATAAAGCCGAATTCATTCTGTTTACATAATTCCTCTCTCACTAGGACTGATCTGCAGCCCTGAACGCTCCACCAAAAAAACTGCTGGTTTCTCTTCATTCATTCAGTGCACAACATCAGAGCAATTTATTTGCATACGGCCCCAAACAAATATAGGCTACAGCTCAAAACATACAGCTGATATGTACAACTCTAATCCAAACATGCTTTATAAAACCATTTGCTCATTAAAAAAATAACCAAAAAGAAAAGTAATAACTGCCATTTATCAAGTATTCAATGAGTTTCTTAAATGTGAGAATTTGCTGCTTTTCTCTGGCTTATATCATTAATAAAATCAGTATTTTAAAAAAAATCACAAATTTTAACATTATCATTATAATTTTCTATAAATAAATGTTGTTTAAAGTCTCCTCAATAGTACTAAACCCCACTTTTACATTAATTTAATCATGCATTAATTAGTTTTATGTCTAAAAACTGTCAAATTTGAAGATATTCAGTCTAACTGGTTAAAATCTTCTTTAAAAGATACTGTAGGTTCACATTTGTCTCTCCTGCCCATGTTAACACTGAAACAGGTTTTGGTCGATGTAATTGTTCTTCCTGTCCAAAGTAGCTGTGAAAACACAAACCTAAGTAATAAGGGACAAATTCCACAACGCTTACTATGTGTAAAAATAAATTCTTATGTTCAGCTAAAGTCAATACGAGGCTCCTCTTTGTGTTACTGCAAAGACAAAAAAAACTGCCACTTTGGATGATCCACACTAGATTTGACTAATTCAGACTTCCGAAGCCTCATTTTAGCCTTGACTAAGCTTTTAGAAAGCATTTTTCAGAAGGATCTTGGATTTTGTCCCCCATCCCCCACACTGGAACTGCATTAGGAAGAGGAATGATGTCAGTGACCACTAACTCTTGAAATAAACATATCTGTATGTGAGTATTGTTTTAAGACAGACTTGGGAAATTGTGAACCTATCCTTTAAAAAACCCAACATGTGTACGTGTATATAAACTCCCTCTAAAAATCCCAGAAATATTACAGAGGAAACGACCTCAGCGCCCTCGATGGAAGCTACAGCCCTGATTGGTCGGACAAAACAAACAATTTGAAGAGGACTTTTTTCCCGATAAAACTATACATCAACTAATTTGACAGCAGATGAACTAATAATAGTTGGATGCAAACCAGTTCCTTGTTGTGATCCAAAGCCATCATTGGGGCCAATATAACAGGGATATAAGTGTGTCCCATTAAGACAGTTTATTTCTTGTACAAGGGGACACAGGAAGAAATGGTGGGCAGAGACAGACAGGAGGGACTGGAGTCAGGAAAAGTCAACTAAATAATTCATATTCATAATAAAACATAACTTTACTGCTCTCTGCTGAACCCACGGTAGAGATGAAAAATTCAGACCATGAAACAAAAATGAAATAATCCAATATTCTCCTCTTCTTTCTCCTCTACAGTCAGTCTCGCTCACTGCAGGATGACATTTGCTCCTTGGAGCAGTCTCAAGACAAACATGACATGGCAAAAAAAAACAAACAAACAAAAAAAAAAACGCTGACCCATCAGTGAGCTTTCATTAAAGAAAGCTCTCTGACCGAGGATCAGCCCATGTGAAATGACCCGTCCACTGCAGTAAAAATAACATCAAGCCATTAGGCTTACTTAAGACCTTTGTTATTCCACAGATGGAGGTTGTTAATATTTATGGAGCTGTTGATGGGCGGCTGGAGAAGCTGGGACGAAAGATGTGGAGCGAGAGAGTAAAATAAGGTGTGTGTGAGTGGTAACATTCCCAAGTTTGGGGTGAAAGGTGAATGGCACTCTGGAGGGCAGAACGAGGCTGTAATTGTGCTGAGATAGCTCCAGGTCAGTTCTGATTAATGAACAAAAAGAGACTTAAGTGTGTGTGTATATATGTGTACACATTTTTGTTACCTCATTGGGACCTTTTCCGGTATAAACACCTACCTTATTGGGACCAGTAGTCCTCATGGGGACCAAAGCCTGGTCCTAATGGGGAAAAAGGTAATTTCTGAGGTCCTGGTTAAGGTTAGGGTTAGGCTGTCCACAATGAATGGAAGTCAATGCAATGTCTAGGGTAGCTGTGTGTGTGTGTGTGTGTGTGTGTGTGTGTGTGTGTGTCTGGCTGTGGTCTGGCAGTCTCTTTAGTCTTTAATGGCTGTGAGCTGAGGTGGTCTTTAAGAGGAGGCCTCTCATGAATAATGCAGTCTAATTCGGTCATACTAAGATGCAGGCAGCTATCAGTGGGACTGCTGAGGCTCAAATCACTGATCAGCACATTCATTCCCCCTGTGTGTGTGTGTGTGTGTGTGTGTGTGTGTGTATGTGTGTGTGAGTGTTTCAGTACAGACATTAGTCAGTCCCCTCCTCTTTCTCTTGGGTCAGCTGTTAACCAGACCTTTACTCACTGAATGCTCGCTATCAGCCCACATTTGTGTCTTTATTATCATGACTTAAGTCAGGATTCAGAGAGAATATTTTATTATTACTGTTGTAACATCTAAGTAGGCTGTGAGGCTGTGAGTCAAACTCTCAGGAAAAGACCAAAACAAACCATGCTTTAGTCCGTCTCTCAATACTTTCTGACCTCTTTAAATACTGAATACTTTATTTTATAAAAGGTTTAGGAATTTCCTAAAACAGCTGGATGCTGTAGTTTTCAGCAAACCTTACTCAAATGGTAGTAAATAGTGCATTTATTTGGGGCAACAGTCCAGACAGCAAGTATTTGGACAGTTCCACATTTTTATTGCTGCTTCACCACATTCAATTTGAAATAAAATGGATACATTAAAACGTCAAGTCTGAGTTTTAATTTGAGCAGGTTTACATTATTATTGAATGAACTGTGCGCAAGATGTTTTTAACACAAGTATAATCACCCACGGCAACAGTATGGCTCATTGATGTGTTTTTAGTAATTTTTGGACAACAATGGGTACTTAAATGTATAAAACAAGAATCATATCCATCTTCTCTTTAAGGTTTCTGATATCCTCTCCTCCGGTCAGAGAGACAAGTCTCCAAAAATTAGGTGCAAAACGTTTTCATGTATCCTACGAGCAATAAATGCTCTCAATTCTAATACATTAGAATTCATCATTTATTTTTCTCATCTTTATTCGTCTTGTTGCCCTTTTCCCTGCTTTTAGTACCAGCACAGTTGTCTCATTGTGTTTTTATTGTGTTTATGTTTTTACACTGCAAAAAGGAACTTTCTCCTGTGGGACAATAAAGATCTGAACTGAACTGAACTGATGGGAGCTTTGTGGCACTGAGGAATGAGCAAGATCAGGCTTTATTTTTGGACTTTTCATGGGATTTTGTTAACAATAAGAAAACACCAGAATATCATCCAACTTATCCTTTAATGACTAAAAATTCGGCTTTACTGCAAAGTGTAAATCGATTCTTACCAACAGACTCTGTGTAAGTATTCCTGCAAAGACTGAACCCAACATTCAAGTTTAAATGTTGATGACACGAGACAAATTACTGCATAGTCTTTATTTGGAATATATCTGCAACTCAAGCCAGAAAATGATTCAATAAGTAAACATGCACAGTAATATATGTTAAAGAATATTAGGATTCACACACTCAGTAACCTTTATTGTATCACTGCTGCAATACTCTGATCTGTATGAAGTAAATGTCCAGGTATAACTGTGCTAAAGACACAAATCAAAAAACTAATTTCTTATTTAGAGATACTGCTATATTTACCAATCAATCAATTAGATCAATGAAAAGTAAACTTATGACTACTCTATGTATTGTTCCACCACCATAATCTCAACTTTTCCTCAGTGACCCACCTTCACAGTGCACTTTCCAATCAAATATAAAATCATATTGTTTATCATATCACCTTTAATCTTATATCAGCTATTTCTTAACTGATTAAATTCCCTAATTACTTTAATTCCAGTATAACTCCGAAAAAAAAAAAACAACCCAGAAAAAGACCCGAGTATTGTGGTCCCTTTGGTGCAACAAAATCTTAATTTCAATAAAGTTGTGCTACAACAGCACACACTACATAAACTATTAATGATTGCTTTTTCAGTATAGTGTTAATCTAGATGTTAATCTTTGCTAAACATATAATAATTGCAACATAATAAAAGATAAAGAAAAATAACCTATTTTGGAATCAATAAACCCTTTGATTTACAGTTAACAGCCCAAAGCTGCCCCCTAGTGGAGATGTTAGGTACCACAAGAGCAAAAGCAAAGCTACATCCTCACATGGAGCCTAAATAAGTGAAGTTAAACTTTTATCCATGCAATGTTGTTGAATGTTAAACCAGCCCCATCTCACTGGGACGTGATGACATCACTGTGGGACAGCTTAGAGGTTTTGGTCGTTCTCATGGAAACGGTGGAGATGGTCAGAGTACCTGAGAGAAAGGAGAAAGTTAAGAGCTAATTCTCGTGCATCGGGTACTTGCCAAAATGATTAAAACTGCATATTCTGTTCATACATTAAGTAAAATTTGAAACATCACTCACTTTTTGGCGCAGAAAGCCGAGCAGTCTCTGCCGATACTCTCGCTCCAAGCGGTCTTGTACAACACCTGAAAAATCCCAGTGAACAGGTCAGATCTGTTTCACTCAAACTGATGAGACAGAACCTTTAACGTTAGACCTACCAGGAAGACCAAACAATGCAGAAACAAGGTGTAGAAGAAAGCAATGGTCCTGGCCGTCTTATTGGAGAGAATCACACGTCCCTGAGAGACACAAAAAAACCCAGAAGGGTTCAACAAGAAGTTACACCAAACACGAGCAGAGTGTGTGTGTGTGAGTGTGTGTGTGTGTGTTTGTGTGTTTGTTTGAGGCTTACCAGGCTCAGAGTTGCTTTATCCCAGGGGCTGAGGCTAAGGTATCGACGTTGACGCTCCTGTAAACAAAAAACAGACTTGTAAGCCTCAACAAGAACACGCCATCCTTTAAAAGTGTGATTATTTTTTAAAAACCCAATGTTTTGGTATCTCATTCAATTATTTTTACTATTAAAAAAACAACAACAAACATTTCAGATGCTTTTTACATTTGACGAGCTGTCAGTCTGCGATGTTCAATGTATCTGATGAGTATTGAGGTGTAATTATACTCTGCGGTGCCTCTTTCACTTCTACTCCAACATTTTCAAAAAATGACTTGAAATAAAGTTCCTAAAATGAGACAGGAACTGTTGCTTTCAGCTCATTATCATCATTTGTGTGACTGCAGTAAAAAAATAGCTGCTTTCTTGAAACACATACTGGAGTCTCATCAGTCTTGTATCACAGATTATTTCTGCATGAATGTTGGTGCAAAAGTGGCGAGTCTACAAATAAGAACTTGGCCTTTGATTGAATCAAAGTATATCGTATGTCAACAAGATGACACATCAACCACGTTTGTTCAGTTATCAGAATGAGAAAATAAAACAACAGCAAACAGCAAAAATGGACCCAAAAATAGCGGCAAGGATTTTCATTTGATGTTGTGTGTGTGTGTGTGTGTGTGTGTGTGTGTGTGTGTGTGTAGTGAAGGTGTGTGTCTTGTACCTTCTTGCTGAAGGAAGCGAATGGATCCAGTCTCTCTTCGTACTGAGAGGAGTAACGCATCACTGTGTCGTCACTACCTCCAGCCTGCAGCACAAAGAAAAAACAGAAGAGTCATCAGACAGATCTGACTAAGGCTTCAGTTTCCATCACCCATTCATTCATTCAGTCTTTCACACATAGACGCACTCTTCCAGGGTAGCTCTGCAGGAATTTGATTTTCTCGTAGAGTTTGATGTTGTCTGCTCTCAGGCTGTCCAGCTCGTTCTGCAGAGCCTGCATGGTCTGCTGCATGGAGCGATTCTCCTGCAGGGGACAGAGGAAACAAATGGATTAGTTCTCCCAAAGAAAGACACAGCAATATGTGTATATGCACGTCTGTGTGTGTGTGTGTGTATATGTGTGTGTGTGTGTAAGAGAGAGATCGTGACTCACAGCTTCCAGCTCCTGGTTGCGGGAGCGGAACCTCTCCCTTTGGCTGGAGATGATGGAGAGCAGAGAGTCCATCTGGCCCTGAGGCAGCTCAGGATGGGGGCTCAAGCCTGAACCTGGAAAAGACACAGACATTAAAGATAAAACAACACTTTAATGACTTTAAGATGCATGTTTAAAGATATATACTTCAGACATTCAGTACTAAAATTTGGGGGTATTACATTTTTTAAAATCAGTCTTTTGAGAACAGGAAGTGTCAGTCTAACTCTAGTGAACACCTCACTGACTGCAACACTTCAGCAAAGAAACACTTAAACCCGTCTAATCAGGCTAGTTTGAAGTATCTAAACAGACAAACCCCCTGCGGAGCCTCCTCTCAGCAGGTTTACTCCATTTCAATTAGAGAAGTTGTGCTGTCAGCAAGTCAGACTTCAGTATTTTCACTGTTGTGTCAGTGAGGACTGACACTGTATTTATGTGCTATCACCTCCTTCAGAACAAAGACTTTCCAACGTTGAAATTTCACACGAGCGTCAAAGCTGAATTCAAGGGGTTTGTCTTAGTTTTAAGAGTTATTATACAGTGAGAGCTTAAGAGGGACAAAATTGAGATGTGGATAAAATTATATTGAATATGAATATTTAGCTTTTTGAAAGAAATACACAATAAAGAAATACATAATCTTTTTCAGGACAGAACGTTTATCATCTGTTTTGTCTTCATATTTTGTTTGATATGTTTCAGACACTTTGTGTGAATGTACATTTATTGTTAAACATGAAAACATTTTTTCTTAATCAGCTTCTTCTTCTGCCAAAAATGAATAATTTTGGTTATTTCACGTAAAATTACTTAATTTCTGCTTGTGTCCTTGCCTTTCTCACTGGTTTGAAGGGGCTGTTTGTTTGCTTATGTTACCAGTTCAGAGTCAAATCTGACCAAACCACATCCACACAGTCACTGAGTTTTCACTGTTAATCTCTTAATTAACAAGAACTAAGACTGTTTTCCCCAAACTTTTATTGTTATTGCTATTATTTAGTTAGGAATATTCAAAGTTATAAATAAATACTTAGGGAGTGTACGAAAATTATTAAGGAGTTCAGAAAAGGGGGCCAGTTATGCTGAGGGGAGGGGGGTAGTCACTATCCCACAGCTGCTCCCACCTTCGCTTTATTCTACATCTTAGCAGAAAGCAGAACAGCACATTAAGTGTGCCAAAAAAATTATGAATGCTTCATATAAAAAGGTGACAGCGACACCTCTTGGTTCAAAAATAATGGACGGCTGGAATAAATGGTTAAAAAAAAGACATAATTTTGTTATGTTTGCTGTAATTTTGGTAATAGTTAATTCCACTTGTATTGTGTGAATTGGAGGAATGTGTGAAAATTATTATTCCATTAACATGTAAGGTTTAAATTGTAGTACATTATTTTAAATTCTCTGTATAGTTGCTCTAATTTATTATCTTATATTATTTATTATACTTTGTTTTATTGTTGGGTGAAGATGTTTTTCTCTTAATAACAACAAAAGAGTTAAACATCATGTTCAGCTCTCCTCCCCGCCCACATAATTTTCAAACACTCCCTTAATTTGTGTTCAGGGGCTTTAAAATTCATACAATGACTTGTTCAACCTTTTAAATTCAGGGACGTACCAGCAAACATTGCAGTGGCCTCTTTGATCGGTTCTGGGATGTTCCCAATGTTGCCGACCTCGGACCCGTCTGCGTCTGGGCGAGGCACAGAGGACATGGCCTGGATGGTGCTCAAGTCGTGCTCCAGCTTCAGGATGAGCTCCTTCTGCTCCGCACTGGTCCGCACCGCAGCTGAAAACTCCACCTGCAGCTCCGTGTAGCGGCCTGTCGAGGAGGGCAGAGAGGAAAAGATAAAAGATTATTTCTTCCCATTCGGATTTCTCATTTGTCTTCTGATTTATTTAGGTTTATAGTTCTCCAAAAGACTCACCTGTGGCAGCTGTAAATGGTAGAAGCAGTCCAATATCCACAAACATCTCTGAAAACCCCTTTTAGATTCCCTTTTGTGCCCCACATTCCTACTTTCTGAGCCTTTCCTGGTTTTCTAACCACCTCAACAGATCTCTTTCTCTGAGAATACTTATTCCACAGTACAATCCATGTGTTCAACAAAACACGTTTCCAACAAGACATTTTAAAAAAAAAACTACCACAGCACACTTTTAGTATTTGTATAAAAGAGATTTACTTCAATTATCACACCTAGGGTGCATGTGAATAATAATGATGATGAATCAAATGTCAATCATAACAAATACATTGTGAACGTTTCATACAGTGATATTGCTTTTCAATGTTGTAGAAGGGACTGTTTTACAGTGCTGAGAACAAACAACATGATACGTTTAGTAAATAGAAAGATAAAGAAACAATGATACATGAGGAAAAACGAAAGGGAGGGAGACCCCAAAGGAGAATAAAAGCATCTCAGGAGTGACAGAAGTGCTTGGGGGGAGGGGGGAAACAACTTTCAAAAAGCATCTTAACCATCCCTTTACAGTCATGCAGCCTTTTGTACTACAACACACACACACGTATGCGCACACACACACTCACAAAAGAAGCAGTGGGAGAAGTTATGAGAGTTATTACTTCCACGTTGTTGATGACAGGTTGGAAAATCATCTAAAAACACTCTGAACTTGCTAAAGTCTCAACAAGCATCTTAAAGCTTTCCAAAGCGGGGGGTGTGAAGATCTCCCCGGGTCATTTGGTTGTCAGACTACACTGTGGTTTAAGCTATGGGTGAACTGAAGCGACGACACTAGGTAGCAACATACGGAAAAACTGTCAGCAACCTTTTTCAACAGAGGTGGATAACTACTTCACTATTTGGCTTTTTGCTTCCTCTTTTAAGTCTTGCGAGCATCGTTGAAATGTTTATTGTTCCAGAGTTGATCTCTGGGTGTTAATTGTACAGTTAAGCGTGAAAAAAAAAAAAAAAAATCGAGAAGATATACGAAGAAATGGCTTAAGACTTAAAATATGCTGAAGCCAATGTGAGAGGTGATTGAAAAAAAACAAAACAACAAAAAGCACGCAAGTAAAGTGGAGGGGATGGGGTGAGGGGGTTTAAAGGATGAGTGTATTGTGCTGTATTGTGTGTGTATGTACTACTGAGTGTGCTATGCATACAGCACCACTGATTCGGAAAGTGTTTCCTTACAAAACCCACTTCATAAGATATATTCTAAAAGTATTACAAAAAACATCTGAGGTTTTTCTTTCTTTCTTTCTTTTTTTTTTTTTTTTTTCCTGAATATGGTGACCAGTGCTGCTGTTCGGGCTTCCATTACAACTAATGTGTCAAATGAATAACCACTACTTCAACAGATCATACAGTAAAGCTTTACGACTTCAGAAAACATGATATGATATACAGCATCTGTTACACCTTTACAATGTTATTCAACAGTGTATAGAATCATCTGATTTAAATTTGTAGAAAAATATCTGTGGATCATGGAAAAGTCCTGAATCGTCCCTTCTCTCCTCCTGCCTTCAAACAAAAGCATACTGTGACAATAGTGAATCAATAGCTACTTGATCGACTGTATTTACACGTCTCTTTTCCAAATAACCATTAGAATTGGCACACGTCATATCAATACCTGTAGTGCCGTTATTAATGTCACAGCAAACCTGACACAAACAGAAAAATACAAAATGCCCTATGAATAAATTCAGTGTTATTACAGTGTACGCTGTTTCTGCATGCTTCCTCCTTCATTCAATGCTCTGGCCTTTCGCTGCTAGTAAGGTATGTACAACGTAAGAAATGCATTGTGGGAAAACATCTGTCTGAAATAAGACCCGGACCCAAACACGTCTGCAGGTCAGTCATAAGAATACACAAGTTCGTTCTCTCGCCTTTTTTTTTTTTCCTTTTTTTTTTTTTCTTCCTCTTTTTACTGTTTCACTGCACTCCAGCGATTAAACAGTATACAACCCTCTCCAGAGAGCTGAGAATAAGTCGACTTTTAAGTACCAACATGAGGTGTATGAGAAATAAATTTTGGATCAGGATGTGGGACATATTATGAAGAAATCAGGTGAAATCGTCAACATCTAATGACATCACTAGTTTGGTGCCCTGCTTGGCAGTTAAAGGCACAAATCTGATGATCTCACATGGTTTAGGTGAGTTGATGGATCTGGCTATAAAATGGCTAATGGGTTAAGTGCTTATACTTTACAGTAGCTATTCATCACCATAAAACATACTGTGGTCGTCCAGTCCAAGCAGTCCAAAAGAAGATGATAGGCCTTCAGTATTCTGCAGAGAGACAGATGTTTTACATCAGTCGTCCACAGGAAGAGCCAATGTTGGAGGAATTTTACAATTGCTAGATACATTAGAAAATCCAATTTTAACTAATGAATCTTAATGCAGTGCAATGAGGTTATCAGTATTTTTTGACAGGCTGCCAATATATCTGGATGTACATTCAAGGGAAAGGGGAGGCTTAAGGATGGACTGGATTTCGGATAGAAACCAAAACAGGTGGTTACTAATAATATCTACAACTGTACAGGACAATGGCCCGTTCTGTTCACACAGTTATCTGCAGTTTGAAATACGGGGCTTGCTGTATAAGAATACAGCTTATCATGTAGAAAACATGGGTATAGCTATCTTATGCTTGAATTTTAGTGTTAGCATGCAGATGAGAGTCTGTGCTTGGTTCACAACCACTTTTAAAAAAGGCATACATGTCCCAGGATCCCGGGATCGTACTCGTGTTGTAGTGTTTGCAGACCCTGTCCTAGGTTAAGTCTTCAAAAAAGATCCTAATAAGTGCTTTGTTATGGACTGCTATAGAAATTCTGCATAATCATAGGCTGGCTATCTGTTCAATCTGGCATAGCACACCTGCTAGCTGGTACACTTCTCTAATCTCAATTTGGCAGATATGACCTCTGTCAAGTTAACATGTATTCTCACGTTTTAGGTAATTTCATTTGACCTATTTGACAAAGTGTATACATTTGGACCTGATAATTATGTTAATGTGATTAACGAGTGGGCGAACTCTATCTAAAAGAAGCTGCATGCCCTGCCGAGCGTTAGTGTTGGGCTTGCCCAAGAAACAGCCGAACAAAAAAACAAAACAAAACAAAACAAAAAAAAAAAACATTATTGGAGATAGAAAACAGGAAAAGAGATATGCTATCATATATTCACTGATCTTGATATGTCCTTTGATTCTCTAGCTAGCAATTTAAGAGCATAACTGTTGTGGTAAAAGCTTTATGCTTACGGGAGCATGAACTGTAGCAAACACATTTTTCAAAGCTATTGAAATGACACTAAACTTTAGGATTCATGAATATACAAACAAATGAGAACTAGTACATCTTTGTAAATATTAACCAATACTGCCGGCAGTCTATACGTCTAATAAAAATGTTACTTGCCCTCAGGAACAGTATAATCCCTTAAAAAATAGACAACTCAAATGATAAGACATTAAATGAAAAATACAGCACCTATAAATAAGCAGAATAAAAACCAAACTATAAATGCAAAATAGCAATAAAACCAAGCTACAGTAAATCATAGTATTACACTACTTTGTGAGAAGATTAATGTAATGGTAACGCATCAAACAGCTTAAAAAGAAGGGTGTCAGTTGTGCACTAGTAGTGTGTGCAAGTAGATACGAAATATGACCCCACTCATTGGAAACACTGAACACTCCTCAATCGCACACGCTTTGTGCACACGCATGTATTGACTGGCATGCGTGTACATGCACCCACGCAAACACACACACACACACACACACACATACACACAAACACATACACACACACAAAGGGGAGGCAGTGGGCTGACAGGCACTGAGGGCTTGTGTGGGACAGGGAGGAAGTGATATGCCTTATAATTTGTAGTGTATACAGTAGAATTCAATGCAAAAGACTTACATCCCTGGATACAGGATAGACTGGAGGAGAGTGGTAACTACTCACACCAGGGTTGGGGTGAATTCACTTTCATGGCGATCAACAGGAAGTACAGATTAATCAAATACTGTACATTGCAATTCATTCGCCCTTTTTTTTCTCCTTTTTTTTTTTTTAAAGTCATGAATTTAATCAATTTAATCTTTAATTTAATTCAGAGTGAATTGACCTCGACCCTGACTTACATGCAGGCAAATACAAATGCACACAAGACACACAAACACACACACACACACACACACACGCACACACACAGACAAACATACATACATACACACACACACTCTTCCTGATTTGGCCTATAAAAAGATGTGTGTTTGTGAACAGAGAAAATTAGTCGGTGGTGCAGACACACACACCCAGCAGGTCCAGTGCCGGGTAAAGCTGTGACGTGCACAACCTAAAAACAACAAGAGACACGTATAGTATCACCATGTCAGACAGCTACAGTACTACGTGAATTCATTGTATCGTATTTCAACAATGCAACATTATTCCATTCTAATTCGTTTTTTTTTTTTTTAAACAGTAACTCGTTATTCTTTTATTTTCTGTTCTTATTTTGTACTAATTAAAAATGCTTCCTAAAATTCCCTATTTTGTACTCTTTAGAGTCATTAGACTGTGCAATCTCTTATTGGCAACCAAATTGCAATATCAAAAAAAGAGATCATCCTTCATCCTTAAAAGAAGGGTTTAAGGAGGCAAAAAGAGGGTTCCTTCCTTCCTTCCTCTTCAGATGAGTGCGTGTGTTTGTGAGGAATTAAGAGATCCTTCTGGCCATCACATGGCTGTCAGCAGGATAGGATATGGGACACAACAGGTCAAAGTTTATCTTTCTTACATCAGTAACCATGGCAGCTCAGCCGGCAGGCCTTCCACTACCCTCTTAAGAGTGTAGGAGTGAGATAAAAAGAAAACATGCTGCCATTGAGAAGAGAACATACACACACACCACTTTAGGTGTGTATAATAAACACACACACACACACACACACACACACACACACACTCACAGGTGCACACTGACACAACCCCTAACATACAAACACGCACACACACACGCAGTGAGTGAAAAAGGCAAAGGGTTTGTAACAGTCACTCTACAGTGTGAAAAATGAGGCGTCTCACTGAGTGAGGGGAGGTTTGTGGACACTTGGGAGGTGAGAAGAAGAGCGGAAAAAATCTCCTTTAAGAAAGTGAGAGTTCTTGTAAGAGAGTTCCTGTCTCTATCTATCATCTATCAGTGTCTATCACTGTGACAGCTGCTGTGTCAGGCCTTGCCTGTGTTACTGAGTCCAGGTTTCAACCCCAGCTGTGGGTCAGACCCCAGCTCAGGACTAACCAGTCTGGTGCACCAGTGGCTGGTGATAGGGGGAGGTACAGCAGGGCCGGAGGCCAGCAGGACGGCTAAGTGCTTTTCTCAGTACAAAAACAAAACTCAGTTAAAAAAAAAGGAGAGACACTTAAGTTCTCTTATTTTGTTCTTCTAGGTATTCAGTAAATCTTCTTTTAAGGGTTTTGCCAACCACTCTTTGTTTCTTTCCTCTTTTCGGAAAGCTTCTATGTAATAAAAATGGCTGCTGAGCTTGACTTTGGCTGTGTCCACTCTCCAACTGGAACAGAGCAGGAGGGGTCCAAGGTTAGAGGTCGTGAGGTTATGAGACGAGAGGGATGAAGGATGGTCAGGAGGAGCTAGAACTCCCACTCTGAGGGATCCTCTTTGCTGGCAGCCTTCTCCAGCCTGTGGATGATGTTATTGAGATTGGCTGCCTTCTTCTTGCGCAGATTGTTGTCCCTGGGGTTTCTGGCAGGGCCAGAGGATGGGATGTTAGTACTAGAGGCAGAGCTACTGGAGGATGCCTCTGTGAGGCTGAAGAGCCCCAGTCCTCCCTGTCCACAGCTGGAGCCTGGCCCGGCTAAGCCTGAGGTGGTGCAGTCTATCTGAGCAGGGGAGTTATTAGAGCCCCCTGCCTCAGACTCAGCCTCCATGTCGTGGTCTTTGCATGCCCCTCTGTGATCCTCCAGGCCGATGCCCAGTCCCTGGCGTGTCTCCACTGTGCCCTCAGATTCTGTCCCATCACAGCTGTCCCCCTCTCCTGATTTGGACCCGCGGAGAGAAGGGGAGCCCCCCTCACTGCCAGGTCCTAGCCCTCCAGCTGCCTGGATCTCCTCTATGAAGAGCTCTCGCCGGATACGTGACCTAGTAGAGACACATGAGTTCAGTCACGCTACTCAAATCCTGAAATTCAATTTGTCAGAAATAACACGTCCTGAACACTGGAAATACTGTGCACTGCTGTCCTTTCAAGAGGAACAGGCTGGTAACTGAAGGCCATGCAGGTTGTGGTACTTTTTAAGCTATTTAACAATACAACAAGATTTGTCAAATGCAAAAATATACTCGGGTAGGAATTTAACACAATTAAGTTATTAACTGCAACAAAGACAAAGCTATGTTTATATAGAAATAGAACTGCTGTCATGTAAATTAGACTGACATAAATGACATGAAATCTCCTTTGAAGAACAGTTAAGTCCTGTCCCACTCTACTTGGAAAGCAAACACTAGAGGGCAATAAGTAAATATAATTGTGTCATTTTTTCCCCAAATGCTGACCTATAATTATGGAACCAGTTGATGACAGTACTGGTCTTCAGGTTGAGCTGGGAGGCCAGCTCCTCAATGGTTTTCGGGGAGGGATAGGGCTTCTGCTGGTACGCCCTTTTCAGGGCCTCCTTTTCCTCGGGGCCCAACACCACCCTGGGCTTCTTCAGATGCTGCTGTCCCGGGCTCTGTGAGCCCTGGACGTAATCTGGCCCCACTAAGCCCGCGTCCACAGAATGGTTATCACTCAAGGAGCTCAGCCGCCTCTTCATGTAAGCTGAACAGTCACACAAAAACAAGAGGGTCAGTAGAAAACACATTTAAGTAATAAACAAGTATTGGGAATTTCAATAATAATATTATATATGTAACAGACATTAGAATATCCTATTTTAGTCATTTGTTTAAACTTAATGTAGGAAACATAGGCTGGTATCTTCCTGGATGTGCATGCAATATGTCAAGCAATATTTAAATATATAAAGTAGAACTAATGAAGCCCAAACAGCCATTATGGACCATCTGATTGGACTGTTTTAGAAATTTTTATTGACATTCTTTGCAGGGGGTGTCTATATTTTTTATTTTTATTTTTTTTAAAATCAGCATCAACACTGTGTGCTGGGCTCAATTTCAGTGCTTAGCAGACTTTAGGTGGTAAACCTGTAGTTCACAAAAAGTTTAAAGGCGTGGGCCAGAGTGTCTTTGTCAGCAGATCATCATCACAATGAATATTTTATCTCTGAAAAAATGCATGCCAACTGGAAATGTTTAGTGTTAATGATGGTGCATCAGACACTGTTGTGAAAAAAAGAATCCTGTCAGCATCAGTATCTGACACTAGGGGGTGCTATTGCGTTTCTCACAAATTCTAACAATGAAAGCATCTCTTCCATTTTATAGCAAACAAGTAGCACCATTCACTTCAGGCACCAGCGGCTGAAAATGAACAGCTCATGGCAGCTATGCATTGAGGTTGACATTTTCTCAACCCCAATACATGCTGCCAGATATATTAGTGTTGCAGGGGGGAAAAAAACCCTCAGAGCAAGGTTAGACCACTCTGAAAGTTGTGTGCTACCTCCCAGGCTTGTACCACAAGGGTGAGAGGTCAAATGTGGTTACTCTAGACTAGGTCCATGTCTTTCCTCTGGGCTCTGCTGTTGGCCTGGACTATTCCCAGTTGCTATTTGGATGCATTACTTTGGGGTCAATAATCTAAAATGAAGTTGAACAGAGAGTAACCCCACACGTCCACCCCCCAAACACACTGGCGTGAGGTCAGTTATGTTTTTCGCCCTTGTGTGTAGTTTGCGCTATCAGGAGGGTAAACTGATCCTGGATGCTTGTGCCTACTGGCAGGCTCAAATATGTGTATCCTGTCTCCACAGAAAGGGGGCTTCAAGTGGGCAGTCAGGGGGTCGCTGAGGCCACTAGGAGGCCTCTTGGCTTTGCTGATTCTCGAACGCATCATGCGAACAGAAGGAGAAATCAGAATGATGGAGTGATAGAGTGCGCTATGGGCGAACAAATGATAAAAATACAAGCTTATAGACACTGATGATTATTATGATGATGACGATGATGAAGAGGAGTGCTGATGACTGTGAGTAAGCAGGCCCCCGGCAGTCCCATAGCTGTCACATCTAATGCAGTATGTGATGTCTGCAGTCCTGATTGGTACTGACATCACACCAAGATGACTGTGATCTGCACAACATGCTCTGCTGTCCTGCACAAAGGATATTGTGTGTGCAGATGTGCATGTGTAATTCAAAGGCTGCTGCTTGTGTTTTTATATGAGTGTATTCATAAAATAAATGCATGCTTAAGCACATGACATGAAGGTTTTTCTGTCAGTCTTTTGTTTATTATTTCTGACGGCATGCTGGTCTATACGGAGTGTGCGTTTATTTCTCCTCATTGAGCTTTGAACTACACACCTTTCTTCTCCAAGCGTTTCATATCCATGAGTTTCTCCACACTGTGTGGGTCTTGGAGCCAGAGCTGCATGCGGACGAAGGGCTCCCTGCCCTTCAGGCTGAGCTTGTGCCAGGGTTTGGGCCTGGCCAGCAGGTCTGAGACAGAACCCTGAGTCAGACCCAGGATAGTCTCCCCAAACAAACGTTGACCTGATTAGGAGAGAAGACAAGAGTAACGGTCATTTCAGACAAGTGATTCATTGGTTGAGTCAAAGTTACAACAAATAAATCAATAAAGAGGGCACAGGAAAGGGAAAGAGCAACCAAACTGCACATTTCTACCTTTCTTACCAAGGTTATTATCAGTCAGCACCTCCTTAACCTTCTTGGTGATGGCGTAAGTATCAAGCTCAGGAGACATTGCAACCATCTCCTGGATGCTGAGACCCGAGTGACCAGGTAGAGGCAGCGGGGTGCCGGGCTGAGACTCCCCACCTGAGGGATCCTCAGACGGAGGTTTGAGACTGGAGGACTGTGAAGCCAGCGGATCGCCTGTTAGACCGTTGACAGACTCCTCAGCTGAACTGAGGGGTGACTCTGGAGCGGGGCTGCAGCTTGCTGATGTCTTGGGAGTACCCTCTGCTTGAGGAGAACAGACAGGGCGGGTAAGATCATGTAGGTTAGGAGACATGTTACTATGTAAGAAAACAAGAGTTTCATCTCCTCTCCCTGCTGGCTTTGGGAGGGACTTCAGTCATACTACATCAACTAATTTAATTCCTGTTAAACAAACAGCAAAGGTGCTTAAGTTTTCAGTTTGAAGCTTTTTTGGCTTCCTCCTCCTATTCCTTCATCTCCCTGTCTCTGTCTGTGTAGTACTGTTGTGCAGCTCAGCAGGCTGGAAGAGAGCAGTCATGAGGAGCTGTCAGTGTACATTAGCTGCTGTTTACACCCCCAGAGAGAAAGAGAGACACGCACACGCACGCACACACAAACACACACACACACAGAGCTGCCATCTGGCGCTGCAACACTAACTTGTCTATGACATGACAAACCAGCAGCTTGCTGGCTGACACTGCCACAGCACTGGGGATGGGGGGATGGTGGGAGGAGTAGGGATTGGGGGGGTGGGGGCTGGGGTAAGAGGAAGGGAGGGAGGGGAGGGGTGAGTGACAGACTGACAGTAACAACTAGCCACTAGCTCTAATCAGGCTTTCAGAGTAATGCTCTAGCCCAAGGAGCCTGGTTGTGTGAATCCATATACTTGATGTGCTGAAGTGCGTATGTGCATGTGATTTGTTTACCTTGGTTCTGAGCTTGCTGGATGTGTGAGTTTTGCCCCTGGTCTCCATTGAGCCATGGCTGCATGCGGAGGTATGGCTCCCTGCTCCTCTGGTTCAGCTTGTTCCACGGTTTGTGTCGAGACAGACTATCACTCAATATTCCCTAAAACACACATCAGGAGAATAGGTCAGACATGCGACTGCTGTAGAGTGAAAACACAGTAATAAAAGCAGAAAAGGGGGCAGATAAACTGCACACAAAAGCTTTTGGTTTAGCTTCCCCTCACCTCTTTGGAGTCCTCCAGGTTGTGGTTCTCCTCTCCTATCTGGTTGGATACGCTCCTGCGAGGGTCTGTATGCATGTTGCTCCACCACTGCTCTCTCCAGTAACCCACTCCTCCAGCGCTTCCAGAGCGGCCCAGCCCCTCGGAGCTCCGACTCAGCCTTAGAGCTCCGTCAGCCGACAAGTCGATCCCTGAAGAAGCCCTGCCCTCTCTCTTCACGCTGGAGCTGAAGTCCAGGACTGGAGACGGGGAGGAGGGGGAGGACAAGAGGGAGCTGGGAGGCTTCTTGAGGGAGAGTGCCAAGGGGTTGTAAGGGGGGAGGGGAGCGGTGAGCGGAGAGCTCAGGAGGTCCCTCTGAGATAGTGATGCTATAGAGGACGAAGATGAAGAAGCTTTGAGGATGGGCTCCAGTGCAGCTTGTTGGGCCTCCATCTCTCTCCTAGCTTGCTCTAGGATGGAGCGGATAGCCTCATCTGATCCGCTGCCCCCTCCGCCTCCGCCTCCTACTCCGCCTCCACCCCCTCCTTTCAATCCCGCATATGAGGGTTGAGCGTGGGACAAGTCTGTTGAGGGAGGAGAAAAAGGGCCGTCATGAGAGACACCGACAAACACACAGCCACAATACATCATCTTCACAGCCTTGAGTCCCCTGGAGATGAGAGATTTACACTCACCAGCTTTCTGCACCTGCAGCTCTCTTTTGGCCTGCTCCAGAATGGACTTGATAGCCTCATCTGAACCTGCCTCTGGGGTGCGGACACGGGCAGTAATGTTACCTGGAAGGAGAGAAAGAGGGAAAGGGAGGAGATGAAATATTTCGTCAGATTAAAAAGCAGAGCAGGTAAAGAGAACAATAACGGAGCCTATAAAGGACATCAGATAATTACACCATAGCACAGCACAAAAAACAACATTCCCAACACTGAGCTACAAGGCAACTACACTGAAGGGACTGTCATAATTTCTCTGGTCCCTTTGGAGCTCACACATGCACACATGCTACAGGGTTCATACAGTAAACGTTCCCTAAATAAACATGCTGGCTTTTCCTTTGACGCAAGTCACTGTAACTGTGCGGTTACCTTCAAGGCACATTTATATCTGCGTGCTTGCCCGCAAATTAATAAACGCCACACACACACACACACACGCACACACACACACCATAGATACAGTTCACCCCGACACAAACATGCCACACAGACAGAACGTGCTAGAATCTCTGTGTGTGAAGGGGACAGACCTGTGTGTGAAGCTGTATTGGAGAGGGCTCTCCGCTTCGGAACATCCTGAAACATTCGGCTAAGCTGGGGCTGGCCTGAGCCCTCTGTTAAAAACAATATACCACACACTATGTTACAGCACTTGTGTGTTTTTGTTTTTTTTATATAGCTAGACTATATGGTGCTCTATAATGCTCTGCAAATATATGGAATGCGTGGATACTTCCATCCAAAGCACATTATGGTACAATAAATACATTGATCTTCACCATCTGTGGCCCCAGTAGGAATCAAACCTCTAGCTCTAACAGGAATATTAAACTACAACTAAGACAGAGTAGTGTGGGATAAATTATTTAAAAGTACGTATTAAAAAAGGAACATACCAACTACAGCCTTATTTTTAACACTGTGTCTAGGACTACATGGTAGACTTTTTGTGTACCACTGAGACCACCTTCAATCAGAAATGTCCTGATGCGTTAACAAAAGCAGGCCCAAGCTAATCGAATCTACCCGTAGTTAACAGTACCCCTGCCTTCCTCCTAGTTCCCACCGATCAATACTATTGATGTGTGAAAGGTTTCTGTATTGACCACGATAGCTAGGAGAGGCTCTTGGGATCAGTGCGTGACTAGGAACTCACTCAAAACACACAGGTGTGGCACAGGATGGGAGTTAGGAAAGAGAAAGAAAAATAAAAAGCTAGTCCATATTGACAAGCTAATCAATGGCTCTGTGCAGGGCTGTTCACATACACACACATGCTAGACACACACACACACACACACTCACGCACGCACGCACAGACACACTGAAGATACACAAACTCACCTCTTTGCCGTCCCTGGATGCTGCGCAGCGCTAGGATGTTCTGCTCATCGGCGAGGAACTGCCTCATCTTGTGGAAAGGCTCCTTCCCTCGGATGGTTAGCTTGTTCCACGGCTTTGGTCTGGCCAGGATCTCACTGACCGAACCCTGGGACAGTCCCAGCACATAGTGGCCAAACACACGCTGACCAATGTTGTGCTTGATCAGCTGCTCTTTCACCTGTCGGGCAATCTCTGCCGTGTCCATGTCCTCCCCGTCCAAAACGCTTCCTGTGGTAGCATCAGAGTGGCTGGGTGACGGGGACGGGGCGCTGCCAGCTGTGCTGCTCCCATTAACAGGAGCCATATCTGGGCTGGCTGGAGGTGGCTGCGGGCTGCTGGCTGCCAGAGGGATAGCAGCAGACCCAGAGCCAGGGGTGGAGGTAGGGATGGAGCTGAGGGTTGGAGTGAAGGGGGTGAACAGTAGAGCCCCACTGGGGATTCCAGACGACTCCTGCAAGGCTTTGGAGTAGAAGGTCTGGAGCAGCTGCCGCTGGATCAAGGAGTTCAAAGCCATCTTACCACCCACCAGAGGGAACACAGGGGAGTAGAAGTCCTGTCCAATGCCCGTAGGAGTGAAAGGGTGCGTTTCGCTGCTGCTGGTGGTGGTGGTGGTGGTGGCAGTGTTGAGGGGATCCGTATAAGTGCGAGACAGGGGGAGCTGGGAGGAGGAAGGAAGAGAGGGAGGGGGAGGAGGGGGTGAAGAAGAGGGGTCGCTGGGCATGGTCTCCTCCTTCGGTGTGGACTCTTCTGTCCCTTTTTGACCGGCTGGCCCTACAAGAAAGGTCAAAACACACCATGCATTATGGGGGAGTCAACAAAAAAGGGGTTCCAAAAAGAGAGAGAAAAAAAATAAACAAAAGTTGAAAGTTATCTTAATCAAGTCTTTTTCCAAATTAGTGAACTTTGTTTTCCTTTTTTGCCAACCCCCCCAGACAAAATGCCCATGCATTTGTGATTTCAACCTTTCTTGTAAGCCACAGCCTGGAAGAAAAAAGGACAAACAAAACAATTGACACTGTGCCACTTAGGCAGATTAGCTTGGCCCAGGGCTCAGTCTCTCTCTCTTGCAGGCAAAGTGGAAGTAACTGGACAAAATGATGTCCATAGATAGCCAATACACCATGTGAGTCCTCCTCCATGCTGCTGCAGTGAATTCCTAAACACTGCTTTATTCCATTATTCCATTGTAGATGCAGTACCATAGTCTTTAGTTCATAAAAAATACATCCAGGAAAAAATGAAGAAATAAAACTCAAACATTGCTTATGGCTGAACAGAAAACAGATGCATGTCACCAAAAACAGACTGTACAGCTCTGCTGACTCTGAGTAAAGGCCTAGTTTCACTTCTTTCCCGCATAGAAACTTGGACTGATTAAATTTGTACATTCACCAAAACAAATATAGATAGAAACTATATTTTTTTTCAGTCTTGTAACTACCAGAATCCATCTTGATGATAAGCGCTGCGAGAAATAGTATTCTAATGCATAACCATTGAGACTTAACATGATTGAGTAAGACAGTAAGCTCCCCTTACTGTGAATGTTAATCAATTCAAAGCTATTCAGCTATTCAAGCCTAAAGCCATGACATTTCAAACCCATAAACACTGTTGCAGAGGGCAGGAGTCCTGATGTAGGGGGCATAGTATGGTGTCCTCATTTTTTTGTACTGCAACTTTGTTCCTGTTCAGGTTGACCTCCTGCTGAGGTATTCAAAGACACCACAGATGCCGTCCTTTCTTCTCCATGAGGACTAAAGCAACAATATTTCTGTTACATTTGCATTTTCAAACCATTTTCATTGAGGTCCCTGTATTGCAAATCACTTCAAAAACATGTGTAAATGGTTAAGTATTCTCAGAGAAAAATAATCTATATGCATGTATGTCCCCATGCATATCTATGCAATCTCTACATTGCTATCCCTGCACGGTCTTACCTGCAGCTGAGCCCTCATCTAGCCTCCCATGAATATTGGACTCAACCTCTAGGGGGCTTTTTCCCCCACTTTTTTTTGTTATGACTGAAGGTTTTATGAAGGCAGAGCCGGATCTGGCCAATGTCGATGAACCCAGCCCTTATTAAAACCTTACATTTCAGGCAGACTTACCGCTGAGCTCAGTGTTGGAGATGCGCAGAGCGGCGCTCTCAGATTGTAGACTACGGTTCCTCTCCAGCAGCAGCACCTCCAGAGGTTTAGATGAATCCTGATTGAGTGATGGAGGGGGCAGGTGGAGAAATAGAACAGAAATTAAAACAAGATTTTATGTCTCTGCCTCCCTGTTTCAATGTTAATTTTCATTGTTCTTATTGTATAATTTTGTTTAATCAATTACTTAATTATTTTTGTAGCTGTCACTTTTACCTGCACAGAGTCAGAAGTTCCAAACTCCATAGACTTAAGGATACTGAGGAGGGAAAGAGAGATATTTTAACATATAAACTTCCCACAAAGACACAGAAACCCACAAATACAACTATGCTGAGGCATACCGGTTTTTCTATTTCTGTCTCTTTAAGGACAAAGAAAGGATAAAGGGGCAGTGAGCGAGAGAGACACACAATATAAAGCTACAGACATACAAGCTTCACCTTCATAAGGGCACTCAATTGAGTTACATATCTTAAATGAAGACACGCATCTTGTTTAACATCATTAAAGACATCAAACACATGCAATAAATAGATCTGTGCTGGACACACACACACACACACACACACACACACACACACACACACACACACACACACACACACACACACACACACACACACACACACACACACACACACACACACACACACACACACTTTTCTGTGTTTGCTCCTCACCTCAACTCCTTCTTCACCTCCTCATAGTCAGCTTGCTTCTGCAGTTTCTCCTCCAGTTCCTGGAGATTACAAAGAGATGAAATGACATGAAAAATAGATGAAATAAGAAAAGCAATCCTTGGATCTTTAGATGTCATGCACTGATTTCAGTGACTTAACTCTAAGATTAAAGAAGATAGTGCATGTGTGAATATAGTTACAGGTGTGACCAGAATACAACAAAGCAGGAACAAGTAAAAGAATACAGAAATAGTCATAGTAAGAAGATTAATGGCTAAAATTGTACAAAATAAATTAAAATCTGAAGCAATACGTTCTGTTGGTACCTTGAGAACGGCAGTCTTGCTGCTGAGCTGCTGCTCCAGCTGTGTGATCTGGGAGCTGGTGGTCTCTCGGAGTTTGGTCAGGCTGGCCTGCAGTCTCTGGACGTCCTCCACCAGCTGTGCGGTCTCCCTTTCTTTGGCCCTGAGCTCCGCCTCCAGACTTGAGTGGGATGCCACTTCCACTGCCTGTTCCTAAAAGGTCAAATAGAACAGCGGTTTAATCTGGGAGCAAACGGAAACCTTACAGCTACGAGTATTCAAAAAAATACCCATCAACAGCACTGCAAAGTCAACAGCAATCAGTATTTCTATGCCTGACAAATGCTGATAGTCAGAAGTAATTCATCAACCAATCACAATCCTGATCAATGAAGCAGATACTTTTGTGTAGCAGTCAGTCTCCACGTTAAGTAAGTCCAGCCTCTGCCAGACAGGTCCAATAAATCAATACAGTTAATCAATGCACCAATTATCTATTGATACCATGGCAACCTTTTCTTTGAAATCAATAGATTACTCAACAAATCAATGCGTTACTGGCGACTGACCTTGAAGATTAATGACAACACTGATCAATAAACTGTAGCTTTAATCAGCTGATCACCTTTGGCATAAAAAGGCCAAGTTGATCTTTAGCCTATCAATACCTCTTCGTCAGCCGCGCAGTAAAAAAAAAAAAAAAAAAAAAAAAATCGGTGAAGCTGTGAAATGTGTTACCGTGTCGGGGTCAGCCTTGGTCGGGCTGCTGAGCTGCTGGGATTGGTTACTCAAGGACAGCTGCTCTCTGAGCGACTCCGCCTCTCTCTGAGCTGCCTCTGCTCGCTGGAAGAAGAAGGAGAAACGCTAAAAGGAAAATCTACCAGTGGAGATTCTTATACTGTCAAACATGATTAATCTAATGTTCAATTCAGTTGCTACTGTGTAATGTCCTTTTCAAGTGTACAAACTTTCCTTCAACTTGTCTCTGTCTTTCCTCACTTGGAAACTTATTTAATACATGTAGACTAACAGAAATAGCAGGGTGAGACCAAGAAAGCAAGAGTTCTCTCTGTTAAAAAAGTGCCCGCATGTCCTTTACTCAACATATAATCTGTCTTTTGAGGATGGAGTCAGTGCAGATCATCGTTATCATTAACATTTTCCATACAGAATCCCTCTATATTGTACAAGCAATACAACAATTGGGCAAGTTGCACTCCAAAAAGACACTCAAATTAAAATAATTAAGTTTTTCATTGTACCATCTTCTTCTATCAGCCAATACTGTGTCTGTATGGAAAGTCCATCCTCCTCCAGCATAAACAAATATATACGACAAAGTGGAGGATTGCAGGGAGAAATGCAAAGCAAAAGTATAGCATGACGACCGAGGGTGGATTTTTTTCCTTCAAGTAAAGTCAGTGAAAATATTAAATTAGCCCTGAGAATTGAGATGATACCGACTGCCTCGTATTTATGGCCAAACTGCCATGCTCCAGTTGGGAATCATCTGCAACGCTAGCCAACTTGCCATCATTAGGAGTTACAGGGAGCCGATTCCATAGTGTTCCTAATTGCAACCATATTGAGAGCTGTTATTGACTGTGTGGGAGTTGGACTGCTAGTCGCGAAAGAAAAATCCTGTTTTCCATTTTCTCCTTATAAAAGCGTATAAAAAGTCTGTGACTGAGCTGGAGGCCATGCTGTCATCCTCTGTAAACCTCAAATCAGAAGTGTGAATAGTGTGTGTGTACGTGTGTGTGTGTGTGTGTGGCATTATAGTTGGAGCGCTAACCTTTAGGCTAATATTAACATTACATGCCTATGCTACCCCTTTAGCCACAAATCATACTCTTGGGCTAATAATGAAAGTTAACAACAATGACATTAACAGATACCACAGGAATATTTACAACACAAGGGCAGAGGGCGCGCTAGGGGGCTTATTTCAGCTGGACGGGTTTAGTAGGTGTGTAATAAATGTAAAACAAACAGCAGCCTGCAAAGTGATAATGAAGCCATTATTTGTTAATGTAAGCCACATTTCAGTAATTTTGTGCAGATAAGAATATTTGTACTTTAAACCATAAGGTTGGCGATGTTCTATATTTTTCTCACATATCTTCACACATTGTGAAAAGACCAAATCCACCTCGCAATACTTTCCAACTTCTCCAGCTTAAGAAACGGGTCATGAATATATACTTTATTTTAAAAAAAAAGAAAAAAAAAGGGTAAATAATTTCCTAAATCAGCTGGGCAGTGTAGTTTTCAGTAAACGTTACACATCACGAGTAAAGAGTACATTTGTTAAGAACTATTTTCAGCCACTACAATGATCGTGTTCATGATAATGAAGGAAGATTGTCACCAAGTGCAACCGTGTGGCTCACTGATGTCTTTTTAGTAGTTTTTGGACAACAATGGCGCTTTATGGGACAGAGGAATAAGCTTCACCAGGCTTTGGATACACAGGCAATACTCGTCAGAAGTATCAGTTAGTGGTTGGTTTTGGCCTTTATGTGACATTTGTTGACAATAAGTAAAACACATCATCAGCCTAATTTTAAGCAAATTTATACACATATTTCTTTCTGGGCAACAATTTAAAAAAAGAAAAACAGAATCTGATGTGATAGAAAGTTTGCACGATGCTGGGTAAAAATAGAAAAATAAACAGTAAGGGAATTTGAGTGGCAGTAGGTTACCTGATTGGCTCTTTCCAGGTCTGTCATCACCATCTCAATCTCATCGGCCCTGAAGAAGATATAGACACAGTTACTACAGAGAAAAAAAACACAACAGATGATGTTGTTTATTTAAAAAAAAAAAAAAAAGAGAGAGACTCGCAGAAACACATCACACAAATAGAAACAAGGAATGGATAAACGCAGATGATTCCCAGGAAGAAAAAGTACACTCTGCACTCATCACGTGTGTATGTGTGATTGTTCGGAGAGCGCGCATTTTAGAGAATGCTAGTGCCGTGTCCATTAAGCTACTGTCTAAATTTCACCTTAATCCATTGATTGTGAACTCCATAACCCAAACAGCTTGTATGTGTGCGTGCATACATGTATTTAAGTGTGTGTGTGTGTGTTTCTATGTGTGTGGGTGTGCACATGTAAGCCCCTAAACCCAGGCCACACTAAAACAGAGGGATTACATTAATAGAGCTCTAAGTCCTAATACAGCAGACTAATCTGCTATGAAGCTGTGTGATTGTGTCTGACTAATGGTCTGGATGGAGGCCATGGTTCACCTCTCACTTGCTAGAGGTCAGACAGCAGGAATACATCCCCATAATACCACCTCTCATTGGACTTTGGAAAAATTGTTTAATAACCCTCTTTCCTGAGCAACATGTCTACCTGTCACTTTCCTGTAAAGACCGACAGACATGAAAGTCAATTCGGGGACGAGGCCGAAAACAACACTGAACACACAGATACATGGTGATTTATTTTTTTTTTTTGCATTAAACTTCAGGTTATAAACCATGAACAGTCTAATTGCTTAAATATGATTACACTCTCTGTTAATTAGTTGCTAGTGTGTGTGTGTGTGTTTGTGTACATTTCACTGTATGAGGGAGGATTTAAAATACATAGTTACAATAAACAAATTCATGGAAATGCTGACAAAACTCCACAACTAGTGTTCATTGTGGAGCAAAGACGCACCGTGTGTGCACGTATGTTTATTTAAGACATTATTTACTGATAAAAATACACGGCGGCATTGAGTGCGAAGATGTGAGAGCGTATGTGTACTGCTGTGTCCATTAAGACCTTTTGATTTCGCTGCAATCTTTTGATAGGGAACCCAATAACCCACGCAGCTTTTGTATTTGTGTGTCACAGTATGAGAAACAGTGTTATGTCCCATAGGCTTGAGTACTACTGATTTGAATGTGTTTAACAAAACAGACACAGTTGATATTAGGTCAACATTGTGCCACAGGCGATGCAGCAAAAAGAATCAGATGTGGGTGGGAGAGCTTTTCACTCTCCGCTTTTATTCTTTCCCTAACAGTTAAAAGGATCTAGTATGCATTTAAACAACATAATAGTACACTACCTTACCAGCTTTTATCCTGTCTTAAGCTATAGTGTGCGGGACCCGCGTGCGCGCTCGAACGCGCTCCCACACACACACACACATACACAAGTGTAAGGTCAGAGAGCCAACAAGCCAGAAAAGCTTGTAATGGAGAGCGTTTATGGGTAGTAATGCAACCCAAATACACCACCGCTCCTGCTCCAAATGTGATCATTTAATCAAAGTACAGATGCACAAAGTCTTCTTAAATAACCTTTGGATTTGGCTGTATTTGGGAATTATAAAGGCAAAGCTAGAGGCTGAGGGCCAAAGCAGATCACAGGGAAGGGATTTTCTGCATATCCTGATACAGTCAGTCAGTCGCTGGGCAGGGCAGGAACTGTCCATGGCCAGCCGATGCACCCAGTGGAATTAATTCATCAAACAGTAAAGGGAGGGTCATCTGTAACGGTAAAAGCCTGATTTTTTTTTTTTTTGCCACCATAACTTCATCTACAGACCTCTATATAGCAGCCACAGGGAGGAGCTATAGAGTAGATGCACAGCCACACTGGAAAATACAACACGCACATGCACACACTTACACACACACACACTCTCTTTTGTACCATGAAAGCCATTGGGTGCACCCAGTGACATCAGTGAGTACTGTAGGACTTCTGAAACAAGCCCAGAGCCTCTAAGCTCCTACTATACTTCCTCCATCTCAGACAGGCCTTTTCATCTCTTATCATCTTCTCTCCCTTTCTCCTCACTCAACCGCTGCTTTTCTTTTTTTTTTTCCACCCTCTGCCTGCTTCTATCCTTTCTCCTCAACCCCGTTCTCTTCCCATTGCCCTCCGCTTTCCTCCTTTCATCTTTCTTCCCTTTCCACCTCCCCTCTCTCATCTTTCACCCTCTCTTCCTCGGCCTCTGTCCTCGGTGCCAGCAGGATATTCCCCTGATTTAGATTTTCATTTCCCTCCTCTATCACACTCTTATCCCTTCTTCCTCGCTGTAGCCTCCAGCCCCTGGCTTGCTTTTTGCCCTCCAGCTTTCATCACTCCATTCCTTTTCTTTCCTTAGCCTTCTCCACATTGCATTTTCACAGCGTGTTACCTTGGGGATTTCAAGGAGGCTTAAAAAGAAGCTAGCTGTGAGAGTGTGTCTCTGTGTGTATATTATGCGCCATTTTGTGTGTGTGTGTGTGTGTGTGTGTGTGTGTGTGTGTGTGTGTGTGTGAGTGTGTGTGTGGTGAGTGCTCGAGATGGACACAGGAAAGAAGAGACTATTGACTGTTGCTAATTATCACCAATTAAATGTTTTTTTCCCAAAATGGTATCAAGCCTTTACACAGAGATAAGAGTACACACAAGCACACAGAGGCATACACACACACACACACACACACACACACACACACGCGCGCGCACACACACACACACACACAGCATCCTGTGGGGCTTGGGATCAATATATCATTAATCTTTAACAGGGACTAAATGGGTAAAACGTGGCCAGCCAGACCCTCACAGCGCCAACACAGAGAGGGGGCTACGCTACTTCTGCAAGCCCACCTCCCGCTGAAGCTCACACACTCCGGGCACTGCAACATCGACCAAATTCTCAGGGAGTGTGTGTACATCCCTGTGTGTGTGTGTGTGTGTGTGTGTGTGTGTGTGTGTGTTTTAAAAGGCAGATTACCCAAATGCAGCAAGAGGATGGGGGATTTGTCACGCAATGTCCTCCTTAGTGGAAACTTTAGAGCAAGTGTGTGTATGTGTGTGTGTGTGTGCATACGTGTGTATGTGTTGGTGAGAAAAAGCCTGTGATATGTATGCGTTTGTGTTCTTGCAGTGCCAAAATATATGCAGTCAAAGGGTTAAAAGTTGTGTTCAGCCAAACACTGGCGATTTGCTCAGCCAAGCAGTAAACGGGGGAAGGACTCCAAGGACTGGGAGGGTGCAGGGTTAGAGAGGGTTTGTGTGTGCTTTAAAGCGTTGCATTAAAATTTCAGATCACAGCACGCCACATAGTCAAGGACCCTGACTGCCTCAGGCTCACGAGTGAGTGAGCGAGTGTGTGCATTTGTATGTGAGCGCGTGTGTGGATGTGGGCGGGCATGTGTTTATTAGCTTCTGTAAGCAAATGGGGCCTACTATATGTGTCTTTTCAAAACGTGTTTTCTTCTGACATGAAAGGAGTAGACAAGGACGGAAAAAGGAAGAAGGAAGTGTAAAGAATTGAGAGAAAGTAGAGGAGAGGTGCAATGTAATCATGGGGAAAGAAAATGAAGAAGGGGGAGGGGGGGGGGGGGGCCTTCAAATGGTCTATGAAACCTATTGATTAGTGCCATTACACTGCGTGCAATGTCTTCCTGTGGCCTTTTCTCTTACGCTCACAGACGCTCAACGAAGGAGATAAAAGACAAAGTGTGGGAGTGAGGGAGGTAGAAAAGGGGGGAAAAAAAAGTATTGCGAGGAAGAGAGGAGAGGGATCGATCTGTTTTTAACAGCCAATCAATTTAACAACTCTGTTAATGGAGAGACAGTGAGTTTGGGGCATGTTAAGTGGGGTGGGGGGAAACCTTAAAAGCCAAGTTGATACTCTGGCGTACTTTGTGTACAGGGTGTATATGCAGGGTGCCCTTGACCATTTTACATCCTGGACTTGAAGAAAGAGTTCATGTCTTAAGAAACCAATAAAACACCATGAAAGGATTTGTTTTTCTCCTCAGAATTTCTTACATTTTTTTGAATGTGGTTTGGGTTTGGTACTGGATGCTCGAGCGGTTCTGGTTCCCTTCTACGAACCCGAGGGAACGAGGAGTGTGAATGTCATAAAGTGCCACTTCACGGTGTGGAGTGCTGACATGGAAAAGCTTCTGTTCTCATCCCCGCCACTAGTATAAGATCAATAATGATAGATGCCCAGAGCTCAAGTAATTGAAGCCACCTTATCTTACAGGTCCTGTTAGAAGCCTGTGTGGCTTTAAGTCTGACATCTCAAAGTGACCCTCATCGGCCTCGCCTCTCTTGTCATGACCCTGATGAATCAGAGAGCGCTTTAACCTACAACACGAGGAAATCTCTATTTTTGTGCTCACTGCGGCTGCAGAATGCATTACAATCCCTGTCAGTATTTACAGTGTGTGGGTAATGCTGGGATTTGGAGGCTGCTGAGCGTTGTGGGAGACAATCCAGCTGTTAGGAGAGCAGGGGGAGTTTCCAGGCAAGGAGATTCACTAAGCAGGATGATTATGTCAGGAACAGGCAATGTAGGAGCCAGAGGGGAGAAGTCACCCACAAAACAAACACATAGATCAGCAAGACACGTACTTTGCTGTGGACTCCTCGTCATACTTTGTCTTCAAATCAAAGAGCTCGGCCTGAGTTGTTTCAAGTGCTGTAAAAAAAGGAAAAAATGTCAGTTTACCCGCTACAAGTCAGCTTTGAAATTAATGTTGTGTAATATCCAAGTGTTAACAATACTTTTAAAAGCCATTTTATTAGAGCTCATTAAACTCTTCCCTGGTCAGTGAAGACTGGGAAGGCTGGTACCTGTCTGTAGGGACTGGGCCTTGTGTTCGGCCTCTTCCAACCTTGACGACATGGAGTCTTGGCTCTCCTGGAGTTTCCTACAGAGGCAGACAGAAGGCGAGAAACAGAGAGCAGGGAGCAGAAAGTCACACATAGAGATACTGAGTCAGTAAATCTTGGGTTCACACTTTGTGGCAACTGCAACTATTCTCTATTTTCCCACCATTTCTGAAGTGTTTTCCCCACTAAAATCCTCCCAACACAACCCACTCCTCATTAAGCAGCCCTATTAGGCAGGAATGTCTGGCCACTGGGGCACACAGCACCGGGGGGGGAGAGAGAGAGAGAGAGAGAGAGAGAGAGAGAGAGAGAGAGAGTGAGAGAGTGAGAGAGAGCGAGAGAGAGAGAGAGAGAGCAAGAGTTGAGTAAGAGAGAAGGGGGAGGGGGGCTAGAGAAACCACAAGGATAAAATAGATTCATTCTTAGCATATAAAAAGTTGGGCTCTGCTGAGAAATTGCCACTGCGTGTAAAAACATCAATAATCTAGCACAAAGACGGTCTTTATGGCACTCTTTGATGCCCCCCTTCTCCGCCAATCTGTCTCTCCTGTCATCTCTATTTTTCTGCCCTCTACTTCATCCTTTCATCTCTCTCGCTCTCCCTCCTTCCCTCACTCCTTGCAGGATAAAATGTATCAGAGGTGCCATCCATTTACTGCCCCTCTCAGACACAGGAAGTCAGCTCTCTGCAGACAGGAAGGGGCCTATAAAACACTGACGTACAGGAAATACAGTCGGACAATTGATCTTCTACTGTACGTTCGAGAGGGCCAATGAGCTTTAACACTGCTCCACACAGCAAACATTATGATTGACACTTAAGAAAATATGACGTCTTTAAAGTGTATTTGATAAACACAACTCTTATCGGTGCTAATTTTTTAAGGCAAGCCTCAGATTTTTATCAAGATGTTGAGTGATAAAGATTTCTTCAAAGTGTTTAAATGACTGGAAGAAGATTGTTTGTAGAAAAATCAGTAAATGCAACTGTTACTGAGTAAACTAAGTAGCTGACAGTCAAAGATGATAAAAAAAATACATAATGAACCATGTATGAGGACATCGTTTCACGTGTAAACAAATGAACTGCTGCGGTGGAAACATGGGAGAATATTTTCCACTTTATTTTTCCACTTTCTCTTTTTGAAAGGACATGTGTAGCCTTCCATCTTTTTCTTTAGCTTTCGGATGATGGAGAAATGAGTCTCATTCACTTAAGATTATAGCTGAAATCTGTAATGGTTTTGAGTTAATACATCATTATTATATCTGCGTGGAGTCTGAGGCACTAAAAACTGCACATTAACATGGTTCGAGGCGCACGTCTACTGACATACTGGATTTAATATGTTGCTTTGGAGTCTAGTATTTCATTTCCTAGTTGAGATACATTTTTAAATTTGATACATCCACCATAGCCTTTACCTCCTGCTCACCCACAGTGAAAATATGCTGTCTCTTTAAGCCCTAAGGCCGCACCAGCTAATCATACGAGTGCTCATCATTTTGACTCTTCACATATGTTTATTTATCCCTTTAATTCAAAAAAGGAGCACATAGTTATCCGAGATAACTACATTTAAGGGTGGCAGGTCGACTCTTCATCTGCATTTGAAAACCTAAACTGAACGTGGATTCACAAGATAATTTGAACTGCCAACCATCATATTACTCTGGATTTACTGAGTGATGTAGGAGGAAAGGAGCCCAAGTCTGTTGTTAAGTGAAGCAATATTATGGCTGGCCGCATCTTAGGCTATTAGTTTAATTGTCTTTATGTTGAATGGGCTCCTTCCTGAGAAAGGACAGTATCAGAGTGACTCTTAAGGCATTCTAGCCTTTAAAAGAGGTGATTTCATTTCAGTAGTCAGAATCTTTTTTTTTTTTATGTTCCTAAAATATCTGGCAGCAATTCTGGGTTTATTTATTACTGCCACAAGCTTCCTGTGTAACTGAAAATCACACAAAATGCTTTGGAAATAGTTTATAAAGGAAGTAGCCCATTAAATCCAAATTAATTATAAAGCTATATTCAACTACATCAAAATAGAATGACACCTATGTATAGTTTTTGTTATTTTAGTTATTTAAGGGGTTTCATTCGGTTATATTTTCATACACAGAAGAGGCCTGTAGCGGCAATGATTCCAAACAAAATGGCTGATATATATCTTGGTGAAGACAGAAAACAGGAGTCTGAGGTGCTGATTCCCATCAAAGAAAGAATGGCAAGCACCCACATGACAAAAAATGCTGGCATTGTCTTTTATGTAGGTTATTTTCCACTCCTGCATTCATCTGCAGGAGGAAGGCAATGTGGGGGGAAGCAATAAGCAACAATTTGTTGATTAAACTGATAACTACTAAATAAAGTCCCAGGACTATTAGCTAAACAGAAATGATTAAGTCGTGAATAGCTCTGCTAAATAAAGTCAAAAAACTTAATCCTATCGTTCAAAAGATTAGAATCACAACTGTTCTGCCTGAGGGCAAAATGACCCAAAGTTTTAAAATGGCAAAATAATGCAGAGGTTATTACTTGAAACACAGCTGCAGTAGCGCACACACACACACAAACACACACGCATACATACCTCTCCTTCTCTGCATAGTCGTTGTGTAGCTGGAGCTGCTTTTCTTGCGCCAGGTTCTCAGCTTGATTCTTCAGAGACTGTTCGTACTCGCGGATCTTCTCCTTCAAGGCCTTAATGGTCACCTCTGGAGAAGGTAAAAGCAGAGATACGGGCGTTGAGAGAAAAGGAAGGAAGAGTTAAAATATGTGTGATTAGCAAAGATATATAGAAAACAGACCACGGAGGCTTCCTAGATGTGATATATGGCGGTGATGACGATAATGTTTTCGACTGGGCATTTGACCTTTGCTTGAGGAACTGTGTTTCATATCCCGCATTCTTCCTCTGTCAGCACAGGCGAAGGCCGTGGCCCCTATGGCTCCTGCCTAATCTTTACATCCACGACTGGTATAGAATATTCAACATTCACCAACGGTAGATATGCTGTATTCATTAGGACTGCATTAGTGCTGAAACCCCATAACCTGCTGACGGCTGAGCTCTGTATGGGGCAGCCTGAAATAAATCTAACACATAACTGGGGTAATAAATAGGCCTCCGTACGTGTGTCTGTGTGCGTGTGTGTATGTGCGTGTGTGCGTCTCAGAGAAAGATATAAGTGAGTGAGACAATGATAGAGAGCATTGCTGCTTGCTGCCTTTGACTGAGGGCTCTTAGCACTTTGTGGGCGTGTGTGTGTGCGTGTGATTTAAACTCCAGTCTCACTGCTCTGACACATAATCAATAGAGGAGAGTCCCCTCAGAGCCCTCTTACCCCTTAACTGCTTAACTGAACTTTAAACATTTAGGTTGCAGGGATCAATGGCCCCTGCACTCTTTGTATGTGTGGGTGTACGCGCGTGTGCAAGTGTGCAGGCGGGTCCATGTGTGTGTTTAACAGGAGTGGGAGTTCCACAGTGTGTTTTGGGGTTTAAATATCCCCCATCTATTGAGGCGGTAAGGAGGGATAAAGGATGAGGGAACAGGAAAATCAATGGCAGAATGGAACCCTGCCGCTATCGAGCTGTTCCAATTAACTCTCACTGAGGAAAGGGGGATTCCAAAACATTCCCCGCTCGCTCACTCACTCCTCCTTTTCGACTGAAATTACACCACTTTTATTACTCCTTCTCACTCATCTCTCTGCCTTTGTCAGTTTTTCCATCTTTCTTTACCCCGAGGTAGCCTGTCGTTTTTTATTCATGAAACTCTGCCTCATGTTTTTTTTCCCCCCTGAAAACCTATTTGAAAATGTAAAACCTTGTACATTTTTTGTGTTTTTTAAAAATTCATAAGGCATTAAAATATGTTCAAATGTGGCCTCTTACTTTGAGGAAGGTCTTTCTAAATATGTTCTTTTGACCTTTTCATATCACCAACATATAGACATAATGTTGGGATTACACTTCAAGTACGGCTGCATGACTGTGGAATCCCAAAATTTTAGAAGATTAGAAAATAATGATCATTTTTTTCAGTTTTAGACAAAAAAAATGCTGCAATTTTTCACATGAACATTTTCAAATTACACGTTTTTACTGTCATCCATCTTTACTAACAACAGTGCAGACTTTCTCCAACTAGCAGCAGTTATAAAATCTTACACAGTACTGCTTCAGGTGTAGCTACTGGCACAGAAACTGCCAATTTCTTGTCCTCTTGCTTTAGAGCCAGATTACTTCTGAAATTGAAAACCGATCAACTAAAACCATTTTCCTGTTCGTACTTTGCAATATTTTTCAATCTTTTCACTTTCACTCTATGACACTCAGTAGGTTTTCTCTCATTCTCACTTGGGATGTTTGCTTCACCATCTTAGTTTTTGTTTTGGTCACATGGATAAACTGCACATTTAAATGGTTGTAACTACTACGATGGGACGCAGAACTGAGAGTACACAACTCATTACGTGCCATTATCTATGATTAACTGTACGGCCCTACATCCGCGCCTCTCTGAAAGTCAGGAAAAATCCAAAAATGTGTGCGTCTGCATGTATCCAGTCTCTAACCTTGGTTTTTGACCTCTGCAAACTCTTTGTTGTAGTCCTCCAGTGTCTCTCGAAGTTTGGTGTTCTCTGTCTCAATGTCGTGCATCCTCTGGAGCTTCAGCTGCAGCTGCTGAGCCAGCTCCAGCACAGGTACAGGATCTGGCAGAAGACAACACACTACGTTAACACAGTGCAAAGCAGATACCACAAACAAGGGGGGGTGATGTGGTGTGGTGAGCTAGGAATAACTGCATTCAAGGCCCCGTGAGAACAACCGTTTTCCCTGATGAAGTGTCCTTGAGCAAGGCAATGAATCTCTAACAGCTCCAGGAGCGCTTGTTCTGGAGCCGACCCCGACCTTTGGTCTCCCTGCAGAGAACAACTTGTGGCAGCGAGGACCAAAAAAATATCGCAATTGCTAGCAATATTATGATAAGGCGGGTTACATATACAGTCGCTGATGCATCAGACTGCTGCAGACTAGAGCTCTACTATATCTCCATATATAATATAGGCCGTTGTTTGTCAAGCGGGGGTCCCCAGACACCTAGCAGTCCGTGGTATAATTGCAAGGGGTCCATGAAATAATAAAATATATATTTTAAAAAGATGCTATGACCTCTACAGATATAATATATTTCCTCAAATAGTGATGGGTGCCTTTATTTCTAATTCCCTCTGTTTGATGAGTATTATTGATCATATTTAAGTACGAAGCTTCGTTTTGAGCTGCTCCAGTTTACCCTGCGTAAGTTACTGCATTACGCTCAACACTTCCTGTATCTGTTTCAAATTAAAAGCCCTCTAGCGTTTCAGGATACAGACACCCTTCATTTCTTAACAAGACTTTTATTGTGAAACATTTGCAGGAACGTGTTGTGGAAAACTCGTTGACTTGCGAGGTTCAACATATGGCACTTGAAATGTCGCTACAAACAAACAAACACAATAACACAAAGAAGAAGAGGAACTGTTTTTCACCGCAGAATTAGCAATATGGAGAAACAGCTAAAATTAAACAAACGTCTGTGTGTTTTGGACACCAGTTAAACAGACTCTGGTCCACAGGAGAAGAAAACCAAGACAGAGAGCAAAAAGAGGAAATATAAAGAGAATTACATCATGATTGATTGTGCATATATATGCTGTTTTATGCAGTCGTCATAGAAATGTAGGTTTTCCCAACAATTAGCCTAATACAATTTCTGTTTCTGTCAATGTCATTTTTTTACCCAAAAAAGGGTGAGAACCACTAATAAAGGCTATATTATGGCCTGATACTAGATTATCACAGATTAATAAAATCGGTAAAATCGGTTTATCGATATGTTCAAAAAAAACAACAAAAAAAAAAACCACTAGTAACTGCAGCAATAACTGTTTATCCTTGATGCATTTTTATTGTTTCAATGAATGTTCAGTGTTTTTGTTCAAGGTCTTCCACTTTGTTCCAATTGTAAAATATCCTGCACTGTACATGGACACTTATCGTGATCCTTTAACAACCAAATTTCCAAATTGGTTGTATATATTGTTCACGAACACTGATATCAGCCTCTAAACTCCAGTATCAGTCAGACTCTACTGTAAATACTTACAAAAAGTTTGAGCACTTCACTGATTAGGAAGAAAAGAACAGAACAAAGATTTGGCTTGTTAAAACAGTTCATGACACACACACACCACGAGAAAGGTCATGGTTAAGTTTTCACATTCTGTATCAACAAAACTTTATCCATAAACGGTATTGAATGTTACGCTATCAGCCTTTGTATCAACAGAGACCATTGTCGGAGTATGAGATAAACTTTGGTTTAGTAGTTGGGGAGAAAAACGAATGTGTCAACTGCTGACACAGCAAGAGAAATTGGATACCCATAGAGAGACACAGACAGAAACATAGATGAGACACATGAACAACAGAGATTACTTGGCTATGATCAGTTAAAGTGTTTCCTATGATGCGGCTTGAAAGCAAGAAAAAAAAAAAAAAAAAAAGAGAAACATGGGAGCAGACAGATGGACAAAGCAGAGCCGTAGAGTAGGTAAATAAGAGATCAAAGAAACAGAGACAGAAGGAAGAAAGACAACTTTCTGGAGGCATTTTACCAACATCTCTGTGAACACACAGCAGGGTTAACTGTCAGTGTGATGAAGAGAGCCCCGTCAGTCAGGCCAATCACATCTGATTGGTGCTCATGGGTGGCAGACTGGTGACAGGCAGCCAAGAGACGCAGGCGACGCTCATCAGCATGCCAGCTAAAAGAGCAGTTTGTGTGTGTGTCTGTGTGTGTGTGTGTCTGTGTTTATGTGTGTGTGTTGTACAGATAAGAGGAACTGACAGCTTACAGCTGGGGGTAAGGGCTGCGTGTGTGTGTGTGTGTGTGTGTCTGTCTCATGTCTGACGCAGTTAGATATCTTAACTATGCTAATGAGAGATCAGCAGAGAACGATTGGGGAATTTCATGCTGATTTTGTGCTGTCAAGGTGACACACCATGCAGGGCGTAGCTCTGACACACACACACACACACACACACACACCTAGAGACAAACACACACATGTTCACTTACAGGGTCTCGCACAAATACACACAAGTACAAACAAACACAGAGTAACTTAACTGTATGCCCTGAATTTGGTCTCCTATCTGCGTCGACGCCCTTGAAAATCAACTTTCTCTCCCTCTTATCAAACCTTTGTCCTTCACATAGGCCCCCCTTCAAATCAACTGTACGGCCTGTTAAAAGCAGTTTGACTTGTGGGCCACTGGTGCTGAATGCTCTTGCCAGACACCTTTAATCTAAAGCAGAGCACACTGGGCTGACTAACCAGGCCTTCAGCTGATAGAAGACAGAACAAAACACACTGTTTCCTCTTTCAAGACTGCTGCATTAGTCAGGCTGGTCTGTGTCTGCGTGTGTGTGTGCATCAGGCATTACATCATTGTCTCGCTGCAAGTTAAGAATAGACCCGTCAGAGCTGGCGCTGACTTATTGGGAGCAGTACAATCCAAAGATATTACTGTAGGTCTATCCATGTGGGAATATGATGACCTCCTTATGCTATAGATGAACTCAACTCCTCATTCCAACATTCACGGCCCCCTCCAGGGCTCCCATACAGATGAAAACCTCCAACCAGTAGCACTGTGACTGTGTGTGTTCTGTAACACTCTGTGCTGCGTGTCCCTCCTCGGCCTCAGTGTGCTGAACGTGACTGCTCATGTGTGCACTTCGCAGCAGCCAATCACAGGCGTACTTGTCATCCGTATCAGGACACACCTTCTGTTAAGACCCTCTCTAAAGGCTACACTAGTGGGGATGAGATCTCGTGGGGACATATTAAGGCGTCGCACACGCCTGGATGCACAGTGAAGGAGCACCAGAGGGACGGTGTCATGCTTTTTCTCTTCCCCTGTTGGTGCTGTCTGCATGGATAAGAGGGTCTCCTGATAATGTTTTTTTGGGCAGGGGAGGTGTCTAGACGAACACACTGACACAGACATACACATACAGAGACAAGACAGCGCAGACACTAGGCATAGTCTTACCTGGGACATCGATTATTTTCTTGTACACGTTCAAGAAGGCGGCCTCTGCTTCTTTACTTCTCTTACTCAAGGCGTCGATCTGCGAGGAGAGAGAGAGAGAAAAAAAAGTTAATTGTCAGTTATACCACCCCACATCTGACTGTCACATCCATACACTGCGAAAGGTAGGCCCATTAATTTCCACAGTAAGCTACACAGAGTCGTCCACATATCTGTCTATCCTCACTATGCGTCGGTATGTTGCATGCGATCGTGGTTGTCTTGACAGCGCCTCCGTTGGTGTTTCCTTCCCGTGAAGTCAGTTCAGCTGTTCAGCCGATGACGGATGTGTTTCGTTTGCCGCGTGCCCGTGCGTGTCCGTGTCTGTCTGTCCCTCGAGTGAGTGCGCCTAAGTCCGTCAGTCGGTCTGAGTGTGTGTGTGTGTTTGAGTGTGTGCGCCTGTGTGTGTGTGTGTGTGTGTGTGTGTGTGTGTGTGTGTGTTCGTTTCCCCTCCAGCACGCTGACATCATTAAACAGCTGGCTCAGTCTTTCCAGCCACAGCAGGGGCAGATTATTCAGTCAGCTCTTAGCAGCAATACAGTGTGGATCCATTACTGATGCAGCCATTAACACAAGAGGGCACGGCATGCATTCCATCACCGATATTATTGAAATGGACAGCATTAGAAAGGATCCATAAGAGATTAATTCTAAAATCATACAGGAGGAACTTTTATACTGCTGTCAATGCTGAAACACGCAGCAAAAAAGCTCTACTGTAGACTCTGTGTCACACTTCAATATGAGAAGCAGACAGAGTAGGCGAAAACGCATCTGAAATCAAGTCTAAATCGAGGGAAACAGATGCCAAATAAAGACATTCAGATGGTGCTACTGTACTGGGCAGAGCTACAGCTGACTACTCTGGCTCACGCACTCAGACTAAACAGCCGTGTGTTTCTCTTCCAACTCCTCCAGCACATTCACTGAGAGAAAAGGAATAAAGACAAAAGCCTATATAAGTCCAAATATAAAGTCTTCACATTCCCAGCCAAGCCAGTAGTATAGTTGATGGGTGGTTTAGGGGTTCTTGCCACTGTAAACAGAGCGGGCTACATGTAATACTGCCTGGGCTCCTATGGGAACCTAATAAATCTCTTCACATGGCTTTGATTCATCTCTAGTTTTTTAGCCGCAAAACATCTGGCCCTGAGTAGGCTGGTGCCAGCACCCCTCCCTCTTTTCCCCCTTTTTATTTCTCTCTGTCTTTCTCTCTCAAATTCTCCCTCTTGTCACTTCCATGTTCTCTGACTCATTTTTTTTCTTTCCCTCAATCTTTTTCAGGGTCTGTCTTTCTCACATGTTTCTCTGTCACACACTCATGTCTCTCTGGCATGCACAGGGCTTCCGTCTCGCCCTGTCCCCCCCCCCCACCCCCCCCCCACCCCTCCCCACACATGAGACACTGCTATTATATCTCATTCTCGCATCAAGCTACATCATGTACTTTACCCTCTTCATGTGCTGTGTGACATTGAGCGATCAGGATCCTCAACTGCAGGGCCACTAATGGCAGATTACTGATGCTGAGTACTAATACCTCTCACACACAGACACCAAACCTGTTCGCCAGCGTCGAAATGCGTGCGCATGTGTGTGTGTGTGTATATATAGAGTATGTGATCAGAGCTTCAGAGTACCACAACACAATCTCATGATAAAGAAGAAACACACGCACGCATGCTCATGAACTAACGCAAAAAATTATCTGCCGATGGCAGTGAAGGAAGCCAGCTGCGTGACTGTACAATGACTGGGCCAAGGTCAGTGGTACAGCAGCTTTATATAGCCCAACATGGGAGGCAGGAAATAGACATTTAATGTAGGACACACCCTACAGTTAGAGGCAGGTTAACTGCAGGACCAGAGCCATTAGAAGACCACCCAGGATTTGCAAATACAACCCTGCTGTTCCCAACTGCAGCTCTTTCAACCAATCCCAATGACATCTGCTATTACATGCTCCCCTGCCCCCATCCCACACACACACACACACACACACACACACACACACACACACACATACGCGTCCCAAGCAAAACAAATGAAGTGACACAAATGATTCCTCACCAGTATCAGTAGGTTAGCGATGAGAAGTGCTTGCAATTGCAAAAGGTATCCCTGACACATCCACACACACAAACACATACGTACATACGTCAGCACCTTGTGCCACCATCACTCAGCACCGCCTCGCTCCCCTATCTAACCCATAGTGTGTGAAGGGCATCAGGCTGACCTGTGTGTGTGTGTGTGTGTGTGTGTGTGTGTGTGTGTGTGTGTGTGTGTGTGTGTGTGTGGCCCCAGTGGAGTCTGATAAGGGGAGGCTATGGGAAGCAGAGACTGAAGCCTTGGATAATGGAAAAGCTTATCTGATCGATGGACCAACAAGGAACACTGAGCATGCAACATACACACACAAACGCACGTACACACACACACGCACACATAACCCGTTTACCAAACTGAGGCCTTGTGGAAACAGTTCTGTTATTGGTAATAATTATGACCTGAGGGCATCCACCTTTCAATGACAAAGATTAAACAGTATCAAGACCTCCAAGTTCCTGGGCTAAAACTTTTTATTGTTCTGTCTGGATCCTACATTCACTTAGTAAAGATTCAAGCTGCCAGGCGAAATGCTTAAGGATGAGATACTGTGGAGCTTCAACAGGAAGACCCCTCTGCTTTCTGGTGCTGTCTTGTCCTTGATCAAAGGATCGAGGGGTAAGCAAACAAAGCCGGGCTAAAATTACACATTCTCAGAGCTGCTCATGTTGTGGCATGCGAGCGCGCAGAATAGTCGACTGATTGATGGGCTGCTCTAAGACTGGCGCGGGTGTACAGTATTATCTCAATAATCATAAGATAATGTCTTTCTCAGTTCCGCGACCACCCACTATGCGCCTCAGCGTGTTCTGGTGTGCACGCCGTCGAGGTGTGTCAACATGAGGATGGTGGAAACAGCTGACAAAGCCCCAATTATATTGCTGCCGTTTCTATTCTCTAAATAGACTGTGGATCATCAGCAGAACATGGTGGAACCACTATAAATTACAGCATTTTTACATAACCACTGGCTGTGGTTGCCGCTCTAACACAAGAATATGGAAACTAACCCAGTGTTAAACTGTAATATTCTATGGCCACTAGCAAAGCAGCCCTGTCACTATCTATTCAGATTATTTTGTTTGTGTATGTGTGTGTCCGTGTGTGTGTGTGTGTGCGCGTGTATGCTAGGGCTGAATGCCCACCCACTCTAACCCCAAATAACGCCCCAGTCTAAACCAGCCGCTTCCACTCCTACCCTCTGACTTTCACATATGGGAGTGAACTGGAAATGCATGACTGCCAGAGAGGAGGAGTCATGATGGAAATAGGCCAAAATGATGGAGGAGGAGATAGAGGGAAAGGTGGGAGTATGATATAGCGCACACACACACACACGCCCACACACACACGCAGACAGAGAAGTCACTTCTTATAGGTCAAGGTATATAAAAACTTGAGGCGCAACATTAAATTGAAAGTAAATAAATGTATGAACTAAATGAACTAAAATGTCTCATGATTCACCTGATCAACAAGAAGCAACAAATAACCCCACCGAATCATGCAGACAAACAAAGTCTGAGGAAATAGCATTCGGTGAGTTGTGACTGGCTAGAGCTGGGGCTTTGTGGTGCCTTTTTTTTTGCAGGATGCAATTTAAACACACCCTCGGGCTACAGGACTTCATGAATAGGACAGAAAATCAAGAGCAGAGCAGAGCGAAGAAAAGAGGGAGAGGAAAGAGGGGAAATTAGATAGTGGCAAGAGAGAAAGAACAGGAGATGGCGGAGAGAAGAGAGGAGAGAGGGAGAGAAGTGAGAGGGAAGAGAAGACAATTTAAGAGGAAAGACGAAAGCGGAAAAAAAAAAGAAAAAAAAAGAGGAGGGCACTGAGAAAAGGAGCGAGACCAGTTAATGAATGTGAAACCAGCTTTTACGATGCATTTTCCAAAAGATGTGCTCAATAACACTCACCTCTCCTTGGAAGCTCTTGAGCAAAGGGGCGACCTGTTTCCGTAAATCCTGAAAAATGAAATCGAGAAAGAGGTTAGTGTGTGAGAAATAACAATCATTAACAGATTCATTTTAATCCTAAACAGTAAATACACAGGAATGTGTGGCAGACATGTTCAGAAACACCGACAACTTACTGAGTTTTATATTAGCACACCCTGCTGTGATCAAATAAGTCACCCATTGAAATCAAGTAGCGACCAATCTAGCCGCTGCCAATGAATAATGAGTGGTGCGTGAGTGAGTGATGAACATGAGGGTAGAGAGAAGGCCAGGTTGGTACCCTGAGGTGCTCTGGCGGACTGTGTTTCTCATAAGAACAGGTGCAGCACCACCTGGGCCACCCAGAGGCACCACTAGTGCGTGTGAGACAGAGAGTGAATGAGCCACAGAGTAGGCCTACTGTTAATGCAAATTGTCTCCTCGCACCACGTTTTTACTATAAAGCAAATGCTTTTCATCCTGTAAGTCCCATTGCATGACTTTCCAGTACGAGTCAGCGGTTTCAGATTAGATAGCCAGTTGAGTATGTATCAGGGGAACATGCAAATCACCATGCTGTTAGCTGAGCCTACATCCTGACAAACTGAACTGGAGCGTACGGTAAAAAGCACAGCAGAATAGGACATTCTGTACAGGAACATTTGATTTGCACAGTTTGTGGACACACACATACTCGCAAAACTGCCTAATGAAGATGTGAAGTAGGGCAACAACAGATGTGTGCTCGAGAGAGTCTACGCCTTTTAGAAACCTCTGTCTAAAAAAGCCTAACCGATGCTGCGGGGAGCTTGCATCCCAAACTGACCTGGGACCAGTGTCTGGGGTTGGTCTAATCCTAGGTTGGTCCAGACAGGCCGCTTGTCTGGGGCTGAGGACAGGTCATGACCTCGCTGACCCTGCCCTATTGTTACCTCATCAGGGGTCGTTGTGGCTGTTTGTCTGGGCCAATTCAATATTCCCCTGCTGGGGATAATGACCTCCACTCCGCCCCTGCCCCTGCCCCCGCCTCCCCCTCCCCGCTCCGGCTCTCCCTTTCTCACACACACACACACACACACACACGATAAGCATGTACACAAAAACACCAGAGAAGTGTCAGTTCTATCATTTGCATTAGATTCTGATTATATCCCATATTTTCCATTTATGAAGCCAGTTTCCTTTCAGTTAGTTTTTAGACTGCGGCTTTAAATTAATATTTATGTATCCTCAGACCATAAAAATAGAAATCTCTGTATAATGTAATGCAATCCAGTCTAGTAGTGTTGCCATAACCTTTGTTCAAATTATAATGTTCAACTTTTGTTGAGACTGTGTCTGCATAAAGAACTGACTCAACAATACCATCACTCTTTAAACAATACTTTGAGGTGGTGTTGTAAAGCAGAATGTATTAAACTCTTAATGTTATTTTAGTTCTTAATGTTTATCTTCTCATCTTGCATTTTTTTTGTAGTTTAAGTTTTAGAGGTGACTGAACACTGCAGCAACTTTGATGAGCCTCAAACACACACACACACACACACACACATACACCCTCTTTTTCCAGAATGCGCACCGAACCCACAAAAACAAACACATTCAAATAACATGCAGAGGCAAGCTACTGCTTCTGCTGAACCCCTTTGGTCCACTCTTTAGTGCTCCGCCCCCTGCCCCCTCCACTTCCAAAGATTTATGACCATATAACATAACAATGCACACAGACACCATGGTCAATCTGTGTGTGTGTGTGTGTGTGTGTGTGTGTGTGTGTGTGTGTGTGTGTGTGTGTGTGTGTGTGTGTGTGTGTGTGTGTGTGTAGTGAAGGGAGTGGAGGGGGCCCGGCAGCAGGAGATGGATGGCTGGTGTGTGAGCTGCCGGCAGACAGCAGACAGGCCAGCCCGAGGAATCCTCCAGGGAGTATGGAACTCCCATTCGCTGTCTGTCTGCCCTGCAGCTAAACACAAACGTGTGTATGTGCATACGTGCACACACACATACACACACACGAGCACACAGAAAGTTGTTTTACTACCACTGCCTCTGGCTAGCAATCTTTGGGACATTTTACAACCATTCCCACCCTTTCCTTTATAACAGTGTAGTAGAGGAGTCTTGACTAACTAAAAGGAAATTAAGAACTGAATGAATAATTCAAGCAACTTAGGAAGCACAGTGAGATGTAGTCTCAAAAAAAAAAAAAAAAAAAAAAAAATTCAACAGTGTGTCAGTCCTAATGAATTATGAAAACTTTGTTTTCACGCTGCATTTCTTTGCACTACTTTCAAATGCTACAAAAGCCTGTGTGTGTGTATGTGTGTTATTATGCAGACCATGAGTGCAATTCACGCCGAGTACAGCTCAGCAGACTAGACACAGTCAACGTGGGCCGGTCTCCTGGTTGTTGAATAATGGATCAGAGACGGACTCCCGCTCAGCCTAATGCAGTCTGATCTGATGTGACTGTGATCTCCGCTGACTGGTGCGGACCACAGAGAGCTGACAGCCTGCTCTATAGACTGGTCAACCACACGCAGCCACGCACGAGACAGGAAAAAAGAAAAAAAAACACTGCTCCGCAAACAAGACGATCGGGGCATTTTTAATGAAGTGCGGGCCATCACGCGTTATGAAGCAGCCTGTTTGGTAGGCAGTCGTGATGCTTATACACTTCCAAAACGCCAGGAGTTTTTAGTGCTGATTCCTATTGAGCCTGTTACAGCCCTGTAATGAATCCTGTCGCTCGTCTGGCCTGGCTCAGATTCCTCCTCCACATACCAGGGAGATGCCAGGGGCCACACAGACGCCAGAGGAGCCTTCCTAAATCACAGCCTTGTTACACTGATGAATGTGTGTGTCCTGTTCTGTGATCTAGGCTATCTGCCTCTGTGTGTTTGTGTGTGTGCCTCTGCTTCTCAGCATGTTTTCTTTGTGTGCATGTCTCACTCTGCCTCTGTATGTGTGTGTCTCTCCATCTCTGTGTGTGTGTGTGTGTGTCTCTCTCTCTCTCTCTCTCGCCTCCCTGTGTGTGCTGCTAGTTATGTGGTTATACTTGAAAATGAGATCAGAGATGAACGTGTAGGGTGAAGTGAAATTAGTGTCTTATGCATTAAGGTACAGTTTCCTCTGGTGTATATTCCTCTCCACCGGGTGGGCTACACGCTCAAGTCAATAGTCGCAATCCTCATCCTGTGGTAACTATAATAGGCCTACTGTCAACTCCGGGGAGAGTTGACAATTTTCTATCCACCGTCTACTCTGTTCATACATAATTCATACTACCATCAATAATTCACCATGGTGACATTACCAATAATAACACAACAATACTTTGTTTTCGCTGTGTGGTTTAAAATGAGTTGCCTTGGTAACAGAGATGAAACAAATAATCCCAGGAGGAGCGAAGGGAACACAGGAACAGGACAGAATTCCCTCCTGATCCCACTTAGTAGTGTTGTCACACTCTTTCTTTCTCTCCCTCCTGCTCTGCCTCTCTCCCTCCCTCTCTCTCTCTCTCTCTCTCTCTGTCTTTCTCCCTCTCACATACACACTCACGGACCACACTTTCTGCACGCATAAAAAACTAGGTCAGATAATACAAACTCCTGAGGGGTTTTCTGTTTTGTCTCTTTAGGATTTCAGGGAAACTAATGGAGAGACTATTTTTGGGAGCCAAGCCATCTCTGCGTCGTCTCCTCCTCCCCTGTTTTCTCAGTAAATAATCACTGCTACATTTATGAAGAGGAGAGAAGACACACAGAAACTCGGAGGCAAACAACGATTGTCAAAAGAATTGCGGGATATATGTGTGGTTGTGTGTTGCTGCGTGTCTGTGAATATCTGATTTTCTTACCTCTGGTGTGTTCTTCTTGAACTCGCGGCTCAGGTCGATTAGTTTCTTCCTGGACTGTTCACTCTCGTCCTGTCTGTTGGCAAGCTGTGTGGCGGTGGCGTCTAGTTCTTTCTGCAACGAAAAACGCACAACTTTAGTCTGATAAGAGGAGAGCTGCACGTTTTATTGTCTTTATCACGTTTTACTGTCATTATAATCAGCAGCATTGTTATCTTTCAGGATAAAAAGACAGGAGCAGGTTTCTGACTAGACGGCAGACTCCTTGACCCATCTGGCATGCTGCTGACTACTGGTCCTGCCTCAGCTGAACTTGGCCAGTATGTTGCGGCAGCAGAGGCGGAGAACAGAACCACAACACCGATGTACCGCCAAGGAAAACCAGTCTACACCAGCAGTTTGATCTGCTACCAGCGCGAGCAATATCAGAGCCATTCAGCCTGTCAGTCAATTAGTTACCACTGTGTCGGGCATGACAACGTCTGTAGCAATAGACTACTACTACACACGCAGCTCACAACAATTATTGACTGTCTGCCCCAGACGACCCCTCCCCTCGCCACATAACAACAGCACAATTATCAACAACAGCGGTGTTGTCAAGGCTGAGGCAAAGCCCGCCTTTATCCACATCCATTTTGCATTGTTATTAATAGCTATTTACGGGACTTGTTCCAGATGATGGGCCAAGTACTGACATTAACAAGACGTTCAGGCCTTGTAAAGATTGTATCTCTCTCTGCTGAGTGTGTGAGTGTTGCTGGATTATGTTTCTGTTGGATTCTTGCCCTCTGTCACACTCACTCCTTTTTTTTTTCTCCTCAATTTTTCCACTCTTTACAGATCCACTCACTCATTCAACCAGCAGTACCTTCTCCTCCATTTAAATCCCTCTCTTCTCCCATCACTCTGCCTCCCCCCTTTCCCTCCCACCCTCACCCTCCTCCCCCCCCCCCCCCCCCCCCGCCCCCCATCAACCTCCTGTGAGGCCGCCCACCCCTGAGAGTGATTAAACGCTGCTGAAGGGCCGTTATGCTAACTAACACACTAATCATTTAATACACACATTACCACAGGGGCCCTTGTGGCTCAGTCTGCTGACAAGGTCCCAAAACACACTCACGCACACATGCCCACCTCCCCACATCGCCCACACACCCCCCAACACACAAGAAAATACAACCCTCTAAAGAAATAGTGTGATCAAGTACTAATTAGGAGATTTTTCCCCCATCAGCATTAAGTTTAATTCCCTGACCAGCCGTGATCTCGTTTTATCCACAAACCATAAAAAAAATATAACAAATTTTTAACAAATTTTACGCAGTAGCACAGGATGTTCAAAAAAAAAAAAAAAAAAAAGAAAGAAAAAAAAGAGGAGGAAAAAAAAAAAACTGCTCACTTGCTTACATGCCATCTTGCTCTCGCTGCCCATGGAGCAGTTGATGTAGCAGCCTGTCTGCCCATGGCCATGGAGCAGCTGCACTATCTGTTAGTGAATTCGAGCGTGCGCAGAAGCTTGTGCAACGCTTGATGAAAGGAGGAACCTAATAAATTTTAATCATGTTAAATTAATTGTCAAAAAAAAAAAAAAAAAAAAAAAAAAAAATGAATGCTCTAGTTCATGAATAGAGGTGTAATTATTATATTGGTAAAGATTAGCTACAGGAACAAGAATATAGGGCCCAGTTGGTTCAAGATACTAACATAAAATCAGCAGATATTAATCACAGTATGATGCATTAGGCCTTGCGGCTTTCTTTTCAGTGGGGTGGGGCACATCAACAAAACCATTTAAATATAACAACTCACTGGAAGCCTGATCTGAATTCAGAAGACATAAGCAGCAACCAGGATAATTTTAGGTATGTTCAAAAAGCAAAGAGATAATGCTGTTAAGCATCCAAGCGCCGCCATTTAACACTAGGAATAAGTTTGGAGAATATTGAATCTCCCGGGGAATAAGTTTTATAAATATTTAATGTCCCTGTGTGAGTACATGGTCTGAATTATGACAACAGTAACATACCATAAATGACCAGTAGTGTACAGGCTTTTTATTATGAGGAGAGTGTGTGTTACGCAGCTCAGAACACAATTAATCAACTTAAAGGCTAAGCTTTGAGTAAACTAAATATACTGAAATCAAGTCTGCGCTATTCTACTATAACATACTAGTATAACTAGTCACACAATGTACACCACTGCACAAGATGCTAACTGCTCCACTTGCCAATAAAACACTGTCTAGATCTTATATTATTTACAAGTTCATAGAAATAAGGGCAAAGCCTTCAAGCTACTCTACTATTAAATAATAAACTGTTTTGTTCCGACTTCTGCCATCTTTTTTTAAAAACACAGTAGTCCATGTACAACTCAAACAGTATCAGTGCTCGCTGGGTTAGATGCAGTCTTTGAAATGATCACATGAAAATTAATCCACACAAACTTTAAGTGACTATTTTCAATGCTCGCCAACTAGAATTATCTGATTATATGTCAGAGGATTGAAACACGGTGATCCAAATTGACCATCTATCCAAACAGAATCGTTAATAAGCTCAGTTTCTGAGAGAAAAAACTGAAATAACAGTCTTCCACTAGGCATCTGCTTTAGGAGGTCATGTGCCAATCCCTGACGCCCTTGATTCTGTCCAATCCCTTTTCAATACCCTGCACATATCCCAATGTGTTACCAAATCCCTATCCCAAAAAAAAAAAAAAAAAAAAAAATTCTCACTGCTAAGCTAAATAAACACATCACACATGAAAGAGGATTGATTCAATGCCAAGTGGGCAAGTAATTATGGGCATGGTTAAACTTAAAAAAAAAAAAAAAAAAAAAAAAAGACCCTCAGACTCAGTCAGGTTTTGACTATGCAGCAAACTCTCTGCCCACATCAGCAGACACAGGCAGACTTTACACTCATCTTGCTGATAGAGCGTAACATCCGAAAGTGCACAATCCCCGCTGCTTCACACACACACACACACACACACACACACACACACACACACACACACACACACACACACACACACACACACACACATCAAATCTTACTGACCATTAGGGAGACCAACACTATTCCCATTTTAAGCTACGCATTATTTTGCATGATAAGTTGTCATATTTAAGAGCTGTCAGTTAAATAATGAGCAAATATGTTTGGTTGTTTGCTCTGCTGGATGCTGTTTTTGTAATGTGTGTTCTGCATTGAAATGTGGTCAATTTATATGCTGCAAAAGTGCAGAAACATACCAGAGATGTTCTGTTTTCATTTGGGGGGAAAAAAAACAACAACTTTATAAAAGCAGATTGGTGCAAACATCAGCCTGATTAAAAACTTGAATTTTTCTTTACAGTTAAGGTTTTTTTTTCTCAGTTTATAACAAACTTGAACTTCAAAAGTGTTTGATGCAGCAGAAGTGTAGCGTACACAAAGTGTCAAACTCACTTTCTACATTTAAACTGGTTTCATTTTAAGAACATTTATAGGACAAACACATGCAACGCTGTAACATACTGCCCTTTTTCTCACAAGGTGATATTCTCAAGTTTAAAATACTGCATTGGCATCGCCCCATGATTACAATCCGTGATATTTACTCTAATACAAGATTGCAGAATGTCAATATTATTTTCTAAACACTGATAAGGATAACCGTTTGAATTCCTTGAAGTGAGGACTGTCAGTGCCCAATCTGTCCAGCTACCTGATCCCCGCTCTCGCCCACATCACAGTTTATGTTACTGTCATGGCTAAAGACAGCAGATAGCTAGATTAATAGATAGCTAAATACGAAGATGAAGACCTTTCATTTTTATAATGACCAGAATGATGACATCTGTCACTATCTATCTAATGTCATGACAGTGAATGCAAGCGGCGACACTGTGTGCAGACTGGGCACATTTCCGTTGGAAGCAAAGTGGGCAGCAGTGCAGAAGTATCTTGCAGAATATTGGAAAGCCGTTTCAGGATAGGACTCAAAAGTGCAAATCAATACATCCTCAAAAAGTACAAGTTATGTTGCATATTTTGAACTATATTACCTATCGGGTGTCATTTATTACAGGGTTTCTTTGGATAGATTTCACTAAATAGAACCTGCTAGCAGCATGTCAATTCAGCTATTTTGTAAGGCTTTATTAAAGTCCAAACTTTTGGAGGGGGACGCTGTTAACGTTAGAGTACGCTGCTCTACAGGGGTTCAAGCCATCTGGCGTACGACTGGGATTTCCACTCTGTCATGTTTGGCATAAATGATTGACATAACGCTAGTTTGATAAACCTTATAAATTGATGTGTTTGACAAGGAGCCAAGACATGAATAAAAAAAAAACTCTAATTAACAAAATCCAAAACATGCAAATAGAGGGGGAGGGGCTACATTATACATTACTAGGCTGAATTATGATGAAATTGCCTTGGCAAAGTGTAGATACCAGCGCTTGTGTTGATGCTTCAATATAACGCCTGCAGTGCAAAATAGAGCAGCAAACACGCATGAAAAACTTGTGTCCAGCGTGTTAAAGCTTTCAGGCTCAGTCTGTCAGGTCAACGCTCTCCGGCTGTCCTTGGCCTGACTTTGAACATTTTCGTTTCAAATCTGAAAAAAAAAACAGTTTAATTTGCTGGTGAATAAATTAATTTAATCGTTAACTCTGGCACTATTTTTAAATCTAGCTCTGGCTGGTTAGGACTGCACTGTCTAGTTTTAGCAGAGGATGGAACATGGTGTGTGCAGGGGAGCATTAAGTGGGCTGTAATGTCTATGTGATTGCTGTAACAGCCCTGCTTGGCTTGGCTGGACTGGCCCACAGCAGCAGTCCCTGTCCTGGTTCATTTGGTCGTCTGGTCAGCTGTAAAGACGATTGGAACAGATTGCCAACACTCCCTAGAGAGACTTCAACACCGACTTGGCCAAGAAGCCTCCCGCACACTGCTCCACACGCGTGTGCTCTCACATGAATGCACAGACAGGCCGCTGCAGTAACTTGGGGAGCCCAGTCTTTCCACATTCTTTTGAACTCCGTTTCAAAAGAGGAAGCCTGCTAACATGTTCGCCCAGCAAAAATTTGGCACAGTGAGCCATGTTCGCGCTAGGAGGGGAGGTCGGGCCAAACGGAAATGAGTATCTCTCCATCCTACCACTGTGGTAATAACACTAATCACCGATAACAGTCACGGGTAAACAAATCCTATTACCACTGGCCATCAGACCCAAGGTGTATGTGTGTGTGTGTTCATCTCTCCTAATGAAATTCCTTCCACTCGTCTACAGGCAGAAAGAGAGGCCTTCTATCTGACTAATTCGCTCTAATTACTCTAATGAGCCACAGGTGATGATACAGTGAGACTGATTAATTAAATGGGAGGCACCAATCAGGCATGTCTGATTATGCCAATAATATCGACTACAGACTAAATGAGATAACAGGAGACAGATGCACTTTAATTGAGGTATCAAAACTTCATGGAATTTCTTCTGCCCTCACGCTCCGACGATGCCGAGACAGATAGGCCGGTGGAATGACAACAAAGTTATTGTTATGTACACAGTATGAAGTCAATCTGCAGCTGCCGTCTGTGCTGCCACGGTGACCAGGAGTGCACACAGAGGAGAGTACACTGCACAAGGATTTGCCTCAGATCTCATTCTCTGTAGAATAATTGGGACTGTAACAGCTAGAAGCACTTTGTTTACACCTAGTCTGCAGTCAGACATGCCAAGCAGTCTGCCACTCCTGCTTTAGTCCAAACACAATGTAGGTTAACTGCTCCACATTCGGTGCATGTTTTACACATTAATCTAATGAAGCATCACTTTTGAATCCAAGCCAGGCATAGAAAGGGAGAGACAAAAATACACTCACTTCTTCTCAGTAATACCAACACCATATTAGTCACGCTACAAAAGAGGCTAATATTTTTAAAATAAAACTTTTTCTGTGTGCATTACAAAGTGGGAAGCCTTTAACAGCCTCTGTACTTGGCAACATGACACAGATGTTTAAGAGATGAAGTTTTCTGTCCTGCCAGTGCAGTCACTAATCTTTCCTTTTATCTCTGACAAGTCTGAGGCTGTTATGTGGTTATGATAGTAAACAGTAAAAGGCGTCTGGAAAGATGTCTTATCTGAAATCTACGAGGCCTACCTTTCAAACTCCCCCTCCATCTCCCCTCGCAGCGTTCCACCTCCAATGCGGCTGACTGTTCTGTATGCCAAACCTACTGTGTGGGGGTGGAGTCGCGGGGTGGCGGCTCAGTCAGGAGCGACAGCCACGCTTGCTACAACGACACGGTACATGATCACAGATCACAGGCACGCCCCCTCAAAACACAGCAGCACAGATAAGAGACTACAATCCTGGCTGCCTGTCTGCCTTCCTACCTTTGACATAGCAGGGTGCAGAACTTTAAATGTGCAAGCAGACGCCGTTTTCACAAACCACACAGGGTTTGAAGACGCAAGTCATATCATCCTGAATCTCTGTCTTTTCCTCTCACTCATTGGAGTCAAAGCCACAAAGTTTTCTTTACCACAAACTAACACAATAGTTTCACTGTGACAACTGAGCTCTAAACACCTTTTTTTTGTGTGTGTAAGTGCACCTGTGTTTGTGTTTGTGCAAAGCGTTTGGGGGCGGGGGTCAGCCTACCACTCTCCACAGTCTAACAAGACGCTTGTGGTCCCTGAGCGTTTTGCTCCTTTTTTTGAACACAGATCCATATCTACCAACAGCACAGGAGCTGTCAAGACTCACCTCACTGACGCTGACGCAAGCCTGGATCAAAAACAGCCTTTTCACACCGCAGCCTTGTTCGTATTGATCCATGTTTCTCTGCTGAGAGACTGGTTGTTGTTTTATCTCCCCAACATCCAAGCCTTAACTCTCCTGAAGCTTACTGAGAGCTAGTCATTATTTTGCTCGACCTATTGTCTGACAAGGGGTTTCAGAGGCCAGGCCTGATCCTAAATACAAATATAATGAGACTAAGATGGTTTCTGGCATGGAGGAAGTGCAGCTCACTTGGTCTCATTTTGCAGAGTTCGAATTTAGCTGGAGGCCTGTGTCACAAAGGGTGAGTGGTGTGGAGTGTGCAATGGGAGGAGAGGGGTATGGCGATATGCTAGGGTGTAATGCATTGGTGAAAGGGCAAGATTTTTCATCCCTGCGTTTACAGGGTGGAACGGCTAGGATATTGAGATCTGAGATAGGATCAGAGGGTAGTGAGCTGTTTCAGCTACGATAAAGGCCACGCATTACAAACAGAGCACAGATAGAGAGAGCACAGACAGAGAAAGAGAGAAAGACAGAGAGAGAGAGAGAGAGAGAGAGAGAGAAAGAGAGAGAGAGATAGAGAGAGGGAGAGAGAGAGAGTATCACACCTCTCATCCCTGAATTAATGCCTCCATTCTGCCAGGAAGCCATTCTGTGCCAGTGAGAGGAGATTGGGGAGGGGATGAGTGCACAGATACGGACTAAAAAATGGAAACTGCGATCATGGAGAGGGGCGATAGGGATTAATCAAGTCTGCAAGAGGAGTGGGGCTCTCCAGTCCCTGTAGCACATATACAAGCCTGAGTCCCAAGGACTCGGGCAAGCAATTGACATCACCGCTATTAGTTTATATGACATCAAACGCACATATAAGTAACCATGGGTGGATAATGACAGGGTCACAGGTGCAGGCTACCTACACAGCAATGCTGTAGACATCCATTCATCATCCTACACTTGTATGCGAACTAGTCTGTTTGGCCTATAAAAGTCTATGACCCCTTGACAATGAAGCAGTGTTCAAAGTTGCTCTAACTTAGTTGAGATTTGATCTGTTCTCAGTTCGTTAACGTATTTGATTTGTTGTAATTCACTTAAGACTTCCATTTAAGGACAACTAGCAGCTTCATGCTATTAGCACAGTTACACAGGATGGTCAGAGAGATCTGCATCACTTTCATGTGCCTCAAGCACATTAAATCCCTGCTTTGCATGACGCCCTTTTTCCATGTTTTAATTTAGCCTTGTCTATCTGTTGTATCCAGTAATTTTCTAGACGCCTTATTATGATACATCAGCATGCGCTGTGGTGCAGCCTGTAAACGCAGCATGTTGACTTCTGAGCATAAATTAAAGGCATATATCAAAATGCCCCATTAGGTTAGATGTATACACTCTTTAATGTGTCCAGCTCTTGCTGTCACTATTTTCTAGCATGGCCTGGACTTCTGACTGAGTTTGACACCCGTGGTATATACGATCAGCGTCAACAGAGCATGTCCTGGGGCTAAGTCTTACTCAGCCTTTATGAGTAAGAGTTTTCTGCTCCGCTTGCACAACTTTGGCGAGTAAACGGCAGAGAAACACAGTGAGAAAGAGAGAATGAGCATAGCTAATCCTTACAGTAATGACAGAATAATTAGCTTGCGTTAGGCTAAGTAATGGGTTGTAATTATATCATTTATTCTGTGTTGAAAGAATGTGATATAAAGCCTGCACAATGAAGGAAGAGGAATTGAGCTCAGTGGGAAGTAGGATGGAGCATGTGTAAGAGCTCAGGCTCTTTCTATTGATTGATCCAAACATCAAACGAACCACTGGAGTAATGGGGGGAGTGAAGGACAGCTAAAAGCTATTTGGAGCCTCCACTGCATAAAAGACTTGACCTGTTCCGCGCAGCCTACATATCAAAACCATCAAACAGCAATCAATAGACCAAAGCGGTCAACTCAACAAACCGTCACCCTACTAAAACATCAAACCCCCGGCCCAAGCGTCAGATGATAGGCTACACTCAGCTTATCCATTACCATCAGATAAAGAGGAGATAAAACACAGAGCCTAATCCTTTCATGTGTCGTGACAGCCACAGCAGCCTCCAAGGCATTCCTTCAGTCTGGCTCTCAAATAGTTTTATGGCGGAAGGCAGCCATTCAGTCAGCCAGCCAGCCAGTCAGGCTGTTCTGGTCTGTTTGTCTTATTTCACAGTTTACACGCTGTTTTATAGGTAGTTATTATGGTCACCATGGTGATGCCATACGTTTTTATGGTCTTTTGGTCTGAGGGCAGAGAGTGTAATAAACGAAAAAAACACACACACATGAAAACAAAGACTCACAAAACACACTCCTGCTGTGGAAAGGTCTCCTGTCCCTCCCTTCCTCCCTCCCTCACTCTTTATCAGTCTCACCAAATGCCTATCTCCCAGCTTTCTGCTTCATGTGAAACATGGATAGGCTAACTTAGAATTGTCCTCTCTCATTCCACATCTGGAGCTGATCAGAGGGCCTCCTGGAAGTTGAGGCCTCTGGGCCTATTAATAACCATACCGCTGAACTCAGGGTCAGACAGCAGTCAGCGGATGAGCCTGTGTCTACCAAACACATAGTCCCTTCCCCCCTTCCCCTTCCTCAAGAGGACAACTCTCACTTTTAAAAATGTGACGGCAGGCTACAGAGGTTAGCGATGTGCATCCAGTTTCATGCTTTCGAACTGGGGCATACAGTGACAACTCAAGCAGCAGCTCACAAATAAGTAAACAAAGACTAAAGGGTGAAGTCTTCTGAAACCCTAAACGCAGGTTGGTCATCTTTTAAAAATAAAACTAATACATGGGCATAGGAAAAACAGCCTGCGCTAATTGTCAGACAATTTTCTTGAGGTTTTTCTTTTTTCTTCTTTCCACGTCCACACAGCAAGTTCAAGTTCAAGGAGGCTAGACCTGTTAAAAGGCAAGACAGATGGTGAAGTCATCATCTGTTAGCTCTAAAGGTTAGGCCAGTCAGACAACCCAGGTCATACTGAGGTCTGCAGGGTCAGACCACCTCTGAACCCTGGCTCCAGTCTGACAGCTGCTCAGGTCAAAGGTCAGGGAGAGGTTAAGGTATCGTCTGAGGACATTCAATGAATTTAACAGATACAGAACAGTGTCACACGTATAAAATTTACCATGTTTCGGTAGACAAAGGCCTGGGCAATAAGTATTTTAATCTAGCATTAGGCAAAGCCTGCACAGTAATAATAGCAGGATGTAAGTGGTTAAAAAGATCTAATCTGATGCCCACTAACATTTAAATTGGTATAAGCAGACAGGCTTTTTTTTCCTGAAATGATTATACCTCAAAAACTGAAAATACCCATAAGCAGTGCCTTCAGTTTCTCAACCATTTCTAACTTCCTCTGACTGGACAAAGTTTCACCTGAAAACATAAAACTAAACCAGTGAATAGCAAACCGAACGCAGAGGAACAATTTGTTAAGCATAAACCACCCCCATCCAACACACACACACACACGCACGCACCTGTAAATACAGGGTAGTTGAATCATCATAATCGGTGGTAGTTTTCTGCTGAGCCCAGCCAGCAGTCTGTGTTATTTTTAGAGGGCTGACACAGAAGCAGGCCGTCCATTTACTCTGTGAGCTGGCAGGAGGACCATCACAGCTCTGGTTGCTTTTAAACTACCAAAATGGGAATGAGCTCAACATAAACACTGAAAAGGTGTGGACACTTACAGAAATGAAGTTAGCTAAGATCCAGAGCCATTACAGTTCCATTACTTTAACATTAGGCTCCTTATAACAAAAGGTTGTGTATGAAAATGCCAAATCCACTCACAATTACCGACTGGCCACTGAACAAAGGCCAGACAATCAATAAAACTCTTTACCTAATCTTACATCTATAAACTGGTGTTAGGTTGTCATTAAACCATCCAACATTTCTTCCTTTTATAACTGTGACGATAAATGTTTTAGTTTATAGGGGGAAAAATAGCAGCTGCTAGGTTAATACCGTAAGTCAACAGGACAACTTCCCAGTAGCCTGATAGGAGGATATTAATAATAATAGGATATGTGATTGTTTGCTCTATTTATATATTTCAGAAAGTTAAATGAGACAATTTACAAGATAATGTGACAAAATTAACGATAATCTTCTCCCCTTTGCTCTATTTGCACAAACTCTTTGTTTTTAGAATAATAAAACTCATGCAGTAGTAAATCCTGAATTAAGGGGCTACAAGACAAAAGAAAAAGGAGAGAGTGACAGCAACTGGAGGGAGAACTCGGGGTAAAGGTTGAAGGCTGCTCACATCTGATGTGACTGATGGGTTGAGCCTGAAGGCCGGCTATGGATCTAGCAACTGAAGCCATGATTGACATTGAAAATTACACAGAGTGAGCTATTAGCAGATAGCAAGCCATATCATAATTCAATCCCTACACCATCAAAGTGCACCAATATCATAATTCAATACCAAGAACCATTAGCCTGCAGCGCGCACCAATATCATAATTCAATCCTGAGGCCATCAGCCTTTGCCAATATCATAATTCAATACTTGGACCATTAGGACACGCCAATAGGCCTATTAGAATTCAATACCTATGGTCAATGATCTAACAGGACACTGATACTGGAGTCATGGGTTGACATGGGATAAGGTCTGCACCTAAGGATCCTCAGGCCTTATTTAGCCTAGACTCCTTGATAACAGTGAGATAAACAACACTAAAATTAGGTAGGGCAAGTGGTTCACCAATAGCTTGGCTACACCAGACGCTCAAGACCACAGAGTATTTGCTGTAGAAACAAATTTCGGCAGGCTCATGCAGCGGGACACATTTTGTGGAACAAAATGAAGCACTGCATTAGCTTCAAACTCAGCAGTGCACTCAGCCAAACTTGTCAAAATTTTTTCAAACACTGGCCCCCAGTGTGTGACCGTCTGCAGTTGGTCTAAATTATCACATTGTGGTACCTTGTGGAAATGGGACTCCATTTTGTTTTATGGTCCATTGCCTCTGTTTATATTTCCATGTTAACATCTTGTTTAACTCTTCAAAATACTGTAAATCTCATTGGGGCTCTGCTTGCTAGGTCATCAGAAATCTGCACCTTCACAACCAATCAAATGGTTTTGAAAAAGCTTGGATTTCCTCGACTGCTTTAAGACAATTTTTCACCAAAGTTGTTATTATTCAAAGTTATTCTCTCCACACATTTCTTCAGTTTGCTCACTTAACTCTAATCCTCATGTACTGCATGTGGAGTGTTAAATGACTCTGGAGGATGGAAAACACAATTAAGTATCATTTATTTCCTGAAAAATACAATCAACTACGTGAATGACAGAAAATGAATCTGCAACTATTTTTGACAATTGATGAATCACTTAAGCAGTGTTGCTGAACAGTCAGTTGTTCAGTTTACAACGCAAGAGCTGGAACATCTGATATATGTTCACTGTTGGTCGTACAAAATGAATTGTGAAGGGCGTTTTCTACTATTTCAGATATTTTACAGACCCAGTGACTATCTATCAATCAAGAAAATAATTGACAGATTCATCAATAATGAAAATAATCTTCTGTTGCATCTCTAATATAATATTTAGCTGCAGCCCAACTTTATCACACTGTACAACACATGTTGTATATGACAGTTATGAATAAAAAATTATCAGTTAAGTTTAGTTATTTGTACCACTGAAAACCAACAGGTACGGACTAGGTAATAAAAAGGTGGCATTTTGGAAATAGCTGAGAATATGTGGTTGACAAGTAAAAAATTAAGAACAAAAGCACGAGAAAAGAGTGTGTGACAGGATTGTTTTGCTGCACAAGAGACTGGATCTAAGCCCGCTGCTGGCCTGTATCTCACTGTGTGTGTGCGCATTCTTACTTTGCCAGTCAACTATGGACAAGAACAGACATCTTTTCCCTTGGGAATGCAAGATTTTTTGTTTACTGAAAACCTTAGGCTTAATATTACAAGATGAACAATAGACTATACAAGATTACATCGGCCTTGGAGGCACCGTTTCGAGTGGTTTTTAAATAAGGTGGACATCATCCTCAAACTCACAAGTGGAAACCGGCCAGTATATTCTAAAGTGAGCCTAAAGAGAAGTGTCCAGTCACTGAAGCCCCTGCTCTCTCTACTGGAATACAGAGCAGCAGAATAATGGATGCTTCTGTCATGAGATACGGTGAAACTCTATGATGCTGTAGGTGAGAGAGACTCCAAGTGGGTCTGTAAATAATGCCTGCCACTTGAAAACAGGTCTCTGGAAACTGCCCCCTGTGCTCTTGTTGCTGGTTGTTGGGTGGATGTTTTGTCTGTGTGGTTGTACTGCGCTGTTTTTCTAAAATATTACCACAACTAAAGAGCTGCGTCGTGATGGTGCGAGTTACTGATTCCACCTGGTAAACATACAGTACACACTCAGCAGTTTTACAGTCCAACTGAAACAAATTAGACTCTTATTTAGCACTGATTGGGCATGCCAAGGCATAAAATATTTATAAAATATTGGCTGTCTCACCCCTCAAAGACATTTTTATTTTTATGGTTTCTTTACGGTTATTAGCTTATGTGAGTGGAATGCAGATTTGTATAATTTGATATAAACAGACACAGAAATAAATGCTCTGAAATACATGTGGTCGCTTACTTAACTGAAAGTAAAACTTCTGAGGGGGCAATTTTTTTGGAAGGCTTTATATGCAACAAGAAAAACATAAGTAAAATGTGTACCTGATAAAATATATGTCTTTAGCGAACTCTTAATAAAAGAAATTGATAACTTTTAACATATAATTCAAATGGAATGCCGAACAATAACAACAATATAATTTGAGTATGTTTCAGAGCAGTAGAACAGTTACCAAGTAAAAAGTTAAAAAGTTGTATGAAAGCAGTAAATATGACTTAATTGTATCTTTCATCATACTATCCACCACTGTGTTACCATATTTATATTTCTCTGCTGTGAAATCAGTTGTCACAACAACAAGCCACAACAACAAAAAAATAACTCTACTGACCATCTTTGTGGTGTCAGTTGGCCCAGTTTTCTCAGCCTTGTGTCTAATCTCTGTATATAATGTAACATATAATAATAAGATATAACATACAATAGGACCAATACACCAACATAGTAATTAAATAATAATACTACTAAGTAATCTGATCAGGATTATTATTAAGGATTTCTATCATGTACATGGAGACAACGGATTATTTCATATCTAATATTATTTGCTTCTAATATTAACATTTGGACAATGTTAAACTACAGGTGGTTAAACATTAAATGTTTCAATGTTACTAAAGATAAAATTACACATCATGGAAACAGAAACAGATATACACTGCGCGCACAATTATTAGGCAAACTGTATTCCTCAGGATTACTTTGTACTCTTAATCAATCCATAATGTTATTGAACATCAAACCTGAATGTTTAACAAAGGAAAAGTGACAAATAACATTTTTGGCCTTTCAGAAATATTCAGTGACCAATATAGCCACCCTTCTCTTCAATAACTTGGAGTCTGTCAGTTTTCTTGGTCTGTTCACGATCAACTTTCGCTGAAGCAGCAACCACAGCGCCCCAAATGCTGTTCAAAGCTCCCTTGCTGTAAATCTCATGTTTGAGAAGGGCCCACAAGTTCTCAATAGGATTTAAGTCAGGTGAGGAAGGGGGCCAGGTCATTATTTGGTCATCTTTGAGGCTAGCTAGCCAAGCAGTGGAGTACCTGGATGCATGTGATGGAGCATTGTCCTGCATAAAGATCAGGGCCTTCTTGAATGTTGAGGACTTCTTCCTGTACAACTACTTGAAGAAAGTATCTTCTAGAAACTGGCTGTAGGTTTAAGGAGTTGATTTTCAGTCCATCTTCAATCGGGAAAGGTCCAACTAACTCATCCTTAATGACAGCAGCCCATACCAGTAACATTACCCCTCTTCCACCTTGCTGGCGCCTGACTCCAAGTGGTGCCCTGTGTCCATTAGTGATCCAGCTCTGGGCTCATCCATCTGCTGTATCGAGAGTCTCTCTCATATCATGTCATGGCCCAATCTTGACGCTTCAACTTGTGAATTTTATTCAGCGGTGGTCGTGTTTCAGCCTTCTTTACCTTGGCCATGTCTCTGAGCACTTGACACCTTGTGCTTGTGAACCCAGAACTGGTAGGCTGCAGTTCTGGGATACGGTGGCGCTGGAGGATGACGTGTTCCTGGTAGCTTCACGTTTAATTCTTCTCAAGTCATTTGCAGTTAATTTGCGCCTTTTATTCTCCATGCATTTTTTTCAACCCTGTTGACTATTCACAACAAAACGTTTGATTGTCCGGTGGTCACACCTCATTAGTTTAGCTATTTCAAGAGTGTTGCATCCGTCTGAAAGGCCTTTTACAATTTTTGACTTTTCAGTGTCAGTTAAATCTTTTTTTGGCCCATTTTACCCGAGGTAAAGAAGCTGCCTAATAATTATGCACACCTTAATATAAAAGGGGGTAATCACATTAGGCCACACCCTCCCTCATTACACAAATACATATCATCTGAAAATCATTAAATCCAATAAAGTCTTCATGTTTATATGGTTTGGAGTTGGAAAATGTGCATAGAAATAATGATAAAGTTAGAATATTCACTTGCCTAATAATTGTGCACACAGTGTATTTCTATGTTAAACAGACTTCCACACATCCACACCTTCAAGAAACATGTCTTGTTTGTCACACACTTTTGCATAAAGCCTGCATTGAGAGCTGCTGATTCTATCTGTTTGGGTACCCCTATTTTTAGACTTCTATTAAGTGCTTTTTATCTTTTCTTCAAAACATCAGATAACACTGGTCAAAATTTATTTAATTTATTTCACCACACTATGGTAAAAAATTGTTTAACAGAATATTCAGATTACGACTCTTGAGCAGCATAAAAATGTACTTTTTGTGTTAAATTGGGAGAACTGAGTCTTGTATAGACACTCCCCAAAGCAGTGAGAGGGCGAAGAAACTGAGCCCAAGTGTGACGTACACTGAACCACTGAGGAGTTAGGGAGTATGGGCCTCCACAGAGAATTAGACACTGATAAGGTGTATGAAGAGAAGTTTCTTAAGTTTTTGAGTGCTGCACATTCCTCTCCATCGTACGGAGCGTATCCTTCGTACGGATACACTACCGCCTCTTAGAAAGTAGGATGACATGGCCCCGACCAAAGTAGACCGAGGGCAGACCAAAGACCTGACATGCACTCGTCCCTCTCTCTGACTCATGCTTAGTCGCTAAACACCCACCAACACACAGTGAAACCTCAGTCTCAATGCCAGGTTTTGTCACTGGGCAGAGAACCGGTTGGCTACAGTAAAAGCATGACGTGATGCCCCTTCCTCTATGCTCCCCCAGCCTGTGCAGCAACAGAGGGGTAAAAATATCCCACCAGTGAGTTCAGACAACCAGCTCATAAATTAACACTAAAACTCCTGCAGACAACAGCGGGCCAGTCGCTGAGAGATTTAAACCACTCAGGTTGCCACTGACCACAGCTCTGGGATCAGTTTACAAACCCCTTTTCCTAAATTAACCCATTAGGAGGTGGTGAATAAGAACGAGCTCTAGATCAGTTTTCATCTAAGTCACTGTTTAGCCATCCGCTAACATAGTGAACTATTTTTCAAAATGGCTCTAGGGTGCTTTGTTCCAGGAAATGTTATGAGGTGAGATGTAGGCTATTAGGCTTAAATTGGGAATTGTGTATAACGGAAAGGTCTGTTCCTAATTTTCCAAGCTTACCCCCCCCCAAAAAAAATAAAGTATAGGTTTAGGCTCAGCTATTCACTCATGTCTTATTAAGGCTTGCCTGTAATGAAGCGCATCTCTCATCGCTCTCAAGTAGGAAACACAATGTTCCAGCAAACTGCTTGACTGGGTCAAAAAAAGAAAAAAGGGAAAAAGAAAAAACAACAGGAGAGAAGAGTGATGATCCCCTCTAAAGAAATTCAACTCTGTAATGGACGGACAGGGATTACAGACGTTAAAACCTCCTCCATCTGTAATTCACTGTCACCCTGCCATCTCTGAATCACTGATCCATTTTGCAAGTGTGCGAGACCTTGCTAAAAGCATCACTGTTGCACCCATTTGTGTTTGTAGTGGTGGTGGTGGTGGTGGTGGTGATGGGGGGGGGGAGGGAAAAAAAAGACAAGTTAACAGCTCGCTGTGCTGTTTCAAAGCACTCTCTGTCCTGTAACAACCACCTAGATAGTTTCTCACACAGGGAATGGGACACACTGATCAAATAGGATTTTAATGAACATCAGCAGTTGGAGCCTGAGGAATAGACGCTATGATGGCTTAAAGCTACTGACATCTAGGTTGGGTTGGATTTTCATCATCAAAGAAACGCACACACATACACACATAAGAAAAAAACATTTCTTTGCTGGTGCCTCTCACGCAGACAAAACAGACTGTGAATCCAAGTGCACACTGTCCATTCAATCACAAGGAAGAAGAAAATGAGAAAGCAATCGGCTGACAAGGCCATGTGTAGACCATGATCATATCATGCTAACCCCACATTATCCTCAGAAGACGGATAAGGGAAAGAAAAAAAAAAAAGTTTCTTCTCTGAAGGCTTTCCTCTAGGAGCCTCTCAGTGGGAGGGAGAGTAAATAAGATGTCATCAATAATAGACAGTGAATGTTCTGAGCAGTTCTGCGCGCACACACACACACACACACACACACACATACACACCAGCTCCAACTGATTCCTATCCTGCAGACAGGCCTGCCAACCGCCAGCCTTTTTGCACACGCTCAGATTCACTGTCCTGACTAATCGCTTGTGATAGGGGCCTTTGCCATAATTACCCAGGGCCTTATCACAAACTTATGCGATGCATTTTTCATGTCCTGGCTGCTGGCAGTGCCTTCTCTGTCCGTGCTGGCAGTCAATCTACGAAAAAGACTGATCTCAGACAAATTCACACACACACACACACACACACATACACACACACACACACCAGTTCAAACAGGGAGAAATGGGTGAAAGCAGGGTGAAGGGCCAGAGAAGAGAGAGGAGAAAAAAATTAAAAAGGAGGGGAGGGGGAAGTGAGAGAGAGAGAAAGATTGAGGCAGGAAGGGGGTGGGAGATAGATAGTGAGGAAAGAAAAGAGAAAGCAGTCTCAAATTTTTTTTTACATAATGCATGAACAAGGGGGCACGAGTAGGAGGACCAAACAGGATCAAATAAATAGGAGAAGTGAAGCCTTGATGATGTGGCATAAGTGCAACACAAAGCCCGCTGGGAAGACTAGTTCACTGTCCTTTTGTCTACCCAGTCATAGGGGCATCATGACCTAAATAAAAGTTTAAATCCCAAGCCTGTGTGATTTGGTAAACTAATGTATGAACAATTGGGCTAGCCTACATAATGCAATCTTATGTTAATGACGACGGCAACTGGGCTACTAATATTCATAAATTGTGATTTGAAATTCAGCAATGCACGTTAAATGCCACGGGAAAACACAACAGTGCCATTGTCTACATGTCTTGTGATAGGTCAAACACGCTCTAATATACACAGGCTATATTCACTCACTGAATAGGCCCAATATTTTCCTCATATCCTTTTACAGTGCCATGGATCTCCTCCGTGCACGCCGAGATTAGTGGCGTGCGTGAGACTGGGACATTTCTGGAGTTCATCATAATCAACAAGGTCACGATCATATATATATACACACATATATATATATAAATATACATATACATACACGCGCACACATATATATATTTATATGTATAATATATATAATTTAATTTTTTGTACCGCGTCAACAAACTGTCCCGTCCACTTTCACAGACGTGGCAACGGCTGTAAAAAAAAAAAAAAAAAAAAAAAAACTCACTGTGTATAATTGCCGTCAGGGGAAACCAAAAAAAAAAAAAAAAAACGGCCGAGTTGATCAACCATAGAGGAGACGACTTCAATATAAACTGCTTCAAAAACCGTTAGCCGATAAGGTTGCTAATGTTTTCATTCGCGTTCAAGTAAACTTACCGATTTGACAGTTAAAGCGGAAAAAAAACACAACAAGCAAAGCGCTGTTGTGTGTCTGTGCTGCCCGTCTCAACGGCTGGTGTCACCACAGCGCCACCGTATAACGAGTCGCACTTATTTTTCCCCCAAATTATCCAACCTTACCGCGGCTAAAGCGTCGGGCTAACTACGGCTACTCGCTCCGGTAAAAGTTGAAGAACACGCCATAAAGACAGCTAACCGAAAGCTTTTCGCCAAAGCCCTGCCGTTTTGTTGTTATTTCGGCGCATCCCCGCGGCGTCGCCCCGGCTTGCCCAGTTGCAGTGTCCGATCGATGTTGAATTGAACAAAGAGGATCAATTTCTGATCAGCGAGAGGAGCCACTTTCATCAATGTGAGGAAGAGGTCTTGAATTCTCTTCCGAAACACCTACGAGGCGGCCGCCGAAAAAACACAAAACACAGCCCCCCTGAAAGACACAAGACAGCCGAAGCGAATAAAGGGGTAGACGGTTTAAAGAGAGGTTGAACTGACCTGTAGTTGTTGTAAGTCAAAGCGCTTCCAATATTGAAACATCGATCCTGCATTGGCCGCCATCTTGAGACATATTGAGACAGGAATGAGATGCTGATAGAGAGCGCGGGGGTTGGAGTTCAGTGGAGAGGACCGGGTGGGCGGAACACCCGGAGCGGATCACGTCCACCACTCACTCCGGTAACAGCCGGCGTACGGAACGGAGTCAGCACACAGGAGTGTTGCCTTAATAACGCCATTATAATTGCTTAAATAGCATTTTATCAACATTCAGATATTACAGGTAAACAACCGAACTGACATTAGATGACTGTTAATTTTACTACGTCGAAATACGCTAAATTGTAGGTGCCAGATGAGCCCACGTTTGATCTTGTGGTTTGTTTTATTTATTATTTAAAAAAAGGAGCAAAGATCATACAAAAATAATGCCAGGAGGCTACTTGGAAGCCATATCTAAAAAAGAAGAAGAAGAAGAAGAAAAGAAATCCCACACACAGAGCGTTCAACCAATGTTTCCTCTGAGCTGAGTGTGGCTGTGAAACAAGATAATTTAATGACCAGCATCTAATAATCTATAGCCCCATGTCATTACTCCTCTTATAGCACCATGACTGTCAGATTTAGCAATAAAAAGTCGATTGGTAAGAAATAATTTTTTTTCCCATGCACCTTTTGAGTTTTGTCATCGGCTAAGTGAATGAATGCTGCTACTTTACACCAGTCATGTTTCTGTTATAGCTGCTTATGTTTAATGAAAAAGAAAATTTGAATGTATGATTGCTGCAGTGCTTATGTTTTGTGCTTTTTTAAAAATGATCACAATGAAAAGCTTTTTGCTTTGTTCATTATAAACATGTTTGAAGGGCATTTGTAAAAGAAAAAAGTTTGATATTTAAATTTAAACATGTTTATTAGTTGGTTCTGTTGAAAATAGGAACAAGGCTACAAGTGTCTGTCTAAATTGTTAACACATTTAACTCTAATCAGAGTTTTTTTTAAAACCTGCTAATTCCAGCTTCATGGATGTATTTTCTTTTTTTTTTATTAAAAGGGTGGATCTAGTGTAGAAACTCAGCATGTGTAACAAAGCAGGGTTGGTGAGGACCTGCTGAACTTGGCCATTTAAGAATTGGTAAAAGATGGAGTGGACTTCAACTTGGCACAAAGGTACTTCCAAGTTCATGATCTGCTCAGTTTACAATAAAATAATTAAAAAAGTAAGCCTGATATCTTCATATAAAGCATTCATTCACAACACCGATATTAACCAGATTAGCTAATAAAATAAGATTTGTTGTTAAACCAGTAATGTAGCAGGGCAGCCCAGTGGTTAAGGTGTCAATGTGCATACACAGTATATTTGTTGTTGAAGTGACCTTGAGCAACACGCTGAACCGTGGCTGCTCCTGAGGCGTCACTCCTGCTGACCATGTCCTATGACCCTCTCAGCGTGTGGATGTGCCTCAAAGGGATATGCAAAGAATTTCTAATTACACCGTACGTATGGAGTGCCCTAAATTCCTGTGTCAACCTGCACCGCCTCGTGCACCTTAAAGTCCCCTTCCACTCAAAAAATGTGTTTTTTTTTCTTCCTGTCCCTACAGTTTAATGTTTGAGCTCCTCTATGCAGAATGATGTACGTGCAGAGTTTGACAGAAGGTTGTTTTCACATTCATCTGCTGAAAATCCAATTTTAGAGGGCGGGTCTACGAGCGTGATTTGTGACATCACAAATAGTTTGGAAGCCAATATTGAACTTGTGTGATGAAGAACCTTTGAAGCCTCCAGTGCACAAACACTGAAAACGGACTTTACGGTGATGTAGGAGACATCTTGTGTCCAGCAGTTAAACGTCTGAAGTGAAAAATATTTGCATATTCATAGGTTCTGGATTTTTTTTAATGAGATAATTTAACGTGTCTGTGGAAAAAAACATATCAGACACAAATTATTATTCAAAGTAGAGTCTTTTCTATACATGTTAAAACATGTCTGGAGTGGATCTTTAAAACACATCACGCCTCAGCCTCCAGTCGCTCCACGCACAAGGGCACAGCAAACAGGAGACTATAGCCGGTTTATCAGGGTAACACATCTGTTGTACACATTGTTTTCATTTTTAGCATTTTGTGGGTGCCAAAGTTTGACTTGTCGGTGTGTCGAGGGTGTTGCGAGGCCCGGCTTTGTGGAAAATCCACGCCTGCATTCACATTTTGGAGTTTGGTTTTTTTTGTTTTTTTTTTACTTGAATGCTCAGCTCAGTCTTCAACAACAATATTTATAGCTTTATTTTCTTTCTCTCCAATCATTTTCATTTTTTCACAGCCGTTGCACTTTAATTCTGTTCACTAAAAATAACACGAGAATTTGCCATAGATAATAACGCCTCTTTCACTGCATTTGTGTGGATACAAAGGTGGCCATTTTTGTACTTTGGATTAGCTCAACTTTCAGGTCATTACTTGATTTGATTTGAAGCTGTTTGTGTCTCCCTCCTTCCACAGCATGAATGGTGCTCAGTGCTCAACTGATATGTAGCCTAAATAGCTTTTCCTTATTTTATACTTCATTTATAGACATAATATAGTGAATTAAAGGTTAGCCTAGTTGGTTTGCCTATCACACCCAGTCATGTGCTTTTAATAAGATGTACTGACTCACACTCAGGATTCAATCACACTGCAGCGTATATAACAAGTAGAAGCAGCTCATTTAAAATAATCACTATGAATAATGAAGCAGTAGCAGCATGACTCATATCATGATTGTCTTTTTAGAAGACTGTGTATGAGCATTTGATCTGCACTGTATGTAACAAATGCTCTGCCAAATAGATACTTTTTTATACAGAATACTGCACATGAACTGATGAATCTTGCCTTTAATCCTCTCATTTCATCCCCTTTCCGCCATGATAATCGGCATTTCCTTGGCTTGGCCTGCATGACTTGTGATGCTACCTATCATTAAGCCAAACCAGAAATACAGGTCTGAGATAATCCGTACAGGCTTAGTAGCTCTGCAGTGTGTCCATTATGTCGAGTTTGTTTAGTTATCTCTTACTATCACACAAAGGAAAAGCATAACTGAAAGGAACATGATAGATTTTTCAGCCACCTATATTACTGTTGCTAAAACAGAAAGTAAACATTTCAACACTATTCTATTAATTGCTAATAACTAATCTTTGTATTGAGAAATGATTTATAATAATATCTTGATGGGAAAAACAAATTTGTTAATTTACAATTATTTTTAAAAGTTGCCTTTTTACTGTGGACATTAAATAACAAAATCACTATGTGTTTGAAAGACTTTAAGTCGATATAGTTATTTAGTTTATCATGTTATTTATTGATACATGTACATATGAATAACCAGACCACAAAACAGAGTAAATAGAGTGGTGAAACATTTATAAGACAAGAACATAATTTCTTATGTACAACATTAATACAAAGGTCTTTTATATTGATCCAACCAGAAAAACTCAAGGGAAATTAAGGATATTTTGCTAAACAATGTAGCCCTTAAATCATCATATTACAAACAATAAAACATGAAATGGATTTTCCTCTTCAGGGAAACTGTTAAACCTGCCTGTTTCTATCTATATCAATAGTATACTTGAGCATAACTGTACGCAAATAGATTTTTAGTTAAATTCTGCTTCAGATGAGACTCTACTAATAAACTACAGCAATTTTTGTACACAGTCCTTCTATGTTTTGATGTAAAAGTGTATTCAGTAAAGTAGTAATTTATCAATCTAAGATTATTAATGCAAACTGTGCTCTAAAAGTCTACAAGCTGTGAACATTAAAAGTCAGTTGATTTTTTGCTGCCAGGCTCCTGCTTCTCAAACTCTCTGCATTTCAACACGCAGTATCTCCATAAGGATTTGGCTGAACCTTCACTCGGCTCTGGATTACTTTGAAGCAGTAGGGGGTGCGCAGTGTAAGTCGGAACAAGTAAGAGTCTGAGTTATCAATCCACCTACAAATTATCATGTTCCTGCTACAGAGGCTCATGTCTGGTATGGGGTTTTTTCCTTGCTTGCGTTTTTATTACACTCTGTGGTAAAATTAGAGAGGAGGGTAAAAACGGCGTAAATTGTTCTTGACAAGGACAGCAGAGGGAACATGTTGGGGCCCACAAATTTAGCCTCTAAAAAGCCCCATCGGTTCATGTACATTTGGTTAAAGTTTAAATATAGAGAAATAAACACACATTCTTTGTGTCATTGCCATTATACAGCTAGATCTTGGACTCTGACAGAGCTGCAGGGTATGAAATAAAACAGCCTTTCTGTCTTTCAGCTTTCCCACTTTTCTCTGTTTGTGTCCCTTTTCCTCCTGCTCATTGACTCTGCCTGTAAGGTGCTTTTAGCGGGCCTTGTGTGGCCGGGTTAGAGATGGATGTGTGGCCCTTGGGAGCCGCAGGCAGCGAGCAACACTGATCATGTCAGACAGGCTGGGGAGGCTGCATAAGATCATCATCACCCAGCAGTGGAGTGAATCGCCGCAGTGGCACTTTCACACAACCTCTGACCTCTGGGGTAACCTCTGAGGTCATGATCAAGGTCAGGGGTCAGCGAGGGCCTCTGTGATCAGGGAGCTCGCGGGCCCCTCCTGCCTCTTCGTCCTCTTTTTCCTCTATGTTCTCTCTCTTCGTTTTTTTTTTTCTTCCTTTGCCTCATCTTCTATCTGTTTCTCCATCGCTCACACTCTCCTACACTGGCCGGGACCAATTGAGACATCCCATCCCCTGGGAGTGCAAAAAGGAAAGCAAGAGAAAATCAATAGGGAAGATGAGTGAAGACCTGGGGGTCCCATCAAAAACTGAATGCTTCTCTCCGAGCTGGTATGATTCACACACACACACACACACACACACACACACACACACACACACACACACACACACACACAGTCATATAACTTCTGACAAACAGGAAGGCAGCAGTAAACTCAGTGTACAAAACTACACAAAAAGATACATAAAGTCTGCAAAATATATAGGCGTTGTGTGTGTTTTTCTGTCTTTCTGCCTGCGTCACATCTGTGTACACATGTGGCTCGTTGCTGCAGTGATGTTTGAACAGAGACAGACGCAATATATTGATCACTCTGTGGAGAATCAAAGTCTGCTGCAGAAACTGGATGAACTTGATGACAAAAAAAGTTATTTTCTAGCAAGAAATGAGTGGACAGAAAACATAAAGCAGACATAAATGCTAAGCTTTGTGTATCACTCCTGGCTGTAATTTGAGCTGAAGCACACAGAGGAAAATGTCACCATATCACCAATCAGTTCAACTTTAATTATAGTATATTTTCAGCAACATTTACATGAATTGTGCTGCATAAAGATTACAATAAACAAAATACTGAAAGAAGACTCACTATGTGTCAGTTCCTGACCTCGGCCACCTCTGCTATTTCTGTGATACGTGTGTTTATAATGTCGAGCTTCGCCATGTATCCATAACTTATGAGATTGCCGTTTCTTCTGAACTCAAGATAACCTCGGGCAGGACATTAAATGATTGGCTGAAAATAGAACTGCTCAGATGAAAGAGAGGATAAATAATGCAGAAAGAATACAAAACCTCTTATGAGGATAACTAGTCACACACACACACATACACACACTCTTGCACGCACAAAAACACACAAAGAGATTTTTTTTTTCTTTTGCTCCACGGTGAAGAAAAGTGAATGGATGTAACAGGAAGGAGGAGGACCCAGTGGAGACACACATGCTTCTTGCTTCATCTCCTCCCACTCCTCCTTGTCTGCCATTTTTTTTTCTCCCCCCGCTTACATTCAGACTTCATGACATACTCTGCGTCTGTGGGGAGGAATAATGTTGTCCCAGTCACAGCATGTTTTTCCTGCCCACCAGAGCTCAGACACAACACTGCACAGGGTTTCCGACCCTGCCGTCTCATCATTTTTTCATGGGTTTCTGATCAGAATGCATTCACAACCTGGACAGTCGATCCTTTTACGCACAGAGAGTGAATGTGTCATTATACAGAGGGTGTATTTGTTTAAGTCAGATCACCAAATTTAAATTGTGAGTCAGTTTATTAAGATTTCTGGTTAGAGGCTGTTGCAATGCTGGGTCATATCTAATAAATAAAACATCCGAGACAAACCTTTTCAAAGCACCGCTGCTGCATTCCTAATTTGCAGATGAAATGTTTATTCATTGGTGAAATTAAACATGCATGTTTAGGGATAAATCCCAGTGTCACTGCACTTCAAAAGCTGCACAGGACACTTTTATAAGGGTGCTTTGTGCTTGTGTAGGGAGACACCTAGTGGTAAATGGACTGCAGTGGTTTCAATGGGGATACATGAGGCCTCTTACAAGGTTTATCTGGAAAAAAGATCACATTAGTCAACCCATAACATCTGAGGCATTCTTTTATTATTACCAGATATAACTTTAATGACCAGAACTCTGAAATTAGGCTCCAGTGTTGCCATTTCTCCACATCTCTGGCTTCTGATTTGACCCCTGACCTCCATCCTAAAATAACATGCGTTTCAATAACAGAGTAATTTACAAGCTAAATGACAAATACGTCCTGTTTAAAAAAAAACAACTAAAAAATACGCTTGCTTATTTCATCAGCAGGACACCGCGCCCTGAGCCAAAGTGTTTACCCAGCCTAAAAGTGCCTGGGAGGCCGACCGACAGTCAGCAGGCCTCACAAAAGGGCCATTCATCGGTAGAAACCCAGACCAATGCTGCCACGTCAAAATGTTTGAGCATACAGTACTGGTTCAAGTGTTTTTTTCTCTGTTTTGGCCAAGAAGACAGCGTGAAATTACATAGCACCACCCGTGCAGGACAGGTAGGACAGGAAGGACAGGCGACAGCGATGCAGGGAGCAGCTTAATGGACTTGTGAACTGTTGCGGGTTTAATTGTCCAATACTCTGTCCTGCTCCTTATCTGCCTTCCTCCTTATCAACAGAAACCATAATGACTTTAAAGTAGGGCGTAGGGTGTGCCAGCAGGCTGTCATTAACGCAGGGATTGGTTTTTGTTCTCTACGTTTCTTTGAAAGGTTTACGGATAGGCTATTATTTTGAGGACAAAGGAGACAGATTGATTCTGATGTTAAAAAGGTTTGTATATTTCGAGGGAACTACATGGTGAAGGGGGTCGATGGGAGTTGGGGTTCACTGGAGAGCAGCGGGCCGCTCTACAATCACAGCTCTCAGAGCAAACAGGAGCTCTGGTTTGTTCCAGCGGGAGAAATGTTGTGTGTGTGTTCTCAGCAGGACGTGCTCCTCTGTGTGCGCGGTCACTGCCGGTTTCTTGCTGTTCCTCGGAGTTTCTCTTCTCTACTTACCGGACCCCTTCACGTCGGAACCGTTTGTTCCTATCGCTGAGGAAAACCCCGCGGTGACACTCTTGATTTGGACGCATCCGTTTGGTCGGTACCGCAAACTTCCGGACTGCTTTGCGCTCTATCAAGTCAGGGGGTGCACGCTGACCGACGACACCTTTGATTACGCGGAGGCTGATGCTGTGATCCTTCACCACCGGGACATTGCCACCAGCACCGTAGAGCTGCCACCGGAACCGCGTCCACCTGCGCAAAAGTGGATATGGATGAACTACGAGTCCCCCACGCACACGCCCCGTCTGTGGCGCTTCGAGGGACGTTTCAACCTCACAATGAGCTACCGGACAGACTCGGACATTTTCCTTCCCTACGGTTATCTGATCCCTCGTGTGCACACAGCCGAGGGTCTCCGGAACCTCAATACGCACCCTCTCCGAGGACCCTCGCGATCAGACCGCCCCCGGCCCCGCCTCGTTGCGTGGGTCGTGAGCAATTGGTCGGAGTCCCATGCGCGCGTGGCCTTCTACTACAAGCTCCGTCAGTACATCCAGGTGGATGTGTTCGGCCGCGCGGGCCGCCCGTTACCGGAGGATAACGGCAAGGGCAGCGTGGTGCGGCTGGTGGGACGGTACCAGTTCTACCTGGCGCTGGAGAACTCGCAGCACACCGACTACATCACGGAGAAGCTGTGGCACGCCGTGCTGGCCGGTGCCGTGCCGGTGGTCCTGGGTCCTTCCAGGCAGAACTATGAGCGCTTCCTTCCCCCGGAGGCCTTTATCCACGTGGACGACTTCCCCACAGTCCGAGGGCTGGCCCGGTACCTGTTGATGCTGAGGCACAACCCGGCCCGGCTGAGGCGGCACCTTGACTGGAGAGGGAGCTACAGCGTGCACCAACCCGCCTTCTGGGCTGAACACTACTGCACGGCCTGCAGGGCGGTGAGGAAGACCAGAGGCAGGACTGATGTGGTCCAACACTTGACACGCTGGTTTCGGTCGTGAAAAAAAGCATTACAAAGCTGAGAGATAACCATGAGGGCAGCTTGTAATCACACTGTGATAATAAGAGAGAAAAGCACAAATTCACTACTGAGCATCATTTTTCAAAGTTTACAACAGAAATCTATTTATCATCAATCACAATGAAGACAATTTTATGGCACATTTAACCTGAAATGACCCAAAAATTGGCCTCAGATAACCTCACAATTGTGACGATGGAAATAAATCTATCCCTGACAAAGTCTGATATAGCTATTTGGTTTTATTGTTGTCAATAAATCTAAACCTACAGTCTATAGAGACTCTCTGTCCTTTAGACTCTTGATCTATTTAGCAAAGTGTATTTGGTTCCAGGCAGCTGCTGGTTTCAAACAACTTGCAGAGACAAGACTTATTTGAGATGATTCATCGCTGTAAACAAGACGTTTATTGTTTTTAGGGTTGTCAAACTGTTATTTCAACTGCGATATCATGCAATATTATCTGTATGGTAGCCTATTATATGCAACTAACTTCAAAAGGTGACTGACATGAAGGTGAATAAATAAAGCTGTGACATTTATCTTGAGCAAGTTTAACATCAGAGTTTAGAATAGGGATTGCTGTTATAATTTAGATGGTTAAATTTGGAAAAAACGTTACATCAAATTAGGGTTAGGTTAGTGTCTAGTTAGTGAGAGTGTGTATGTGTGTGTGAATGTACAAATCTGTTGTGCGTTTGCTTGATTCAGGGAGGTAATAAAGGTATAAATAGAAACCATCTCTGCTTTACGTGTCTCTTATGTGTGCACCTGAGGGATTAGCTCTAAATCATGTTATAGCATCTCTGCATCTGATCCACTATTAGCTTAACACCATACATGGCTGATGATCATGTTAAAATAGTCCATCCGACTCCTAAAAATAGCTTTGTGTCTGCACATCACCCACTTTTTTTGATTGCCATACTGCTCCCAGTCCGGGGTCAAACTGAATGACCTTGAAGATGTTGTTAGGCTCAAACCCTCATCTTTTTAGTGCTCTTCATACCTCCTGCATGGCCTCGTTTTGTTGATGTTTTTACATACTGCCATCGAGAGAATCGAGAGAGGGAAGGCGAAGGTGAACATGTGCTTCAGGAGTCACTTGATAGGAGTCAGAAGCTGCGATGTGGATCATTTAAATTTACACCTCTGTGTTAGTGGCCTGACACAGAATTAACACTTTACACTGTCAAATGAGACATTTCCTCAGGCCCAGGGGCAGCGAATAATGTTGCTCCCCATAATGAGCTGAATGCCTCAACAGCTGTTGAAACCACTGACGTCTATCAGCAATAATGCTTTCAGACGGCCAGAACAGCCAGACCCCTCATCCCTGTCATAATCCCCTTCATGCACAACAGGGAATTCTTTGCATATCTGGTTACTGTAAGTGAAATCATTGTCACTCGTTCAAATATAGATCCACTAAATGTCCTGCCTTCATCTCCTTGAAGCTTGTTTGACATGTTCTTATTCAAAATATCCTCCACATGGCATGCCATACATTTCCACTGCAGGAAGCATGTACAGCAAGGCCTCTATTGTCTTGACAGAACAGGTGCTGGATAGATGACCCAGTAGTATATAAAGGAAAGGCACTCCTCTTAATGTTTCTAAAGAGCTCATCTGATCACAAAGAAGACTGCAAGAAGATCTGCACAATGATAAGAGGCTGAGCAGGATGTCTGGTTTGCTTATTGTGCTCACTTGTATGTAAATATTGTGCTTGCTTGCCACGTCTCATTATGTATTTCTTGATGTTTTTCATCATAATCATCGAGCTTTGTTTTGTTCTGCAGCACATAAAGAAACATGTAAATTTTATCAGACCAGAATACGTATCAAAAAGCCAACAAATCCTCCTAAATAAGACAGAAAAGGTTCTACTTCATTGTATTACACACTTCATGCTCATTGAAAGTAAGGTAGAGCATCATTAATGAAAATAAATCAATGAATAACTGAAGATAATACTACTTCACTGAACAATGTCCATAAACACAAAGTACCACGTTAGACCATATTCTTCTACTTATTCATTAAATTGTTTTTCAGCATTTTCTTAAAGATAATGATTGTTCTACACATTAATCCTCAAGTGTGTTCCATAAATTCAACCCTTTAATCCATCTATTTCGTTCTCTTCGACATACAGTTTCCTATAAGATTATATCGACTCTCTTATGTCAAATGTGTTTTCTACATTTTTTGGTAGTAACTTATTGTGAGCTTTATACAATATCTGAGCAATTTTATCGTCTACAATATCAGTACAATAAATTTCAATATCTGTAATGTAAGAGGCTTTGAGGGTTCTCGATAAGTACATCTGTTGATTCTTACGGCTCTCTTCTGTAGAATGAAAATTTGATTTGTGTGAGTTTTACATGCATTTCCCCAAACTTCTACACAGTAGGAGATGTATGGAACAATAACGGAGCAGTACAAAATATACAGTGCATTCTCATGTAGCAGGTCCTTGGCTTTATATAAAAGTGCAATTGTCCAAAAACACATTTTTTAAATGCAGCGTATGGTCAGTGACAGTATACAGAGTCACTTTAATCAATTGGATAACAAAAAACTGCTCAGTGAAATGCAATAATGCAACAGAAAAGTATGTAAATGACACTCAGGTCAACTACATGCAGTGGTGGAAACTAACTAAGTACATTTACTCAAGTACTGTACTTAAGTACAATTTTGAAGTACTTATACATTATTTGAGTATTTCCATTTAATGCTACTTTATACTTCCATTCAACAACATTTCAGAGGGAAATATTATACTTTCTACTCCACTACATTTATAGATAGATAGAAGATTTGACACAATGGATAATATAACAAGCTCTTAAAATACAACACATTGTTAAAGATGAAACCAGTGGTTTCCAACCTTTTTGGCTTTTGATGTCTTACAAAAAGCAGTGTGTAGTCGGGGTCACATGTCAGATGTCTATGAGTTGTTAACAGCTTCACCAAATATTGATTTTTCCTCCTAAATGTTCAAATGATCCAATATTTCACCAAAAATCAAAGATTACAGAAAAAGTCAAAAAACTGAAAACAGATTTGTGTATCAGAACTTTGTTTTTTCTTCTTTCCTCTCCCATTAATCATCTCACGACCCATTTGGAGGGGCCCGACCCCTAGGTTGTTAACCACTGAATTAAACTAGCTAAATGTATATAAAGTAATTCAAACTAGCTCCACCTCCAGCCGCTACAACAGTAACATGCTGTTTACACACTGATGCTTCAGTATTAATAATCTAATGATGTCATATATAATAATATATCAGTCAGAGGGACAAAATGAGTACTTGTACTTTAATACTTTAAGTACGTTTTGCTGTTAATACATATGTACTTTTACTTAATTACGATTTTTCATGCAGGACTTTTACTTGTAATTAAGTATTTTTACATCGCTGTGTTGGTACTTTTACTTAAGAAAAGGATCTAACACTTCTTCCACCACTGATTACATGTCTGCTTGTAACTGGACAAAATCTTTTCAGCATCCTGAAGTTGTTTGATGCCAGGAAGTGAAGCTCTTTGAGGTTTCTGCTGACTGAGGCTATTTCCTACCACCATAGACCCTCCTCTCTCATCGGACACACATGTCTCTGCTGTTACAGGCACCCAAAAAGGCCAAAAAGAAGGAGGGCGGAGGCTCCGGTGTCGTCAGTATGTTTGAGCATAACCAGATCCAGGAGTTCAAAGAGGTTAGAGGACAGATGCTGCGGCGAAAGTACATCTGAGTGTGTGTGTGAGTGTCTCCCTGGAGCTGCACTGCCTCTTCTGGTAAACTGTGTAACTGTTCTAAGCTTGCAGGCGTTCTCAACCATGGTCCAGAACAGAGATGATATCATTGATAAAAGCGACCTGAGGGACACTGTTGCTGCTCTGGGCAAGTATCTGTCAGCCATTAGTTGTGAGAGCACAGATTAAGAGAGAAGTCACAGTGTAGAGAGTGTCAGTTTTATGTTTCTGGGAATCACATTTACTTATAATTTTCTTAACTATCTCATTACTAAGCTTCACTTAAGTTAAGAGGTATGAAGTGTTCGATGGCAGGTGGCTTTAATGTTAGTACTGATGAGCTTGATGAGATGATGAATGAGTGTCCAGACCCGTCAACTTCACTTTATTGTTGAACATGAAAAAACTCAAAGGTCAGTCAGCACCAGGGTCATACAGTTTCCAGTTTTTAAACCTTTTTTCCCCCTAAATTTGAGCTAGTTTAAATGTCATTTACTTGTTTGAAATTTTAACATTTACAATTTCATACAAAAATTGAGAAATAACCATAGATTTAGTACAAGCAGTTGGACTTGTACTCATTCTTTTTATATATACTACTCTCAACACATCAACTTGGCTGTGATTGGAAAAAGAAATTAATATTTGTCTGTTTTTGTTGGTATTGTTTCAATTTAATTTCAGTCAAGGGTTTAAGTTGTGCAACATTCATTTTTTTTGTATTTTCTTATTTCAACATTTACCAAAAAAAACACCCCACAATCATAAATAAGGCCATGAATGACACATAAAGTTTCATCTGAAACTGAGTCAGATCGGTGTGCATCATCTCTGCACACATGCACAACTCTTACGTGCAACTTTACCTTTGTTTTGTCAGGAACTGACCCCCAGGAGATGATTCTCAGCACCTTCAAGGTCTTTGACCCGGAAGGAGCAGAAGTCCTCGGGGGGATGAGTGAGTGTGATTTTCTTCACCATCTACACAGACACAGCAAAGATGACTCTGTGGCCTCTCTCAGGAATTCATCACACAGATAACTGCGAATTAGTGTAATAAAATACAAACCATAAATCATTAACAAAGTCCCGGATACAGATAATACATATCTCAGTTAGTGCAATACAGAACACAGTTTGTTTCAAGTCAAGAAGATGGAAACAGTAATTCTTCTTTCCTGTTCCTCTCCTGCAGGATTAAATATTACCTCATGTCACAGGCTGACAAGTTTACAGAGTATGAGGTGAGTTGTTGCTTAGCAACAAGGTGAAATATTGAATGTATCAATATGAGATAGTGATTCAAAGGTACAGGCGGTGGCGATACTGTTGAACAAGTCGGAGGTGAGTGCTGATGAATACCCAGAATCTGCAATTTAATTTGATTTAAATCCCTTAACTACCAGCTAGAGCTTATTACAAAGATCCTTCTCAGCTCTCTTCCAGACCTCCTTGTCAGTAACAGTGCCATTCATAACCTGCGTGGCCCCTGGCTAGAGACACAGTAATCTCATTTGTACAGGAACAGATGTTTCTCTTAAAAACATCTGTTGACTGGGGAATGAAAAGTCTGCCTCACATTCTCTCAAGGGATCAAAGAGACCAGTTTAATCGCTATGAAATCTGTCACATTTGTACTGGTTTGAAGAGACATATTGACTTACAGTAGGCTTACTATGTTGTGAAACGTAAACATTCTCCTTCGCCGTCCCTCTCTCACTCCGCACATATTTTATAAGAAAGCTTTCATGTTCTGTACATCAAAAGGCGGCGCAGAAGGGGGGCGGGGGGCAGAGGGAAGCAAATGCATATGAAACAACAAAACCCCCAGACAAATAAACAGCGCAGTGTTCCCATGGCAGCGTAGCGCAGTAATCTGACGGCTGGTTTCCCATGGCTGTGTCTCACTGCCCCATAGACCTCCACTCTGTCTCACTGATGGCTCCTGTGATTGCAATCATCCATCTTACTGTCAAAGGCAAAAAAAAGGGCAAGAAAGGGGAAATCACACTCACCATCTCTCTCTTGCTCCCTTGTGTCCGGCAAACAAGCCACCCCACTGTGAGCAGAGGCAGCACATGGACCGCAGGCCTTCTCAATTGGGTTAGATAGAAGTGTGTGTGTGTGTGTTTGCATGTCTGTGTGCCCATGCTTGTATGATCTACAGAGAGAACATGTGTGGGTGTGCATCTTTGGCTGTCTGTGCCTGCCCATTATGCTGCATGATCAGTCACTGGAGTGTACACGGGGGAGCAGTGGACATGTCTGATCTTGCAGCTGATCAAAAGCACCAGAGACTTGTTCCCTTGTGGCCGTGCAAGCGGGGCCTCATATCAACATGTCTCTGTTCAGTAGACAGGAAAAACAAGAGGAGAGAGAGAGACAGACAGAGGAGGGGAAGGCAGCAGGAGAAAGACAGAAACAGGCAGATGAAAGGATGCATAGAGAGGCCAGAGAGGAATATATGACAATGATATATAACCGCATTTATCTCTTCTTTCTGATGAACTAATTGAATGGCAAAAGCCAGCCTTGTATTTGTCTGTAGGTGTAATAGCGTGTGTGATCCCTCTCTGCAAACCTGACAGCTCTCTTTGTTGAAAAAGCTGTGATTTTTTATTATTATTTTAAAGTGCAATCTTTTTACCTTGTTACCTACAGGTGAATCCGATTTTTACAAACTTCCCTGTGGATGTCACCAGTAACCTTGACTACAAGACTTCGTGTTATGTGATCATCACCCACGGAGAGGACAAAGAGCAGGAGTAAAAAGGAGGAGAAGAAAAAGAAGAAGACAGATGAAAGAGAAAGGAGGAGGAGCTGCAGCGAAGCTACTGGCTGTAAATAGTCTTGCCACGCTGTGAAGTTGTGGCGTACAGTATGTGTGTAAATGTAATTATGTGCAATAAAGCGGTGACTTTACAAAAATGAATCCCTTTGTTGTTGTGTACTTTAATCTTACTTCAGTGATCAACACAGACAAATATCTGCTGGGTACAATGTCTAGCAAATGACACAACAAAGCACACGTCAACAATGCTGAGTATAAAAGATAATTAAACATGCACAAGACACAACAAATCAATTGAATGACTGCATTTTCTGTGTACTACATCTTGACCTGTGGTGGAAGAAGGACCTGGATTCTTTACTTGAGTAAAAGTTGCAAAGCCACAACGTGAAAAATACTCCATCTCGAATAAAAGTCCTAAAGTCAAAATCTTACTTATCTTATTATCAGCCAAGTGTACTAAAAGTATCAAAAGTAAAAGTACTTTCAGTGTTATATAGTAATATTTTATTAATGGATTATTGTAACTGATGCCTTAGAGGTTCCCAATTTTACAAGACTGTCTTTAAACAACAGTCAGGTGCTCGCTGCAATCATTCCTCCTGTTCATACTGACCATAAGAAGATCCCCTCCAAATGCATTTATAATTTAAGTGATTGGGGCCAAAATCCAAAATTGTATTGTATTTAAAAGTTTATCTGAAGCTTATATGAGGCTTCAGCTGTCTGAGTTAGTCAAATAAAGTGGATATCTTCCACAGTTAAAGTCTTTTTAGTAAAAAATTCCTTCTTTGTGTCTCGACAGACAGTGTTTTCCTGTTCAGTGGAAGCATAGTGACAAAAAGAGGGACTTTGGCACTGAAAAGTTTGAAACTTTGAAAGATATGACTTGATTTGACTAATTTGGAAGCTTCATAATAGCTTTAGATAAACGTTTAAATACATTTTTTTCCCCAAAATGAGGATTCATCCCCATCACTTACATTAAAATTGGATTATGAAGGGATCTCCTAATGATCAGTATGAACCGGAAGAATGATTACAGTGATTAAAACACGTGTCAGTGTTCATTTGGGCACCTGACTGTTGTTTTAGGACAGACTTGAAAAATCGTGAACCCGTCCTTTAATGTGTAAGCAGAATTTTACTGATATATATATCATTTTTTGTATGATGTAATGCTTTAAATGGAAAGTGCTTTTTGTTTTGTAGGATGCAAAGTTTATTATCTGTATCTCTGTCTGAATTATATCATTTGATGCCATTATTTTTTTATGGGTTTGCCTGCCCAGGGACTGCTGATGAAATTTAGCTATCTAATTAACTCTGGGACAGTCAGTCACTGTCCACTGTCCCTGTTACATAAACACATAAAATAAAAAATAAATAAAAATAACTGGTTGAAGTGGAACTTAGTTGAACTACTTTATAGACTGTTGGGTAGTTTAATTGTTAACAATGCATCATATTTGATTTGCTTTGTGTGTAAAATCTTAATCTGCAAAGTAACTAGTAACTACAACTGTCTTATAAATGTAGTTAAGTTAAAAAGTACAATATTTGCCTCTAAAATGTAGTGGATTAGAAGTAGAAAGTAGTATAAGGTACAGTACTTGAGTAAATGTACTTCCACCACTGGTCTTGCTCCTTTTACAGCTGTATTTAAAAGATAAACCAGTAGACTGAACCCGCGGTAATGTATGACAACTTATCAGAAACTGAACAACCAAAGATACAGACACATTCATTTGTTTTCCGCTAAAGGTGGTTAACATTATGAACCTTGTAACAGAGAAAACAAAGACTGTACCAGACAAAGTCGAAGCTTTATTTGGAGACACACGGCTCGGTCTCTCAGAGACTAATTATAAAATAATCAAATCTCTGAGGCAGTTATGAAGAAGTCAGTGTAATCCTGTCCGGTCGCGTGAAGCTGCACTGCAGTTGAGCGAAGTTTGCAGAGTTTGGGCCAAGACTCAACTGTTGCAGCATCTCTTCCTTTTTGCTTCCCAGATGTGTGCGCTTTCCAGATGCTATTCATTTCACCTAACTTTATTTTAAGCAGATATTCTTGGCAGCTTGTCATGTCTTACCTCAGCTTTAACAAGGCAGAGCACAAGGAGAGACACAGAAAGAAGAGAAAAGAAGAAATATGCTTGACAGGCTAACACGAGATGAACCCCCGAGGTCGTTCCAAGAATGTGTTTGACACTAAATAGTACGTTTTGGGTCCGGCTCTCGGGGAAGCTCGCATCACGGCCTGGAGAGCTTTGTAACATCAGCCAGCAAACTGACGTGTTTACTAGGCAGTCTTTTATCTGAGGAAAGAAAGATGCCAAAACCCTCATAACACTTTATGAGATTATATTTCATAGTAAGACACCATGTAAGTGCTGCTACTAATGTTATGTAGACATGCAGCAACAGGGTCAAAAAGGAACTACAAGCATTTCATTTAGATGAAATGCTCAACATCTCATGCCTGTCTCATACAGCTGAACTCATTTGTGACAAAAAAGACAATAAATTCAAATAATAAAAGTATGAAAAAAAATTTAAGGTCCAGTCAACATCTTTCACAATTTATCACACACATACAAAATTAGACACTTAAAGGGGAGCTCGTCTTTGTCTCTCCTCGAGTATTTGAAGAGGGGTTTGAACAGGCTGCAGGCGTTTGGTCTTTATGGCGGTAAAGGATAGGGGGTCCAAAATGCTGCCAAATCCAGATCCTTCAGAGTTCTCTGTGCAACGACAAGAAAGACAATAAAACAGTTGGCCAAAAATACTCTTCTAAGGGAATAGTTTGACATTTTGGGAACAATGCTTTGATGATTTCTGGCTGTTAGGCTAACTGTTTCCCCCTGTTACCAGTTTTAGGCAAAGGTAAGCTAACTGAATGCATTTCAAAATTTATCTGAAGCTTATATGAGGCTTCAGCTGTCAGAGGTAGTCAAATAAAGTGGATCTGCCACAGTCTTTTTAGTAAAAAAAAAAAATCCTCTTTTTGTCTTGACAGACAGTGTTTCCCCGTTGAGCTTCCGTGGAAGTATAGTAACACAAAAAGGGAATTTGGCACTAAAAAGACTGTAACTTTGAAAGATATTGAATTGATTTGACTGAAGCTTTATATTAGCTTCAGATAAACTTTTAAAATGCATTACTGCAGAAAACGAGGACTGTGGATTTTGTCCCCCATCACTTACATTGAAAGTGCATTTGAAGGGGATCTTTTAATAGCCAGTATGAACAGGAGGAATGACTACAGCGAGGAAAACCTCTTTCAGTGTTCATATGGGCACCTGACTGTGGTTTTAAGACTAACTTGAAAATGTGTGAACCTATCCTTTAACACAAAAATATAAGAGTAGTAACAATCTTCTTGTTTAACTCTTAGCCAGAAGCTAATTAGCATATTTCCCAAAATGTCAAACTTTTCCTTCAACATAATCATTCTGAGGCATGGAATAATGTTTTCCACCTTCTCTGTTTGTCTCCTCACCATGAATGCCAATCATGTGCTCCAGGATCAGCACCCTCTCGGCCAGGATCTTTAGGGCCTCCCTGAGCTGCTGCACTGCTTCACCCTGAACAGCAACGTCACATTTACTGAGGAACATTTTTTCTAACAAGCTCAAGAGGAGAAGACATTGACGACGTCTCTTACCTCATTCAAGCCCTCTCCTGGCTCTCCTTTTGGCCCTGGTGCCCCCTGTGAACGCAGAGAAGAAGAACCATGTCATCTCTGTGTTTAACGTGTGGGTTTTATGAAAAACAATAAGCTTATACTCACAGGTAGGCCGTGCTCGCCTGTTACACCTGGAGGCCCCTGTATGAGGAAGAACAGAGAAAAAAATATTCAGCGCTTTTGCTCACTCACATTTTTCTGGCTTGCATTCTTTATCCCCCGTGCTAATCTGCCTCTTCACCAGATCTCCAATCTTAAATCATACTAGTAGAGGAAGGGGATCAGGTTTAAAGGCAGAGGCCCACTAGAGAGCTGACTACAGAGGGGACCCGACATGGCTGCCCTGATTAGTGAGGCCTGGCCTTGGACGAGAGAGAGAGAGGGAGGATTAGTCACGGCTTGGAGTAAGTCTTTGAAGAAAAGCTTGTTCACCTTTAATGTGTTTAAGATTGCATGACAGCTAGGACCATTTACAAAACGTAGAACAAAAAGCATTTTGATAGTTCATCAGAATCGAATATGTTCAGCCAGCCTGCTAATCCAATAACAAGGGCGATTTTTAAAGCGGCCTCACCCTTTCCCCTGGATCTCCTTTAGGCCCAACATCCCCAGGCTTGCCTTGGAGGCCTTCCTTGCCCTTGTGTCAGCAAAACAGAAGGACACGTGTTAATGATGCCAGTCTTGTTTGTATTGATCCACAATCAGCTTCCGGTGACAGATACTCACATCTTGTCCCGGCAGGCCTGGCATCCCCGCAGGTCCTCTTGGTCCTGGAGGGCCTGTTGTTGTGTTATTCACGAAAACATCACACAGTGAGGGGTATGAATGTCAAAATGTGTAAAACTGGCTCTGACTGTTGTGCAATATCAAAATTCAATTCTGAGTTTAATTTAATTCAGACATTATTTTGTCCCGTAAGAGAGATTTGTCAGGGTTTACAAAATAAACACATCATTAAACACTTGAACCAACATTTTCTCAATGTTTTCTTAGAATTTTCCAAATGTAGATTTGACAATGACAAAAAAGTAACATGTATATTGTGTTTAATTCAACCTACAGTAAATCTTCTTTACATCACAGAACATTTAAATACAAAACACCATTTCTTTATTGCTGCACAAATAGAAAATTGTTGCTTTTGTGTTAAAGTGTATCTCCTCTTACACATTGTCTGGTAAATCATCATGACATGTTTGCTATCTTTGGAAGTTTTGTGGTTTTCGACAGTTCTTGACTACACAATATGCTTTTGTTATGGACCCGCCCACGCACCCACATGATGAGAGGTCAAACCTCGATCATGACATATGATATGATAGGCACGCATGTTTCATGAACTCTGTGTTCCATAAAAACCAGTTGGACTGGAAATATTGATTATATGTACCTGAAGGGCCGATCGGACCTGTTGGACCAGGAGGGCCGGCAATGATCTGAGGAGCAGGAGGAACTGTATGGATGGGGTTGTCCTCTGGGATTAAAAAAACACACAAACAGACATGTAAACAGCAACTTGGTTTAGCAGAAAAGATAATGGAGACAGTAATGATAGAAAAGAAGAAAGAAATGAACACATGGCTGAGAGCTGGTGAAAAGCCTTTATTTAGATTTACAGCTTATCATTTAAATGTGAGATCTGAGACCTGCAATTTTGTGTTTGAATGTAGTGAATATAAACCCACAATATTTTTTACTGTCAGCAATGTGGACATTTTAATGATGTCGTTTAACTTTTCTACTGAAGTCAACAGAATCAAACATACTTTAAAAGTTATTAAATTTCTGTTGTAAATGACATAAAATAAAACTAGATTTTTATTACTTCTTTCACTGATCAACACTGTGTGTGCAGTGTGTGTGTGAGTTATTGAGGATACAGCACAAGAACCACCAAATTACTGTTTAAAAGGGCCAAAATCTCATATATCTCTGCAGGATATTAAAACTCCAACACTGGATATTTGTGCTCTAAAGACAGAAACATTAGTGGTTCCGCTGAAATCTTCACAAACCTGAAAAGATCAGGTAAGTTTGACCCCAAACATTTACTATCAGGTCATGTTTCATAGTTTTGTATATGTTTCCAAAGATTATACTTCACTGCTAGAAGGCTAGCAGTCTCGAAAACACTCACTCACTAACAAACAGGATCCAGGTGCAACGTAACCCATCCCAGGAGAGCTCAGCATCCCTTCCTCTGCTCACCGCAATTTTATGTTGTGCAACCTACAAGCTCCTTTAAATCGTTGCATCACCTGTTCTCCCTCCATCCCCCATTTGGGCGAGATGATTCTGTTCACTCTGAGCTCTGAAATGCATATTGGGCAATCTAACAACAAGCAAACTCTAAATACAGATGCGAATGCAGCCAAAAGGGAATAAAAACGTGCTGGAAACCAATTATTGAAGTCACACTGACGGGTGGCTATGGATGCATGTGACTACATGCTGTATGTAGAATGCAAGACTGTTTTGCCGTTTTTGTGGTCAGAGTTTCCCCATTGATAAAATCAGATCAGCACAGAAGCAAAATCCAATTACAAGTGGTCAATTGTGATGATTTTGACACATTCATGATGTCAAGTGTGAACTACACACAATCTGGTTATATCTCAAGACGCAAGGTGTGTGTCTCTGCGGCTGTTGATCTGCAGTTACAGGGTTTGTTTGCTTTAATCATAATTTCCTCACAGAGTTCAACAAAGCAGGCAGACAACTGATAATCGCTGCTTTACAATGACCATAAATCCACTACATTTGCCAGTTAACAGGTGGAAAATAAGTAAAGTCATCATAAAGTCTTATCAAAACAAAATGACCAGTAAATTTATGATGCACTAGAGAAAGCGAGTGAAATAACAATTCCTTATCCAGCTCTATCCCAGGCCCAGGCCCCAAATGATTATGTTTCGTTTATCATTCTTCCTGACTAAGAATAAAAAAATAATAAAAAGAAGTAAAGAAAGGGTCAAAGGAAGTCAAAATCTCAGGAGGTAGGGTCCATTTTTTCAACTTAACAGAGGAGTTAAGACATCAAGGGTCAACATTCAGGCTACAGAGTTTCATCAGCAATAGAAATAAATCTGATTTGACAGTGATCGACAGGAACAGCTGGACAATCCAAAAGAGATCCTATTTAATGGAGCAGTAAATGCTTGGACATAATCTTTCCTCGTAGAAAACATGCGAGAGGTGGAAGTCATGCCTTGTTCACAGCATGTAGGATATTTCAAGGTATGCTTGTAAGTATAAATTTTGTTTGAAACCAAGCCACACTTCCACTTCCTCTCCACTTTAACATATGCTCAGAGTCAGTCTTCCCCCGTGTTGAGACAGTGTTGTTACATTGTGGCTGCAGTCCACAGAAAGGGTCTAGAAGGAGCAGATTTCCCTCTGGAACTAATTTTCTAATGTTACAGTCTCCTCGAGCCTGGCTGCCTCCCCGAGAAACTCCACAAGAGTGGCAGACTATCTCCTCCCTTGTTCGTAGCCAGCCCAGCTTTTGGCTGCGGGCCGCGGCCTGTTCCCCAAAACGCAGACTGTTGTGCTGACAGCTAACAAATTAGGCCTGGTTTACAGCCAGTTGGCCCCCCTCAGCTAACATGGTCCCACAGACCCAGATCTACATAGTTCCAGACCCGCAGACACAGTCCTGGGCTCAGAAAGGCAGACGCAGCCAAAAGCCTAATCGGAGCCAGCAGTCTTCATGAGGTAGGGCCTAATGATTATACCATGGATGTCTGCTGCCTCCCTGTGGTGAAACTCAAAAAATGAGAGATGTACATGAGCTTTTTATCTTCTATATTTCAAAAGATATAAAGTTTCATAGTTGCAAACAACAAGAAATAAATTATTTTCATGTTTATCCCTCTCTATATATGTTTATTATACAGATTTCTTTGGGCAGGTTGTATTAAAATTGGATAAGATGAATGAAATATGTTTTTCTAATTGATTCAGTCTTTTTAAAGTCCCTCCTGAGCTAATCTTGTGATTTATAACCTGATTTTCAGCTCCATTGTTGGTGGTGGTGTTAAATGAGGTTGCTGTAAACAGTGGCTCAGCAGCAGCAAAACACAAGGAAACAATTAAACTAAATCTAAGCCAGCCCTTCTCTGGAGAAGAAACAATGCTCTCTCCATTACGGATTTAAGCCCTTTGCTAAAAGCTGAAGGACACACATTGCTCACTTAAACACTTGCAGTTCTGGTCTCTGTGCTTCCATCTCACCTGTGCCCCCTATTAAACTGTTTTCCATGCATACAGACCCATTTGGCCGGCGTTCATGTTCTGCTTGACGAAATGATTGCAAGGGAACATATGCATGAGATGTGTGAATGTTTGAAGCTGGTGAAGCGCATGATTCATTGCAGGATGAACAGTGAAAGTGGACCCGTGGTTTTGGCATAGTCTCAAACCGTCCAAAAACTGAACGCTCGAATGGTTTCACAACTGTAGTGGATTCAGAATTCAACCATGTGTTCAGGATTGGCTTCTATTATACTCTAATTCAAGCCCAGATTTAAAAGAGAGCAGAGTGGTCTGCTCACCTTGGTTGTCCACTTCAAAAACGTCACCTCTCGCTCGGACAGGGAATGAGCTCGGCCCTGGAGTACCCGGTGGACCAGGAGGGCCGGGGAGACCTATTTCCCCTGGTAGACCTCTGTCCCCCTTTGGTCCTGAGCACCAAAAAGTTCATCAAAAATGAATCCACCAGTTATTCACTTTGATTAAACACTTTGTCAACTTTTGTGAGAATTGTCAACATATTGAAGTGAGCAAATGAGAAAAGAAGGTCTGAAGATATTTTACCGATGGGTCCAGGGAGGCCTGCTCTTCCAGCCGGACCTGGTGGTCCAGCAGAACCAGGAAGCCCCTGAGGTCCGATGGGCCCTGGAGGTCCTCTGCCTCCTGATACCGAGACAGAAAACAGACAAATGTAGAGTTCAATGAATAATTCACTCCAAAATGATTTAAAGGGGAACTCCATCAATATAAAGTTCAGTTGTGAAAACAGTTGTATAATGTCATCCGGAGGAGTTTTCCAAAGTTTACAACAAAACCCCAGATGATGTCGTAAGTGTTCTCTTGGATCATGTAACAGAAAGCCCGCATTAAAAACTGGAGGTATGGGGTTTGAAAGAAATGGGGATTTATGACGGAGCGGGGATCTATGAAAGACTATTGATTTGTAATAGGGGAGATGTAGGATCTCATGTTTCTTCAGAGCTTAACTCACAAGAGGGATTTAAGGGTGCTTTCAAACCTAGAGTTAGTTTGCTCTGGTACAAACTAGTGAGTTGTGTTTTTTTTGTGTTTGTGTTTTCCTCTTGGTTTATAAACAAGGCAACGATGATCTTAATTTATTTGTGACCAGACTGAGACTACTTCCTCTAAAGGGTCTTCGTGCAACTGTTTTGGTACGCACCCCAGCACAATTGCTGAATTTACATCGGCCCAAATGAATCATATCAAGCAAACAAACCACAGGCCTATTAAACCGGACTAAACAACATTGGTTTGGTTTGAAAACGCCCTAAAACATGCAGACATCTCGGCCTCTACTGCTTCAATTTTTACCGTTCTTTTTTTAAATCTGTCTCTCACAAGGCCCCAAACATTATGGAATTACTGCACTAAATCACTGGAGTACATCCTTACTGCGTCTCACCAGCTTCTCACCAAAGTACTGAAGATGGTCAGATAAAAATCACATATATTACATTTCCAAACATCCATCAAAAAACCTGAGCAGCCAAATCCAATAGTCTGTTATCCATCTAATCTATGTTCTATCTGTAGTCAAGTGGATGCACTGCAGGCCAAAGAACACAAAATTTATAATGCTGTGTGTTAACTCCTCGCACAACCGTTCATCAGTGAAGTAAATACGGGTAATGATGAGGTCAGGGTTTGGCTTTTGGGTCCACAATGCAAATAATTTGGCTACAAAACCAACAGCAAATGGATAAGTAAGGCTTGTAAGTCGTAAGTAGTAGATTTGACAGAAATATTGAACTGAATACTGAATAATGTGCAATTCTTGTACCCAAGTTGACTGATTGAAGTACAAATAAACAGCCCCTAAACTTCTCTTCTGCATATGTCAGAGAGCACATTTTTAATGATGTGTTTGCACCTGGCGGAGGAGTGGGTTGGGGTTTGTCCACCTCATTGTCTGTTGAGCCCTCCGGTAAACTGCTGAGCGTTGGCAGTGAGGAACGGCCTTCTTCAAGCAGCTTAATCTAGAACAAGAGTGGCAAATGTGAACATAATCTCCATACACATGGTAACAAACTCTTCAAAAGTTTTCAAATTATTCACAGGATAGAGAAGGATTACCCAGTAGAGGTATATATTTGGAAAGACAGAGAGATCTTCTTTACCTTTGATTCAATGGCATTTATTCTGCTGTTCATGTCGGTGAAACTGGTGCAGTTCAGACACTCTGTAAAAAAAGAGACAGACAAGAATGAGTTTAGTTTTGTGATTACAGACAGAAATACATGCTGCTGCTTCTCCATCTGTCTCTCCTCTTTCATTCCTATTTCTTTTTTCATTCTGGCACCGCCACTAGTATCTCTCTATCTCACAATGAGACGGTCAAGCCAAGATACACAGGAACAATGCCCATCGAACCAGACCCAAGAATTTATTAGGAATTCCTCCTTAAATCATGTCACTCACCCGCAGAATAAATATTTTATTAGACCTCTCTTGAAATTCTCTCCCTGTCTCTCTTGCTGACACACACATACTCACGCCCAGCACACACCTGCTTGTCTCCTCCTGACTCTGCATGTTTTCTGTCTGTCTGTCTGCCCATGTGCAGCAATGGCCTGCGTGCCCACACACACACACACACACACACACGCACACACACACACACACACACACATCCTCCTCCAGATACCAAAACCAAAACCATTCACTGTGTGCAGTACATGGAAACACAAACAAACTCACAATTATACACGCAAAACACCCACACCTCCACCCACATACCTTCACTGAAATTTCCGAAATCAAAACTGTAATCTTACAACATTTTAAGGACACAACTATTTAAAGGTAATTTCATTTACCTGCCAAAGGACATACCTGATTGCCATCGCAGCATTAAAATTGCATTCAAAGGAGAAGTGTGGCAATATTCTGTATTGTTCTTATTGTCAACAAGTCTCAAAGGACCAAAGCCGACAATGAATTTATCTTACTAACAAATATTGCCTGATATAGTGTTTTGGGCCAAACACTTCCACTGTTGTCCAAAAGCTTTTAAAAATACATCAATGAGTCACACTCTTGTAATGAGTGACATGTCCTTTCACCAATGTTTTTTTGAACCAACCCCTGCTGCTCTAAATACTCACAAGTGCATCAAATGTGTATAAATCTGCAGGTGAAAATAGTTCCCGACAAATGAACTCTTGTTAAATCTATTAAAACATTAGTACCCAACTGTTTTAGGAAATCATTTAGACTTACTTAGCCAGCATGGCTCTATGGATGGTAATGTCACCATCAGTATGTCACCATCACTTAAGTCTAGACTGAAATATCTCAACAACTATTGGATGGATTGAGATGAAATTTGGTAGAGACATTCATGGTGCCCAGACAATGTTTCTTAATGACTTTGGTGATCCCTTGACTTTTCCTCTATGTTGGGATGATCTAAAAACTGGAATAATCCTTTCAGAATCATGATGAAAAGTGTCCTATAGTAAGACATTCACTCACATAATGAGGTTAATAACCGTCGCTTTATGGTCATTGAGGTTGTTCAAGTGTTTTTTGGATTCAGTATCTGTGCACTTTAATGTCATCTGGCTTGAATGAAGGTTTCTCGTTTTGCTGCTTTTTGTAATATGACTTATGTTTAGTGAGATTTGTTTTGTTGTTATTAGCTCCCTCTTTGAAAGAGTCTTCCTATTGCCTACAATGTTGCACTTGAATATATTATACTGTACAGTTCACGTGTGTTTAATTGTAACACTGTTACCAATTTAAATGATTTAAACAATTTAAGTGGAGTGCTGTCCTACTGTCCTTTTGATTTTTGCCTTTTAGGATTCAGAAGCCGTCTATACATACTGGGGTTGGACACGTTGATTCATTATCTAACATTTTCTTCTAGGGCCTCCATGAGCAGGAAAGTATTGAGAATGCATTGCTGGTTTTGGTCTTATAATTGATTTTTTTGACAATAAGTGAAATTGTGAACAAAAAGGCAGTTTTTGCTTCTTTTCTCAGGTTTCTTATGTTCACTTTTGCTGTCAGAACCTGCAAATTATTCATCAATGTACATGTGCCTTATAGAAATTCTTGTTTGCCAGTAACTTTCTATGTTATCTTCAGCCTGTTTCCGTTGTCTAACTGACAAATTACACCATCAAGCTACCAAATCTAGTTCCTCTAAACCTCAGATACCACATTCTTTACTGTGTAGCAATTTTGGATCCATTACATGAACTGTAACCCAAAACACAGAATAGAAGTGTTTCATTAAAAAAACTGTATTTGTTCTAAATCCTAGCCTTCCTCTGGTCTATGGCTCATAAGAAGTCAGGAATGTCAGCTGTCAGTCCCACAGATGGGACCCACCCACATTGTGGTCATAGCAGGGGAACCTAGAACAAGGAACAACTGGTGCTCATAAATAGCTAACAACAAAAATGACCCAAACAGCTATGGTCTGCCTAAATCGTCGTCTCCAACCGCGGCACACAGGGCACTGAGAGCAGCCGCTGAGGTTTCTGCTTCACTGAAATAGGACAGGGTGAATGTCTGCACCATGTCTGTGTGTCTGCAATCCAGTACATCCAGTCCAGTGGTGTATCTGACTGCGTGGGTGTGGTTTCTCAAAGCCTCATTTCAACTTCTTGAATCTTGCCCTGGAGCACGGCCACAGACGGAAACAACAATCAACAGCTAAAATCAAAACACATTCCTCAGGATTCATCAACCCAAATACTGAGCAATGTTCAACCGCAGGGACCAGTATGACCCCACATGAGCTGTTTGTTGTGACTAACTGCACTGAGGTTTCTTCAGCGGCTACTCCACCGACATCAAAGTCGCACGCAGCGCAACAGCAAGACTGTGGGCAATCAGGGGCTCCACAGTGTGAGAGGTCTGATGAGCTGATATGCCTTCATCTCCTCCATAATTATTCATCATCAGCCCAAAGGAAACTCCACCCTCTGACACTCTTTCACTGTTATATACAGAACATCAATCTGTGAGGCATTCCAGAAGTTATTTTGCGATGATGTGTTGGTCGGTTGGTCTACCATTTTGGTCCTGACTGAAATACTTCCAGCAACTATTAGATGGATTTACATGAAATTGTGTACAGACATTCATGGTCCTCAGAGATGAATTCCTAAAGACTTTGCTGATCGCTGACTTTTCCTTGAGCGCCACCACGAGGTTGAGATTTTAGGTTTCAACTGAAATGTCTCCACCACTGCTGGATGGATTGCCATGAACTTCGGTACACTTTTTATTGTCCTTCTTAAGATTAATTGTAATGACTTTGGTGATACCTTAAAGGGGACATATTATGTACATTTACAGGTCTATATTTTTATATCTCTGCATGATTTACAGTTCAAAAAACTGTATTTATCTTATACTGGCTCTTTATGCAGCACCTCAGTTCAGCCTCCATCTGAAGCAGGCCATTTTAGCTCCTGTCTCTTTAAGACCCCCCTCTGTTCTGATTGGCCACCTCTTGGAAGTTGCCCCTTTGACTTTCTTACAGCCATCCGAGAGGCTACATCAACAAACCATAGAACAAACTACAGTAGTAGAATTTCAGTAGTTTTTGTCATTATTTACTTAAAATTTCAATTTCTCAAATACATCCGAATATGTTTGAGCCGGAATCTGATCCGAAATATGAGAGTGGACAACATGAACAACACATGACCTTAGCAACAAAAGCTACAGTGTGGACAGCCGTCTGTGGGCATGTGTAATGAGCTGACTTCAGCTGGTCTGCAAGGAAGGAAAAAAAAACCTTGCAAACGAAGCGTTCAGAGCAGGTTGAAGCCCTGGCTTTTGACTTGCTGGGAGCATTTCTACGTAGAATATGTTAACCTCAAGGTTTGTAACTTTGACCATGTTTAACATAGATGTCTGACATCATAACAGTATATAAATAACAGAAAATCACACAAAGCATGATATGTCCCCTTTAAGTTTTCATGTAACACCACCAGCAGGTCAAAATGTCACTTTTTTATGTCCACAATACCCATAAAACTACTGACATTCCCATCAGCCTTAGCTGTGCTTTGTGTTTCATGCTAATTAGAAAATGTTAACACGCTAAACTAAGATGGGGAACATGATAAACATCATACCTGTTAAAAGTCAGCACATTTGCATTGTCATTGCCAGCATGTTAACATGCACTGATGTTAGCATTATCTCACAGCAACACTATGCTGCGTCACAAAGCTGCTATCATTTTCTTTACCCACTTTTCACTCAACATTTTATGCATCATGTCTTGTATCTAGTTTGCTTTATGGTCTGCTGAGTCATCTGTTGGCAGAGAAACAAGCATCTCTGCCTCATCCAGTGGTGGAAGAAGTACTCAGATCCTTTACTTAAGTAAGAGTACTTAAGTATTAGCATCAAAAAGTACTTCAGGTATTGCAGTAAAAGTACTTGTTTTGTCCCTCTGACTGATATATTATTACATATGACATCATTAGATTATTAATACTGAAGCATCAGTGTGTAAGCAGCATGTCACTGTTGTAGCTGCTGGAGGTGGAGCTAGTTTGAACTACTATATACAGTTAGCTAGTTTAGTCCAGTGGTTCCCAACCTAGGTGTTGGGCCCATCCAAAGGGTCACCAGATAAATCTGAGGGGTCATGAGATGATTAATGGGAGAAGAAAGAAGAAAAAACAAAGTTCTGATACACAATCTGTTTTCAGTTTTTTTGACTTTTTCTCTAATCTTTGATTTTTGGTGAGATATTGGATCATTTGAACATTTATTGAAATGAAACCATGTGAGAAGTTTAGAGGGAAAAATCACTATTTGGTGGAGTTGTTAATAACTCATAGACATCTGAAATGTGACCCCGACTACATGCTGCTTTTTGTAAGACATCAAAAACAGAAATGTTGGAAACCACTGGTTTCATCTTTAACAATGTGTGTATTTTAAAAGCTTGTTATATTATCCATTGTGTCAAATATTCATCTGAAAAGTAACTAAAGCTGTCAAATAAATGTAGTGGATTAGAAAGTACAATATTTCCTTCTGAAATGTGATGGAGTAGAAGTAAGAAGTGTGGAAATATTCAAGTAAGGTACAAGTACCTCAACATTGTACTTAAGTACAGTACTTGAGTAAATGTACTGAGTTACTTTCCACCACCGCCTCGTCCATGATGTCTAAAAGTGGCTTATTTAGCTCCACTCTTCACTGCTAATGAGCTAACTTGTCTAGTCCTCATCTTTTGTGCACCACGAGCCAAGAATAAGCCAGCAATATCTTATTATGTCATAAACACACACCACAGGAAAACACCACAACCGAGTTAATGTACCATATATGTGAACCAGAGCAAAACAACAGCATTTTTTTCTGAAGGTGGCGGGCAGGATTTTCTAGAGTTGGAATTTAATTACGTTGGGTTAGAAAACCAAACTTCCGTTGTGTTCGAGCTGATGCTTAGAGCGAGACCGCAGCTATAGAGTCTGTTTGGATCCATAATTACACCATGGCAACATAAGAGAGGGTTATTTTTCTTGGATTGTACTCAGCTCATGGGAAAGATTCAGATTTGTGTTGTCTTTAGTGGGAAGCGAAATAAACAGAAACCTATAAGGAACTTTTTCTGCTGTGAAGAGAAGGAAGGATTTGTATGATTGAGCAGTATTTGAAATATTCAGATACTACTATTCTGCCTGATATTCATGAAACTCACTGAAAACGATGAGAAGATTAGCATTTCATCAATTATAGGAGCCTTTTAAAAATTCTTTATTCACATGAAAGACAAAGCCAATGTAAAATTACAACACAAGCAAAGGGACATTTGTTTGATTCAAAATGACCACAGGCACAGTATACTTTAACCACAGAAAATGCCATTAATAAAAATATCAGATTGATGGGTAATGCACCATGCAAGTGAATTATATGTCCATAAATAACACAGGTTGGAAGCAAAGCTGATGTTAGTCTTATGTGATAAGCTCAACTGTTATGTCTGGCGATGAGAGACGACAGAGCAAATTTGCTGCTTGAATCAAACTCCCTCTGGGCAAAGTGCTAGTGTGCAAATAAGATTAGAAACTCTTGAAAGATAAATCTTAATTTAAACATCAGAAGAACCAAGACAAAGGCTATATTTCATCTCCGCAAACTACAAAAATGCCACCCCATTGAATGAATCATCCCTGCCGTTATTGTGTGATTCACAGTACAAGACAGCACAGGATATTTTGGCAAGAGTGTAAGTCTGACTGCGGGCATAGTCTGTTGAGACATTTCCTACATTAGAGCTGGATACAGATCAAAGAAATCACTCTTTTTTTTGCACATACACACAGACAAACCTTAACCACAAAACAAACCATGACGCACACAGCTTGAGACGATAATTTTCAGAGTCACTAAATAGTTGCTCTGTCTGTATGTGTGAGGAGGACGGAAGGATGATGTATTGAAACATCTCCTTGGACCATTGTAAGAGTGGCTTTCACGTCCCCAAGACACACAGACAAGTGTGTGCCCAGTCTGTGAGCTGTGTGTGTGTGTGTGTGTGTAGACCACAGACAGCCTCCAAGAAAAGCTGGCTGCATCCCAGGAGCCTGTTGTGTGTCAGCCCCAGCCTGCAAGTGGTCAGCTATTGCTGGCATGAAGAACAGCTGGCACAAAACACACACCCACACACACACACACATTTGTACTGTCACAAACTCTCAGTCACTAAATCACACACCCACTTTGACTGCGGTGGCTGGTGGAGGATGGTGAATGGAGCAAAAAGTTGTTTTTTTTTTTTTTTTTTTGGAAAACCAAGATGCCTAGAAGTCCACAGTGGGACCATTTAACATTTTTCACCATGATGCCAGCTGACAGGCCACACACCATTTCTTCAAAATGAGGCTTTGCAACAATTTGCGAGTCTGAAATACTTGGCAATTAATAGGATTTCCCACTACATCAGAGGCATGGTGCCATTATTTCATGCAGAACAAGATATGGTCAATGATTAAATAATGGACTTCAAAACCACAATGAGGCAAAGTCATTAATCTGACATTCCCCCCTCGCAAAATACTGCCGCACGACTGGCGCAGTCATGACATGACGACAAACTGAATCCTTCCAAACTTGAGAATGCACCTAATTTCTCTGCTAGTCCCTCATGCTGCCAAAATGCGACCACTCATCCCATCACGCTGCACCGTCCAGCTCTTCAGCCAAGTCAGCACACACAGCTCTTGGTGCTGAAACACTAGCAACACATCAAGGAGAGATGGAACGGCCCGCCAGTGAACAGACATTCAGTCATCGTCATGCTATGAGATGATGTGGTGTGAATCTGGTGAGGAGAGATCACCGTGATCAGCTGAAATTCAGGGCAACATTTTTGAGGTTCAAATGATTTAGCAGAAGTGTCTGAAAATGTGGAGATGCAGAGAGAGAGAATATCCATCCTTTCAAGTCATATCAGATATATTGTGATTATGAAATGAGAACATATGGATGCCACAACAAAGCTGGAACTATCTGCTAGAAATACTACATTTTAGAAATACTATATATACTAAATAAGACATTACCATTTATTATTGAGTGTTAAGTGTAAATGTTTCATTTTGAGCATGCTAGCAGCATGACTTGGGGGTGGGCAGTGTCGATTGGTCGATCAATCAGTCTACTACTTTGGTCCAGAGTAAATATCTTGATGTTCATGTGGATGGCCACATGACAAATCCAAATGAATGGTAAATACTAGGTTGGATCAGCCAGGGGGACACACTCTCATGAGTGCAGTTAGGGTTAGGATTAGGGGGTTAGGGTAAGGGTTAGGCTAATCTAATCTAGCACCAACCCAAATGTATCCCCTGACTTTCCCTTTAGCACCACCAGCAGGTTTATATTTTCATGTTCAGAGTGAAATGTCTTGACCACTATTAAATGGATTATCATGAAACTTGCAGACATTCATGTCCCTATCAGGATGAATTGTAATATCAGGTAAAATGTGTCCAATACTTTGGTTCATGCAAAACAACAAAATGACATTCAGCCTCGGCCACTAGCATCACTGTAGACTCTTAGCCTTGTTATGTTATTTGTGCACAACATAGTGCTAGGATTGATAAAATGATACCGAAAACAATAGTGGTTTGTTTCTTAGCAAAAAAAAAAGTAATCCAACATCCAATCTTGTAAGCAGGAATATTCCAGGGAGACTTGAAGGCAGCAGAAAGATAGACATATGGATTCTCACACATTCACAGGCAAACATCTGTCTTGACTAGCAGAAACCTGCAGATTTCATCAACCTTTATGGACACATATGGCTCTTATCGACCTCAGAAACTTTTCCAGGAACCTTTTTTAGTAACTCAAGAACTTTACCTGCTTAACTCTGCAACAGCAGATGCATCAACATGCAGACAGATGCAGGGACAAATGGAAGGATGTCATTACGAGGCAGGAAGACCCCAATGAGAAGCTGGTGAAAGAAATGAAAAACCACAGAAGGAGCATGGACGGAGCATCATCCATCAGGGAGATCAGACCAGAAGCAGGAACAGCTGAGCTATCCCGTAGCTCCCAGCAGGTCAAAGGTTACTGTCTGACCTATATTTGAGCACAACCAGGGATGTAACAGAGACATCAGTCATATCCTTGCACTGCAGAGGTTGCAGTCTAGGGGAGCACATGTGGAAAATGGTTCTGTTTTATCACTTTACTCCAAGGAGATGAGAGGGAGAGATCTAAAAGACATAGGAAGTTAGATAAGTGGAAAGCAGCGAGGATGGAAGATAAAGAGACCAGCGGTGGCAAGAAAAAGCAAGACAAGGGCAAAGGCTTGCAAGGGGATGAGAGCGGATGATAAAATGGAAGAATTTGAAGGTATTTTTGAGTGAAATAATATAGCTGGTGTTTAAGATAATCCCTCCAACAATGGGGTTTAACACACCTCCCTCATTCCTCCTCATCCAGCTGCAGAAGGGGAAACAGTGACTTGAGCAGCTTTATTGCTGTAGCATTTACAAATGAACGTATTTGACTTCCTAAGCTTTCAGACACCTTTTCACGTCTTTAGTGAAATTCATCATTAACGTCACTGAAAAAACATCCTATGCAAGCACAACCAGCTTTAAACTTTGCTAAACTTCTTTTCCTGAGCTTTTGCTTGAGATCAAAGGTGACGGCTCTCATCAGGGGAAGTCCTGGCCTTAATTCTTTTTAGATTTTGCTCCCCCGTACACAGACATTACCCACAATTCCTACTGTTAATGTGATCATGTGTGCAGATAGGCACCGGGGTGCTGCTGTGATGGAGCGGGGAGGGGGCAGGGGCCAACAGCAGGGAAATTAGGACCACATTTCTCCCAAATGTGTTCCATGCCGTCATGTGTTAGCACAACTCTACTGAAAGCAAAATGTAAATCTTCAGATGCACTGTACACAGCCAGCCCAGGCCAGACTGTCAAAAATATTGACGGGTCAGGGTGTCAACGAAGTACATTCATGAAACACCCACTTTCCATTAGCAAGCACATAAAAATTCAAGCTTTGCGACCAGCTTGGCTTTGGAGCTCCGCCACAAGCTCCGAAATATTACAGAGTATTTTAAGGTTAGAAGAAAGGACAAAACAAACAGCTAATTCTGACTGTGTCAAGAGAGTCACTAACTCTGGGAACCCACTCGAAGACTTGCTAAAGCCAAAACCGACTATAAAAATATGTAGCATTGCACATTTTATGACTATTTAATGACTAAAGCATCACATTTTTTAAGATTTGTGACTGAATGTGAAGCTAATGATTATTTACATTGTTGATTAATCTGCCTCTCACTTTTTCAGTTAATCGTTTAGTCTATAAACAGTCAGAAAAATGATAGATGTGCATTGCGGTTCCCTAAAGCTCAAGTACTCCTGGGCTTTCTTGTCTTCAAATTGCTTGTTTTGTCCGACTGACAGTCCAAAACCCAAAGATATTAATTTTAGTATCACATAAAACAAAGAAAAGCCGAGAATCCTCACAGCTCTAGAAGCTGCAGAAGGGAGTGTTTGGCATTGTTGCTTGAAAAATTATTTGAACTATTGTCAAAATATGTGCTGATTATTTGTCTGTCAATTGACTAATCGACTTTTCTTTTCAGCTCGAAATATTTTTTTGTGTTATCCTGGGACATTTTCTCCTTATTACTAGATACCAGATCCTTAAATTTCTACAAGAAACATTTCTTGTAATAACAACATATCTCTTTACAACCATATAAACCATTAACATTCACTTTTTCTAGCCAATGTAGGCTAAATATCGTATCTTTAGGCACTGAGTGAATCTTTTTCTTGTTTTAACAGCATATGGAAGTTTCTTGTTATAACAACTTACCAAGTTATCATGTTATAACGAGAAAAGTTTGTTTTAATGAGATACGTTCATTTTGTGAAACGTTTCTTGTTTAAACTGAATAATTTAGTATCTACTAATAATGAGAAATGTGTGTCATTACAACATGAAACAATCTTGTTCAAGTGAGAAAAGTCCCTCGTTGTAACAAGAAACTGAGCAAATGTTTTTTTTGTCATGGTGGCAGCAATACGCTGCCATAGAAAACAGATTCAGGGTTTAGGAGATAAAAATAAGAACATGCGTCAAGGTGAAAAGAACAAGCATCTCCTCAGCTTACACAGACTAAGCCCCAACTCTACCCTTCTTTATGTGCCCTGTCTCTACATCTCTGAGGGCCTCCGAGGCCTCTGAAGTGGAGCCAGAACCCCATCAAACTAAAACCAGAGGTGATGTCATGTTCATTGGTTAAGGCTGTCCTCTCTCACTCTGATAAAACAGCTGGCTCAAAGCCCCAATGCGGCAGTTTTCTGCTACACGGAGCTGCATGTACAGCGTTGGCGGGTTGACATAAAGACCAAAGACACACACAGAATCCACACTTCAAGATAATGCCAACAAAAGTAGTTTTTAATGGTGATGCTGCAGAAACAAATATGAGTAAATCTTTCACTCATTGCTATAGGAAAAGTCAAAAAAGGAAATTTTTTAAGTTCAATTTCAGTTGAGTTAGAGTTTCCTGCATGGCATTTTTATGAAGAATCACCAATATTTCTAAGGTTGTAATCTTGATCTACAGTGATTTATGCTGTAAGATAAATCACTGACTTCTTTTTGTTGCGCAGATGTTCATCTACGTAGGCGGAACAAGTTTTTGTTTCAGAGCTGCAGCCTGATCTTAGCATGGTCACGTATGTTACAAAGACCTGGTGGAGGAGTGTCATGCTCATTAATCTCAGTGGGGCCACTTTCCCACAGAACCGGCTCTCTGCTCTGCTGCCGTCTGGCCAGCTCGTAGCAGCTGGAACAGTGTGAGACAGAAATGCTTGTTACAGTCTTCTTCTCTTCTCTTCTCTTCTCTTCTCTTCTCTTCTCTTCTCTTCTCTTCTCTTCTTCTCTGTCTTTGCCAATTCTAACACCTTGTTATTTCTTCTGTGCTAGTCCTCCAGATCTCCCCTCTTTGTCCTCTCTTTCTCTACCTCTGACACACTGACCCCTGCCAGCTCTCCATCCACTCCTCAGTGTGAAACAGACTTTCAGTATGTGACATTAGCCTCCATCATTAAGGTCTCCTTACTGACTCGAACCTGGCCTTCTGTCTCTCCATATGGAGGCGATTTTCTCTGTGCTCTAACGGCCATTTAGCGTGTGCAAATACATCTCAGCAAACGTTAAATAAACAACCGAATTACTTCTTCACACTCCTGCAACCACTTTGGTTTCAAGTGAACCATAATCTCTGGCATTACGGACTCAACGGATATGGCTATGTGTTAATCTCTATGTGGAATAATATCCACGGCCGGGCAAATAATCATTTCCAAAGGCTTTGTAATAATGTCTGTGTTTATTCCATTAGTATTAATGCATGTTTTCTTAACTCATGGTAAATCCTGGCTATCCAAGTGCAACAATGAATAATTTTGCAAAATGGAACAAGGTGTGGTAATTATGACCAATAAGCAAAACTCGCTCATTGAGGTAACTGTTAATCTTGGACAAATGTTGACAGGTCATGTCAGTTTTTTTTCAATTACTTATTAATTGCTGTATTGCCCAACCTAAAAAAAGAGCTTTTACTGAATAAGTGTAATAGAAAACTATTAAAATAAAAATGAAAAATAAAGAACTGCATCTCAGCCTGTGTAGCCTCCAGCATCCTTTTACAGGCCTCCATAATGTATGTGTTTAAAATACGATATGTGAAAACATGTTTGTCTGTGTGGCTGCGAGCAGTGGTCACATGAAAATGTATATATATATATAAACACCAGAGTTAAGTAAGCCCTACATTAGACCTTCATCCACCCTTCCACTCTGTTTCTTCAGGCTGACTGCGGTGACTTGCCCCTGGGTGAAAAATTTTGGTCTTTTACTGGGCTCAGAGTCTGCGGTTTGTGGTATGTAGGAGCAGCGCTGCCCATCACCGAAACCCAGACTACATCCCACTTTACAAGCTGCTCTGCTGGACGTTCCTCTGAGCATTTTTCATTAATTCTTTTGACTGTAATAGCCATGACGATATTTGGAGAGACAGGCGAAACTGCCTCTGAGCTTTCTACAGTTAAAAGAGCAACATGAGCGAGTATGTGTGTGCTCACATAGGCCTACTCTCAAATATGTACAAGAAGAGAGAGAGATACAGAAGGAGAGAGATTGTGGATCCAAGCACAGAAGCATCTTAAATGCAAAGCTGTAAAAGAAAAGGTACAAAACCACAGAGCACAGCATCCCTTTCAACTCATGTTTTACTGCAGTCTTTGTTCCCAAAAGTAATCCAAAACAGATTCTCAATCTTAATTCAAAACAACCTTACAGTCATATCAAGAGACCAACAGCTGCACAGTAGCACGATTAGCAATCTACCCGACTACACACCACCAAAACATAAAAAAGGCACTGATGTGGGTAAAGTCGCCTGGTGCTGCTAAAAAGACACAGATGGATCCGGGCAAAACACATGGCCTTTATTTCAGTCCTTGATAGCCAGTTCTCCTCTACAATCACCTTTGTCTAATTTATGAGAGAGTGGCATCAAGGGAGAGAAGAAAAAACCCACATGAGAAACTCACCTTCACGACACTCTTCTCCCACAAACCCTGGGCAGCATCTCCACTCCAGTGCAGTGACCTGCTTGTGGGTAACCCTGAAAGACGGTCTGATGATTGTCCTGTAGCTGCAAGAAAGCACACAGAGACTGACTACAGGCACACATTCATATTCTTTAGTGTTTTTATTTCATAATGGACAGTAGAGTGGGGACAGGAAATCAGGGGAGACAGAGGAGGATTCAAAACAGAAAAGCTAACTTGAATATTTCCATTTTATGCAACTTTACACTTTCTCAAGTAGAGAAAAGTGAAAATAAAGCACAATGGAGACCCCCAAATCACTAAATCCACCCCTGCCACCATGCAGGATGTCCCATATTCATGCCTTGTTATCAGCATCACAACTAAAAGAGATGGTGGGAAAAGAGGAGTTGGTACCTGATGACTTTGGAACAGGGTCCGGGCCATCTGCAGCCCTGAAACACTCTCTGCACTGAGGTTTCTGTCCCATTTTGCACCTGACAGGATACTGTCCTGGAAACAGTGTACTGACACCAGTTCCTAAAACACAGAAGAGATGTTATCCTTATTGACACCATATGAGAGAAATGTAATCAGTGCTGCTATGGAAATGATCACACACAAAGACAAAATGTGAAAAAAATAACAGTCTGAACACTTTAAGATACTAATGTAGCATCTTAACAGAGCTGAAACATTCACCAACATTCACCATGCAGTAAATTTTTACTGCTTTAGATACAGAATTCGTATTTTGGTGTAAATTTTCAAAATGGACTCACCTGAGTTGGGTACTGGACCTGGTACCCGGCGGTCCAGCAGTACTCCCGCTCTGTTCCGATTTGATGCGCTGCCGCTGCACATTGATGCTTGGAAAGTGATAAACAAACCCGGTTCCCAGCGACGAACAGACTAAACTTATCCACATGCATAGCGCGTAAAGAAACGATAAAGCCATCATCTCCTTTTTGAGTTATCCCTGATAAAGATGTCCGTAGATGCCGACAATCCTGAAGTTATAGATCCCTCTGAGGCAGATCTACAGTAATCTGGAGTGGAATGGAGGTGGGAAGCCTAAGCAAATCCCACTGTAATCAGTTGGTCATTTTGTCTTCCCGACGAGAAACAAACCGGTCCTCTCAAGATCCCAAAATGAATGACACACAGCCTCTTCCTATAGAATAATGCGGTTTTCTGACGTTTGACATCGTGCCGAGGAGTGAGGAGTCAAATATCCACTGTGGGTAAAAAGCGCACTGAGTGTGAGGGCTGGAGACGGAGTGCGTAAAAGCGCATCTGGTCCCGATCAAAAAAATCACGAGCCTTCAGTCCTCATATATGAACTATAATGTGAATGTTATGTCCAATAGTGAATTCCCAGTTACGCATTTGTATCTTATGTTATGTCTGTTGTCTCTTTTACCCTCTGGACCCGATAGGGACTTATTTTAAGCCCATTCTTTAAGCTTACATACTGTAAACCCGGGGGAAACAAAGACAGATATGAGCGATGACAGTATAAACTTACAATAATCTAAGGGACTGATAAAACGGTCTCTGTTCATTTTCATCCCTTTGTCATGTTGTTATTTTTCTTTTGGAGACTGAACTAACCTCTGAGACTCGAGCCTGCAGATACATTATATAATGGCAGCATATATATATAATGATTTTAATGACACGTTGGTCACCAAAACAGAAACCAGAAGTTTTTTTCCTTATCAGAATAGTTAATAATCTTCTTTTTGTACTAAAAGAGATGAAGTACAAAAGTTTTAGCGACCAATGTCAGTGAAAAATTAGCTAAATATGAGATTATAAACATGACATGCCATTTTTGTCAGGAAATGTATAACGTACATTAATGATAATGTTTGCCTACAATCTTACAATTCTAATTTAAGCAAAATTAGTGAGGAAAATTGAGATTATTTCCTCATTGTTTTGAGTCAAAGTCAAAATTTGGACTTAATATCCATAATCTTGACTTGATGAGTCACAATTTTACTTTATTACCTCATTATTTTTGCTTAATAAGTCAAAATTATGATTTATTATCTCATAGTTTTGAGTGGATTGATTATGTTTGAATAACATTTAATCTACTCTTTCTTTCAGAGATTGAGTTCCATATTTTAATGACTGCTGACTAATGCCAATAAATAGAAGTGAACTATTATTTCCCTGGTTTTGTTGATCACCCTTTGACTGGTCCCAGTACTGTACCAGTTAAAGGTTGGGTTCACAAATTTTCAAGTCTGTCTTAAAACAACAGTCGGGTGCCCAAATGAACATTGAAACACGTTTTTCTTGTTATAATCATTCCTTCTGTTCATACTAGCCGTTAGAAGATCCCTTCATGATGCACTTACAATGAAAGTGATGGGGACCAAAATCCACTCTCCTCCTTCTGTGCAAAAATAGTTTTAAAAGTTTATCTGAAGCTAATATGAAGCTTCAGACATCCAAATTAGATATCCACTTGATATGACTAACTCAGACTGCTGAGGTCTCATATAAGCTTCAGATCAACTTTTAAATGCATTTTTGCACAAAATGACTGTGTGGACACACTGTGCTCGATCACTTACATTTAAAGTGCATTATGAAGGGGATTTTTTAATGGCCAGTATGAACAGGAGGAATGATTACAGCGAGGAAAACCTCTTTCAGTGTTCATATGGACACCTGACTGTTGTTTTTAAGTCAGATTTGAGACACTGTGACCCTATCTTTAAAGAAACCCCAGTGGGGGTGAACTGAACATGTGCTGTGAGGCAGCGCCTCCTGCCGACACACCGGCCTCTGTGCAGGTTTTAGTGGAAAGGAGACGTGTCCCACCGCCCACTCGGTCGTGTCTAGTGGTAACCCTAGATTAGCGAAACTCTCGCGAGCCCCTTTAAAATATTCTTGTTTCTAGGTTTTATGATGTGGAAATGCTCAGGTTAAGGTCTGGTTAGGTTTAGGAACTTGGTAAGGGTTAGGTAAAGATCATGATTTGGGTTAAAATGACCACTTGAACGTTGTGTGGGTTAAAGTTTGTCATACTCCTTAAAAATCTCGCGATAGTTTCACAAATTTTTGCTAATCTAGGGTTACCGTGTAGACACGACAGTCCCACTCTCAGGTTAGCTAAAACAGACGATGGAGATGGAGACAGACAACACCGGCAACATGGGAGAAAAAGCAGACGTGGACATGGCTGAAAACATGGAAATGGCTGAAAACCCGTTTGAACCTTACATTGAATCCCTTCGCCAGCAGCTGGAAGACCAAGATCCCGTTTTTCTGATCGGAGTTATCGTCTCTTTGGCGGTTGTTGTCATCACCTTTGGTAAGACGTTAACGTTACCGTTAACTAGGCCTGACGTTAACGTGTAGCTTAGCAAAGTTAGCCACAGAGTTTATGCTGGTTGGGAAGCGGTTTAGTCAGCTTGGCAGCGTTAACATTTAACATTCAATGTTGATTTAATAAATGCAATGTGTGCTTCAAAGCAGTTAGCAGGGATTAGCAGGCTAGGAAGCTAACTGCTAAGCTAAAGCAAACGTCAACAGCTGTCAGTTCACATGAGACTTTGGTTAAAGCACAGGGTCACAATGTTTTAAGTCTGTCTTAAAACATCAGTCAGGTGAACACTTAAAGAGGTTTTCCTCGCAGCAATTATCCCTCCTGTTCATTCTGGCTATTTAAAGAGCCCCTTCAAATGTACTTTCAGTGTAAGTGATGGAGGCCAAAATCCACAGTGTGTCCACGCAGTTATTTTGTGCAAAAGTGCACTTAAAAGTTTATCTGAAGCTTATATGAGGCTTCAGCAGTCTGAGTTAGTCATATCAAGTGGATATCTGCCACATTTACAGTCTTTTTAGCATCATATTCCCTCTTTGTGTTTCCCTTTTGAGCTGTGGTTGAAGTATAGTATCAACAAGAGGAAGTTGGGCACCTGAAAAGACTGTAACATTGAAAGATATCTACTTGATTTGACTCATTTGGACGACTGAAGCTTTATATTAGCTTCAGATAAACTTTTAAATACATCTTTGCTCAGAAGGAAGTTTACCTGAAGTCACACTTGAAAAAATTGTGAACTCGACCTTTAATAGACATTAAATGTTTTTGAATCATTGAGGATAAATCAGTGACCAGCCTCTCTGTTTTCTCTCTCTCCAGTTTTTCTGAAATACTTCCTCACCAGCAAAACAGTCAGAAGTGCTGTGCTACTGATCGGGCTGTGTGACTCAGGGAAAACTCTTCTTTTCAGCCGGGTGAGTTGATGTAAAACGTGGTTGCCATCGCCACGTTGTCTGTTATGCTGCACAGCTGATATGAGACAGATGCATTACTAGTGAATTGTGCATTCTCGTATTTTTGGCAGCTGCTGTCAGGAAAGTTCAAGCGGACACAGACCTCCATCACTGACAGCAGTGCTCCATACAAAGCCAAAAATGACAGGGTAGGTTAAAGAAAGTTTATCATCTGTTCTCATCTTTTCATGATGAGCATGCTGTATATTTTATTCCTTCTCTCTATATTCAGGGCAGCACCTGGACTCTGATAGACCTGCCAGGACATGACAGTCTTCGTCCTCAGTATTTGGAGAAGTTCAAATCTGCAGCAAGGTGAGAATAAGACAACCAGTTTGTATTTCTATTATCTGTCTTGCTATCAAGGTAAAGTTACCAGTGACCTGATTGATTCAGTGTTCCTTATTAGGTCTGTAACTAACGATTTTCATTATCTATTAATCTGTTGATCGTTTTGTCTATAAAATGCCATTTAAATGGTGAAAAATTACGCTTTGTTTCTCAAAGGCCAAGGTGACATCCCCAAATGTTTTCTTTTGTCCTGTCCAACACTCCACAACCCAAAGATATTCAGTCTACTATCATAAAAGACTAAAGAAACCAGAAAATAATCACATTTTGAAAAGCTGGAATCAGAGAATTTGGACCGTTATTATCATTTGTTGTAGCTCAATACTTTGTAATCACATCTTTCTCATCTCACCTCACTGTCTGTTTCCCTCTCCTCCATCTCCTCAGAGCGATTGTGTTTGTGGTGGACAGCGCTATCTTCCAGAAGGAAGTGAGAGACGTGGCAGAGTTCCTGTATGTCTTGTTGACGGACACCGTGATCTCCAGGAATAGTCCAAGTCTCCTGGTGGCATGCAACAAACAAGGTGAAACCTCGCTTCTGCTGCTCAAAATTTCCCTGTTCTTCATGTGGACGGCTGTGGCTCAGGAGGTAGAGCGGGTCGTCCACTAATTGGAAGATCAGTGGTTTGATTCCCAGCTCCTCCAGTCCATATGTCGAAGTGACTGTGGTCAAGATACTGAACCCCAAATTGCTCCTGATGGCTGTGGTGTGTGAATGTGCATTAGAATAGATCCTGATGAGCAGATTGACAGCCTCTGCCATCAACGTGTGAATGGATGAATGTTGACATTAGGGCTGTAGTCTGCTGGTCGACTGGTCGGTTAGTTGGTCGATAAGCTCTCGCCCAACTAAATTCTCATTGGTTGAACAATCTCCGTATTATTTTCATAAGGAGAAAAGTGCTACATCAACCAGGAGTAATCCATTATTTCCTGCGTGACAGACTAACAAATTACCTGTGAAAACGGGGGTGTATTCAAAACACCCCTGTTGTTTTCATTACTTTGAACTCGCCCAACCTAATGGAGACTGCTGGGTCTAACTGTACTCAAAGTTTAATGAACGTACTGAACGTTTACTGAATCTGTGTTTCTCCATAATGACACAACGAGAACCCCCGCCAGGCCAATAAAATATTTTTTAATATTTGATTTCCAAATGAATATCTATTCATTCGGAAATCAACAGCGTTTGGGAGTCTCTGTGCAGCGCTGTTCTGGTACGTGAGTCAACCTCTGTTGTTGCCTGGGAAACTATTGGTAGTGTGGCTCCGTTAAGGAGTATGGTTGCGTAGCAAGTGGGAAAGAGCGAGGGGCAGAGAAGTGATGGTGGATGCGAGCAGGGTAGAGGAAAAGGTTAGAAGTAAGTTGTCAGTCTGGCAGTAAATGTACAGTACAGACTACAGAGTGTCACTCAATAAATGCTAAAAAGTCACGTCTGTTGTTTCCCCAAATGCTGGAAAAGTGAAGGGGGTTAGCTCCAAAGTTAGCAACAAAGGGTTAGCCTAACCTGAAGACACAAAACAGAGAAATGTGTGGCTGCTGAGTTTACTGTGTCCCACTCTGTCCGGTTACCCCCCCCCCCGCGACTAATTGATTAGTTGAAGATTATGTACGATTTTAGTCGACCAAGATTTTCTTTGGTTGACTACAGCCCTAGTTGACATGTATACGCTTTGAGTGATTGGAAGACTATAGCTATCTAAAACTGCTGCATATTTGTTGAATAGTACAGTTATTCACTGCTCTTTAATTTTGCAGATATCACCATGGCAAAATCGGCCAAACTGATTCAGCAGCAGCTGGAAAAGGAAATGTGAGTAACCAAATATTTTCTTTATTTTGGATCTTTTACACTTTGGTCATGATTTCTGTTCAGTTTTAATCATTTAAGATCATTTTAGGGCAGCAACTAACAATTATTTTCATTACAAAGTGATCTGCTGATTATTTTCTCAGTTAATCAATAGTTACATCCATAAAAATGTCAGAAATTTAATCTAGTTTAATATTAAGGTTTCATACCAGTGAAGGGAGGTTGTATTATCAGTGTATTGGTAGCACATTATAATATAAATAATAATAATAATAATAATAAAAATAATAATAATAATAATAATAATAATATAAATTATAAGCACATTACAAGTTTTCAATTTGTTCTGCTGCTCCCTTGTGGTCAAAAAATGTATTGTTGCTGTTTATATTTTGGAGGGCTGCACTGGTTTATTCTCGCTCTTTAATTTTCATTGTAAGTGTTGCGTTCAAGCTTTGATTGTCTGCTTTAGTCTAACAGTGACCTTGGAGATTATTTTTAGAATATCAGCAAATGTAGATGCATCAACACTGACTGTTTTTGTCTCATAGGAACACCTTGCGAGTGACGCGCTCAGCGGCCCTCAGCTCTCAGGATGGCTCTGTGGGCGGCAGCGTGTATCTGGGGAAGAAAGGCAAGGACTTTGAGTTCAGCCAGCTGCCCATGAAGGTGGAGTTTCTGGAGTGCAGCGCCCGTGGCAACAAGGGTGAAGAGGGGGATGCAGATATTGAGAGCCTGGAGAAAAGCCTGGCGAAACTGTAAAATCAGCAACTCAACATCCTTGGAGCAGAATTTGCCTCAAGGGCACGGACCTCGGATCGGATGACCTCAGCAATCAGAGGAGTTGGCAGATGCATCTCAGCTGGGAATCTGTAACTTCAGCCTCTTATTCCAAACAAACGATCCCATCTGTGTCGACTGTGGAAGAACATTTGTAACATATTCAATCAAAAACAAGCAAACAGACTATGAAAGTAATTGTGGACATTATAGAAATGGAAAATGATGGTAAAGTTCCTGTGCAGTGCTCGGAAATAACTGCACTTCTTACTGCGAACATCAACCTTAAACTGCTTCATTTGGCTTAATTAGAAAATGCATAGCTGCAGGCCTTTTGGTAAACTAGAAAATGTGTTGCTTATATTAGTAATTTAAAGAAAAGTATTATAGGCTCTCAGATTTTGAACTGTCTCACCTGCAGGCTGTTTTGTGAAACCATTTATTCAGTACATGTGCCTTTTTTCTGATATTCTTATAGAAAATGTTTTGCTTGTTTGCAAAAAGAATGGCGGTTTACTTGTGTTGGAGTGTTGCGTGAATACAATGCATTTGCAATGAATGTATGAAGTTATTGTCGTCATACAAGACTTAGATTTTGTGTTTGGTGTCGTCTGGCTTGTTAAAAAAAGATACTGAGAAAACTTTCCTCCATTTCAGCAGAAGATCAAATTATTGGAGCTTTAAATAGATCAAAAATGTGAAACAGATTCAGCCTGTAATTACGTTCATTCGTAAGCAGCAAACAGGTTTTAATCAACACATACAGAAAGAAAATATCACACAATCACATAATTACAAGATTGTTGGCTGGCTGTTGCTGCTTTATATCTATTTAAGAAAAAAAAACAAAACACCACTGTTCCCTTAAGGACAAGGACAACGTCAACAGTCTGATAAAGAGCAATATGTTTGAAATGTGACATCTTGGGAACATTGTTCAGTTAGCTTTGTTTTTCTGTCTGACACCTGGTTTGAATTGAAAGTGTTTATTCTATAAAAGCACTGCAGACTCATTTAAACATGAAAAGCTCATTTCTGTTGTTTGATGTGGTATTTTTACAGTCCACAAGAATGCATTTCTTGTTTACAAAAATATAATGAATCCCGTGTCAGGCAGCAAAACAGATGACACTTTTACAGGACCACACACACACACATACACACACACATAAACCACCCACCAAAACAAATCCACTGAGTAAAGCTTACATAAAATAAAACCTGTAAAAGAACCACATTTATTCTGTAAAAGTCGCATGAAACCTCAAACTCTTTTTAATGTGTGCGTGCTGTTTCCAGATTTAGCTTTGCAATGTTCAGCGCTTTCTGGAACTCCAGTGATGTTTGGCTTCTGCCCACAGTTCAGGCTTTAATAAAAAGGAAAGCGAGAGAAGGACCAACACAAAAATGATGCCGTCAGTCTCTAACAACAACAAACGCAGGAGTGTATACCCACAAAAACACTTGTAAACTAACAACAGTGTGTTGCTATGACCAAAACAAATAAAGTGCATTAATCTATAGTTGAGACAGAGGATAAACTGTCAGATTTGAGCTCTGATCTGCGACCACCAGACTGGGCTCTCCTTTCAGCACAGCAGGGCACAGCCAGTTCACTTTGTCCCCATGACTGATGCTCAGTTTGGGCCCAGGTTTCTCCCCCGTCACCTCCTCTGCACATGCTGCAGCAGCCGCTGCCGCCTCCTCCTCCTCGCCCTCAGCCTCTTCTTTCTCTGCTTCAACCTTCAGTGGCGTCTTTGCTTTATCCTGAGATTGTTCTTTTCTCTTTGCCTTGCTCTTCCCCTTCCTGCGTGGAGCCACCGTCCCTTTAGTTTTGGCCTTTCCCTCTGGAGTCACCACTGGGTGCTTACTGATGTCCCACAGCGCCACCTGGCCGTCGTTCCCCCCGGTGGCGAGCCAGTACGGGTGGGAAAGGAAATTGACAAAGTGAGCTTGTGAGGCTCCCTGGCTGTGTGCCTTGACTGCTCCCTGCTGTTCCAGTTTGGAGCCGCTGCCGATCCGCATCAGATGTACCCGCCCGTCCTCTGCTGCACAGCCCAAAATGTTCCCACAACTCGCCACCGAGACACAGTGAGCCAGTGGAGGGTTGAAAAGCTGACCAGGACGCTGCTGGTGGTCGTCTTCTTCCTCAGCTACATCCTGGAGGTTGAGGGTCCAAAGAGGACGAGTCTTCTGCAGACCCCACAGCATCACCTGAACAGAAAAGGGTAAACACATCAGTACATGAAAGAAATGTAGTCTTGTGTATGTCATACGTAGTACTCTCCTTTCACCTCTCACCTGCATGTCCAGTCCAGCAGACAGCAGGTTGTTGGGCCTGTGAGGCCGAAAAGCCACAGAGGAGCAGATGTTAGTGTGTCTGCGGAGAGTCCTGCACACTTTCCCCCCAGGAAGCTCCAGCACCCGGACCACCCCGGAGTCGTCAGCCACCGCCAGAGCTGAACCCGTCTCGTTCAACGCCAAAGCATTGATCTCCTCCTCCCCTGCACCCTGAAACTCCTCCACGGTGCCCTTCAGGTTTCGGGGGTCGAGCACACTCACTGTGTCTCCGTGCGACACATACAGCAGGCCCGGAGCTGCAGGTGAGAACGCAACACTCGTGCTGTCGTCTTCACCGGAGAGGGTGAGACGACCTATGATGGTTCCTTCTTGGTTCCAAACAGCGACCTCTCCACCTTCAGAGCCTGAGGCGAGGAGACCCTCGGGGCCCGGGGACACCCCAACACACAGGATGGATGTGGAGTGGCCGTCACACCACTGCCTGGCCATGCTGACCCTGAGACGAGAGAAGAGACGTGTGAGCTTGTGGTATCTTATTCTGTTATGTTGTATGTTATTAACTGGTTACTACTTAACCAGTTAAATTAGCACCTTTCTAATACACCTTTCTTGCAAGCAAGAAGCAAGCAAACTTCATTTATAAAGCACTTTTCAATAGCAAGGAAAATAGAAGTTAAAAGTGTTTTGCAGGCATATTAAAGAAGGTGAGATAAGTATTTACATAAAGTAAAAGCTATAAAATTAAGAGGACAAAACATCAGCACTCAGTTATCAGTAGGGCTGCAACTAACTATGGTTGTTATAGATTAAGCTGTTAATTATTTTCTCGATTAATCGATGAGTTGTTCGGTCCATAAAATGGTGAAAAATGTCGATCTATGTTTCCCAAAGCTCAAGGTGACGTCCTCAAATGTCTTCTCTTGTCCACAACCAAAAGATATTCAGTTTATTATCACAGAAAATGGAAAATATTCACATGTGAGAAGCTGGAATCAGAGAATTTGGACATTTTCTCTCTTTAAAAATGACTCTAAATGATTAATCTATTATCAAAATAGTTGGCGATTAATTTATTAATCGGCAACTAAACGATTAATAACTAATCTTTGCAGCTCTACAGTAGACTGGACATTATAACATTAAGGAATTATGGTAGAATTAATTACAGAGCTGTTGTATTAGACTCTGTTATATTAGTTTTAGGTAGATGTACCTAATAAAGTGCAAGCAAGAAGCAAGCAAACTAAATTTATAAAGCACTTTTTAAAACAGAAGTTAAAAGTGTTTCACAGGGACATAGAAGAGTCAGAGAAGGCAATATATTAAACAAGGAAAATAAGTGTATTTCCATAAAGTAAAAGCTGTAAGAGAAAGACAAAAACAAAGAATACTAATGTGATTTTGCAGCACTCAGCTGCCAGTGTCTGTTTTTACACCTTTATTATAATGAGAATGAGAAATATCATCAGTATTTACATTCCTAAAACTTAACAAGTAAACATGGTTAGATGTTAAACACGAAAGCAATACTTGCAGAATAATTAGATTAATTGAAATCTAACAAATCTGTATTTGTGATCAATTATATGTTTAAAAAAATCAACCAAAATCAACAATCAAATCAAAACCAACAATCACATTTACGAGTTTAAGAACAAAGTTTGGTAGAAATTACGTACTTTTAATTTTACTTGAATATTGACTCATTAAAGTAGCGAAGGAGCTACAATAGGTAGTGGTTTTCTGTGTCTTTCGACTGAAATTCACTCACATGCAAACAGAATATCCTGCATTTTAATTACCCAGCAAACATTTAATTATAACGTCGAAAATTAAAACGTGAACCCAGAAAGTCAAACAGTCTCGGCTTCAGCTCTGCTAATTTGTTAGCATAAACGCAAACATGAAACAACCTCCTGCTCAGCTGACGATGTGACTACGTTAATAATCATGTTTGTGTGAGTAAACCGATTAAATATAATTTATAACAGAGGTGTAGGATTACTGATTACCTCACAACCAGAGAATTACTCTACCTTAGCGAGGGCCGTCAAACTTCAACAGGCTGCCATGTGGGGCTGAGTCGCTCATTGATGACATCATAAAGTGGCACTTTGGGAGTTTGCCCTCAGTTCAGCCTGACAGGCGGATTTATAATCAAACAATCCGTCAAACTTTATCTGTACAGCTATGGCACTTTTCATGCAGGTAAGCAAGTTTCACAGACGACTGACATGCCAATAATAAGACAGATGAAATGTAAACAGTAAGTAAGTATAAGTCAATAAAAATAAAGTAAATAATATCTATAAATCATTCTTAATCAAAAGCCAAGCTATAGTTTTTAAGTTAAAGATATCAACACTTCCAGCAGCTGCTGTTAGATCCTCAGGCAAACTGGTCCAGGTGATGACATGAAATATTAAAGTCACATATAGGATATTTAAATTACTCTTTAAGTTATATATAAGTTAATATAAGTTATAAGTTGTTCCTGAGGCAGTTTGTATCTTTAATCTTAGCATCTAACTTCCCGACACTCCTCCTCCACCACCCTAGACTCCAACAAACCATGCACTTTCAGTTAACACTTTTTGTATATGTTTTTATTGTTTTATTGTGTTTATCGTATTAGTGTATTTTTATAGTATGTTTTTGTAGTATTTTTATATGCCTGCCACTCTGGAAAAAATAAAGTTTACTGAATCGAACTGAAAACTCTAACCTTTGTCCTTGTATTTCAAATTTCAAAGTATTTATTTGATAGTGGCTGTTGCTGGTTGACACAAAGCTGTGAGAAAATTCTGCCTGTGAGGATAAGTTCAGGGCATAATTTTATGTGCTTTCTTTCAGAGTTAATAAAAACTGTGTTTATACAATTTCCCTGGGAATCATAAAAAATCATGGAAATCCATGTACATATATTTGTAAACTAAATCAGTTCACTAATATAATATACAGTATATCATATGTAATACTAGATATTGTCTTGAACAGATCAAGTGTGAAATAAAAGCCAAATGTAGCAATGGTCTGTGTTTAAATTTAACTTTTTAAATATACTTTATTAAGTTTTTGCACAGAAAAAAATACACAAAGGTAAAGAGAACAGTTTCAATAAAATACATAATAAACTATAACAGTAATAATACAATCATCAATCTTCATCAACATAATAATACATCATCAGCAATGATAAATACAGAGCATAAATTAAATAAATGTTAGCAAGGTGAGTGCTAAGCGGCAAAGCAATGATTCAAAGACACTTTGCACAAAATGAAAAAGAAAAGCACTCATCAAATCGCTGTCCAGCGTGTCCCCCACCCGGCCTTCTATTTCCACAATGGCTTCTCCCTCGCTGATTCATCCAAAGCTGTAGATCTGATGAGTGTGGTCCATTTCTGGGTCAGTGAGCAGCATGCCACACTGCCTCACTGAATGGAGAACAGAGAGGAGAGGCCATAGCTTTCAGACCCTCACCAGGAAAACACACAAACCGACTACACAACACTCATTACACTGTCAAACCCCACGTTCAAATGCTGACACATACTGTATGTTCTCACAAAGCAGCGGCAGTTCTCACAGAGCACTGTACATGTAAGTACCCTGCGTTTGATACTACTTCCTCTTCATGATGCTGTTACATAGAAACATAAGCAGATGGATGTGTTTTAGCTGTGCTACTGTAGTTGCTAAGATGTGTGAATTTGTCAGAAAGTAGTTTTTGGCAGTAATACTGAGTAAGAGGTTTTATTTTCATGACTTAAAATCAAGTGTGTTACTATTGCAAAGACTGAAGTTTAGGTTGAGGGTTAGATTCATCTTTAGGACATTGTGTTTGAATTAAAAATGTATGTGAGGCTTTTGAATGTGTAAAGAAAAGACTAAAAAAGAAAATTAATTGCATCACCCGACTGAATGTTTGGCTTGAAGACTTTGATTGGGGCTCCAGGAGCAGGCAAAATAATTGTGCGATGGATCAGATAGCAAACAGAATTCACATTAGTAACAGATGATTTACCGTCTTCTGAAATTGCACTTTTTCCAAAGATCATTTAGTGGGATGATGACTGCAATTACTTTCACTATTTTTAACCAGACTCTGAGGCAGCATCTCTTCAGAGGATTTGCAGTTACTCAGAAAACACAAGACACACCAGAGAGAGTATGAGGTCGCCCTATTTCCCAGCGAGGTCAGTACTTTTCCACAAGGAGCCCAACGGAGTGACGTACAGAGTCCCGGCACTGCTCTACCTGTCCCGCTCCAGCTGCTTCCTGGCTTTCTGTGAGGAGAGACTCAGCCCCTCCGACTCTCAGGCTCACCTGCTGGTCATGAGGAAAGGCACTTTCTACAGGAACTATGTGGAGGTCAGTGCTGCCCACTGGGTTTGGACCCTTTGTCACTTGACAGATACGTATTTCACCAATAGAAACAAAAGCTACTTGAGTGTAGAGTAGTTATAAAGTACTTTATGGCTCACAGTTTAAGTTACTGACTGAAGATCAGTACATAAATACACATTTTAATGGCTCATAATGAAACAAATATTATCTTAATGGGTGATACTTCACTTTAAGTCTCCATTATTTGGCATTTATAAGTACTGCACTATTTATACAGTTAATGAATTATTTATAGCATAGCATAATTGTAGTTGTAAGCAGATATAAGTGTTTATTAATGTATGTCACAACTATAACTCCTCCTGTGGGCACTCATATGTGCAGCCTGGTGTATAAACAGACAATGGATGATAATATAGTAAAATACAGTTGTAATAATATGACATATGTCTTCATAGAAGAAGTTATAATTGCTGATAAATACTGTACATTAATAAACACTTACTGCTTATAAATGCTAAGTAGGGGGACTTAAAACAAGGTGTTACCACTAATACTAAGATAAAGTCATGTTAGAAAGGCTGCAGATGAAAAAAGTATATACATATCAATAGAACGGTAAATGGGCTGCATTTATATAACACCTTTCTAGTCTTCTGAGTACTCAAAGCACTTTACACTACATGCCACATTCACACATTCAAGCCAAGGCAGCTTATTTCACATTTCAACAACAAGGAAGTTCAAAGTGCTTTACATGAAACTTAAAAAGCATCAAGACAGAATGTAAAAGCAACACAAGGCAATATAAAAAGACATTTAAATACAATTAAATTGGAAATTGGTGGAATCTTCTGTTGTCTTTGTTCCCCTTCCCGAACAAAGGCAATTGGCATATCTGGGTTGGTTGTTCTGGGTGACAAGGCATTGTTTGTTATTCTCCTGCTTGGACTGGAACTGATTTTAAGTGGACACACAGGGACAAAACATATGCTGCACCTGATATGGAGGCACTGACTGCTTGTCTAATTTTCTGAATTTTGTCAGTGAAGAAGGAGGCAAATTCATTGCAGGCCCTGGTAGATAGAAGTTCAGAGGCTACTGACACAAGAGGGTTTGTTTAGCCTGTTGACAGCAGCAAACAAGGCACATTATTATTGTTTTTGGTGATGAAAGACCACTTGCATTTCTCACTTCCAAATGATAAATACAAAGTGTCTCTTTATAGATGTCATAATGTACCTGGAGATTTATTTATCGCCACCTGCGCTCAGCTTTTAGACACTTTTAGACACTTTTTTTTATTCTGACCAGTGTGGTATTTCTCCATGGAGATCTTTTTTTTTTACCAGAGACAAACTTCACCTTAGTGGGTGCGATGGCATCAATAACATTTATGATTTTAAAATTGAAATTATCTACAAGCTCATTGACTGAGACCCAAGAGAGGGCAGGTGTGGAAGAGAAAGCCTGAATAAATGTTTCACTGGTGTTTTCAGTGATATATCTTTTTGTCACTACTTCTGTTTGAACATTTGTGTGCACAGAGATAGCACTCTTAAAGAAAACACAGGAATGATCAGAGAGAGCAACATCAGTCACCACACTGTGGGAAATGTTCAGGCCCTTAGAGGTGATTAAGTCCAGAGTGTGCCCCTTGTTGTGTGTGTGTGGGCTCCGTCACATACTGAGTCAGTCCTTAGTTATCAAGAACACACACTCTGTCCTGGGGTTTGTCAACATGGATGTTAAAATCACAAACAATAACTACACAGTCAAAGTCAATACAGATTAGATTAGTAGACAGCAGTTCAGCAAAGTCATCAAAAAATGTTGCACAGTATTTAGTTGGCTTGTAGATATTTATGAGCATAGCTGGAGAAGAGGAATTCAGCTGAGGAGCCACATATTTAAAAGAAGCAAAATTTCCATAAGATATCTGTTTGCATTGAAGGGAATCTTTAAACAAACTGGCAACTCCATCTCCTTTCCCATGCACTCTCTCTTCACTCATAAAACTGAAGTTGGGAGGGGTTGACGCGATAAGAACAGCGGCACTGTTATCTTGGTGTAACCGAGTTTTAGTTAAAAATATAAAATCAAGATTGTGCTTGATGATAAAATCATTGATTAAAAATGTTTTTCCTGCCAAAGATCTGACATTTAATAAAGCTAAATTTAGTCTGCCCCAGTTTTTTGCGACAGGCTGTTGCTGCTGAGGAATGGATTCTGAATGCAGGCGCCATAAATGTGATGAATGTGTCAAAACTGGCTGAGGACTTAAAGCCAGCGGTGGAGGTGGATGCCAAGAGGGGGTTTAGAGGAGAGAAAATGGGAGAAGGGTGGGGAGTGAGCAGTGAAAAGCTTTTTCTTCTGGTCAGTGAACTCCTAGAGGGTGGAGGAGGGAGAAAGTGTGACTGGAGAGGAGGGTGACCAAGGGGGGCGGGGGGTGAAGAAGGTATGAGGGGTAGAGATTCTTCCTCTTGGCTCTGATGTCTCTCGTGATTAAAGCTCTGCTCAGGCAGGGCTGAGAGGACCACTGACAAACACCTCAGCATTCAAAGAGCCTTGTTTCAGTACTTCAGACCGTTCTTTCACAACATCATTGGCCCCTATGTGCACAAGGATGTTTTTCACAGTAAGGGTGTGCAGCCATGAAATGTAGGATTCTTTTTGTCATATCAGAGACCACATCCTCGGGAAAACAGAGTATTTTGGTGTTCTTACTGCACATTCACAGTCACATTCATACACTGATGGCAGAGGCTGTCATGCAAGGTGCCTGCTCATCAGGAGTTTCTAATCATTCACACACATTTATACACTGATGGCACAGCCTTTGGGAGCAATATGGGGTTCAGTATCTTGCCCAAAGACACTTAAACATGTGGACTGGAGGAGCTGGGGATCTAACTGCTGATCATCTGATTAGTGGATGACCCGCTCTACCTCCTGAGCCACAGCTGCCCCATTATAAAATAACAATAATAACAACATTGTAATAGTGGTGAAAGAAATACATAAGAAAAACATTTTTAAATGTGAAATGTGAAAGCTAATTCTTCAGCTTCAGACCTTCAGAAGACTGTTAGATGCAGTTGAAAGCTCTGGGGAAAAGCTAGTGAGTGGACTTTAAATTAAGATTATTTGGTCAAAACCTAAATGATCTGCATGGATAGATACCACCAGAGCAAATATGAGTTTTGTAATTTGGTTGAACTGACCCTTTAAGGTAAATGCTACAGACCTTTTTCTTTTGCTCACTGGTTTGTCTTTCTCTTGTTCTACCTTGTTTCTCAAAAATCCTTTCTAATCTCTTCTCCGTCTTCCTCTTGCTGCTCCAGTGGGAGGACATGCGTGTTCTGGGCGCTGCTTTCCTGCCGGGCCATCGCTCCATGAACCCGTGCCCGGTGTATGATGAGTTCACAGGCACTCTCTTCCTGTTCTTTATTGCTGTTCTGGGCCACACCTCAGAGTCCTATCAGCTGGTGACAGGGAAGAATGTAACCCGCCTCTGCTACGTCTCCAGCACCGACAATGGAGACACCTGGAGTCCTGTCACTGACCTCACCAAGAGGGTCATAGGAGACACCATCAAAGGTCAGGAGAAGGGACGTAAAGGGAAAATCTACATCTGTTATTCTTTCTGTCTAAGCTGGAAATGAGAGAATCAAGACTTAAGATTATGACACTTTTTATTTGAGATATTACATCCAGAAAGTTTTATGTGAATACTGTAAATCTGAAAATGCTGTCATGGGACCTGATCCAGTATCCTGTACTCATGGAGCATTGACAAGATCTGTCTCCTGGTTCCTAACATGAGGTTGGGTCCTCCAGAAGGGGTTGCCGGGTGATAACATGGTTATAAACACACACTAAAAATCACTGGGTCAATATAGCACCAACACTATACTGGGTTAATGTTACCCAGAATGCCACTCAAGACAAGGGGTCGCTTACTGTTATTTTCTATTTTACTGTTGGGTAACTTACCCAAACTAAAGCTTGTTATAATCTACTCGACTCCTTTTATACCTGCATGTCATGATTTTCAGTGTGTAGCAAGTTTTAGAAAAAAAATTCTGCTGCACTAAATTAGGATTTTTTGGGGGGACTTTTTCTCCCATTTTTTGCTTTCTCCTTTTGAAATACTGTATAGTTTTACCTCTAAAAATGTTTTAAACAAAACAATCTGGGAAGGAAAACCTTTCTTCCATTGAACAGACATGCAACCTGTGATGTGGCTTCATCACAAGCAAAAAAGGTTGTTCTATGATACACCATTACAAAAGTCTTTACTCTCTGCTGTTCAGATTTGAGAAACATAATCAAATCAACAAATTAAAACTGAGCTGTGCAATTTTATAACATGAATTCTATTGTATTTTGGGGTGCACTTTCCCTTTACCTGTTGTTTCATCAGTACCATTTCACTTCATGAGTTACTTTCTCCTCCTTCCTTGCAGAATGGGCCACCTTTGCCCTCGGTCCAGGCCACGGCATCCAGCTGAAATCAGGACGTCTGCTGATTCCCGCCTACGCTTATCACATCGAGTGCAAAGAGTGCTTCGGACAGCTCTGCCAGACCACTCCTCATAGCTTCTGCTTCCACAGTGACACCCATGGGCAGACCTGGCGTTTTGGGGAGCCGGTGCCGGGCCCAGAGAGCGTGGAGTGTCAGATGGTGTCTGTGGATGAAGAGGATGGGACAAATGTCTTGTACTGTAATGCCCGCAGCCCGCTCGGCTACAGGGTGCAGGCACTCAGTCTGGACGACGGAGCAGTATTTCAGGAGGGGCAGCTGGTGCAGCGGCTGGTTGAGCCTCGAAATGGTTGTCATGGTAGCATTGTGGGATTCCCAGCTCCGTTACATGTATGTCAAAGTCTTAACCATCACTTACACCAACCTACACACCGCTCCAAACACTGGACACCCTGCATGGCTCACTCAAATCACACCACCTCTCCCTTCCCAAACATCACCCCTGTCTCCACCAGCCCCTCGGCACCCAATCAAAGTGCCCCTCCCGATTTTCTTACTCCTACCTGGGTGGTGTATTCCCACCCAACATGGACCAGTGCACGCAAGGATCTAGGCGTGTTTCTCAGCTTATTTCCCCGGGATCCAGACAGCTGGCGCGGCCCCTGGGTGATCTATGAGGGTCCCAGCGCCTACTCAGACCTGGCCTACCTGGAGCTGCCACCCTCACCTGGAACCCCACCCGCTGTGGCCTTCGCCTGCCTGTTTGAATGTGGCACCAGAACAGCCTACGACGAAATCTGCTTTAGCATCTTCACCCTCTACGAGCTTATTGATAATCTGCCGCGGGAGGGGCAGCTTAGAAGGGATGGTGGTGAATATAAAAGACAGCAGAATCACAATCAAGTGCTTAAGACGGGCCGGGGGTGTACGAGTAAACACGATGCTCAAAAAACATGTGTTCACGTGAAGAAGAGGAGGAAGAAGAGCAAGCTGAGTGAGCTGTGCTCTGTCTCTTAAATGTAGTTTTTAAATCTTGCATCAAGAGGTTTAATGCCTCTTAAAATGAAGTTTTCCATCCAAGTCCATCCATGTTTTATAGAATATTGTACCTCTTATTGACAAGACTGATTGTTCCTATGAGTGATGTGATTTTTGTGGTTTTACACGGTGGATACATTTACATTATCTGCAACACTGTGTGACTCAGTAATGATTTCAGTTCAGTATGTGGCCTTTTTGTTTTGATGTTGCTCACTTGACAATTTTTGATTTTGTAGAGCACATTAAGTGTTATTAAAGTTTTCCCGACCCTTGACATTTTCCTTGAGTATTTTCTGGCTAGTGGTGATTCAAACAGCGATCAGAAAAAACAGAAAACAGAAGCTAGAGTATAATATCAGTCAGAATTATGACTATGAATTTAAGGGTTTTGATCTGAGAGTCTAATAATGCTTTACACATTTCATAATCATCAGTTTTAATTTCAGCCAGGGTCTCCAGACTAAACAAGGAGAATGACGACTGACGAAAACAATCTCACCACAAGGTCCATTAATAGCTGTTTTGGAGCTTTTGGTCGCATCATGATCTAATAGAGTTGAAAGCTCCAAAACAGCTACTGATGAACTTGTGATGATTGTTTCTTCTGTTTCCAAGGTCAAGAAAAGTCTGGTGTTTTTCTACTTGATTGTCCTGTTTAGTCAAAAGAAAAGGTTCTGAAAAAAAATCTGATTCAAGCTTCATCGACCAAACATAAAATAATAATAAAAAACAGAGCAGAGCAGAATTAAACTCAGTGGCTCAGTCTTTGGTCTATGATCTCTGAAGATTTTTATGAACTGGTGGCAGTTGTAGTATTTCCTGTATGAATATATTGTGGTCTGATGACCTTGTGATGAACCTACTTTTCAGAATGTTCTCTTGGTGTTGCGTAACTTCAACATCCAGCATAATCTTAAATCCTTTACTGTGTAGATTTTGTGTTTTAATTGCCAGGACGTGTTGAATTTGGCTCCGTGAACGTCCTGCTCCCCCTGCATTTAATCTCCGAGGACCGGGAGAGGCTGCAACCCATCAAGCTCACATATTAATCACACCTGCTTCGCTAGCAGCAGCTCTAATGGGATAACTATTCCTAAACGAATCAGTTCCTCTCGTGGATGGTGTTGAAACATTTAGCGTCTGACAGCTTAAGTGAGTTGCATGAGAGCAAATGAAGAACAGAACCAGATAAAGTGGAGCAGTTTGTTTAGTTAAAGAGAGAAAATAATAAACAGATCATGCCAGGAAGACAGCAGGATCTGGACAGCCTCTTCTCTTTGCTTCCCCTCCCCTCCTCCTCCTCCTCTGTTATATAACTCCACACTGGCAGGAGGGTCATTTCCCTGCATGCACTCTTTGACAGAAGTGGTCTCCGCTTTCCTTTTCTCTAGCATCTGTGTTTTACGGCACACTATAATGAGGATCGTCATTGTTCTGGCTGTGTTAACTGCGGTAACTGGGAGCCCCAGCGTTACGATCAGACCCGAAGCTGACTCGACAGATATGTCAGCTCATCCCAACAGCGTCCCACGGACGGTGAAGGGATCTAAGATCTTTGGAGAGGTGAGAGGAAACACTAATCCACTTATCAAGTGTTTCAGATTATGTGAGAAATTAATGATCTGCACAGGAAAAGAACTACACACTAAAAAATAACAGATAATATAATCTTTGTTGAAGTCATTGTTACAAGACCATTCTGTACATAGTACAAAAGCCATTATCAGCTCAAGTCAAAACACTGAGCTTGCTGTACGTTTTCACTCTAATCACCATTTTTTTGTGTGGCTACAGAGCATAGAGGTCAAATAGCACTAAAATCAAAGTAATAAATATGTTTTCCACAGGGGTCGGACAATAAGGGAGGAGGTTACACTACAAAATTATCTACAATGTAAAAATTTGGAATAGCTCTCCAAATTACAGACTTATTGCAAAACCATGACAGAAGATGGGCAGAAAAAAAACGTGTGTCAAGATGAGGGACGGTGGTCATGTCAGAGTCCAGTTTATAGTTTGACAGTTTTCAGTTCTTCCACTTGTTCTTCTTTGCGGGGAGCTGGCCTGTAGCCTCCAGGTATTTGTGGATGAGTTCTTCTTGTGTGCCTGGCAGGCAGGGCTGGTATCTGCTGTACTCCATTGTGTACTCGCCTTTTCCCTAAATAAACAAAGAAAAGGTTACGATTTTATTACCATGCTAGCGTGGCTTTATGGATGGTGATATTAGTCTGTCAGTTTAGTCAAAACTGAAATATCTCAACAACTATTGGATGGACTGCAATGAAACATTCATGGTACCCAGAGGATGAAATCTAATGACTTTGCTTATCTGCTAACTTTTCATCGAGCGCCATCATCAGGTCAGAATTTCTGTTTCTTCAATACTTTATATATAAATAGGCCTGACATGTTTTGGACTAGAGTTTTAGGCTGTTTAGTTTGAACTTACTTCAGTACAGGAGCGTAGTTCTGTGGCGTAGCCGAACATGTCGTTTAGTGGGATCTGTTGGGAGAAACAGGCAATTAGTTAAATACACTGAGGAATAGTAGGATAAGATGTGTTGCTATGCATGCTGAATGTGAAGAATGACAAATGTGACTCACATCAGCATACAGAGTGAAGTATCCTTCAGCACCATCCTGTCCTGTAATGACACCGTGACGACGGTTTACTCCAGCAATAACTGTTCCCTGAAACTCCTGAGGTGCCACAATTTCCACAGACATGATCGGCTCCAGGATGGCCGTGTTTGCTTTCTCCATAGCTGCAGATAGAACATCGAAACCAGCGTAAACATACACTCACAACAACATGGAAATAAATAAATAAAAATGTCATACGTGATCAGAGCTCATGAAACCCTCGTCTGACCCTCACCTTGCTTTAGAGCACCCTCTCCTGCACGGATGAAGGAGATCTCATTGGAGTCCACCATGTGATGTGCTCCATCCTCCAGGAGGAATCTGACTCCTGAGATCTTGTGGCCGCTCAGGGGTCCCTTCTCACAGGCCTCCCTGTAACCCTGCGGCATGATGAGGATAAAAGCAACGAAATGTGAGGAGACAAAGAAGATGATTTAAAAAAACATACTTATAGCTGTACCTATAAACACAATAGCTGCACATTGACAACATTAAAATGAGGAAAAGACATGTTCGTGCGTACCTTTTCTACAGCTGGTACAAACTGCTTCGGGACGTTGGTTCCCACAGTCTGGTCTTCAAACTCCAATTTGGTGTAATCTTCTGACTCCAAAGGCTCGAGGACTCCGATAACTTTACCGTACTGCCCAGAACCACCGCTCTGCTTCTTATGAGTGAAGTCAAACCTGAAGAAAGTGGGAAAAAAAGCATCCACAGTTGGCTTTGAGAACTTTGTCAGTAATGGATGTCAACTGACAATTTAGCAACAAAATCAAGATTATCATGTACCTGTAATTGTAAGACTTATAGAAATCTACATTATGCTATCATTGGCTGATATGGATGAAAAAATCAGATATTATATAAGCTTTTAAAAAAAACAAAAAACAACTCAAATGTGTCCCAAAACAATAGAGCACCAAATTTGAGAGATTCATCCATTAGGTTGTAAACATTTCTAATAGTCTATTTTCTTATATTGCATCTTATTTAAATGGAGTAAGGAGAGCAAGAAAAGAGCTCTGTCTCTTTAAAAGGGGGCAGTCCTGAAAGAGGTCTGGTGTAGAAGGAAGTAGGAAGTTATTGCTCCACATCCATGAGGAGCAGCTGACTCTCAACATCGGACAGATAAAACTTTCCACCTGCCAAGTAACAGGCAGGAAGTCTCAGTGCTCCAGTTACAGGCAAGATCAAACTCCCTCATTTGATTTCAGTATTCATCACATTCTTCACTCTACTTTTTCTAAACACTTTTCTTCTGTGTATTTACTGCCCTTTCCATTCTGGTATTTAGATGTTCTTCTCGCTTCTAAAGCTTTTTTTTTTTTAAATTTACACACAGACTGATCTGTGCTCCACCCTGAAGGTCAAAGTCCTTCAGAGACAGGAGCCCATCCCTGCTCCCTATAGCAGCTTCTGTTCTCTTTTTCCTCCCTTCTCTCCATTCATACTCTCTGTTTCTCTGTGGAATAACAGCAAGAGGTGATTTTTGAGGAGGAGGATCTAGAAGAAGTGATGGAGACTGGAGAACTGAACCCCGATCACTATCCTGCTCAGAGGGCAGCCAAGGTGGTCCAACACTACCTCAACAGTCGCTGTGGCTCACCGTACAAGCTGTTCATGCTGAACAGGGTCCATAGTGGGAACGCAGAGGTCAGTTAAACACGAAGAAGCCTTTAACTTTTATCAAGTCTTGTGTCAACTACGGTTAATTTCTGATTTCTCTTTTAGGATGTGGCGAACTCTGGAAGGAAGTATCAGCTGGAGATCTCAGTGCAGGAGATGATTGGGAATGTGAGTGTACATGGAAGTGGATACCTTAAATGTGGTTTAATTTCTGATTTATTTTTTTTTTATTGTGTTGGTTTTACAGGGATACTCATTGATCAACAGGAAAAAAAACAACTGTAAATGAGCCTGAGTTGACACAGAAGGCTACTTTCCATCTATTATCCCTGTCCAGATGTTAAAAAGATCCTAAAAACAGAATAAAACTACACATCGAAAGGCAAACTTTGTTCCTGAATCAGATATTTTAAAACCTTTAACCACAGATCATCAGGAGATTTACTTCAGCACTCATTTGAGTTTGTCTGTGTTTGTTTCTAAGTGGATTTATGGTGATTTACATAATCCTTGTTTAACTGGCTTCATTTATCCCTTGTGTCAAACATGATCATGATTAATCGTATTGTATTCATTTTGTGCTTTTTAGAAAAGTAGAACATGAAAAGCTAGAATTAAACAAATCTGAGTTTATGTTTAAAGTACACAGTTGAATAATCTACGGGTTTAGAGTAAACACGTCTGACCAGGTTTGACATGATTTACAAAAGAGCAGATAAAATGAGGCCAACATTAGATTGTATATTTAACAGTGTATTGCAACCTTGACTCACTGGCTGTCACGGTAACATCAGGACTAAGCCTTTGCTCTGTCGACTCCCCTCCACTTCTTTCTTATCAAACTTGCCTTTCTTTTATATATACATACACTTTTCTTTCTTCATCTACTGTTTCATGCCTCCTCTTTTGTTAAACTCCTCCAGACTACAGAGAAATGCTTGGCAGAGGTTTTGTTCCCGAGAGGAAAACAGCAGGGTTCACCTCAGGTCCAGGCTTCATATGAGAAGCTCTTAAAAATCAACACTACAGCTCAGGAAGAGGCCTTATACCAGCAGTACAAGATGAAACACAGCCTGCTGTCAGCGCAAAATCTACCCGGTAAGTACAATTAAACAATCCATGCATACTCTTGCGATTGATAAACACAGAAAGTCAGTTGTTGCACAACATCGGCAGTTTAAAATTAAACGGTTTCTTTCAACATTATTTGTGGTTTCTAAAAGAACTCAATGTTCCTCTTAATAGTGATAATGCAACACAAGTGACTCATCTCTACCGTGTCACTGTTACATCTTGTACGACATACATACACACAGTATGTTTACATGATCAGAAATTTGTCTTTTTTTTTTTCATATCACGTTTGACATTCTGATCAACAGATAGCTACGGTCATATTGAACCTGACATGAAGCCTCTCTGGCATCTGGGAGCTGTGGCCTCCAGCTTCGTCATGCTGAGTGAATCCACTGAAGACACTCTGTACAACATGGCTCAGGTGGCCAACGTCACGCAGCTGGTAGGTGGTTTTTTTTCTGCTACTGCTAAAAGCTGTTTTCATGCCTGCTCGAGCATCCTCGAATGATAAGCAGGGCTAATTTTTGACTGACTTTAGCCTTTAACAACGGTAATGGAAGCAGGATTTTTTCACGAATGTAAGCTTCCTGAAAACCAAATGTGCACTTTAGAAATATTATTTTATATTGCAACAGAAGCATAAAGTTGTCTCATTTAATTTCAACATGTATTTTAAATGAACACAGTCTGATTAATATACAGCACCTTTTCTGCATCAACCACCTGAGGGTACAGTTCATGGTCAACATTCAACCTCAGACTGTTGTCTGACAGGAAGCTCAGTTGAAAGGCAACATCTGTATTGAACTAATTTGGCTTCATTTTCCACTTTTCTCCTGCAGGCAACTGAGAACGACCAGCTGAAGTTCGACTATCACGTACTGCTGCATGATATGGTGTCTCAGGTAATTACTTAGTAATATACTGCAACCTTTTTTCCAATCACTCAAACACTTGAATAGGTAATATTGAGGGTTGCAACTATTATTTTCATCATCAATTAATCAACTATTTCAATTCAATGATTTAATCCATAAAATGCTTGAAGAAATTCATGGCTAACACAACTTAAAAATGACTAAAGCTTTGTCTTAATATCTCTTATTTAGACTAAATAAATAAATCATTTCATGATATGAAACAGAAAACTGATCTCAGTATTTATGCAGCTGTAAACAGTAAATGTTTGCATATGTCCTCCATAATTACCTAAAATGATTAATTGCTTACTATAATGTCCGCTCCATAAAGCAGATAGCTAATCATTTCTGCACTAATGGCATCCTAAAGTGGTCTGGGGACCAGTCAGAGAACACTTCCTCTCTTGCTATAATATGTATAAAGTGCCATTTAACTGCCAGATAGCTCAGGTTAATCTGACAACTTGTATATTATATATTTTGCAGGACATCATTCCCTGGAAACTGCTGATCTCCTGGTCTCCTCCAGAGGGAGTCAAAGTGCTGCAGATGACAAAGCTGCCCCAATGCCATGATTGTGAAAAACCTCCAATCACAAACTAAACTGCCGACAGTCATCACACATTATTATAGCCTCAACGTTATCTTGGTGTGCACATCTTGTATTCAGATATTGGAGCATTAATGTGTTTATAGTCTTTATTTGCTGTCGATGCTTGCAGCACTCACCTTTGAACTACAGAGAGGTGAAGTTTATACTATTAAAAAACCAAATGAATCCATCATATATAATGATGATGTCCTTACATTGTGCTACTTTTGTAGTACTTTTGGTTGTTAGCGTCTTTTAGTCTAAATAAACTGTTTATACAGAGTACTTCCTCAGTTGACCCCTGTTCAGTGTTTGTGTGTTTGTGTTAGAGATAAGCACTTACGGTACAGAGCTGGTAATCGTCTCTCTGAAAGCCACTTTGGGCTTTCCCATCACACAGGGACAGTTGTATTCCCTCTCCATCCTCTAAAAACACAGAACCAAAACAAAAAAGGGGAAAAAACACAAACAAAAGGTCAGATATAGGCTGTTAAATTTTAAGGAAGAATTCCTTCAAACATGAGGAAAACCTTGTTTTTTATTATTTTATTATGCACATATGAGTGTGTTCTATCCATCAAATGTCTGATTTCCTGAGGTTTGGAGATATTGGCCAGATTTCACTTTCAAAACACTGAAGCTCTGTGGCATTCGGTTTGTGGTGTGTTTGTTTTCATCTCTCACAGTTATCTACAGACAACATTTGTCACCTCTTAATGGCATATTTTAGTGGAAAGCACCAAGAAAAATGCCTCAAATTCGCAGACCGTTGATTTTTTTTTTTTTTTTTAAATGTAGGCTGTAGGGAGAATTACAAATGACAACTCCAAATCTCAACAAACCAATAAAAGCTTGATAAAGCACCATCAGTAAGAGGGAAAATATATGTTACATTGTGTTGTTGGATGAACTGAATGATTATCATATCAGGACATCTTGTATTTAACATATGTACATAGTTTGTATCTGGTACCTGGGAGTAGATTTCCAGATGCAGCTCGCCCATGCCTGAGATGATGGTTTCTTTGCTCTCTGTGTCAAAATGAACTCTGAACGTCGGATCCTCTCTGGTGAAACGGTTGATACCTTTGGAGAATTTATCCAGGTCGTTCTGGTCGAAAGGAAGATAAAGGAAAAAGTTAAGGAATGGTGCAATTTAGGCTCCTTGAGTCTTTAAAGGTACATTTAAGTCTGTATTTATTTACCTTGTTGGTCGGCTTTATTGACATGGAAATAACAGGCTCTGGGATGTGAATAGACTCCTGTGAGACAAAAAAAACACAAGATGCTGCTTATATCTTAGAATAAAGAATGCAAACAAGAATATGCAAGATGCATGTTTATATTAATAGGTTTTCATGTGAAAACACTAAAACCACTGACCATAGAAAGGTTAGCGCTGGTCCTGGATGTAAAAGTGTCTCCACTTGCACAGTCAATCCCAAACAGAGCACAAATATCTCCTGCATACACCTCATCCACATCCTGAAAAAGCATAGATAGAAAGGGAGTAATGGACACAAGACAAAAGACGTAAGACATTAAACTTAACAACTGAGTTGGTCAATATGTGTTAATTTTTCTATATATATATATATATATATATATATATATATATATATATATATATAGATAGATAGATATTTTATATCTTGTTTTGATGCAAGACAGATGGAAACATGAGTCACAGGGGATGTGGTTGTTATCTACACACTTGACTGCAACCAAAAGAGGAACTTAAACATTATGACCGAGTCATTTTGGCTTTTGTTGTTCAAAATACAAACTGCAGATGGAAAACTGTGACAGCATGCTGACGTGTACCAGTTTGTTCTCACCTCCATCTGGTCAGCGTGGAGACGCACAAGCCTCTGCACTCTGACTTTCTTGCTTGTGCGCGTGTTGTAGATATATTCCCCCTTCTTTAGACAGCCTTGGTACACACGCACGTACGTCAGCTGACCGAACCTTCCTGCCTGTTAATGAGAATGACCACAGGGAACAATAAAGCATGAGACAGTTAAGCACAGTTGTAGAAATAAAGAAGAAACTATGGGGATACGTGAAAAGACAAAAACAACTTTAGTTCTCACTGCTTTTTACCTCCAGTTTGAAGGCCAGACCAACATAAGGGTTTGCAGGGTCTCTTGTTGGATCCATCATAATCTTTGATGCTTCACTGGAAGCTCTGACACATTGAAAAAACAGCTGACATTAAATTTCCTACACTTTGTCAGAAAAGTCAGTTTGAAAATGTGGGATGAACTTCCTCTTTTCTTTCTAATCAAAGAGACTTAGCTTACACAATAACATTACTTCATACTTACTCATCATTGAGGATGGCATAGTTTTTGACTTCTGTGGGGTTTGGCAAGTAATCCAGTACAGCATCCAGTAGAGGCTGGACGCCCTTATTCTTCAGCGCTGTGCCCACCAGCACTGGGGAGAAGAGACGCTGCACTGTGGCTCTGCGGATTGCAGCCTGGGAGACAGTAAAGGGACAAGAGATTAAGTGTTAAGCACATTTTTATTCTTCAGTCACAAACAGGGTTCAAATCCCAATTTAGATTTATCATATGAGGAGTTTTGACAGACTGAATTTCAGTGAACATACAGATATGTCAGAATAAGTTGTAATTCTGTTATCTAGCGATGACAATGTCAGTCGGTTTGTCCACCACTTTGGTCTCTAGTGGATGGATTGGCCTTTTGGTTTTGGTTGAATTGTACATTTTTGGTTTTTAATTAAATGTCTCAGCAAGTCAAACTTTTCACGTCTCCAGTAAAAATATCTCAATATCTCCAAAAGGACTGTCACAAAATTTGGGAAAGATATTCATCGGGTCCCCAAAAGATTAATCCTATAGACTTTTCCTCTAGTTCCACTTGTTTTGAATAAAATGTCTTAACTACTGGATGGTCTGCCATGAAATTTGGTACATACATTCCTGCCCATCTCAGGATGAATTATAAAAACTTGGGTGATCTTCTGTCTTTTCATCTTGTGCCACCATCAGCTAAATTTTTAATATTTCCAATACTTTGGTTTATGACCAAACAGCCTCAGCTGTACTTTGTGTTTAATGCTTATTTGCTAATGTTGACATGCTAAAGTGCTAAACTAAGTTGGTGAACATGGTTAACATTATACCTGCAAAACCTCAGTATGTCAACATTTTCATTAAGCGCATGATAGCATGCTAATGTTGGCATTTAGCTCAAAGCACCGCTGTGCCTAAGTAAAGACTCAGAGATGCTAGCATGGCTGTAGACTCTTGTTCTTGTTAAGAAATAATGGTAAAATTAGTTATTTTAAAACTAATTATGAAGCAACTATAGGACATAGTTTTAGACAGGAGGTAAGGTATTGAGAGAGTCAGAGATGATATACTTGTACAGTTGAGGAGTGCTTTGATGGTCTTCCATTCATTATTTAGGAAACTAAAGCCTTGTTGTAATTTTTGAAATCCCAAAGATTTCATATATGTTTGCAGACCCAAAAAACAAGACAAGCTGTCCCCAATTAACTGGTCTAAAATTTGTCCCCAAAAGTAGCCTATGACAGACCACACACACATGCACGCAAACACACACACAAGTTGTTCTAGCTCACTTTTGGGGACATCACATAAACTTACATTCATTTCCTGTAGAGTACCACCAACCATAACCACCACTTGCCTAACACTAACCTTAACTACTGACAAAAAAAAAAAAAAAAAACTTTTTCCCAGTTGGGGACACAGCTTTTGTCCCCAGTTAACTGAATTAACTGGTCTTAAGTCACACACACCTTCAGGTCATCATTGGTTGGAATCTTTTCCTCCAAGAACATCTCTCCCAAAATTTCATCAGCGTTAGCCACACACTCCACCAGTTCCTGTCTCCGGTCTAACGCCTCTGCACGAAAATCTGCAGGGATCTCATCATAGCGGATATCTTGACTGCAGAGAGGAACAAAAAACAGTTTGACTCAGTTTTTCAGTCGTCAGGATTTGGAAAAGAATCTCGGCAGCGGTGAATCAGAGCTTGAAATTAGCACTCACCATCTGACAAATGCTGATAAGTTAAGTTTATCACTCATACTTACAGCTCTTTTCAATGATTCACACCAGGATAATAAAAAAAACATTACATGGTGACAGATTTCTTCATTGTCAAACTTCCCTTACCCAAATGGTCCTTCAAAATAAATGCTTCGCTCCTCTACAAGGTCAATCAGGCCACGTATGTCCCCCTCCAGGCCAATGGGGATGTTCACAAAGGCTGCATTGTGGTTCAGTTTGGTTCTAAAGAAAAACATTTTAAAAGGTTTGTGCAAGAAACTCATGGAAAATGTGAGAAACAAATACAGGAAGGAAAACCTCAACAGATTACAAAACCAGCTCTGAGATACTTCTCATAAATTCATGTTATCCAGTGAAAGCAGCTGATAGAAGAGCAACGAGGGTTCAGTCTGTCCTGTTATGTTATCACTATCACCCAAAGCAAAATCGTAATCCTCAACTAATCAGTTAGTCGATTAGTTTTTTTTTTTTTGGAGGGAGGGGGGGGGGGGGGTTTGGCTAACCTATTGTTGCTAACTTTGGAGCTAACCCCACTCATTTTTCCAGCACTTGGGGAAACAAAAGACCTGACTTTTTAGCATGTATTAACTGTTACACTGTTAACTGTTAGTCTGTATTGTACATTTATTGCCAGCCTAAGAATTTACCGCTAACCTTTTCCTCTGCTCCACTCGCATCCACCGTCACTTTCCTGCCGCTCTTTCCCACTCGCTACGCAAACATACTAAGCACTGCCCTATTCCTAAACGGATTTACGCTACCGATATTTAGCGTTGGTTTTGGCATTAAAAAAATATCTTTTGGCCTGGCAGGGGTTCGTTGATATTATTAAAGGAGAAACGCTGATTCAATAAAACATTCAGTGCGTTGAGTAAACATTAAGTAAACGTTGAGGACAGTTAGACCCAGCAGTCTCCATTAGGTTGGGCGAGTTCAAAGTTGTGAAAACAACGGGGGTGTTTTGAATACATCCCCGTTGTTTTTACAGGTAATTTGTTAGTCTGTCCCTCCCGCCGCAGGGAATAATGGATTAATCCTGGAAGGCTGTTGATGTAGCGCTTCTCTCCTTATGAAAGTAAAACGGAGATTATTCGACCAATGAGAATTTAGTCGGACGAGAGCACATCGACCAACTAATCGACCAGTCGACGGGGAGACTACAGCCCTACTACGTTTCCCTGCATCCATGGCCGTCGTTTCATTTAATGAATGCTAATCAATTCTCAGCAGTTCATGAGAAAACATAAATGTAAACTGGTAGAATTTACAGCTCACCCTAATGACATTAACATGTATTTAGCTCAGATGTATGGGATTTTTTTTTTGATGACATAGCTTAGATAATGTTTTCCCCCTCATCTTACAGTCTGTATCATCATCATTATTATTATTATCATTATTATTATTATTATTATTATGTGCTAGTGTAATATACTAATATATTATATTATGATTTACAACATTTAATTGTTTCAGCTCAATGAAATGAACAATGAAGATTTAGCTGACATATTCTCGTATAGGATCATACCACCCAACTAGTTTTAATAAAATATCATCTGAAAACACATTAACATTAACTCATTAACACTGAAGTATTAAGTGCAAAAAATGTTACCTGTAAATATAAACATTTTTATTTTTCCTTTACTTTCTGTTTTATCTGCACATTGAGGAGAGATGCCTTTCAGTGACTAAGAAACGATTCTGTAATTATGTTACTTTTGGATTGATGATATGCATCATACTAATAAAGAATACAATAAAAAAACAAATATTTTGATGTGGGATTCTGCTTTTAATCAGCAGTCTGGTTTGTGTGCAAGCCGTACCTCATCTGCTGCAGGGCTCGGTTGGGGTTGGCACCCATGCGGTCTAGCTTGTTAATGAAGGTGAGGAAAGGGACGTTGTAGCGTTTCATCTGTCTATTAACGGTCATCGTCTGACACTGGACGCCTCCCACGGCACACAGAACCAGCACGGCTCCGTCTAGCACACGCAGCGCTCGCTCCACTTCGATGGTAAAGTCCACGTGACCTGTTTTCCAAAATGAAATGGGAACTTATTACGTTATCCTGCCTTTATTGCCAAAAGCACTGCTGTAATGACAATAAAATTAACTCAACTCAACAGTGTAGCAGGCAAATGTACAGAACACAGATACAGACATACAGCTACACAAAGATACCAAGCTAAACAAACACAAGCAAACTTAAACATATATAGAGCTATGATATAGAGGCAAGACATGGACAAGAAGGTGTCTATATGGAGGTCAGATTGTTATTACAGTACATATAAAAAGTATGGAAGTGCAATATTAAATCATCCTGCATTATTGCCTATCTTTTCTACCCGTTCTGTAGATAAGCTCTGTGTCAAAATTTACCATAAATGATGCATAGTCCTGCATTAACTTGTGTTTAACCAAACTTCAACAATAAGGGGCCAATATAGTAGGTCCCGCTGCAAATCTTTGCCTTTTCCTCACTGTAATCATTCCTCTTGTTCATACTGGCTGTTAAAGATCTCCTTCAAATGTGCTTTCAATGTATGTGACAGAGGCTAAAATTCACAGTGTGCACACAGTCATTTTGTGCATTTAAACATTTATCATAAACTTATATGAGGCTTCAGCAGTCTGAGTTAGTCACATCAAGTGGATATCTGCCACATTTACAATCTTTTTAGCATCAAATTCCATTTTTGTGTTTCCCTGTTGAGCTGGAGTGGAAGTATAGTAACAAAAAGAGGGATGTGGGCACTAACAAGACTGTAACGTTGAAAGATAGCTACTTGATTTGACTCATTTGGATGACTGAAGCTTCATATTAGCTTCAGATAAACTAACACTAAATACATTTTTGCACAGGAGGAGGCTTGTGGATTTTGGCCTCCATCGCTTGCATTGAAAGTGCATTATGAAGGGATCCTGTGATGGCCAGAATGAACACGAGGAATGATTACAGCGAGAAAACCTCTTTCAGTGTTCATTTGGACACCTGACTGTCCTTTAAGTAGTCATGTTTGCTCAATTAACATTTTTAGTACCTGGGGTGTCAATGATGTTGATGTTGTGATCCTTCCATATGGTGTAAGTGGCAGCTGACTGGATGGTGATGCCTCTCTGCCTCTCCAGCTCCATAGAGTCCATAGTGGCTCCAACACCATCCTTCCCCTTCACCTGCACACCGCAGGAGGGAGAGAAGCAGAGCGTGAATGCAAAATGTACACACACTCCCCTGCAATCATAATAATAATCATACTAATACACAGATAATTCACCTCGTGAATCTCTGCTATCCTGCCGGTGTAGTAGAGGACGCGCTCGGTCAGGGTGGTCTTCCCCGAGTCGATGTGCGCTGAGATCCCAATGTTTCGGATCCTCTCGTTGGGAAAGACACCGGAGGAGCATGACCGACAGCTGTTGATGAGTATCTGTGGAGATGGCACAGAGGACGATCGATAATCAGACCAGTTTCTTTCTGTTTACCGACTGTGAAACGCAAATGACTAATGTCAGATCAGCTCGGGTTACATAACGTTACCTTTTTGAGTGTGACGCTCCCTGGAGCCAGAAGATGCGTTTTAGCTAAACACAATCCCGCTTTTAGTACTCTCATTTTGGCTGCAGCTCGGTCGGGCACAGGGTGGTCAGATTCCTCCTTTTACACAACCCGGTGAATGTCACGCCGGGGCCCTGACAGTTGTGAAACGCTACTTCCGCGTCTACGGAAACTCAGATGTACCAAAAAAGTTCGCGTTTGTTGAAAAAAACCCCCACAGTGAATCAAGGAAAACAAGGCATGATTTTGGTTTGAAGATACAAGTTAAATACATCAAAACCAAAACAAAAACAAACAAACAAACAAACAAAACGACAAAGAAAATGCAAAAATGCGAAAAGGCACATGCTGCTTTCAAGTGCTGTTAGACAACTCTAAATCACTTGAGGCCACATATATAACATTTATGTAATTAAATCAAAATGAACTCCAATAAAACAAATGAAGATCATAAAAATATAAGACCGAATAACAAGGTGAGTTTTAATAAGCTCCTTAAATTATTTCACAATTATTTGCTCATGTATTATATTTTACACAAATTCTTACGTTGCAACTGTCCTTGGAGACCACCTGACTTTGTCTCCTCAAATGCAAATCCTGGGTTTATTGTCATATGTAGACTTATTTTAATGATGTGGATAATAAGCTGACAGATATGAGTTTAATATACTAAAAATGTGTTGGTTCTGAGTAAATAGTCTCAAAATAACTGAGCAACTGTCCCCACCTTACTCTATTAATGAGATCATTTCATAATTAGCTATTTATTCATTTAATATTGAACACTCAGTGATTTACCTATGAGCTGCTTGATTTTTTTAAATGAGAAAAAAAATTGCATTGCAAATTTATTGTTACATTGCAAATTTTACAATCTTTGAGCACTTTTCCAACAATCAAAATGGTGAATTAATTAATTTATTTCAGTTAAGTAGGCATAATACTACATTGTTTACATTTAAAATGTATGTAAAATGTAAAAGTTACCAAGAAATGAGACCCATACAGGGTGTTACATATAATTTGATTTCACTTTATTATTAGAATATTCTTCTGAAAATTGTCTTGTATCCCAATACGTACACAGTATAGATGTGATCCAGGCCTGGGCTCTACAAGTATATATAGGAGAAGTAAGAACCTCCCCTGTTTGTGCCCTTCAAGTTGAGACAAGAGAAATTCCACTGTGCTTAATAGAAAACAACTTCTAGTCAACTACTGGATAAATGTGAGAGGTCATGGATATAGTCACACAACCAAAAAAAATGCTTCAGACCTGCTGGGAAAGAGAGAAAACACCAAAGTCAAGTTTTGGCTGGACAGGAGATGACAGCTGGACAGGATGGACAGCAGCGAGGGACTTAGGAGTATTTGAGAAGGAGTTTTGCAATTGTTGTTACAAGGCCAATTACGGCTCTGTGGATACTAGAAGCTTGTAGCTTGTAGTAGATTTGCAATTGCTTCAAATTAAGGCAAGAAATAGAAATGCAGATTTAGTGAGAGAGTTTTATTGTTATACGGGATGCAAATATACAGACTATGTGCATGTTTTACTGACGGATCGAAGGATCCAACAACAGATATTACAGGTTCTGCAGTTGCAGGTTCAAGTCACAAGGTTGAAATATGCAAACGTACTGCCCATATTATTAACTGTGTATACAGTCGAATTGTACGCCATTTTTATGTCTTATTATGTCAGGTGTGTCCAGAAATCGTTAAGATTTACTATTCAAAAAATAATAAAAGATAAAATAAAATAATAACAAAAACACAAGAAGAAGTAAAATTGTACAATGTAAAAAGATACATAATACAGATATTAATTAATAATAATTAATAAATATAACTTAAAAAAAGTGAATAAGCAATATTGCAAAGCAACTTAAAGGACCAGTGTGTAAGATTTAGTGGCATCTAGTGGAATGGACTTGGCAGAAATGGAATAAAATATGTTTCAATTAGTATATAATCCCATGAAAACAAGATTTGTTGTTTTTATTACTTTAGAATGAGCCCTTTATACTCACATAGAGAGCGGATCCTCTTCCACGGAGGCCGCCATGCTGCACCGCCATGTTTCTACAGTAGCCCAGAATGGACAAGCCAGACACTGGCTCTAGAAAGGCCCTTTTGCATTTTTCGTGACTTTCACAGCCACCATAGGTTCTCCTACACGCTTGGAAGGGGGAGGGTGAGGGGAGCATGGATGTATAAAAAGAACTTGATACAGGAACAGCACCAGGCTTTGAAGCTAATTTGACATAGCGGCCAAACCGCGTAATTACAACAATACGTGATGCACACTGGCCTAGACATCTGTAAATCAGCGGATACAATTTTTTGAGCATCACAACCCCCGCAAAATGACTTCGTTCACTATCATAATTTGATCTGTTCAGTCTGATCACATTTTGAAAGTCTAGAAGAGCTGCACAATTTAATTGTTTTATCCCCATTCAAGTTAGCCGGAAGGCTAAACCGGAAGTAGCTGGTTTAGCTGAGGAGAGTCACTTGTGCGTTTGCAGAAGAAGTTGAACTTTTTCATGCACCGCTGAGCAACTTTCATAGGAATGAACGGGGCTCAGCCATGCCTCCGACGATGTATCCAGTTCCCTTTATACATCCATGAAGAGGAGGGGTATTCAGTTGATTGCAATCTGCGACTTCACCGCTAGAAGCCCCTAAATCCTACACACTGGACCTTTAAACCTCAAAGAAGAAGAAGAAGCAGACATTAAGGGGAGCAGTTGAAGGCAGCACTTTTAAATCCAACTGACAGGCCGACCGTTACTAAATGTTTTAGACACAGTATATAAAACTTAACATTTGGGTGTTAACATTTTTCCTCAACTACGAACTGTTTCACTTCCTAATCAATGTATGTAAGGACAACGTCGCGTTTTAGCAGACTTTATTTAACCTGAGTTTAGCTAGCTAACCTAACGGTAGTCTGTGTTAGCAGCAGAGCTTGAACGTTAGCCGGTTTAAAGACCTGCTCCTGTTTTGACAAGAGTTTCCTCTTTCACATAAACCACAGTAACACACACAGCAGCATTGCACATAGATAAGCCGCAGGCACATCCCCTTCACACCCCTGCTGTAAGTTATAAACCTTCACATCCAGCCAACCTTTTAACAGCTGCCTCGAACTAACAGCAGAGGAGGAACACAGGATCCGTCTGGTAGGTTTTGACAAATCATTTTCTCATGGTTATTCTGATGTTTTGTTGTGTGTTAGTTCCATTATTAATCAGTTTGGTTGTCAAAAAGCTGTCGTCAAAGTTAAAGTTGATGAAAGACACATTCAGTCGCTTTTATCAGAAACTAGTCTTTTAATCTTTAAGCCAGTCCTGATTACTTTTATAGACTATATATCATTGTTTTGTGTATAATCTAGGATCAAAGTTTCACTAAATGTACATATTTAAGTCAAAAATGCCACCCTGAACTTCATCAAGCAACATTAGGTAAAACAGCAAACTCTGTCTTCAAATGTGAACTTCAAACCTTCACATCTCAGTGATTAATTTCCAAACTAACTTACATTGTAGTGTGGGTATTATTTTCTTTAAAAAAAAAATGCATATTTTATTCGAAAGTAAAAGTGTTTCGAGTATTATCCACTGTGGCCACATAGTGTGTTTTCCTATCTCAACAAGCAGATAATTGATAAACTGTTTGCGACTGATTGACGGATATGACTTTCAGTTACTGCTCTAACTCATTTTTAGTGTTTTATATCAGTTTGCCATGAAATGATTTTCCGTAAAGTGTGTGTCTCATTGTTGACTGTATGTCTCTCAGTCATTCAGCCCAGCATGAGTCATGATGTATGGATATTTTTTAATTATATTTGATTACGCCAAAGTGTATGTGTATTCGAGAGTCTGTGTGTGTACTGTACACGATGAGCTGTTCTTTCCATTGTTGTCCTTCCTGTCTCATTTCCTTTCTGTGAGCATTCCTTCCAGCCAGCAGGGTGACTGTGGCGTTGTCACACAGTACATGACAGTGAAAACACTCAGCAGCTCACTGCGTCTCATGTAAAACGCTCTGGATTCTTCTAGGATGCCATATGTCTGTTAAAATGATTAAATGTGTCTTTCATAGGAGGAAAGGTGCCATTATTTTTAGTATCAACATGTAAGATAGCTGCCTGCAGACTACAATTACTGAATTCTTTAAGGATTTCTTATTTACCTAGCAGTCTTATCTTATTTACCTCCAATAAGGACCAAACCCAGAAGCTAAAGCCTAAATACTGTGTGTTTGCTGTGCTTTTTAACATGCTTGTATGTGCTGGACACATAGCACAAAAACAATAATTTGATGATTAATTGATTAAAATGATTGATTGAAAATTATTCGACTATTTTGATTATTGATGTATCGTTCAAGTAATTTATTTAGCTGGTTCTAGCTTCTAAAAATGTGGGGATTTTCTTATTTTCTCTTTCTTTTATATCATTTTACATTCAGTTTTTGTTTGAATATTTTGGTCTAACCGAATGAGCAATTTGATGACATCACTTTGGGCTCAAGTGATATTTTTACTATTTTCTGTCTCTAGACACAGTAAGTCATTGAAAAATAATCAAGACATTAATTGATTACAGGGCTGAAACTAGCTAATGTTTTAATTATTAATTAATCTGCTGATTTTTTTTGTTAATTGTTAAAAAATAGTTTAAAAAATGGCATTCACAATTTGTCAGAGCGTCCACAGTGATGTCTTCAATGTACTTGTTTTGCCAGACTAGCAGTCCAAAATCTTAAGATATTCAATTTACTGTCACATTTGAGAAGCTGGAACCAAAGAACATTTGGCATTTTTGCTTGAAAAAGGACTGAAAAGATTAATAGATTATCAAAATAGTTGTCGATTTAATTTTCTTTAGATTGACTACTTGATTTATTGATTACTTTTTGCAGCTCTAATTGATAATGAAAGTAATCATTGGTTGCAGCCACCCCTTGCTTATTGTGAAGGCTTGCTTGAAAACAGTGTTGTAAATATATTTTAGTCAACATATTCTTCTATTTTTTAACCAGGACACATTTAAACTTTCTTTTCCTATACAGCTATTGCTTTTCAAGTTGACTTTTTGGCATTTTTAATGAAACAAGACCTTTTACAGACAGCCATCTAAAGATCTAAAGTAATGTGTTGTAATGATGTTGTGATGTGATGAAACAAACCAACTGGTGAAGGACAGTGTCCAGACACAGGAGGGCAGTGTTACACTGATGAAAATCAGTCTGAAACTTTGAATTTCTCTGCAATGATCTCTTTTAATATCAGAAGTTAAATCACTAATTCTGCAAAATTCTCCTATAAATATACTCTAAGTGCAAGTTGTTGTGCTGTTAGTTTCTCTGTCCTTTGGCCTGCCCCAGGACATACTATCTGTAAATCTGACCTGCTAAATCACAGATTAATTACCACCGTTGAACCAAAACACTGTCATTAATGACGGCGAATGTTTACTGGGACTGTTGACAATATCCAGGAGCTTTATGTGTGCTGTTAATGATTACAATATCAGTCTTGATAAATGGAGTAAAAGGAAAGGTGTGACACAGTGTATTATCTATTGGTCATGCAGTTAATGTGTTCATTACATTACTCATAATGTGTTTGCTCTGACAGATATGACCAATCCTCAGATGCAGTTAAGGGGTGTGTCAATTTAAGATTTCCCAGGCTTAATAAATGGATTTTGTGACTAATGGCTTACTGTACATTGTAGGAGTCATGGTTTAAGTGGTTTCAACTATCTTCAAAATCAACCATTGAGGGTGTGTCCCTTCTCATGTCTGGTGTGTCTGTTTCAGTTGCCTACTACTACTACTACGGCATGCGGGATGGGCCAAACTCGCTCAGATCTATCGCACAGCACCTCCACTCCAGGCACAGCGAAATGGAAAGCAGGAGAGACAGCCCAGCGGCTCCGGATCCGCAGATTTAGGAGCGGAGAAAAGCGACATGGTGACCAGTTAAACAGGAATCCGATGAAAAACAAAGTGTTGTCTTGTCTTGGTAGGAGAAAGCGAGACTCAAGCCAAACAGAAAGGGATTTAGGTCGCGGAAACGGAGCCGGAGATCCAGCAACGCACCGCGATCATAGAGTAGGAAAGTTGCCGCGGGACGAGGTTGTGTCGGCGGTTGGGGAGCACCGAGGAGCCCCGGGTTGTTTTGAGACACCGTCCGGCCTGCATGTTACTACCGATGCTGACGCTGTGAACCGAGAGGCGACGGTTGGCTCGTCCGATGCGTCAGGTTTGGAAACACGGACCGGTGAAGTCAGCGCTGCTGCGGGCTGTGAGGAGCCGAAACCCGGCCGAGAGGACAATGCCTCGGATCCCCCGACGAGGGCCATGGAAGATCAGCCACTGGGGGGAAACAACCAGGGTCGGATTGTGTCTGAAGTTGGGGAATTAACGGGGACTAGTCAGAGTTCAGCCCCGCTGCTCACCTCTGACCCGGACACGGAGCGGACTTTGTCTAGCTTGCTCTCGGATAAACCTCTGGATACTGGACTGTCGATACCGGACGATCACGCTGTTGGTGAAATGACAAAAAGCGACTGTAGTACCGTTTCATGTCCGCCTAAAGCGACCGGTGACCAAAACAATTGTTGTCCGGATGAAACTGAGGCAAGAGATGACTCTGATCAGGCGCCCCAGAGTCTTCCAAGAGGCCAAAGTTTCCCGGGCACCATACCGAAACTCATCATAACCAGGGACCCCAGTCCCAGTCGCTCTACGGGGACACCGACACTGCTGACCGTGCCAACGGAGCTCAGCGCCGGGTCGTGTTTGGATCCTCACCCCGATGACGAGTCTCCCTGCTCGGACAGCGGCTGCGGAGGGTCCCCTGCGCTGATGCGATCACCGAGGAAGCTGTCAAACTCGTCCTCCATCGGCTTGTCCTCCGCCTCTTCCTTCGAGGAGTCCGAGGACGACTTTACCGGGAGCGACATCGAGTCCAGTCTGTCTCCGGCCCGGTCTCTGTGCAGCCCGGACGACGGTTCAGGGGTGAGTCTCTACTTTTTCCTCAACAATTCAATTTCTTAAAATGCTCTGTGCAGTCCAGTTATTAACAATCACATGAGTGCTGTTGATTCTAAGTGTTTCTTTAATATTTATTGACTAATAAAACACCCACAGCTGTACTCCTAGACAAAAAACATAAACTAGTCTTACTGATTTGGATAGAAAAAAATAGCAAATGTTAATATTGGGAAATTGACGGTAAACCAAGGCAGACATGTGCTTAAGGGCCATTCATCAACTGAACAAACCTTGTTGTCAGATGCAAAAAAATACTAAACAGCTACATAAGAAGCAGTTAGAGAAAACCAAGGTGATATAATGGATGTTAACATGTACAAATCCATGCACACACTACATGTGCACACAGGGCACATACAGGTCAACAAGCCTATATCCTGTAAGAGATTTAATCACAGGCACTTTGTTCATCACATGGCTCAGAGGAGAATGAAGACACACATGTATTTCCATTTTTTCTTTGGACATTTACCCAGACGATGTGCACAAGCACACATTGCACAATGACCGTCACATCAGTCACTGTCAGTGGAATATACACTTCCAGATGTCACGTTCGTCACATTGATGTCGGTCAAGTCACAGGTTTAAAGTGCATGTCAGGGGTCAGATGTACTATAACAGCTGTTTAAACTATGACACACTGATCACAATAGAATGATCCCTGAAGTGCTGGTGTGCAAATTAAATAAAAGAAGCCATCAGTGAGTCAGAACAATGTGCGTACCTCATTTGGTTTCGGTGAATTTGTTTGTTTTAAAGAACTAAAAAAAAAAATTTGAATATTGAAATTGAAAAGTTTTTCATTTGAAACCATTTATCTAATGTGTCATTCAAATTAAGTCTCACACTCGGGTTTGCACCACCCTGATAAATGGAACATGACTCTAACAAATTTGAACCAAAGAAGAGGAAACTGGCTCTTATCTCTAACCCCCACGCCTCTGTCCCTTAACTCCCATGGCTTTGCTGAGCTCAGCCGTAGGATCATTTAAACACTGTCTGGGTGCATGTTTGAATAACTTGTCATCACATTACAGTTGCCACTTCAGCTGTTATTGTACATATACAGTAGACTAAACAACTGCTATCAGAGCGATCTAGACGTTGACTCTGCTACAAGAGGTGCTGGGTTTTTTCTTTCTTCCACACAAGATTCAATTTAAAGTTTCCAAGTAGGAAGTTGTGATGTTTCCCCCGCTGAGTCAGGAGGCTTTGACTAGAAATGCTTGGAATGACACTAGTCTTAAAAACAGGATGTGTCCACTGGAGACAGTCTTCCAGTATCTCCTCCTCTTTTCCCGGCAATGTGTGAATCCTGAATGTCAAGATGTCCCATTTAGGCCACGTCACTGAGCGCACACATTGAAAGATGAATTGTCCACATGCTAATAAACATACTGCCCTGCCCAAAACCTAGAAACCCGGAAGAAGTTGGGCTCATATTTTTTAATAATATAGGCCCAGTTATTTTTTCATAATGAACGATCCACCCTTGTCTGGTATTTAATTCCTTTTTTTCCACTGAGAGGGAACTAATTCTCAAGTGTTTGCACATGTGTGACAGAATGAGCGTGCTCAGGTCTACACATGTCTAAAAATACAGTCAGCAGTGTGTAATTAGCATAGCTTTGCTTTTTTATGTAAGATTTTATGTAGCTCATATCAACAGAAACAAACAATCTCTTTATCTTAATATCTTGTTAGCTTAATTGATGTACATAAGTGAACATAAGACAAATTTAAATCTTCCTATACATGAGCACACCCGTCTATCGTCAAACCAGTCTAAACATTAGGGCAGCAACTAATGATTGTTTTCATTATGGATCAATCTGTCGATAATTTTTTCTCAGTTAATTGGTTTAGATTTGGTTTGGTCTATAAAATGTCAGAAAATGGTGAAAAAAGCCCAAGGTGCAAAAGGTCTTTTTGTGTTCCGATCAACAGTCCACAACCCAAAGATATTCAATTAACTATCACAGAGGACTAAAAAAACAGAAAATATTAACATTTAAGAAGCTGGAATGAGAGAATTTTTGTATTTTATTCTTACAAAATGACTCAAAATGATGCATCAGCTATCAAAATAGATGGCAATTAATTTTCCGTTGATTGACTAATGAATTAATCGACTAATTGTTGCAGCTGTATTAAACATTTTGATCAGCCCACACAAATTCTGGCTTCATTATTATCATCCTATTATACATCCTAAAGCCTCAGATTACCAATTTAATGTCTGGGCTTCAGACTTCTCCCAGTATGTTTTTAAATTGGTTATTATTCCCTTAATCCAGTGTTGTAATGTTGAATTAGACGTGGATTTCCATTGTTTTTTAATATAAATGTTACAAAAAAGAACAATCCAGCTCCCATTAATGTGTCTCTATTGTATTTTCTGTCCTTGCGTCAGTCTTTGATTTTGAGCTCAATCATTGGACTACCTCCGTCACATTTAAACAGACATTTCTCCACATGGTAAATGTATTGGTTGGCTATAATTTACAGTAACGCTCATTTGAATTAAGAGATCAGTGGTCAGAGTAACTTCCTGGCTATTACACTAACAGCCAGGAAATAAGCAACCTGAGGAGTTGCATTTGAGTTGTCGTAAGAAACAGGATGACGCTGGTTTCTGAAAAGAGCAGGGTCTTAACGGGCATGTTTTGTCCTCCCGCAGTTGAGTAAAAGCTCAGTTGTCGGTTGCACAGTAACTAATAGAATGAGGGCGTGTGTTATTATTGTTGTTGTTGGCTTTAAAAAGCTGTGGCCATGCTGTCAGCTCCCAGCCAAACCAGTTACATTTGGTACACTTGGTGACGTGAGCAAATACTTGCACACACATGCATACCCAGAGACACACACACTCTCGCTGCGATGCCGTGCTTGCATTCAGTGTTCAGTGTGTGTCATGGAAAATAGGGCTGAAGGCAGAGCCGGTTGCTAGGCGACGTCTTTGCCATATATGGTACTTTTTTTTTTCTCTCTCTCTCCTTGCCTTGTTCTCTCTTTCACACCGACAGTATCTACTCTGTCCCTGACATTTGAATATTATTAGATGTAAATGCCCACAAATGTCTCCTCAGTCAAACAATACTACTAATATCTTACTCTCTCTCTCCCATATGAGACACAGTTTCTCCCCCCACATTCGGCCGTGCACAAAAGCTTAATAATTTCCCCCGAAACACCCTGAGACACACAGTGGAACAGAAAACAAGGAAAATTAGTGTAAGCTGAGTAAAGATGGAACACAAACAGACAAAAACAGTCACCGAAACTTCGAACATGTGGCCTACACGTGATGATGATTCTTTTTATTTATGCATGCTTATTCACACGAGCCACAATTGCGGACTTGTTTTCCGTACTACTCATTATACAGAAGTCCCACACATCACTCCCACAGCAGACATATACATGCTGGTGTGTGCAAGCGAAATTTGAATCCACGCTGCAGTGTTAAAAAGGAAATAAAATGAAACTCCATGCAGTTAGTGCTTTTTGGATCTCCGTAGCTGTTGTATCACATCAGCTATTCCTTTAAAAAAAAACAAAAAAAAACCACAGGATGACACACAGAACTCACAATACAACATACAACAGCTACACTCATGGTGACATTAACAGCAAATATCTGGTATTTTTTATTGATAAATGGCATAAACGAGTACTTGATTATCCAAATTGTTGAGGATTAATTGTTTCAGCAGTGATAAACATACAATTTAACATTTTATACAATGAGAAGACACACAGACAAGCTCCAAGAAAATACTGTAATAATCAGTACTGTCACAACGGCAAAGACTAAAAGGCAAACGTTTCTTTAATTTTATCTGAAGACTCTTTTCCAATGACGTTTAAAACTGTGCCATCTTCCATACCTTCAAGGATTCGCCACACAGCTGAGCTGCTTGAAAACTGAAGAGTTGAGGGGGGAAAGGGATGTGGTTTCATATAAACTAGTTTTGAGAAAAGAGCTCTTGACAGTACCTGGAAACACACTGAGTGTGTATATATATGTAGCCACTCCTGTAGCTGATGATAGTTGTCTGACAGGTTCGGCTTTGTCTCCACATACACACACACACACACACACACACATACACACACCTCTGTAGGTTACATAGTGCCGAGGAATTTGTCATGCAGACAAAAGGAAAGCACTGGGAGGGTATGGGAAGGCCTGTTGTCCCTACCCCCATGCTGCCAGTCAGTCATGAATCTGGCAGGAGATTGGCTCAGCGTGGGGCTCAGGATAGGCCCTGTGAGGATTAGGGGATAGAGAGAGAGAGAGAGAGAGAGAGAGAGGAGAGAAGAACAAAGGTTATTGAGAGAAAGAGAAGACAGCTCAGTGTGTGAAGGTTAGTAGCTCCAGGGGAGAGAGGGTGAATGATTTAGGGGAGGAAGTACAAGGAAAGGGGAGTAGTTCAAGCAGACAGATGGCCTTGGCAGAAAGAGAGAAAAACGACAGCATTAAGTTGACAACGGAGAAGATATCAAGCATTGAGAAAGTGTTAAGGGAGGAAGGGAGGAGTGGCAGGATGTTGAAACAGGAGAAATTTTGAATTGGTATGACATAAAAAGAGGTTGAAGAGAAGGAGAGGAGATCAGTGTGAGCTTATATCAGAGGAGGATTATTTACCAGGCAACACAAGCCTATACAAGTTTACAGGAAGGTTAACAGACTGACTGAAGCTAAAGTAACTGGAGTTAGACAGAGCATTAGCCAAGAGCTAACAGTAGACTTGGTGGAAGAAGGTAATAGATGGTTGTGAGGGATCCAATGACAACAGAGAGGCACACGGCCCTGCCAGGGCTCATCTGTGGAGACCCCATGCTGATGGTGCAGGGTATTTTGTGCTGGCTGCGTTCTCGCTTCGTCTCTGGGGCCGTGTGTGCCTGTGTCAGTGCCTGCCTCCTCCTACACTATTGCTCTGTGTGCCAGGTAAGAAATAGAAGGCGACAAATTTATCCAGAGATTTGAATACAGACGGCCATACGTATTTGCTAATGGTTTCTTCAGAGAGAAGATAAAAGGGCACATTCAAATGCAGGAGACAGGTTTGGGTAATCAAATATAATGTGATTGATAGTCCCGGTCTCTTGCAGCTACAGTAATGTGACTGTTGTCTGGCGCAGTCTGCACACACTGTAGCTGTGATGATCTCTCTAAGAAGCCAGTAAGCCAACCAGCAGGATCATCATGCTTCAGGCTGTAATACTGTCGGGGTAATTTATGCAATCAGTCCAAATTTCTTGCCACTTTATTAGGTACATCTTGCTAAAACTAATGATTTATATTGAGAGGAGATTTTGATATTATTATATATGTTTACACCACTTACTTAACAACTAAATGTTAGAGACACTCGTCGTATTGCAATACACAGCACCACTAACTACATCCCTCAAAATTGACCAACACCTTTCTGAAAGAGAAACTGAACTTTATGATGTTCATAAAGGTGGCATTTATTGCAGCACTGTTGTGTTCGATTGCATTACCTTTCGCTTTGAGTACCTCATAAACTTTTTCCGTATCTGAAAGTTTACTGTGCCAGGCAGCTTTCCAGAGGAAAAGTACACTGATGAACTTAAAATGATGGTGCCCTCAGTTTAACCCTCCACTCCCAATACAGTGGAGTTTTAAAATACTTTAAAAACTATCCCACCAAACATAGGAAACTATTATCAATATTTCTGTGTGCTGACATTAAATTTAGACACACTTCATGCTCATCCATCTTGTTTGGGAACTGGATTAGTTGACAGCGCTGTAAGAGAGTTAATAAAGACTAACTTTCAAGTGATGGTCATTTTTCACCAAGGCATATCACGCTTGAACGTGTGCATGTGTGAAAGGTGAAGAGGAAGTGGGCAAGACTATAAATGAGCATTGTTGTGGTCAATGTGACATCTCCCAGAATGACCATTGTCATGTGAACCACAGAGGAGTGTGTGTGTGTATGTGTGTGCTTCAGGCACCAGAGATCCCTGGTAACCCTGCCAACCCAAAAGTCTAGTAGACAAGACAATTGGGCTTAAAAATATCCGAGAGAACGATTGTGATGAGAGTAAAGAAAAGAAAAGAAGGCCATTAGGAGGACAAAATAATGTTGAAAATCCAAAAATAACTGGAAAAAAAGGGAGAAATAGGTTGATGGAGCACTTTTGTCAGCATTGAAGCTTTGGGGAATGAGAAGGAAGCTTATAAAACAAAGAATGATGAAATGAAACTGTTATATATGTAGGTGAGTTATATAACTCTGGACGGGAATGCATAAAGAGAAAGCGGAGATGGTGAAGGTTGGACTGTGTGAGGTGAAATGTAACCTCTGTGTCTTTAAAATGCACAAATGTGTGGGATGAAGAGACAAAGTGAGAGAGCAGCGCACAACAGTTTAAACCGAAGCAACAATCCAGGCTTTTTACACATTGTCTGTAGGGATTCTCAGCATTTATCAAAACCTTTTTCTCAAAAAACGCCTTCATGCAGAACATTAGCAGCATTAGCTCTTACAGCGTCTGGTGATATTAGGCAGATACATTTGACCCCACAGAAGCAACACATTAAGCTGTCAGCTTGAAGCAATTAGAGAGAGAGCTTGATGGCATGTGGATAATAGAAGTGAAAGAGGAGAGGCTGAAGATTTCCTCTCCTGTCCCCCCCCCTCCTGGGCTTTCATCTGTCACTGACGTCTTCTTCAGAGGAGCACAGATACTGCTAATTATAGCTAAAATATAAAGAAGCTGAGGTAATCTGATGGGTAAACATAGTATGTGTTTTTTCCATAAACGGATGCTATTTCAGCAGATTATTTTTGGACTGCAGTGTTTTATAAAGCAGATCTCAGTCTGTTTACAGTAACCACTGTTTGTTGGTCCAGCAGTCAGGAAATATCAATCTTTGACAGTTTAATCATAAATATCATGTGATTGTACATGAAATGTATTTAACTTAATCAAAAAAAAACAGATCTACAGACACCAACAATGACAAAAATCTATTTTCTTACTTAAATGATTAGTTTAAATATGTCCTCACTGTCAAGTACAACCCTGTTCTTTTAAAGGAGCAGATCTGTACATGTATGTCTGTTGCTTCCTCCAATCAGAGAGGTGGACTCTTGTGTTTTGAACTTTACACAACAGGCTCATAATTATCCCTTACAGTAGCACTTTTACTGTTCTGACCGGGTTGGAGTGTCTGAAGGTGGACTGCTTGTTGTGTTGTTATGTGGGTTAAGGTTATTAGGGGTTAGTTGTTGTAAAGCTCAGTTAAAACTGTCCTGCTGGAAACAGAGAAACAAGGATAAATACTGGAAACACAAGGAGGTGTAGTTTTTCCCCCGTTTTTTTCATTATTTATTTTCAGCCTCTCGAGTTTAATGTTGGATACTGGTGCGTTCACTTGCTTTGAAAGAATCCTGAGTAAAATAACAAACTCAACCAAATCCAGGGAGATAGAAGAACCTAGCACAAAGAAAAGACACCACCTCATCCCTGTAGAGGAGATATCTTGGGGGGAGATAATGTTTCGAATTCCAGGAGAAACACAGTGGGGAAGTAAAGAAATAAACGTCATAAAGACTCATGTTGTAGTTTACACCCTCGCTGAAGCAGGGAGAGGATTATGGAAAAAGAAGAGGAAAAAAAGTTTAATTTTCAGTGACAAATTGCAGAGACATGTGAGTCAGATGAAATCATCTCGTACTGCAAATAACAATTTGCATGTTGCAAATTTGATAAAATGCAGTCTGTTTCATCACCGCTCTTCATCCTGACGCAGCAGAGGTTATATTGGGATTAATCTGTTGATGCGATTGAAGGATCAGGTCACAGGTGTCTAGCATTCACTCTCATTACTCAACTCCTGACATTGACCAGCTGTCTGACGAAGCACAAACCTGTTGTACACAAATTCCCTCCCATAGTGAACCAATACACAGTTAGAGAATACAGTCAGAAAGTCTAGTTTTCAACCCTTTTCATTTCAAATCCATTTCAGGACTAAGACTGTAGTCACATGAGTCCTGTAAAAACCTGTAATATTTTTACATGTGTAGAATTAATGATGTTGATGAAAGAAACTGGTGGTAATATTAACTGTTTATGTTAAATACATCAAATCTTATTAGCAACACTTTCAGTCCTTCTATTTAGCCTTTATAAGCAGAATATAAACAGTTAATAAATGGTTTATAACACCTATAATGTTGTTGTAAGCAGATATTTGTCAACAACTATAACTCCTCCCATAACTGGATGCTGATGTATGGTGAATGAAAATACAGTAAAATACAGTTGTAATACTGTGAAATATGTATTCATAGAAGAAATTATAGTTAATAAATACTTTACATTAATAAACACTTAAAAAACATCCTTACAACTATATTGTAGTGTGTTATATACCATTAATTACATGTTTATATACTGTTTATAAATGTTAAATAGGAGGACTTTAATTATTAAGTGTTACCATTATGATTTATGTTGAGTTATGATGGTTTCATTCTTTATCTTGTAGTCAAACTATATGCAACTCCATCCAAGATGTAGGTGTTTATTTTGTATCTAATTAATGACTAAGGGATGATGCCAACATTTTTAGTCACTTAATTAAGTTGCAAGTAAATAGCCCATAATATATGTAGTAAAAGCTCTTTTCTGTCTTAATTCTGGACTTTAACATGGTTAAAGCTCCTGAAAAATGAAATGTCTCTCTTGATTACATATTCACAACTTCGCAAAGTAAAACACTCAAAACCTCTAAACAGATTATTTTGTATACATGTAGGACTCCATCGCTCATATTAAGAAGCTTGTTAAACTTTTGAGTTACAAAACAGCACTCTTTCAACTCAAATAAAGCCTGTTTGTCAGGTAAACACAGACTCGCTGTTTCCGCTGTGTGTGTATATTCCTGTTTTATTGTGACAGAGTTTCAACACAGCAGCTGTGGAAAGAACGCATCTGAGGACGGCAGAGATAGGCTGACATGTAAACATGGCAGAGATACTGCAGGCCCGGCAGGGAGGAGCGCAGACGTTGACAGAAATTATTCAGCTATAAAAAGATTAATTTTATGATTGCTGCCCCTCGTTCCCGCACTTTATTACTCACATCAACCTATTTGGCTTCTCACATGTGTTTTCTATCATCAGTGTTTCTTTGTTAAACATTCATCTGAGTATGACACACATAAAAAAGTACAGGAATGATGAAAAGTACATGCTGTAATATAATGTATAACAAACCCACATACACACATCCTAAACTGGCTGTGGGTTTGTTGTGATTTCCCACACACATGTTTTAATCAATCGGTTTCAGAATGCTTGCGTCAAAGCCCCTGTTGCACACTGTCCTTGCTCTGGTGTTTCCCAACACAGATAACCATTATACACACACACACACAGTTTCAGACAGTATGGCCCTGTTTTACGACACCCCAGTGGAGGCTTTGGTAAATGTTTTATGAATGGCTTTTGTCACGTACGTCGTGCACCTGGCCTTGGCTAAAGGGGAGGATCTGTCCAATGTCTACTGAGTTGTGTGTGTATGTGTGTGTCAGTATGCTCTCACTACAGGGTGTGTTTTCCTTTAATGGATAATCATGCCTACTTGTCTGTATTTAGCTCAATGCTTTGTTTGAAACCACGCTGATTAGTCAGTGGTTCAGATTTGTCATTTGTGTGACCAACATCCTGGTTTGTTTGACAATGAATTTTGTTTTCCTTTTCCCAGAATAAGTCTTGGCAGAAGTTGAAGACCATGGTTCACTGGTCCCCCTTCGTCGTGTCCTTCAAGAAGCGTTACCCGTGGGTGCAGCTAGCTGGCCATGCAGGTATGCAGATATACACTGTCTGTGCATAACATACCTATACATGCACTCCTTTATCCTCAGTCTTTAATCTTCCTCGTCTGTCTGTCTCCTTCATTAAGGTAACTTCCAGGCTGGTGAGTTCGGGCGCTTGTTGAAGCGATACTGTGAGTGTGAGCAGCTGTGCCTACAGGAGCTGATGAAGGACACTCTGCGCCCATATGTGCCTGGTTATTATGGTGTAGTGCAGAGAGATGAGCAGGACTACAACCTGATGGATGACCTGCTTGCTGACTTTGACTCACCGTCCATCATGGACTGTAAGATGGGCAGCAGGTAAGCATCAACACTGGATGAAGAAACCAGTGTGACAAACATTTTTCAACATGATGTCGACTGCAAAAGACAAATTATCAGAGCTTATCTTGTGGGGTTTTTTGGCAGATACTGTGAGCTTTGAATAATAACCTTTTATAAACAGTTCACTCCCATCGGTGATCTGCTTCGTTATAGTAGTAATAACTCTTTGTACAGCATTGTTTAAAACATGAAGTCAACTAAATGCTTCACAGGATTAAAATGAGAGAACAGTGAGACTAAAACAGTGAAATTACAATAGACATCTCAATAAGAACAAAAAATCAGTACAGAGAAAAAAAAGATTCAAATAGCGAGCGAGGGGAAGGAAAATAAAATGCATAAAAGCAGAAACTTGATTAAATAAAAGTTTTAATTACATGTTTTCCGTTTTTTCGCATCAGGACGTATTTGGAGGAGGAGCTGATAAAAGCCAGAGAGCGTCCACGTTTGCGGAAGGACATGTATGAGAAGATGGTTGCGGTGGACCCCGGGGCCCCGACAGAGCAGGAGAGGACCCAGCAAGGCGTCCTCAAACCTAGATACATGCAGTGGAGGGAGACGCTCAGCTCCACAGCCACTCTGGGCTTCCGCATCGAAGGCATTAAGGTCAGATGTCGTCCAGCGCTTTGAACATGCCTAACTGTGTTAGTCAGTGTTAGCGAAGAGAACAAATAGTTTGTGCAGGAAGTAAACCGATCAATGAGAGTAAATATTTATCAGTGTCATCAGGAAAGTGCACATACTGAAGTGGAATTTGAAAACAACACAGTCTATTAAATGTTTTGGCTGGATGTGCAGCCACAAAGAGACTGTTTGTTCTTTTGACAATAAATACAGGGCTGGTTATTATCTGGTATATCAGGTTGTACCAATTTGCATGTTACTTGGACATGAATGAAAATATCCGACTTAGAGAAAAAAAAAAAAGGGGTAGTACAAACAAGCTAAACTGTATCTTATCTTCTTTTTTTTTCTGCAGAAAGCTGACGGGACCTGCAACACCAACTTTAAGAAGACAAAACACAGAGAGCAAGTGATGCAGGCTTTGGAGGACTTTGTCAATGGAAACACTCAAATTCTGGTAAGTTTCCACTTCACCACATGATTCATCAAAAGTCAGTGATATTTTTATCTTTATGAATATTAAGAAGAAAGGCTTTAGACTCACTGTTGACCTAAGGTTAGTGAGTCTAAAGATTAACTTCCTTTTTGTTTCTGTTCTCACATCCTGCTGCTCTACACCTCTAACTTTTAAACTCACTTTTTCTTTTAGAAACTCTACCTGCAGCGGCTGGAGGAGCTTCGCTCAGCGCTGGAGCAGTCGCACTTCTTCAGGACACACGAGGTGAGACACACTCGCAGTTTTCATGTTCCAAAAAACCTGTTGGCCAAGTTGAAGATTTGTGATCTCATCACCGCTTCTGTAGTGAATCGCTCGCATGCCTAAACTCACCTGTCTCACCGGTTTGTCGTCGCAGGTCGTGGGCAGCTCTCTTCTGTTCGTGCACGACGCTTCGGGGAAAGCCAGAGTGTGGATGATCGACTTCGGGAAGACGGTTCCCGTGCCGCCCCCTCGTACCTTAGATCACAGGACCCCCTGGGTGGAGGGCAACAGGGAGGACGGTTACCTGTGGGGACTGGACAACCTCATAGACATCTTAAGTAGTATGCTCCCACAGACGCCCTGAGAGGGAAGACAGGAGGACATGAGTGAACGATGGACCCCCGAGTTCTGATGGTAGAAGAGATGCAGGAGCAGAAGAATTTGAAGAAAAGGATGGAATCATTAGAAGATCAATTTGAGTACTTTTTCAAACACACACCGTGATGCAAAATATCCAAATGTCTTATTCCAGTTGTACCTGTGCAAGAAGAGGAAACAAGACAGAATTTTTATTGCAAAGTTGAATTTGCCAAAGGCCGACATCGTGCATCGTGCTCCGTTTGTCTCTGAGACTCTTTTTGACAGTCTTGAGTTTATGGACTTGTGACTCACTTTTGCCTGCAAAGGGACACATGTAAAATATCCCATCTCCCTCATCACCACCTCCCCCTGCTGGTTAGATGTGCACATAGCACTCTCACAACCAGGAACTTGATGCAGAGGTATTTTACACTGCCTTCGAGGAACTGGTGTAATGGGAGTTTTATTTTTGTCATGGACCACTTTTTGAACTTTTGATGTTTAAGTGCAAGTATACAGCAACACTAAAACACTGGTCAAACCACGTGTAAACTAACTCAAGTGTGTAAATACAATTTAATTTAATTTTTTTCTGGCCTTGGTATAACCTGCTTACCTTGTTTGTACAATTCTGTGCCTAGCATTTTTAAAGAAAGAGCTGTGTGATCATTCCAGTGCAAGTGGACTCCTGCTATTTTTCTTCCAAAGAGTTCACCCAAGTATTAACTGATTTACATTTAATCCCAAAGTTGAACTTCTGATAGAAACTGAAAGTGTTTTCTAAATTGGATTTTTGTATGATAATGTAGTGAAAGTGTCTGGGATAATTTTTTCTTCATTTAATTTGTACAGTAAGCGGCTTGGCAGCCTTGTTTGTCTGGAATTTGTTGCACTATGGATCCTCACAAAGCCATTGAACAAAACAAGCGGTGCCTCTTTGTGCGTTAAGATGGGAAGCAGCACTCAAACACTGAGTTTACAAACGCTCAGTTCTCTCTGATCAGTGTTGCTCATAGATTTCCAGGGAGGCTACAGAGTCTTACACTAAACTGGTGTAAACGGGTGAAATGAAAACTGGAAATACCTGATTTAAACTGATTAGTCTTAGTCTAGGCTTTTGTGAAGTTTCACCTATGTATCAACCTACATGTGATCTTGAAACTGGAAAATTTCAACATCTTATGATTCAAGGGATGACGCATAATCGAATACGAGAATATCAACTGTAAATCACGAGGACGATGCTTTAAACCTCATTTAGCTACACTAAACAGTTTGAATTGTTGAGGGTTTACAAAGAAAATAGCAACAAGAATATGTGACATTGTTATATTCAGATATTAAGGAAGTGCTTACGACCATATTTGAGGTTCCTTCATTGGAATGCAGCCGGTTGGCAAACATAACAGCCGTGAATCTTCCAGACGCCCTTTGACAGTGTCGGGAAGCTGTGTGTGTGTGTGTGTGTGTGTGTGAGTGTGCGTGTGGGTGTGGGTGGGTGTGTGTGTGTGTGTGTGTGTGGGCGGCTCACCCAGTACAGACAAGCTTTCTAAATGAGTGCCGCAAACATCTGACTTAATGAAATTGGAATTCTACTTCAGGAATTCAGTCTTTCCATCTCTGAACAGTGACCATAACCTGGGAGAGAGGAATAATGTAGTGTTTACAAAGTATTATATTTCTTCTGCCCACAAATTCTCTATATTTGTAATGTGGCTGCAAGCTATCAGGTTTTCAAACTGGGTGCTTTCTATGTAAACTGGATTCATAAGCACACTTTGTATTTTTAAAGGCAGTGTGACTGGTGAAAATTGATATTAAATCCCTGCTTTGTCCAGAAGGTCATGGATTGCAATAAACTGGAAATAAGAGTTTTCAGACTTTTTTCTATTTTTTATTTCCTCTTCAAACACACAACTCAAACATCAGATACACTATTTGTCTATTAAAACACTTCTGCTGCTCTGACCTCACTGGGAAGATATTCCATCATGGTGGCGACTGTTATTTTAAATATTGATTACTCTGCTGATTAATGTCTCCATTAATCATCATGTTTATAAAATGTCAGAAAATAGTGAAAAATTCACGTTATAATTTCCAAGAGTCAAAGGTGACATCTTCATGTATCATTTTTTGTTTGTCCAACAATCCCAAACCCAAAGATCATCAGTTTAATATCATTTGACAAAGAAAAACATTAAATCATCACATATGAGAAGCTGAGACTGATAGAAAACTACTAAAAAGATTAATCAGTTATCAAAATAGTTGACTAAAAATAATTATAAATGATTAGTTTTCTGTCAATCCGTTAATCGACTAATTGTCTATATTCTTTTTGACTAAATACCCCAAAACATTTACACAATCACAATGACAAAATGTTACATCGATTTATTGTTTAAATCAATTGCAGGTGGTGAAAATTTATATTATAAACCTGAAAGACAAAAACAAACTTCACACAGCTGCTCAGTTTAAATAAAGCAATAATAGGATCTAAAGTTTGGCAGCATGGAGAAAATCTTCTATAACATGATGTCATTTTGACAATATGTATTATGATAATAGTGTACTTCCTGGAAATTCAATGGAAGAACTGTTTATATAAAAACAACCAGGTGTTCTTTCTGGTTTATCCAGTGAATTAAATACTTGAAAAAAATCAAAGTTTTTCAAATGTTTTCATTTTTTCATGTTGATGCAACAACCCTTTAAATCCTTGTTTGGATAACATTGCCTGCAAAGGCCTGATACAACTAGAAATATTAAACGGATAATACACTCAGTAGTAGGGCTGCAACTAGTAGTCGCTTAATTGATCAACAGAAAATTAATTGCCAACTATTTCAATTATTTATTTATTTGAAGCCATTTTTTAAGGAAAAAAGCTGAACTTATCTGGTTCCAGCTTCTTAAATGAGAATATTTTCTGGTTTCTTGAATCTTGTATGATAGTAAACTTTGTTGACTATCAGTCGGGACAGAAAAAGACATTTTATGTTGCATCTGTGACTTTGGGAAACAGTGATGGACATTTTTCACCATTTTCTGACATTTTAAAGACCAAACAGCTAATCGATTAATGGAGAATATAATCAACAAAGTAAGCAATAAATAACATTATCGTTGGTTGCAGCCTGACTCAGTATAACAAAATAGTGAGACAAATTTTTTTTTTGTCTCATATTAATAGGATCCACAAAGCATCACAATTGTGGCACATACGGTATCATCACAGTTAAACACTTTGGTTGATGAAGCCCTTTTCAAAGCTCTGTGGGAGGAAGTCAAACATGTGGTCGTCACGCTGAGACAGATCCACATCTGTAAATATCCATGATTGATATTCTGCTGTATCATTCACGTCATGTCACTGCAGCCCCTCTCAACAAATACACATGAAGTGTTTTCTCCGTCCATTGTTTACTGCACAGCTGGTTTCTGTTGACCAGCAGCCTCATCACTGCTTCTTCGTCCGTGTGTGGAGTAAGACCGCCTGTCCAGCCAGTCCGGCTTCCACCCCTCCTTGAGGAACCACATACTGCGTCCCGTCACTGGCCCTCTGAGGGTCCATTGTCCTCAGCTGCTCGTTGCTCTGAGTGATGCTATCCAAACTCCACAGCTGGTAGCGCAGGCTTTTACCCTGCTTAGCCAGGACGTAAACCTCTCTGAGGCCGACGGGACAAGGTGAGCTGGTGTCACTGGGCAGGTGAAGCCAAGGCAGAGTGGGATCAGGCTCGGTGTGCTCAGTGCTCAAGCTACCCTGGTCCAGACCAAGGAGGACACCTGGAAGAGGTGGATGTGGTAAATGTGGGGCATGTTGACTGGCTGAATGAGCAGGTGAGTCAGCTACATGGTCTTACCTGAGGCGACAGCCCAGTGCGCCCTGTGGCCGCTACGCTGGCACGGCTCATGGTTGTAATCCTCATCATATCTGTACATACTGTCAAGGCATTTTGTGTCATCATAAACTTTTCTCGTGGTTTCTGCAGTGTTCAAACAAGTGAAATTGAAGACTCGTTTCAAGATCATATTGTCCAAAATATGAAAGTATGATGGAAACAGTAGGAACGATATGACCTACAATTATTTATACCACATTTTTATCAGTGTTGTACTTCCAAGCAGTGTGTAACAATAATTCCTAATGATATAATTAACTGAATTAATGTGACCTGGACTTGGAAAAGTGGCAGAAAATGGATGGATTAACCAATAAAATATTATTAATTCATTTAAATTTTTGTATAAACTGACACTTGTTCATTTTGAGTGGATGAATATCCTCGCTGGTGTAGCTCACTGTGGTGATAGTGTTTGCTGCAGGTCTAGATGGTGCTGACTGAAACTTCACAAAAAAGGGTTTAAATGGTTTCCTGCAGCACAATCAACAATGGAAACAATCCCACTTTTAGTTTATAGATGTATAACATCTGACAGCCTGCAACCCAATACAAAAAAATATATTTTTATAAGCAACACTAGTTTTTGCGGCAGGCAACAGAAAACATTTAAGACTTAATTACCTTTCAAGGCCTTTTTGGAGTTAAGTGAATTCAATACTTCTTTTAAGACTTTTCAAGACCTGCAGATACTCTTTTTATCTTTTATGACAATCCTTAGCAGTAAAAACCAAACATAATGAAATGATTCCTGACAAAACAACACTCATGATGCTTCTGTTTGGGTCTAGGATACGGGATGAGAACAGGCTGTCTTCCCCACAGGTGCGTGATGATGGCTGCAGCGTTTTTACCACTTAAACCACCTGACAGCAGCTCTGCCTTGCAGCCGCAAACCGCTTCTGCCAGCAGGGCCATGTTGTTAGCTGACAAAACAAAAAATCTTAATGAGGACATAAGGAAACCCATAAAATCAAAACACTGTGAAATTGCATTTAGTTGCTTGTGAAACCCAAAAGACTGAATCACCACTAAAACAAAGAAAAATTGGAAATCTGGTTATATAACTTCCACATTTCCACATTTCAAATTACATCTTGATGCTGTTTATAGGGGCTGAGTCACTGCTGCAGCTCTAGCAGCACCCAGTGGTGTCAACATATGTTTTCTGCCTTTGGGATGAAGATTCCCCACACGATCAGAAAACTTTTGCTGCCCACAAATTTCCTACACGTTTCAAAACTGTTCACTTGGTAGAAACTGGCTCAAAACAGCTCATATCCTTTGTTACCTGAAAACATTTCACCCTGCGCCGTGTATCCCCGGCTCAGCGCCGTCTGAACGACTGTGTCCATGTCGATACTCGGCTGTGGCTGTTGAAGGTGTGCAGCCATCCATAAAGCCACCAAACCACACCTGAAGGTAAATTAATAACACACTCACAGTCACACCCTTGTAAAATATGTCATGTTTAATGACTTAAAAGCATTCAGGTCAAACCAATAACACAATAGGCACCAGTGTTTCCAGTGCACATACAAAGGTTGCGGAAACAGTTTTATTTGCGTTATATAAGTGCTTTCTCAGTTTAATGTGGATCACAGTGTTGCTTGACAAGTATTTGAAGTTTCTGGACTTACTGTGGACCATCTTGGATCAGGGAAGGCACATATGTGTTCATCAGTATCCACTGCAGATCTTTCCTGAAACTGAAGCACCAAGAAATAACACACTTCATGACATAATTATACATTATTCTATCCTTACACTCAGTTACCAGTTTGATAGACATAACTGTACAATCTATTGCTGCAATAAATCCCATCTTTGTAGACTTTGTATCAGAGAGGTGTGTTCATTTTCAGCAAGTGTTAGTTCTGGATCACTTTACCACATGTGTTTCTAATATTCTGTTGGCCTCGTTGGACAAAATATAAAGGCAATGTTATTAAAAAAAAAAAAAAAAAAGAGGGTTGTTGCATCAATGTGGTGAAAAACTTCTGGATAAACCAGAAAGAACAGAACTTCTCCCCCGTGTTTTTTGTCTGCTTTTTAAAATTGAATTTCCAGGAAATACATTATTATCACTAATAAACATTGACACTCAAAACAATGAATCAATTATCAAAATAGTTGGCGATTAATTTAATAGTTAGCAACTAATCAGTTTCATTGTTGCAGCTCTAAAGTATTACATAAGACAAATCAATTACCACAGTTGTTGTTTATTAAATTTATGAGGTTAGATTAATTAATAAATCTATCAACTAATTGTTCAAGCTCTAAACACCAACACAAACTATGACCTCTGTGACACAAAGGTAGGTTTTTATTGCACAGCTGAATTGAATTGCAATAGATTGCACAAGTGAATCTAATGAACTGGAAATTGGAGTGAATGTGTTTTTTTTCCTGAGAGAGAAAAAAGAACAGCAACATCTGGTAAAATTTAGGTAATCATGACAATATGTGTGTGTGTCAAATGTGGACTATGAATTTTATTGTCCAGCTATATGAGGATCTGATCAGTTGCATGTGCACAAAGTAAATTGCTGTTCATCACTTCATCTAAACAGGGACATGGTGGTAAAAAATAAATCATAAAATGTGCAAAATAAACTTGTATATCTCACCTGCTCTCTCTCTGACGGAGCAGTGACAGGGCCTCTGTGTGGTCCCCTTCAACAGGACTCCTGCTGCTGGCTATAGTCTGGTACAGCTTCTTCTTGGGGGCTGAAGCTGGAGGTGGTGGACCTGGAGCAGGAGGAGGAGGAGGAGGAGGAGGAGGAGGGGGTGGAGGAGGTGACAGGGAGCACTCCATAGACATTTCCTTTGAGCTCCTTACAGAAAGGGAAGCTTAGTTAGTATTTTTAACATCTTTGCAGCTGCTCTTCAATAGACTCGACAAACACTAACGTTAATTCATATACAAACTACTCCCCCCACCTTCACTGCTTACTTTGATAACTAAGCTAAAAATAAGAGTATATATAATTGACTCACTTTATCTTAACTCGCAAGTTCGGTGACAAAATCTTCTCCTGTTATCGGTCACAAAAAATTATAAGCTTGTAATGTTTCACATACTGGTTCTTACAACCACTTTTAAGACTAGCACTGCCAGCTAACAACACCGGCGTTTTATCCATATTTGGCAGCTTCTTCTTCTTCGGGCTCGTTGGCGGGAGGTAGGACGTTATATTTGGCAGCTTCTTCTTCGTGTGTTGGCGGGGGACTTCGCAGCTTCTTCTTCTTCCTCTTCTTCTTCTTCTTCTTCGTGTGTGTTAGCGGGAGGTAGAGACGACGCTGAAGTCAGTTTGCGATTCGCGGTTAAGGGGAAAGTTAAGGGACACGTAAATAATGATATTTAGCGGTTGATTCTCCGTTTTTTTCACCACTTACACTTGTGAAAAACTGTTAGACATCGTAGTAAAAGCCTTAATGCTGTTTAAACCCACTTTCAGTGTGTGACACCTTTACTTTACTTTACAGAATAAAGGGCGATTTCACTGTTTTTCCCCCATCCGGACCACATTAGACCAGGGCCAGATCAAAAAACTGCTATATTTAGACCTGTTAAATATGGACTAATTTAACCAGGAGTCTCCAGCGACTCATTAGAACACAGTTTCAGATTTGTGAAACCTTTATTTTGCTTATGAAAACAGAAAAAAGGGCGATGTCACTGCTTTTTCCCCATTCAGACCACATTACATCAGCTCCAGATCAAAAAACCTCTGTATTTAGACTTGTAAAATCTGGACTAGATTACCAAGAAGACTCTAGAGACTCTAGAGACTCATTAAAACACAGTTTCAGATCTAGGAAACCTTTATTTTGCTCATGAAAACTTACAACAGGGTAATTTCACAGCTTTTCCTCCATCCAGACCACATTAGACCAGGTCCAGATCAAAAACTGCTATATTTAGACCTGTTAAATCTGGACTAGATTAACAAAGAGACTCCAGAGACTCCATAAAACATAGTTTCCGATTTGTGAAACCTTTATTCTATTTGTGGAAAATGAAAAAGGGCGATTTTATTGATATTTCTGGTTGGTTTAAGGACAGCTAAGAGAACAACAATCATTTTGTATTATAAAGAAATATTAGAGGAGTGAATGAAGAAAAAATACTCCATAAAAATATTTTGTGATGATGATGATGATACTTTGTAATTTAAAAAATGTAAAAATAGATTTTGTACATTTGTTTTTAAGTGAGAAAGAGGAGCTCTACATGGCCATAACCAATGAAATGGAGAAACATGGAATAATGCTGTGAATTGCTAGCCACAAGATCAGTGAAATCACCCTTTTTTCACTTTTCACTAATAGAATAAAAGCTGGGTTTAAACAGCATTAAGGTTTTTGATACGATGTCTAACACTTTTTCACAAGTGTAAGTGGTGGGGGGAAAAACGGAGAATGAGCCGCTAAATCTCATTATTTATATTTTCCTTAACTTTTCCCTTAACCACGTATTGGAAGCTGACTTCAGCTCGTAGTGTGGCGCTTCATACCGCCTCCACTGAGTCCACAGAGTTTGGGGCAAAGATAGTTCAAAATTATGGTACTAAATCATTTCAGTATCAACTGCACGATGAACTACTATCTGTCCGAGTAACTGTCACTTGAGAGGCATAATAACTATTTAAAAGTCGGTTAAATTAAGAGCGCTAAACCAATCTGAACACGAATCGGTGTTGCGGATAATTCTGTGACCCATCAGTTTCTGTGACCTGAACTATAACAACGTGACTCTCTCTGTTTCTATAGGGGTATCGTGCGACTCAATCTAAATACTATGGTGACATAATATTTGGTAACAGCTACTGTAAAAAATAAACGTGATAAAGTCAGATAAAACCTTTGCAATGTTGCACAAAATCTACTGGGTCACAGGATTTGGTGTAACACAGACCGGAAATGACCGTTATGTTCTTTCTTAACGCGAGATCACAGTGCGGGATTTGTATTCATTACTTCGAGGTGAGTATTTCTTTCACGTCGCTGAACAGTTGTGTCATTTTTAAGATATCAAGATCATTTTTGCAAACCATCCGCTGATGTAGATGATCCTGCTGGAAGTTATTCGTTAATACGGAATGAATCAGGCCTGAGCGATAGAAGAATATAGCTCGCTAAACTGCGTTAGCTTTGAAGCTAACGGCTACCCCACGTTATTCATTTTGGATGGTTGTTTGCTGAATTAGCTGCTTGATCCGGTATTCTGCTTCTAGCTGGTTTTAAAATAACTTTTCGGTCGTGTTAATTCAACCACTCACCTTCGACAGGTTATAAGATGGCCACTGCGGAGGTGCGGCTTAATCATACAATCTACATCAACAACTTGAATGAGAAAATCAAGAAAGATGGTAAGTTCGTCCTTAATACCGCCATGCCTTCAGTTTCCTGGCTGTAATTAAACACATACGTCTATAAATTAAGCTTCATGTGTTTTCACAGAGTTGAAGAAGTCGCTGTACGCCATCTTCTCACAGTTCGGACAGATTTTGGACATTTTGGTCGCACGAACCATGAAGATGAAGGGTCAGGCCTTTGTCATCTTTAAGGAGGTTAATAGCGCCTCCAATGCTCTCAGATCCATGCAGGGATTCCCTTTCTATGACAAACCAATGGTATGTTTATCACTGTGAAGCTTTACAAACGACAAGAGATGCTATTATAACACTTTTACTAACTCTAATATAACGACTTCTATCTAATTATTGACATTAGTGCAGCTTCTTAGGTTCGTGTGGTCTTAACTTATTTGTCTCTTCTTCCCACAGCGTATCCAATATGCCAAGCAGGACTCGGACATCATAGCTAAAATGAAGGGGACTTATGTGGAGCGTGACCGTAAAAAAGAGAAGAAGAAGCCCAAAGGAACCGATGCAGCCGGAGCCAAGAAAGGAGTGCCAGGAGCTGCTCCCATGGTGGCCGGAGTGCCTGCAGCCATGCCTGTAAGTGGGGAGGGGGAGAGTTGTCTAATGGGTAATTTGTTGTTTGGTGAAACTAATGAAAGCTAAGCAAATCAAGTTTTGTGGCAGCCTTAGTTAGTAGCAAAAATGTCCATCGAGTATTACTGATGACCCTGAGTACAAATATGGACAAAGTGTCAAACTGTGGTGGATTCTGGGTTACTGGATGATGCTGTATTCTCTCTATTTGATACTATTTTCCCACCTTAACTGTTGGAAAATACTTTCTCTTTTTTATGGCCAAAGTATAAAGTGTTTCCAAGCAAAGTTGCAGTGTGCCTTGCAACAGAAAACATGACTTTGAAGTGAGACTAACATGGCAAACGGCTTGCTCAGCATTATTGTACTTTACCCTTTAGGGAATGCCTCCCATGAGCCAGGCCCCACGCATGATGCACATGCCAGGCCAGCCGCCCTACATGCCCCCTCCAGGCATGATGCCTCCTCCTGGGATGGCACCTGGTCAGATGCCTCCTGGTGCCATGCCTCCTGGTCAGATGATGCCTGGACAGATGCCTGGACAAATGCCCCAGCAGGTATTGTGTGTCTTGCCATCTGGAAGTTGGAAGAGCACGTAGCTATTGTATCTTTTTGCAGCTGATGTCTCTATTCTGACCTCTTCTGGTTACCACTGACTACCTTCCAGGTCGCAGAAAATCCTCCCAATCACATCCTCTTCCTCACCAACCTGCCCGAGGAGACCAACGAGCTCATGCTGTCCATGCTCTTCAACCAGTCAGTAGCAAGTCTTTTTTTCAGGTTTCAGTTATGCATATTTGTCTATTTGTTAAAAGCAGAGCCTGACTGTATTTTTGTAAATCCAGGTTCCCGGGGTTCAAGGAGGTGCGTCTGGTCCCTGGTCGCCACGACATCGCCTTTGTGGAGTTTGAGAATGAAGTGCAGGCAGGCGCCGCACGAGATGCACTACAAGGCTTTAAGATCACACAAACTAATGCTATGAAGATCTCATTCGCCAAGAAGTAACACCTCTCCCACGACCAGTCGTCTTCTCACACGCACACACACACAAACACACAGGTGGTCTTTTTTTAAATGTACAGCAGTGACCCAAACTGAGGAAACGTTTTAGAAATGAACAGTTGAACAGTACAGCATCAGTGTTCTTTTTTTCCCTTCTTCCAGGATTACATGTAAGTATACTTTGAATTTACATGTAAGTATACGTTCTTTGCATCAAGTTGCTGTTTTATCGTGCTGCACTGACAGAACTGTACATAAATTAAGAGCTGAATATTGAAGTTAGGAAATCTGCATCATACGGGTATAAATTTCACAAAAGTACCAGTTTCTTCTTCTGGGTTCACACTCAAATCCACAAGCAACTTGATGTGTTGTGTTTTTTTTTTTTATATATATATATTTCTGTTTTACTGTTTTTACTAAAGCATTGCACCCAGAGTCTGGTCCACCAGACATTGTACCTGGAGCTTTTTTTCTTTTTATAATTAAAACTCTTATTTGATACATTGCTCTGCCTCACTTGTTTGGTGTGTTTTGTGTGTTTATGTTGCGGTGGGAGTGAACAAAGGCTACAGCCTCCCTGTGGCTTTAAATAGGAGAAAGTGGGTACAAGAATTGATGGAATAAAGTCTCTTAGTTAACTGGTTTATGAGTCACCTGATTCTTTTTGCCCAGTACTCCTTCAGTCTTGTCCCTGGTGTCATAGATTTTGCTGAAACCTTAAAAATTCAGTGATTATCTGTGAATATACAGGTGTCAAACCGTTTCCTACATCTTCAGCCATGGAAAGGAATATTTGGTGAAATCACTTGTGGTTTAGGTTTTGTTTGAAACACAGCAGTACTGGACAAAACAGATTATCAATAGTTCTGTCAGCAGTGAAGCTCCAAACAGGATTTCGTGTGGGAGAGATCAGGATGCAACAAAGGTCCTTGGTCAGATGCAGTCTCAGGATGCTGAGGTTACATAGTGCACGCTTCAAACTGAAGGCCACCCACATTCTCCACAAAATTGATGCTTTGCAGAAAATTGAATTCTTTGGGAACAGAAAAAAAAATAAAAATCCGATCAGTCCTGGTTTTATTGGGACTTATATTGGCTATTTTGTTCAAAGCATGAATTCACCTCTTATAAATGATCATTTGCCTCCAGCTTATACAGAAAACCAGGTGGAATTACATTCAATTTGTGCTTTGAAGTAGACATTACATGTCTGAGCAAACCATTTTTATCTTTATTTGGCCTTTGTGCTTCAGTGCAATAAACCAGAAGGATTAATTTCTAAATTCTCAATTAGATTACATCATGTACTGGCTAGTCTTGAACCATCGTGCCTTGCAATTTTAAGTGTAGTTCCTGCATCTGTCTCTGTTTTGAGGCTTAATAGCTTTTTTTTCCCCCAGCAGTAATCCAGAAACCGGAAAACAAATTACATTTTGGCATTTTTTTTTGTATGTTTGTGATTAGTCTGTATATTCTGGAGAAACTCCACTGACGAAATGAGTCTCTGCTGTTGTCTGCTCTGTGGTTTCTGGGTGTGGGAGTTTGTGTTAAACATATTTATCTGACATACAGAACATTACAGTGTTACTCTAATCTCTTATCACAACAATGCGGTTTTTACTTTTTACAAAAATTGTTGAAAGTGTCCTTTTATGAGGACTTCATGTGAGTAATTGGTGTTTAAAAAACATCTAATGAGTGCCAATCGTTACTCACATGTTCATAATTGTCTCAGTTTGCCAATTAGTGAATGCCTATACTGTATGTTTTGCAGCAAAGACCGCTCTCAGCCCTTCAAATACTGTAGGTTTGCAGAGTAATTACATGCCAGTAAAGACCACCTTCTCCCCTCAAAGGCTGGATTCATGAGGGTACGGTGGAATGATGTGTGAATTAGGCCTGAAAAGCTTAATTTAGACTCGCACCATCATCATCTGTGCCCAGTGCACACAGGGCCTCTCCTGTTGTGGACTTAAACTGTGCCCTGAGTAATTGTCTTCAGGTCAGTTCAACAGTGTACGCAGAAATGCACATTCTTCTGCAGTTTCCCAAGCCTTTCCACACTCCCTTATTTTGCCTTGAGAAAGCACTGACCTTAGCCGCCAGGGCGCCATATGTGTGTGTGTGTGTGTGTGTGAGTGTCGCATGCTCTTGGCAACATGCCTAGCGCCTTCCCATTCACCAGCACAGTGATCTTTCAGTTGCAGGGACTGAAAGGCAACTTACACTAATCTGGTGGGTTATGTGTGGGAGTCGTCTGTGTTAGTGTCACTCCAGAGTAAGATTAAAAAATTGTCTCGAGACAATATCAGCATGTGACAGTTTCTATCTGAATCTGTAGCTTCTCTGATACAGTATGTTGTATTGAATGTTATACTTCTTGACATCTAAAGGCTTCTGTGTGTTGTAGATGGTCACAGTTCACTTCTAAAACTGCTTGCACCACGTGTAGTGTCAACGTTTGTATCAAAGGTGACAAGAAACAGCTATTGTTTGCATGTTACAGTTAAAAAAAAATATTTGGCACATTAGAGATTATTTTTGGCTTCTTGCCTAATCTGACAGTTTACAGTAGAGAGACAAGAGGAGAAAGAAAGGGAGAGTGAGATGCAGCCAAGGTTTAGTAAGGTCAGTTTTATTTATATAGTCTAAAATCACACATCACAAGTTTGCCTCAAAGGGCTTTACAATGTGTTCAGCACACACCGTCTACGTCTATCTTTAGATGCTCAGTTCGGATATACCCCCCCTTCCACTCGCGAGAGGCTGTCTATGCTGTCAAAAATAGTAAAATTGCAATATGTGAAAACAGAGTGGTGATATTAGGTAAATATGTTGCAAAAATATATGAAGAATATTGATTTGGGATCCATAGTTTATGATCTCAAGTCACAGTCAAACTAGGGATGTTGCATTTTCATGCTTCTGAAAACACTTTGCCTCAGTGACCCTCACTTTTCAATATTCAAGATTACTTTATTTGTCTCTCGGGAAATTTGTCTTGGACATAAAGGCAGCCAAATAAAATAAAGTGCATAACTCAGACAAGTGCAGACATCAAGTGCATTCCAATATGTGCAACACAGCCCCTCATTTCACACCCTCCTGATGTCCCGGGTTTAGGAGATTCACTGATAGATGGATGAAATTGTTTTTACAAGAAAGCTGTTCTGAGAAAAACTGAAAACTTGATTGTAGCCCTGTCACTTTCTTTGATTGATTTATTGTATAGATGTCCTCTGAAGACATGCATCTTAAAGGATAGCTTCACAATTTTTCTGTCTTACAACATCAGTCAGGTGCCCCAATGAACACTGAAACAGGTTTTGCTCGCTGTAATCATTCATCCTGTTCATACTGACCATTAGAAGATCCTCTTCTATCAATGTAAGTGATGGGGACAAAATCCACAGTCTTCATTCTGTGTAAAAAAGTATTACAATGTTTATGTGAGGCTAATATGAAATGTCAGCTGTCCAAATTAATTAAAGCAAGTAGATATACGGTATCTTCCAAAGTTTTTGCCTGTTTGGCACAAATTTCCCTCAAATGCTGTCCAAACACAAAGAGGGAATTTTGTATTAAAAACACTTCAACCTGAAAGATATCTACTTGATTTGGCTGACTGAGGTGGCCGAAGCTTTATATGAGCTTCAGGTGTATATTTGTGTCACTTACATTGAAAGCACATTAGGATATGATCTTCTAATGGTCAGTATGAACAAGAGGAATGATTACAGCGAGCAAAACCTATTACAATGTTCATTTGGGGACCTGACTATTGTTTTAAGACAGAGTTGAAAAAAAGGTGAGCCTATCCTTTAAAATTCTGCCCAAGAGGACACATGTGACCATTAGATGGTGCCAAATACACAACTCATAATACTCCCACGTAAGCACCAGGACCCAGATAGCGTTGGAGTTTCAGATTTTTCGGTGACACCTCCGCAGGTGAACCGTACCCAGACTCCTGTGAGCAGGTCCAGTGATGTCAGTGTGTTTCTGGATGGTTGGTTAGAATTCAGCTCATGCTCGGAAGGTCACTGCTCCTCTATGCAAATCACTACTCTGCTCTTCAAGAGCCCTCTGTTCTGCTCCGGGGTCACTGCAGAGCGCCGGGCCGTGGAAACACAAGCGGTTGTCAGGGAAGCTCTTGAGCAACAAGCCAGTGATAGACCTTAAGGAGGAGGAGGGAGTGAGAATCTCATTAGATTTCCTCTGATAAAGAAGGTACATTGTGTGGAGGTCTTGGGACCAACAAGACGAACACTGGAAGTCAGATGTGGAAAATATGCCATGTGACCGGTGCCAATATTCAAAAGATGCCCATACCCTACAATTCTCTTTTATATTTATGCGCTCAGCCGGTTAGTATTTGCAGCCGGCGGCGTCATTGAGCAGCGGCATGTGCGTACAGTATACAGGCCGGCAGCTGTCGGAGCAAGTTTCATCATAAATGTGGGCAGGATGATCACATTTCATAAGAAATCAGTCTGCAGTTGGGTGATAGGTGCGTTTGGTCTCCTGTGCCATTCGCTCTGACCGTGTGCGTAATTGGAGAAAACGCCCCACGAAACTACTGGTGTCTGTTTCCCTTTTTTTATACATTCTATTTTTGAATAATTTCAGTTTCATCATCCACAAAAGAGAGGTTTTTTAATTGCGGAGGGCTTCAGCATCAAAGCCTATAGAAACTTTCCTACTCAGAGGCCACCCGAGCCCGATCAAAACTGTGAAAAACAGTTAATTGGCGCAGCGGGGCTTTGATGTGCGCCGGGGACAGCAGAGGCCTGAAACTGGAGGAGAGGAACCAGTGAAGTGCCACAAAGGTAAAGAGGAAATAGAAAACCTACAGAAAGCAAAAAATGAAAAACGTGCTCAGAATAATCCCATGCGTAAATGTGACATACTGAAAGTAAAAAATAAAAGTTTGGGGTTGGTCTCTTGGTTAGACTGCAGAGAGAGAGGACGGGGTGAGAACATTGGTGCGCGCTGGGAACCATCCGGACAAGAGCTGAAAGACGGATATTCCCTGCCTCAGGACACACCCTCCATGCTCTCTCTCTCACTCTCTCTGCCTCTCATTGTTTCCCACACTGACTCTGTCGCCGCCGGGCTTCGTATCGGGTTGACAAATCACCAGCCAGCCGCTTGGATGAGAAGAGCGCAAAGTGAAATCATTCCGCCGGAGAGAAACAACTTTTGGCGGCTGCTTTCACACATTCATCACGATATCTGTATTGATCATATAGGAATATAGATGTTGTTAGGCTTTTAAAAAATTTTTTGGTGCATGGATCAGGCTTGGAGAGAGACAGCAGAGGAAGAGAGAGAGTGTCAGCTAATTGGGATGAGAGTTCAAGTCAAGTGAGCCGGCAGATTGGACCTTTAAAGCCTCTTAACGCAGGTGGAGGAAGGAATACAGAAGCAAGGGGAGTGTGTTTATGTGTCGTGTGTGTGTGTGTGTTCGCTCCCAGTGGAAATCCACCCTGGACACAGCGGCAAGGGGTGATCAGGTGTGAGTGTGGGTGGGTGGGGGTTAAATCCAAGCGCAGACAGAGGTAGTTATGGTTTCTCTTAACTGGACACGATGAAGTGGCTCTGCGGGAGTTTCAGGGTTTAGACCGGAGAGGAGGAGAGGGCGGACGGACGGATTGGAGGGAGGAGGAGGAGGGGTGGGGGGACACCACCACCACCACCGCCAAAGCGCACAACACGGTCCCCAATTCCCTGACGCAGGGATGGAGAGCACAAGAGCGCACAGGATAACTCGGCTCGATCCCACAAACGGGAGTGTAAAGATCACCGGGAAGCCAGACATGAGGACTGACCGACACCGGGGACACCTCCACCTGCAGCGGACTGTGATTTTTCTCGTTGCGCTCACGATACAACCGCAGGTAAGCCACCGATTAAGTGCTATTTCGGGCGGCACTTAAACCCCCGAAGCTGACTTTTAACTGTGGTTTATCTGGGGTGTATTTCTTATAACAGCTGCGTGAAAACAGTCAATAATGGAGTCCACACACACTGTCTCTTTACCCTTTGTACTGCCCTCATTCCCGGCTCGGCTCCGCTCCGCTCCTATATGGCGCTGTGCCCACCTGTTGTTTCAGCCCTCTGGTGTCTATTATCCCACGCAACAGAGAACTACAGTAATCCTGTTTTAGAAGCATGGGATGCAACATCACAGCGAAAATATGTGTCGGTTTAAGAACATTAAATCAACATCATATTTTTAGGATTACAAGAAAAAGTCACATTTTACAATGCCAATGTGTGTATGCCACACAAGACTAAAGGGTAATAAACCAAGCAGAACGAATAGTCTACAGCTGCGGCATGCAATTTATATTGGGGATTTCAGTGGTAAATAATCTTTTAGATCCTTTTGGAGGGGACTGCATTGTGCACTCAGTGTAAAAGGTTACACTTTCATCACCAACAACACACCCTCTGATCAGCATCCAGTCCTTATTGACTGGTTAATAAAGGAGTAGCCTATTTGCATCTGCATTTCTCTGCATCTCCATCTTGAGCACGTTTGCCTGCTGGTCCATTGTCTCTCTCTTTTTTTTTTTTTTTTTTTTTTTACACATTATACATAATTCTTTTTACCTAATAGGTTACATGGATGGAGACTGTCTTTGATGTGTTACTGAGCTTTATAGAGAACAGTGATGTGTTATAATGGCTGCAATAACTTATATATAGCCTTTATAAATGATTCTGACAAGCTTCTCGAAGCATTATAGGCATTATTCTGGCAATATAAAACCTTGGTTTCATACCAGCACAATACTGGGCATGGAGGTGCAATACCAGCAACATATATTTTTAACTTTTCTCCCTGTGAGCTGTCAGTGAAGCTGGTGGTCTGATCAGGATGTGTGACAGGACTCAGCAGTAGCAAGAACAGGCCCAGAGGTGCTCCATGGTGTGCATGTCTGCATATGTGTGCACATGTGTGTGTGTGTGTGTGTGTGTGTGTGTGTGTGTGTGTGTGTTTTTTTTCTTAACACCAAGCTCACATCCAGCATCTGTGTCTTGGGTGTGTGTGAAGCCCAGGGCCACAGCCCAATAAACTCCGGGGCGTGTGAATGTTGAACGTTTCGGTCAGCTCTGCATGTCTCTCCCTGCACCTCTGCAACCCCCTCACAGCTGAGGAACAACACACTCCACTCCCTCCATTCTCTGTATGCACTGCAGTGTGAAACACACACTCAGGATCTGCTGCCACTGATGACCAGTTATAATGCATAAAGCACAACAGTATGATCTTCAGGAGATGCCCAGACCTGTTTGAATAGAGTGATTCACAAGTGAAGCTTCTTGACAGTCCAGCAGTCACTACATGCTGTGTTTTGTCCAGTTTTATTATTCCCAAGATGCTCACTACAGTGTTGTGTTTTCAGCTGTGTCTTCTGAAAATTAGGCTCAGATAATTTTCAGCTTGTTGAATTCAAAAGGCAAATTAGTGGGCGCTTTCAGATCAGGCTAGATTAGTTTACTCTAGATTTATCTCAAATTTGTCTTCAATCAAAAGAGAACAATGTTTAACGATGTTTAAAATCATTTTAATAATCTTGATTAGACAGAACAATCTCACAAAGCAAATTATTTCCTTCTGAAGAATCAAAGGGAAAATCTATTTTCTGAAATAAATCAAATTAAAATTTTGGCATTAAAGGGTAATTTCATGCAAAACCCTAATAAAAAGAGTTTGATAGATCCATCTAGTTAGCCTCTGTGAAGCTTGATGGTATTTAAAGTGCCACAAAAATCATATTTGAAAATCTCAGTCAACAATAATGTTGTTTTGAATATAATTACATACAATAAATGTGATATGTACCAATAAAGTCTCAATGAATCAGTTCACTGCAAGGTTTATGATTACTGTGGGTAACCGTTTCATACTTGTAAGGTTAGTTGAGTTTTATAGTTTGAATTGTAGCGTGATAACATTTTGGTTGGAACTAAATCCAATATTTCAAACCTCAGCACTTTGTTTAAAAATTATGCTTTATCACTGTGGTGTTTCCCTCCCCCGAATTTTCCATTTAACCCTGTTCAAACAGCTGTAACAGCTTATAACAGTTAGCCAGTCTCACCTTGCACAGTTTAATGGAGTTCAGGTACTGAGCCATGAACATCAGTCTTTGAATGGAGGGGATTTGTTGTGACCCACCCTGAGTTTTGAGTGCAGTGAGCCTTTAACTGCTAAAAGCTCTCCTGGAGAGATGGTCTGAGCCTCGCTGGGATCTCTCTCTCTCTCTGGTCAGACTGAGCGCTGAAACGCTGGTATGCAGGGAATGGCTCAGGCACAGAGAGGAGGAGAGGAAGAAAGGAGGATGTGGAGTGATGAGCGCCACTGTATCTCCACAAGCCTTTTGATGTAGACGAGTTTACCCTCCTGCCCCACCCCCCCGCCCCCACCCCCCACATCGCCCCCTCACCCCCTCTCGGCTCAGGGACAGGGGCAGGAGAGGGACACGCAACCAGTAACAATGGGGCGACTGAGATTGTGGTTCAGTGTTGGGCAGGTCTGCATGGCAGCTTGGCTAAAAGACAGCCGACGCATGAGATTTTGCTGTGATTTCTGTTAATGTTACGGTTCGTTTTCCGCAGGGGATACATGATTCCAATTCTTAGACTTAATGAGCTATCATTAGTTCAGTGTTTGTGCAAGAATGCCAAAAGGGATGTGAATTATTCAGATTTATTCATCGATCGAGGTTTCATGGCAAACTGCAGATAACAGTGGCTTTATTTTTGTGTTTGCAGTTGTTGGAAGAAGCCAAATCCATTGTTTCTTCCTGCTACAGTGACATACAGACAGACAGGAGCACACACACACACAAATGTATGCACGCACATACCTGACCCCGGTGCTCCGAGACTCTCAGGGGGTCTTGTTAAGGCTAGAGTGTGCGTGGAAGTGATGTGTGTGTGTGTGTGTGTGTCCTCCACCCATCTCTAAACAGGGAGGGGGAACACAGAGAGAGAGAAAATAAAAGGAAAAGCAGATGAAAGGAGAATGGCAACAATGCAGAAAAGAGCTGATAGCTACAGAAAGAGAAATGACAGGAGCGTTACAGCTTGTTCCCACATAGAGAAAGAAGGGAGGAGGAGGAGGAGGAGGAGGTGGAAGAGAGTGTGAGCAGGTTCCCAGTGTTACCGTCCCCTGGGAAGAGAGAGTGAGAAATAAGAAGGGAGTGGTACTAGTGGCACATAGGAATAGTAAAGAAAGAAAGAGAGAAAGTAAAGAAAGAGTTAGAGAAAGGAAGAGACGACTGAGACAGATGGAGAGATAAACAGTTAGAGGATTACATGGCCAGGGTGCCGTGGAAGGGTTTATTTCTTACAGATGGAGTTGTGGGAATCAAAGTTACATCCTTCTATCTTTCCTTCTTACTTGCTGTCTGATGGCTGTTGTCTTGAAACATACTGATAAACAGATGATACAAGAGGGAACACGCAGCCCACCGCAGATTCCCAGATGTAGCAGGACAGTAGAAACATGAAATCATGACGCAAGTTTGTACATTGTTTTCAATAATACTTTATGAAAAGGAACGAGAAATCCTGCACACTGTCGGTCACTTGTACCCACTTTTATGACGTGAGATTCTTACCTGTTATCGATCTTATTTGTTGAAGCTTTATCAATTTAGACATCATAGCTAAATTGAGTACAAGTTGCCAACAGTGTGCAGGATTTCTGCAATGTTTTTTATGTACAAGAAATTTGCTGATTGAGCTAGTTTTCTTTGAATGGAATAGTTCAACATTTTGAGAAATTAGCTTATCTGATGTCTTTCTGAGAGTGAGAGGAGATGTTTGATATCAATCTCATGTATATTGTGTTAAGTACTGAGCTGGAGTTGAGGTGTGGTTAGCCTAGAGTGGCATAAGAACTGGAAGCAACTAACATTCAAAAATACATTAACCAATACCTCTAAAGCTAAAAAATTCACACTTTGTATATTGTTTGTTTAATCTTTACACAAACAGCAATTTGTGATTTACTATTTCTTAACGAACAGCAGTTTGTTCATCTGCCCAGTGTGTCTTTGCAGCGTCTCTAGCTATAGCGTGAGTTGGTAAAGCTCTCTGTTGAGTCACGATGGTACCGAACCTGACAACTTCACTGTGATGACCACAGACTGTATATAATGATGGATGTAGCTTGGTGTGACGTCACTCATTGGTTTGCATTAGAGCTGGTTTGAAGCCCAGAGCCCAGACATCAAAGCTTCTATAAGTCTTCAACGGAGTCTTATTAACAGAGTAATCATTTCCAAAATGACCACTGGTACAGTTATTAGAGGCTCTGAATTTAGCGATTGAGACCATAATTACTTGTTGAAAAATATTATTGACCTAATATTTCTAGAGAAGAGTTGACGCTTTTCGAATGGGAGTCCATTGGAGCCAGGGATGTTTTAGAACCAGCCATAGACTATAAAAATAATTGACGTAGCCACCATGATGTCACCCATTGATTAGTGGGCTCCTGTTTTGAGGCCTTGAGTTTGCATTTTGACCATCACCATCTCAGACCATATTTGGATGAGAAGGTGGAGCTGACCCTAACGCTAGTCGCTAGCTTGGTTAGCACGGTGCATTTACAGTCTATAGATAACTGTGATAATGCTAATGCTAATGCTAACTATTGCTAGCCGAAAAACAGGCTTAAAACCATTAAAACAAAAGGTTCTTACTGGAAAAAAACTGAACATCCGACACCTTAGAGGGTCTTTTAGTACAACCAAATGGTGAACAAGACTTTTCTAGGCGACAAAAATGTTACAATTAACTTTCATGAACTGAAAACACACTGAAATAGCGACAGTTACGGCTATGCCTGTACTCTGAATCTGTCACTCAAAGCAGCCACACCCATTATTATACATAACTTTAAGCCTTAATAATGTTGTTTTTTATAATGTCCAGATGAAGTAGACTTTAATGTGTCCACTGGAGTTAGTGCCCTGAAATAACACTGAAATTTCCTTCCATCTGCTGGCTCTTACCCATGAGAACCTGCGCACTTTCTTTTTTCCCGCGCTCTGCGCTCATTTCTGTAACAGAAAATATTTTAATGTAACTCTCTTCTTTCCCCCTCACCTCTCTGCTCACCTCTCCTCTCTCTGGACTCAGTCTGTGTGTGCGGTCGGGATGTTCGAGCTTCAGATCCGTCACTTCCAGAACCCGCATGGACTTCTGCAGACTGGAGACTGCTGCGACCTCCAGGCCAGTGGCGGGCAGCGCTGCTCTTCGAGGGACCAGTGTGACACTTTCTTTCAAGCCTGCCTCAAGGAGTACCAGGCCCGAGTCGCCCCAACTGGAGCCTGTACTTTTGGGTCAGGCACGACGGGGATCCTAGGTGGAAACTCCCAGTCGCTCCGCCACCGAGGTCAAGATGGGGGAGGAGGAGGAGGAGGAGGAGGAGGAGAGGATGGGATTAATGGACACATTGTCATTCCCTTCAAATACGCCTGGCCAGTAAGTACAGGGGCAGAGCTGGTTATCTGTATGGTTACCAAGGGAACAGCCTTAGCTTCAAGTGCAACAATACACTTGAACTGAGGCTACAGTGGAATAACAATGACACTGTTCATATTCACATGCTTTTACACATTTACTTGCCAACTGGTGAAAATTACAATATCCAAAACAGCTTTTTCATACATCACAATATCTGCTTGTGTATGAATATTTCCTGTTAAAGTGACTAGTTCATGTCCATCACATTTGAAAGCCTAATAATAGAAAGTCATATTTCAGGAATCATTCTGGGAGAAATTTTACAAAACTAAATCAAAATTTCAGGGTCTCCCACAGTGTTTTATGGCAGAGATGAGTCACTTTACCACCTCCACTAACTACTAATACACTTTCATGAGATAAAATAATAACCTTCATGAAAAAAAGCAGAGGCGCTGTTCTCTCTTCATTCACTCTTATTTAACGAGTGCAGTCATTGTTCAGACTAGTGGTTTCCAATCCAGGGTTTGGGGCCCTCTAACAGGGTCCAAAGGTAACTCTGAGGAGTCACAAGATTATAGATTAGATTATATTTCTGGTAGCCAATTTTTTTTCTGAGTTTTTAGTCACGTTAATGTTGTGGCTCAAGGGATGGCAGTGTCGGTCTGTCGGTTCCCTTCTTTGGTCAAGACTGAAATATCATGAGATGATATTATGAGATGATTGCCATGAAATTTTGTGCAAACATTCATGGTCCCCAGAGGAACCATCCCTCTGACGTTGGTGACCCCCTGACCACGAGGTTCACACTTGTGGTTTTGAGTGAAATGTCTTAGTTGCCATGAAATTTCATTCAGACATTCATGTTTCCCTCAGGATGAATTGTTATAACTTCGGTGATTCCCTGATCCCCCTCTCTAAATTTGTCTTATATTACCATATACCTGCAAAACCAATAACATTCCCATCAGCCTCACCAAGTGTTAACGTGCTAACATGCTAAACTAAGATGGTACATATTAAACATTTTACCTGCTAAACATGAACATGTTAGCATTTAGCTCAAAACACAGTTTTGCCTAACTACAGCCTCACAGAGCTGTAAGCATAGCTGTAAACTTTTAGTCTTGCTCCTTAATGTTTGCTTTTTATTTTTGAAATATTGCACATTTTCACACCTTCAGCTCTCTAAAAATCCTATAAATTAAACAACCTGAGAAGGAAACTTATTTAACTGAGGATATAACCTATGTCTAGGGCTCATGAGTAGACTCTGTTTTGTTGAATGTGTCACAAGTCATGATGGTTGGCAACTATTGATTCAAACCATCATCAACTAACTAAAATAATCACAAGCTTACGACCACAATAAAATATTTTTCTGCTTTCACAATAAAAAGAAGTTCAACATACAGCCTTATGTGGTAGAAAGCACTTACTCCACAACATCATAAAGCCTAAATTTCAGTGTTGTGAAGCCATATTTATATAAAGCAAGTAATTTTATGCATTGATCTGCACTGTGGCATATCTTTTCCTTCCTCTGCAACATTCTGTCTTCTCTCTCCCTCCTTTCCTCCTGCTCCCTCGCTCCTCCTCACCTCCATCCTAAACTTGCTACTTTAGTGTTGAAACTTTTAGTATTTTACTCACTTTTTCAGGGAGTATCGAACAATCTCCGTCTCGTGTCCTCATTCAAGAGCAGAGCTATTAATCTTCCATTAGAACAACAGTAGGCAGGTGTGGACATATCGATTATCCAATCCACCTTTCTCTTTCCTTTAGACTCCCCTCCTTCTCTGTTTTTCTTCTCCTTTCTTTCCAATAGTTGCGGCAAGAAGCTAAGATTATTTCTGATGACGTATTTCTGAGTATGCCCTGCGATAACTTCTTGTGTGTGTTATGCCACATATTCTTCACTACATATTATTGTCACACATTTCTTTGCACATCTGTTTATTTCATATTGTTTTATTGGTTTGCTTTGAGCCCTGAAATCTTTACAATCCCACATAGAAAGACACAAATATTCTCACTTGGCAACTCTTATTTCCTCCATTCAAACTATACCCATCAATCCATCAATCCACCATGAGCCGTTAGGAGCCTCTTTCCTGGACTCCTCTTTTCAGCAATTAATACTTGTTTATCAATCAAATGGGAGCCAGAGAGAATCCCTTTAAAATGACTTGGCAAGGACACAGAGGAGTGAGACAATTTGAGAGGTTTCTTCGCTGTTCTCTTTCAGAGAGAGGAATGCTCCAGCTGTCTTTTCTTACTTTCTTTGCATGACTTTGATCGCTCCGAGCATGGATGACTTCTTAATAATGAAAGAATTACAGAAATGGCAACAGGAGGCCATGTGGTTCTAATACTGATCATATTGTGCTGTAATAATGTTTCCAATATTGCACGAAGCCCAGGTGAAGCTTCAGTCGGGTCTCCAGCCCTGTGCCATTTCACACACAGAGCGTGACACGCATAAATCCCTCATGTATCCACAATGACCTGCTTGCACACACAAATACTTCCGCGCATGCATACACACACACACCAGAATGTTTTACAGAGTTGGCTTAGGTTTCTTCTTCTTGATTAGTATCAGCCCATTTACCTGTGAGACTCATTGTCCCAGAGCCAATTATCTTCTCTTATCTGTGTATAGTTTGCTTTTGGGCGCGTCCGTGTGTGTGTGTGTGTGTGTGTGTGTGTGTGTGTGTGTGTACTGTGTGCATACTACGTGTGTCACACTTTCCTTGTTTTTTGTTTCTTCTCTCCTGCACGTTGGGAAGGTCTGTGATTGGCAGGTACGAGTGTGAGAAAGTTCCCTGTCAGAAAACCTACCTGGATCAGTTTCAGGGCCAGGCCGCGGGGCGGGCTGGGCTGGGCTGCAGGGGAGAGAGAGCCGGGACACACAGTGGCAGCGTCAGTGCATTTTCGGTTGAAAGACTCGCTTTATCTGGCCATCTCCGGGAGGTGGAGGGTGGTGGTGGTTAGGGGGGCGGAAGAGGGGGAGAGGAGGGCGGGCTTGGGCAGGAGAGTGATCCTCCTGCCCCAGGTGAGGGGATGAACAGGTGAGCATACTCATTATGAGGAAAGGTGAGCTCCCTCTGTCTCCAGCCCTCCCTCACTGGTGCAGTCTTTCTTTCTTTCTCTCACTAATCTCTTCAGGGAAATATGTGTGTGATCAGTCATATGTGTGTGTCTGTATTTGCTGATGTATGTGCACAAAGCTGTAATTTGTTGTGTTCGGTGTATTTGATTTTTTGTATAGTGTTATTGGGATTACCTGGAGGTTTTTATCTCTGTTAGACTGCTGTAAGTCTGTGTTGTGATTGCTCTGCTTAAAGCTCTGGTCTTGATGTCTCACTTTTTACCGGTCGTTGTAAATAACTCGATCTATCCCAGTATTTTTTAACATGTGGGTCCCACATAAAGCCTTGATAAGAGAATACATAACAAGTTCAAACAACGCACATAAGATCCTACCTTGTCTAAAGCAAAGGGAGGATTAACTCTATGACTGGAGGGCAGTAATGTACACCGACAGATGATGGGACTAATATGCTTATGTCAAGAATACTTTATGTTAAACATTATTAATAGATTGGATAATTATTAGGCTAATATAATGATTCAGAATCTCCTGGTAAATTTGCTTTGCCATCTGTATACACTAAAAATCACTGAGTTAAAATTTTACCCAGTTTGGGTTAATGTTAACTAGAAAAAGAGTTATTTTGACCCACTTTTAGTGTTATTTTTTATTTTAACATTGGGTTATTTACCCAAACTAAGCTTGTTATAATCCACTAGTCTTTTTAAACTTACATATCATGATTTGTAATTGATTGTTGATAATTTTTTGAATGTCATATGCACATCGTTTTGTGCAAGAAACAATAAATTTGTGACAGTTTTTAGCTAAAGCCTGTTGTGTGTAACACTGGGTCAAAGCAGCGTGTTACTGAGTTACGTCAATGTTGTATTGGCGCTATATTGACCCAAACTGGGTAAAATTTTAATCCAGTGATTCTTAGTGTGTAAAAAACACAAAATGTCCTCACACTAATAGCTCACTATAAATTTAAGGGAGCAACATTTCTATCTAAAGACAGATCTTTGTGAGGCTTTATCAGGAAAACATCACAGACTGGTAATATTTACAAAACACATTGTGGTGGTTGCAATCTGAACAGTTCAAATTTGTATTAAAATATTAGTTTATTATTTTGGATATTATTTTGTTTTCTTGCAGAGAGTAACATGAGAACATTAATACCACTATCATGTCAATGCGTTAAGTATGAAGTTAGAGCTAGCAGCAGGTTAGGCAGTTATAGGGTCACCATATTTTCAAATCCCCAAACCAGGATCCTTAAGTGTCCCACACGTTCATGCACGTGCACATGTATGTGTTAATGCACACACAATAAGCATTTTCATCTGGATGGGGGACAATTATTTCAGCGCTTAGCACACCTACCGAGCACACCTTTCAACACTGTGAATAGCGCCTCAGCAGACGAAAAATTATGTTTTGTCTCCCAAAATCCACAAAGGTATTTATCAGTGTGCACAAGCGCAGGCTACCGGCTAAATGGCCAACTTACATCTTCACAATGCTATGCCACAAGCTGGTCACAAGTTTACAAAGATTAAAACGTCAAAACATTAAATCACTATTGCACCTCATCAATAACAAAAACCGAGAAAGAGCCTTTAAAGAAAGTTACCTTTAAGAAGTTTGCCAGTTACTTTACGCTTTGCAGTCTTCTTCTTTTCCTCTCACTTAAGGGTTTCTTTTCTGGAGCTCTCAGCTCTCAGGGAAACCACAGCTTATGTTTGGCAGTCTTAACATTATCTTTTATATCGGCATTTCCACCGTGCATGACCGAAAATGTACTCTTGCAGTTTGTGCAGAATGCAGCATTTTAATTGCCGGGTACTTTACGAAGGAAGGCGTAAGCCTCCTGGAGCTCTTTAGAAAAGACTGACTCTCTTCTCGCCATGATAGCTAACTGTTAGCATACTGGCTGGTTCTGTCAGCAAGCAGCAAGTGTTATAGCAACAGCCTTGACAATGACACATTGATTGACTGACACACATACAGACAAATCAGTGTTGAATTCAGACACAGGGTGCATTGTTTATGTTTTTATATTGGGTTAGATAATAACGAGTGGGGAACAAAACATGATAAATGTCTATGTAAGCGCTGAAAAGAACAGGGACAGTTTCGGACAAACCAGGACGTCTTGTCACTGTAGCCAGTTAGCTTAGACTGGAAACAGGCTAGCGTTTGTCTAAAGTTAAAAAATACAGATCTACCAACAGCTGTAAAGTAAATGTAACTAATGAACATGTTGTATCTTGTCTTTTTAAATCTGTAAACACAGAAATGTAAAAATAACATGGTTTTACAAAATGGATAAACTTTTGCTTATCAAGAAGTAGTTACTATGTGACTCTAAAACCACAACTCTTTCTTTTTGTGTACATAGTAAACAAATGAGATGAAGTTTGTTTTTCTTTTAGTTTATTTTAACAGAACCAAGCTAGATGTTTCCAGTTTTTATATTAAGCTAACGTTAGCTAGCTGCCTCCTGTCTCCGTTTGTATGTTATGTTTAACGTACAAACATTAAAATCTTATCATTCTCATCTCATTTTTGCTTTGGTGTTTTAGTGGACCAACTTTACAAAAATGTCACACATATTTATATTTTTTGCTGCACATTCATCAAAGCAATGCAACTTGCTACCAGATGGTGTCTCATTTGGGAAAAGTGCAGGTAAATAATCCTGGTCATGGCTGGAATGACAGACGACCATGGAGTAGCGTTTCTCTGCTGTTTGACCCGTCTGTTTTCAGATGTGAAAACCAGATTAAGTTTTTTCTCCTGCTCATCTGTAATCTTACAGATAGGTTTAGGACATGGCTTCATTTTGACCTCAGCGTTAAAATCACAGAGACTCAGCGGTCTGGGATGTTTTAGCTGCGGCGCCTCCGAGGAGATGGGAAAAGTTCAAAAACTTCATAACTGCGAGGTCATTTCTTAAACCCATCTCTCCCTTGGTGGTTTCACTGTTGAATCTGTTTGGATGACGAAGGGAAACAGCAAGCTGCCAAGAAAGAGTTCAGTTTGTTCCTGATGAATCTGTTTATCTGACAGAAGAGGGAACAAACCAGTGAATGAATCAGGAGGATGAATGAAAAGGTAAAACAAAGGCTAGTTGGCAGGTACACAGACTAATGACCAGGTGTTAATAGTATAAAGACAAACCTTCAGTAGATGTGCTTTCTTTCTGTTAATTCCTCAACTTATGCTATATGTGTGTATACAGCGTAAGACCACCTTTTACTTTGCATCATGGGAACAGAATCTGATGTTTCCTGACCCTTTGTCATTCAGAACTAACTCATCAAAGTCTGGTTAAGACCTGTTCTTTTGTTAAAATGACCTGTGACAAATGACAATATGATAGGTGCTATAGAAATACTGTTAAGATGAAGTGAATGGAGTAAAGCCCCCACTGTTTATAATCCTCATGTCAAGTGTTAAAGCTCATTCATGGTCAGATTCACTGCCAGGGGCCATACTGTCTGTTCCTGGGAAAGACTCACATTCTGCTGAGAGTGTGTGCGTGAATGTGTGTGAGCTTTGTGTGGTCCTCTTGTTTTGTCTTTTGTTTCTGTTCATGGGAAATGTATCTTGTGTATTTGCATAGATGTGAGTCTTATAGCCTATGTTTGTATAATCACAAACTGAGCTAAATGCTAATTAATGCAGCGCTTTCGGAGAAATACAGTCAACAGATACCTCAGTTTGTCCTGTTTCAACCCTGTCTCCTAGAAATTATGTTCATATACAACAAAGTTGCAACAGCAAATACGTTTTGCCAGAAACGTAATCCTGGCCAAATTACTAGTCTCTCACTAGTCATATGAGAAAATGTTGTTATTTAAAGTATTTGGCAAGTTGCAAAAATGTTCATACTGAATGTATGAGTGAAATGTTCAGTCCACCAGAATATCTTATCTTGCAGCACAATGTCCACTAGTAGAAACAACAGCATCATTGAACTTTTTATGGTTATGTTTAGGCACTGGCAGCGCTTGGTTAAGGTTTGGGAAAGATCATGGTCTTGGTTTAAAGCAGGAAAAAGTCAGCAGTGACTTGAACCATAACAGGTTTATTAACATTTAAGTGATCTTTCACTAACCTTAACCAAAGTGCTTCGTTGAGAGATACATAAATGTTTATTAGGGAAAATGTTACCTGTGAACATAATCCAGGCAGCAATTACGTTCGCCACTGCAACGTAATTAGGGAAGCAAATTATTTGTATATGTACGTAATTTCTAGGAGACAGGGTTGCCTGTTTGATACTTGTGAGCCAAAATATGTAGATTATTTTCTCTAAAATATGAAATACATTAAATCTTACTCCCGAGTTATTAACTTTGACTTGAAGCTGCTCCAATCAATATTTCGACATTAACAGTGGATGAAATAACCATGTATAATGTGAATGGTGCTGCTCGTAATGATGAACCCACAAAGAATCATCACCTGACTCTCTATGGAGCGTTTTAGCATCTTTCAGTTTAACGTTTTGGTTTAATGACCTGAATGAACTTTAAAAAGAAACATGTTTAAGTATTATCAAATGTACTTCAAATGTAAAAATGAAACAAAAAAAAATTCATTTAACAAAAGTGTTTCTTCTGAAATGTTAAATGTCACTGTGATATGATTACTGATGCATTAACATGGTACTAATTTTAAATACTTTACATACTATTCAATCTAACAGAGAGCATCTTATGTATGCATATATATATCTTCATCTGCAAACTAATTAGCGGCCAAAAGTGGAGTATAATATTTCCCTCTAAAATGTAGAGGATTAGAAAAATGTCATAAATCATCCACAGAAAATAAATAGTCCAAGACTGCTGTGGACAGTTTTCATTGGAACAACTTTTTTACCAAAGGCGTACAGTATAGAAATCCCTATTGAATATTCAGAGTAATCAGGACATTGTTTCTGAAAAGACACATTGTTGTTGAGTTTCTCAAATGTATTTTTTATGCTTTGAAAAACAGAAATGACATTCCTTTCATGCTTCAGAGGCAGATATATGAAAACCACGGCACACAAATCCAAACCAAAATGCTCAACACCAGGAGATGAAAGAAAATATGTTTTGTTTTTCGTAGATGGGATGAATTCATCCAGGCTTGCATTAGCTGAATAAAGAACATCCTCCTCAGTGACGGCAGCTTCAGGACTGAGTTCAACATGCAAAGTGCAGCCGTCATGCAAATAAGTTCAGGTGTAGCCACTACTGCTCTGTCTGCTCTGCTGTTATTCTGATGTCTTTGTGTTTCATTATGAATGTTGTGTAGAAAAGCTGAAGTGAATTCATTCAAACTGAACAGTGGTGGAAGAAGTTCTCAGATCTTTTATGAGTATGTAACAAGAGAGAGGTTACAGTCATGTATGGTTTTACAAAATAGATAAACTTTTAGCTTATCTTTTAGTTTTTTTAACAGAACCAAGCTAGCTGCATCACTCCATCACTTCATGCTAACCAGTCTATGAGGCTGTACTAAGACACAGCGGTGCTTTGAGCTAAATGTTAACATCTGCATGCTAACATGCTAACGATGACAATGCAAACATGCTAATGTTAAGCAGGTGTCATGTTTACAGTGTTCATCATCTTAGTACATTTGCAAAGTACAGCTGAGGCTGATGGGAGGTCATTGGTTTGACAGGCATTTGGTTGCAAACCAGTGTTGGACAAAATATACATTTGACCTGATATACATGGCAACCCATCAAATAGTTTATGAGATATTTCAGTCTGGAGCAAAGCCGTGGACCAACAGATTGACGTGCTGCTAGCATGGCTAAAAACAGTCCATTACAAGTACAATTTCTGCCTTCAAAATCCTGCTAGTTGTAGCAAAAGTACAGAAGTGATATCAGTAAAAATGAATTTAAAGTATGAAAAGTGAATGAACTTGTTTTGCAGAAAAGTGTTCTCTTTAATTGATATATAGATATCATTATTCAATTGTTTTAATTTTAGTTCATATTCCGGTAGTTTTGTCCAGTGGTTCCAGTGGGTCACAAGATAAACCTGAGGGGTTGTGAGATGATTAATGTGGGAGAAGAAAAAATTAAGTTCTTTTACAAACATTTATTCATAATTTTCAGACTTTTCTTTGTTCGTTATTTGAATTAAACCATATAAGAAGATTAGAGGGAAAATCTCTTTCAGTTGGAAATGTAAAAAAGTCATAGTGACAATGATTTCCAACTAGACAGTTTTTGGAAGGGCAACGTGCCAGAAAGGTTTGGAACCACTGGTTTAATCTTAGGCAATGTACTGTATCTTAAAAGCTTATGATATAATGATAGTAACTAGTAAGTTTAATTGTCAAAGTAATGTGGAGTAGAAGTATAAAATAGCATAAAATGGAAATACTCAAGTTATGTACAGCACTTAGTAATGAAATTACTTTTTACCTCTGAAATTGAACAGAAGAGACCTATACCATCATATATGTATACACACACAATCACACACACACACACACACACACACACACACATCTATATAGGACACAAACACACAGAACGTTGTAACATGTGCATTCCTGCTGTGTGGGAGCCGAGCAGGGGAAGTCAGTGGAGGGAAACGAAAAGAGAGCAGCATAGTTGGAGCTTTCTTTCTCTCCGGAGTCTCTCTTTCACTCTTTTTCCTCCTGTCGTTTGTGCCCTCCTCTCTTTTGTCCCCTAATTGACTCTCCTATGCAGCCTCGCATACCTGCATGTACGCTGATACTGTTGTGCGCATGGTTCGTACGTACACACCTGCGGGCAGGTGCATAGACACACACACATTTCTCCTTAAAACCTTTTCAGTTTTCCCTCTTTAGACACACCCAAACACACAGATCATGAATTCATGAGCCGACACACACACGCAAAACACAAAGAAGGTTAATTCCTTCAGGATTTGGAGCTTGTGTTTTTTAGAGATAAGTTAATAACTCGGGGGTAAACGTCTCTAGGGAAACATGTTTTAATGATTTCATTTGTGTGCAAATTGGATTGAGAGTAGGAGTCTCTTTATTAGAGGCGAGAAGAGGCAAAGAGAACTTTGATTTACATGATTGCTGTTGAAATTACAGTGTGTGTCTGTCTCTGGATGTCATTGTGTGTCATTGAATGCAGATTGCAGGTCCACAATCTTTTAAATGGATACACAGGTGTAATCACTGCAAATAGTTTCCTTTCAGTGCCATCGATCTATTTGTCTTCTCGTTATAGCTCCTTCCTCCACCTATCCTAGCTCCTAAAGTCTCTCAGCCGTCATCTCTCTCCCACACACACCCTCGTTCTCTCTCTCTTGTTGGAATCCCTCATTGTAAACCTTTTGTTCTCAGTATCATCGCTCTCCAGTGATGTTCAACCACATCTTGTCCCTGTGGATTAGACAGAACAGGGCAGAGTTACAGTGTATCTGTCATAAATCCTCCTTTTCTCCCTGCGGTTGCTCGCTTTTCTGGAGCTCGACAAGAGCGACCGCAGACATTTTCAAGTCGTCACATTGTGAAACATCTGAGTCTGACCAGAGTTCTCAGTATGATTAACATTTACATATATACATAACTCACATTATGTCTCGTTATCACATTATAATCTCCTGCAATCATTCTGTCCATCTAATGGGTTTCATCTATCTGATTAACTTGTCATGTCAGATCAATGAAAAGCTATGTAATGTTTTAATAATACTAGATTTATGTGATGTTTAGGCTTTCTACTTTAACTGTGTAGTATTTTCACATACATAATATTTTTTGTGCATTCTTCTACTGAAACAATGTGCACTTAATTGACATCACTATTTCTTAAATCATGTTACTTGGACAGAGACGCTTCAGACTGTGGATGGTAGAAGTGTCAGGCTTATATTTCGTAAGGTACATAGTTTGCTATTTGCTCCATGTTTATAATCAAAATTATTGGACCAAATTAACATATTTTGAAGTCATTATGGCATCATATCATGAGACGACACAAGCACACATTGTGATCGTTAGTGACGTGTGTGAATTGGACAATCTCTTCTCGCCTCTTCCAGGATTTGTTTGTTTCTCTTTTTGCTACACAAAATCCCATTGTCATTGCCACTGCCACAGTTATTTAATGTCACAACACAATGCATTGTGGGTTATTCTTCTGAACAAAAACTGCAGACTTGTGTGCCCATAAAGGTCATAAACGTCAACCAGTCGGAAATTTTCGAGTACTGAGCTGTCTGGAACGCAACATAAGTAATTCATGACTTTTATGAACATCAACAACATCTCGATGTGCAGGACTATAATAAACACTAATAACACAGGTGTTTTCACTTACTCTGGCTGATTAGCTTTGCTAAAATATGTACAGAAGTATTATGGTCATTTTGTGCAATGGCACAATGAAGGTTTTCCATTTTACCCTGTTATTAATCTTAATTGTACCCCTAAACCCCAGAAATCCCACCATTATTCTCCCAAATCAGCTCTTAAAGAAGAAAAGTCCAGTAAAATATCCCTTATTTGTACCACTTAATTTCCTATTTTTTCTATTTTTGCGAAGCTATTTGTTCACCAAGACTTTAGTAATCTGAGAACAAAAACACACACACTAGCACACACTATGCTGTAAACGCACACACACCACAGCGCTCCCCGTCTTGTTCTATTTTCTCCCTTGTTATGCCTCTTTCTAAGTGCAGCCGTGGATGTGAAGCGTTCAGCGGCTAGACAAGGTAATTTCCTGCGGACGTCGGAGAGGAGGGGGGCGGGGGGCGGTGGGTTGAGGGTAGTCAGTCTGGGTTGAGAAGGGGGGATGTGAGGAAGGGGTGGAGGGTGGTAGAGAGAGTTTAGATTAATGGGCAAAAGGGTAAAGTTGATGTAAGCACTGCAGAGGGGAGACCGAGTAAAGAAAACGGAAGTGAGAGTCAGATAAGGGGAGAAGAGGAAGCAGGGTGGACTGCTGATGATCTCAGAGTGGGACACAGGTGTTTTGGGTGGGGGTGTAAATGTAGACAGGGAGGTGTGTGTTTGTGTGTCATAGCGGCTTACTCACACCGTTGAGAGAATCATCAGCAGCAGGAGGTAAAGAAGGGGGAGAGATGATGGTAGACAGGATGGAGATGAGCCAGGGCAACATGGAGGATGGGGGGGGGCACCTCGTGTCAAGAGGCCTCTGTTGTTCCACTACGTTTGAAGTATTCGCATAGTTTAGTTTAAGCCAATTAACCCTACAGGAATGTGACTGTCAGACAGACAGCGAGGGAGCGAGGATGCAGAGAGGGACAGACAGTGGTGGAAAGAACATTCACTCAAGTACTGTTCTTCTGTGATTAATTTAATATTTGGAAACTAATTGATTAATCGTCTAATTGTTGAAGTTGTAATAAATGATCTAATATTCAACAAAAACAGCAAAGATTAGAGAAAAATCCCAAACAATGAAAACAAATTTGTGTAGCAGAACATTGTTTTTTCTTCTTTCCTACCCCATTTATCATCTCACGACCCCTCAGATTTATCTGGTGACCCTCTAGATTGTGAACTGTATTTAAGGCAGATTAACCAGCTCCACCTCGTCCAGCAGTAAAATACTACTTATGCACTGATGCAGCATTAACAATCTAAAAATGTAATAATACACTGGTCACAGGGGCCATGTCTGTGCAGAACCAGTACACTCTACTTTTGATACTTTTATTGACCTTACTTGAGTGGACTTTCACTTGTAACAGAGTATTTTTACATAACTTGAATAAAGGATTTGAGTTCTTCTTCTGCTACTGACTGACTTTGAAGGAAGACAGAGAGATGAGAAGAAGGTGGTGTGCAGATGGAAAGTGAGTGAGGGTGGAGTATAGGGAAGATAAAGTATGATGCTAATTATCTCCAGAATGAAAGAAAAACAGGAAACATCAAGAATGTAAGAACAGAGACGTGTAATTATAGGGAGGGGGTCATGGGAGCAAGGTGGGGTGGACGGCTGCACACCGGGGGTCTAATTCCACGTTTCATGCACTGCAGTGTATGTGTGTGTGTGTGTGTGTGTGTGCGTTTTCCACCTGAGGGCTGGGCGATGGCAGGCATTCATTAATATCTTTGGTGACTTTTAAAATTCACAGATTAGCCACTGCAACACCATCTCTTTCTCTCCTGTACACTAGCCACTTTTTGATCCAAAGAGATTGATTTTTTTTCTTTGCTATTGTAAGCCAAGAATCAATCAATAACACAATAATCATGTTGACAAGAAGCTGCTTAGATTGCGGGTCTTCAGGGGGTCTCAGTGGCCAGATAATATTTTATTTTAGTCTTCAGTGGAGTGGAAATCAATCTGAAGTCCAGTAGCTTTTCAGCTCTTTTACCACTACACACTCTCACACAGATAACATGAAACTAACGATGTGTTGCAACATCCACAGACTTTCATTTTTTACTGTCTGTACCTGTTTTGACATGATGTAAACTCAGAGCTTTGCCGCTGGAATAGTAATAGCATTGTTACTGTGGTTACCTCCACTACTAATTTGTAGCGCAGGTGAGGTGTGAGCCACCCAGTCCGGCTCAGGAACAGCTGCTGTCATGACAACCATTAGTATGTTTGTGTGTGTGTGTGTGTGTGTGTGTGTGTGTGTGTGTGTGTGTGTGTGTGAGGTGTCCGCTGTGTTTGTACATGTGTGTGTCTGTAATTATCTTAGCCTTCAGATACTGAGGGTGAGAGTTGGCAGATGTGTGATAAACAGCGAAGGTTCAGCTGCAGATCAGATTATGAATATTAAAAGTTGAGGGAAACATTTGCTGTTGATTTAATTTTCTCCGTCATGCACGCAGTGTGAGTTTAATTTTCAATTAGTCTCCTGCTTGCAGTGCTGATGGATGTTTTATATGTGCAGAAAAGCTTAAGTGCATTTGCTTAATCATGCAGGTTTTATTTTATGTTTTTTTTTAGTGCAGATCTGTGAAACAAACAGGCACCTGATTATCAATCATGATTACTAATGTTTGAATGGTTACAGAGCCCCAAAAGAGACAAAAAACAGTATAAGACAAGGCAAGTTTTTTACACATTTCATATAGAAATTCAAAATGCAGTAAAACATTAAAAAAGAGGATTTGAAGGTCACTGATTACATTAATCAATAATACATAGACACGCCCATCTCACTGTCATGTACACTGCAAGCTTGAGGAAAATTAGACATGTGGAAAGGAAAGGAAATATTAAGAGGGGAACATGAGAATAGATAAATGATTTTTTGTATTTTCTGAACTAATCTTAGTAAAAGCATCATTACATAAAATCACACCCATGTAAAGTGAAGCACGCATACAAACACTCACACCCTACTGCGAAGAATTGAGCAATAACATTATTTTGTTCTTCCTTAAAAAATATTCATATTAATTAATATAAAAATCATGATTTATTACTTTATTGCGTCATATGGACATGCTTTTAATTTTTTCTATAATGTAGAAACAAATTGATACCCCCCCTTCCCCCAAAAAAACACCAAAACAAAGAAACAAGTGCTTATGAAAGATAAATAGAAGGAGAATAGAAGAATTTATTACATGCTAATTTACTTTATCTTGATTGGTAGTAAAACAAAAAATAAAAAGCTTTTTCTTTATTACTGATTGGATGTTAGAGGAAAAGTATAAAGCTTTATATTTGTTTTTACTCTCTATCTCAATCATTTAAATACAAAATAATGTATTGATGTATTCAGCTACAGTTTTGACTTTACTACATTTAGTCAGTTTTGGGCCTCTGTAGCAGGTAGATGTTTTCGACTGATTAAAGCAAATCAAGGCTGAATGAGAGAGTTTTACTATACATGGAAAAATAGAGATTTCCACCAGTGTAATAATGGATGCCTGTGTGTGTCTGAATTGCGTGTACATGAGCATGCGGTTGTCTGCTTGTGTGTGTGTGTGCGTGTAAGTATGTATGCATTAGTGTGTGAGCTCTGAGGGGAAATTCCTCTCTCAGGGCTGGGAGTTCTTCCTGTCGTAGAGCTGTGTTTGTACAGCCTGGCTTTGTCGGGATATCCTACCCTGCCCATGTCTGAGAGAGAGAGAGAGAGAGAGAGAGAGAGAGAGAGAGAGAGAGGGGGAGCGATGGAGGGAGGGATGACAGTGGGGAGAGAGAGGGGGGCACTGATAGAGTAAGAGGTGAATCAGAGCAGTGGCAGGATTTTTGAGTGTAGAAAACAAGGTTGATTTCTTTTAACTTTAATTTAATAGAATTAGAAGCACGCCATCACAAATGTCTGCACAGTGGTTTGAATTAGCATCATCCGCTCTAGTCGCTCTAATCCTGAGCTTTAACGCTGCTAGACTGGTGTGAGGCTGGAGGCAAAGGGACAGGGCCAGACGACCAGACAGCTTACAGCCTGAGGGAAGGGATGATTTATAATTCAGTTATTTTGATGTTTGCTTTTTTTTTTTTTTGCTTTTTGGGAAACCCCTGTTCTCTCAGGCAATTCGCCAAACTCAGACCGTCAGCGCAGGTCATGACTGACAACAATCAGAGCGAGATGTGACTGATAATGAGTTGTTTCTGTACAGGAGACACAGTCACTGACCTGAACCTGCAGAGATATTGGACTCAGATGTTGCAAAGAAAACAATCCATAATGCTGCAGAGTGGAAGTGATTCAGATAAACACATGAAAAAATGTTGTGCAAGAAATATCCACTTGCAGATTAAAAAATGTACTTTCACATCTGGTGACTAAAGCTGTGTCCTTCCAATTATCTGACTGTATGTACGTGTATCTGCTCATTTGTGACCAGATTCATATTTGGACACATCCAAAAAAAAAATACACTATGTTATAAAAGTACATTGAAATACTGATAAGTCTCAAATCTCAGTTACGTAAAACTATAAACAGTTTTTGGTAGACTATGTGCTGTTTAAACAGGAAGGAGGAGGAGTTATCTTGTTCAGTTTATATTTATTTCCTCAATAAATAATTAAACTATCTAAATATGTACCCCAGAATTTAATTCATGGTCCAACGACACACAACTGCTCTTTTTCAGGGTTCAGGAAACAATGCTGCTGAGTCGACGTGGAGCTTCAGTTTCTGTCTGAAAAACCAGGGACCGTAAGGCAAAAACCAGAAGTAAAACTAAAATATAAAACTGTCAGCAGCAGATATTTTGACTTGTTGAACACAGGAGTAAATAATAAACAATAATTTGCTGCATTGCATTACATTATTTGCTGGAGAAGAGACATCATTGATTATTAGTTCCACCTGTCAAAATGTCTGCAGTGAAAAAGGCCCATGAGTGTGATTAATTTTGGCACCATAAAGAAACAAGAGTGCTCTGATGCTCGAAAGGTTATAAAGATTCATGTTGGCGAGATTTAGCAAAGCAATGATGGACAGATTGATAGGAAAGAATAACTGGTGCTTTTAACTAAATCAGCCTCAGCCGTACTCTGTCTTCAGTGCTAATAGACAAATGCTAACAGGGTGAAGCTTATACCTACTAAACATCAGCATGTTAACGTTATCATTGTGTACATATTAGCATTCGGTAGAAGCACTTCTGTGCTTAAAGGAGACATATCATGCTTATGGGGATTTTCTGCTGTTCTTATACTGTTATGATGTTGGATATCTATCTTAAACATAGTCAAAGGTCCAAAACTTGAGGTGAATATATGTAAAATTCTTCCTGCAAGTCAAAAGTCCAGACCTGCTCTGAATGCTCGTTTTGCAACGTTACCTCTACTTCCTCCTTGTGATGACATCAGATTGTTGATATGTACCTACAGCCTTTCTTGGTAAGGTTGTTTGTGTTGTTCACTTGTATATTTGAGAAGTTAACATTTTGAGTAGAGAATGAGAAAAGGAAGTGAAATCCTACTATTACGGTTCATTATGTATGAGCTGACCAATCAGAACAGAGTGGGCTCCTCGGGAGGGGGGTGTTAAAGAGACAGGAGCTAAAACGGCCTATTTCAGACAGAGGCTGAACTGAGGGGCTGCATAAAGAGTTAGTATAGGATAGAGAGCCCCAGAATATAAATATAGACCTGGAAATTTGAATTTGAATTTGAATTTGAATTTGAATTTGAATTTGAATTTGAATTTGGAAATGTACATGATACGTCCCCTTTAAGTACAGCCTCACAGACTCTTGTTTCATTGTGAGGTTCAGATCTTACTTTTTTCATTTCAGCTGTCAACAGTGAGAAGATAAAGATAAAATAATACTTGTCATTTTTTAATATTGTTTCTTATCACTGAGGGCTTGTTGTCCACTGTCAAGCCAAGCTTCCATCTCTTCTAAAATGATCAGTACACACACACACACACACACACACACACACACACACTGCAGTGCACGAGACACAGCTCAGGGGCGTTGGCTGAACTGTTAACCATCAGAGGCTGAGCCCAGATTCTCCTCCATCAAAAAACTTTTCGTTTCCATGCATTTTTTTCTTGCATGTGAGGGTTACACATTCCTTAAAAAATGTGAAAATTGGAGAAGGAAGGAGGGGTTTGGATTTGATTCACCATATAATCTGCATGTGAATATTCCAGCCACTCATTTCAGGTTGCCTTCGTTTACAATGACATCAAGTTAACAATAGCACAATAAATAACAATATGATAGCAAAGCATACACACACAAATATGTAAATAGTTGATGAAAGACTACTACTAAAGGCTATTAAAACAAAAACAAAAGCAAAATTATCACTGATGGACCTACTTAATATGAACCATAATGGTGCAGCTAGTAAAACATGAGAAAATATTGTTACCTGAGGAAAAATGAAGACAATGACTGAATTCTGTCTTTTTAAAATTATATTATCTTGTTAAATTTTTACCTACTTCAGTATTGTTACAACCCAACTTGTCCAGGCTGCAATATAAGAAGAGAGACAGACATAAGGTTAAGATTAAATGAAATGACTGAATTTATTTGTAAGTAGAAAGAAAGAAAATAAATTCTTGTTTTGTTTTGTTTTGTTTTCTGGAAGCTGTGGTAATTTAGCTGTCAATGTATGACATAATCAAAAAAAAAAAAAGTTGGATTGCTCATAAAACTTGCCTTGGGTGTTATCACTGTTTGTAGGACTACTAAACTTATAATATATAAAACTTTTTGGCTATCTAACACGAGACTAGGCTATTTTGGTGTTGCTAGCCAAGGGGTGGTGCAACTAACCTTTCATTGATAAAGTACGTTAGCTGTAAATGACTTATGCTGTGCTCATATCATGTTCACGTATTTATTATTATTTACACACCTTGTGTTCCTGGTTCAGCATGAGGGGATGTTTGTGCCACTGCCACTGTAAAAAATCTTGGTATATCCATTTTTTTCCTCATACTGACTGATTGTGTGAACTAGCGTTGGCATAGTAACCCCATCAATTGAAGAATTTACAGAGACCTATCAGCCAATAAGACATAAGTATTTCCACTTATTTCCTGTAAACCCTCCCTGATTGGTCTTTCTGTTCACTGAAGATACAAAATTACAACACTGTCGTCTTCTTTACTGACGAACCACTCAAAGAGGAGAATTATTTGGGGCTAAAGAAAAAATCTTTGGGGCTACAGCTCTGAATGCCCGGGCCAAGCAACGCCCGTGACACAGCTGTCCCATTATGTCATTTCCCTGCTGTCATCGCTTTGGCCGGCGTCGCCACAAATGGCACAAATAACACTTGGATGTTGTTTGTGTCAGAACAAGTTAAAAATATCACTTCATGGCTGGCTGTGATCCTATCAGCCTCTACTTTGTGATGTTTACTGTTTTCTTTTCCTCTCTGTGCGTGTTGTTTTTTCTTAAACACACTATGAGGGTCACTCCGCCTCGCCTTGGCCTCTCTAATGGCCACCGGTCTCTTTGACGTCATAAGCTTTGTGATTGTAAAACAACTTGCTGTGGTGTCCGTGTGTGTGTGTGTGTGTGTGTGTGTGTGTGTGTGTTTTGGAAAGCTTGTCAGGAAGAGCTTACTGTAGCGGATTCCCTTAAACTTTGTTAACACACATATTCCGAGTCTTATCAGCTGTTGTTGTGATTTCAACTCGGTAACCATGGTTAGTGTGACCCCTCTAGGCTTTCATAGAAGACCCTGAACTTAGCAGCAGGGCTGACTGCCAAATACACCCTTCCTGTATCAATGACTTACCTGGCTGTGTGCGTTTGTGGGTGAGAAGGTGAGGGTGTGGGGGATAAAAGGCTCTGGACTTCCCACAGGTCTTAACCTGCCGTATCAGTTGGCAGACCGAGAGAGGGAGAGGCGCATACAGAGGATGGAAGAAAGGGTGAGAGAAGAGGGAGGGTGATTGGAGAGATGATAAGGCTAAGAGGTCCGTGAACGGGCCAACAGTGAGGTAATGCTGCGTGTGCATTTTGTAGCAGTGAACATCTACATCTGCTGCAGGAGAAACATGCAGTAACATTCATTCTGTACAGCAGTGGAAAGTAACTAAGTAGCTGTGTACTTTACTTCAGTACAATTTTACTCTACTGTATGTTACTCCACTGTATTTTAGAGGGAAATATTACTACATTCATCTGACAGCTGTATTTACTAGTTACTTTTCAGATTTTAGATTTTAGATTAAAAAAAAACGAACACAATCATCTTATAAAATAGAATACATTGTCAAAGATTATTTTATTTTTTATTTCATCTTGATTTAATCAGGTAGTCTTGTCGAGATTGAGATCTCGTTTTTCATGAGAGAGACGTGAGAACAAGAAACATTTATAATCAGACAAGCACACAATCAGCAAACAGAAACGACACAACTGAGGCCAGATGGTCACAATCAACAAAGAATTGATAAAAAAAAAAAAAAAAAAAAACCCAGCTACAAGAGTCATAAAAAACATCAGATAGTAAAGCTTTAAAATCTCCAAAAGGAATGAAAGACTCTAGTTTGAGGTCAGTTTTAAGTTCATTTTTATTTCGAAACCAGTTCTGCCAAGATTAGTGTACATATGAGATACCTAAGGTTAAGTGGTAACCGGATCGTGTGCTGTAAGATTTAAATGGGGGAAGAGATGTGAGGTAGTTCCAACAGTAGATTATAGATGAATATCATGAGATGATTATATCTTCTTGTCTGTAAGGAAGTCCAACCAACCTTGTGATACAGAATGCCTTGGGTCTCTTGTCACGTTGCAGTTGTCTGTAAGAGATTTACTTGTAATGGTGTATTTTTACATTATTGGGATGTGAGCATTTCTTCCACCCCTGATTCTGTATAGAACTAATTTGAATATGTTCGACTGAGTATAATTTAATATATTCTTGCAGCGTGAAGATGTAAATCATGAATTCTAAACATTTCTTCAGGTGAGAGTTTTAAGCCAAAGCTTAATGACTCCAGCTGGTCCATCTGTGGACTACCTGCTATCTGCAGGCTGTAATGAACTGGCTGCGAGCCCTGTGCCACCCAGTATATCTCATTAGCACCATGACTTCTAAGTACTGCAAGTGTGTGTGTGTGTGTGTGTGTGTGTGTGTGTGTGTGATCCTCCGCCCCTTCTACTACCGTTTTTCTTATCTTATCACCTCCCCTTTTCTTTTCTCCTGTCTTTTAATCTTTTGATTCTCTTCTATCTCATCATCCTTTTAGTTTCACCTCCCTCTGACCTCTTTGTTCTCTTTCCTCTATCATGTATCTGAAAAATCTGACAAACCCCAGGAGAGTCCTACAAATTACTTCTCCTCATCTTTCACTGTTGCATTCCTCCTCTACCTTTATATGCTTTATGCTCTCTTTCTCTTCCTACCCCTTTTCCCAGTGCTTTTCTTCTCCTGTACAATTACCTCGCTCACTTTTTCCTCCCCATCCATATATCCCATCTCCACCTCTGTTGTACTACAGATAGATATACCTTCATTTGAAGTGAATCCCTGACTCAGTGTTTTCTGCCACACCAATTTTCACCTCCCTAACATTTTGCACCTTCGCAGCAACCCTTCATCTTCTCTTCTGCTCCTTGCGTGTCACCTCTTTTCGCCTCTGGCTATCGTTAGCATTGCTGCAGACCTCCTGCACTTAACCTCAGCTCTCTCTCACATCACATCACACCTCTCACACCTCCTGCGCCCGTCACTTGCCTCCCATCTATTTTTTTCCTCCCTCAGCACCTTCCCTCCTCTGCCTCCCACTCAACCCCGCCTCTGGCTCTCACAGCAAAGACGTGACTACACATCCACGTAGCCCTATAAGAGCGGCTTCAACCACAATGCACACAGTGGAACGATTAGCATGACAGGCGCTGGCGTGTTTCACAGAGGGAGGGATGGATGGAGAGAGATAGAGGAAGGTAGAAGAGTTGTAGGGGAAAGTGTCGGACTGAATTATTCATCACTGGTCTATAGGATGATCGGATGCTTCCACCTGTCCTCTGTTATCTCTCCAGAGTGTGATATCTCTGTAAGCTCAAAGTCACCATTTGAAGATGTCCAGCATATGCCCGAGTCCCCTGCTACTGTTCTGCAGGATAGCGTTATATAGTTTTATAGACTTTATCTCTGCATAAGCCTCTTTATTTTAATACATATCTGGACTCAGTAAAATAGACTGTAAAGTAAAGGCAGCAAGGACTTGTCAGAGAATAAAGAAGGGCACAATAAAGCGTGAGACCCGGTCCAAGAACTGCGTTCATTAAATTGAACAGGGGTTTTTGGATATCCTCCTTCACCACATCGACGTTACGGCCCTGTCTCTCTCTGCGGGGCTGCTGGTCGAGGTTTTCTTGAATCAGCATGCAGCTGCAGCCTTGGCTTGTCGGGGCAGTGAATCACTTCTGATGTTTGTTCTTTTATTTCCAGGCTTAGGGCAAGGATAGAAACACATACAGGCATTTTAATGTTTTACAACAAGTATACATGATTCAAATACTGACCAGGGTTACATTCAATCTTTGAGACTTAAGTGCAGAGAAAACACTGTCTGCATGGAATCAAATATAACTTTATAACTTAAAGCCTGTAGTTTGAACATTGTGTTTTGTAAACTTGTGAAAACATTTTGCATTAGAAATTGAAGTTTGTGAATGTGTAGAAAAGATTTGTGATTGTAGAAAATTTGTCTTTGCCTCCAGAAAAAAAATCCAGATTTGAAATAATCAATGGTTGCTGAGGCGGCAATAAAATGTGTTCTCGTAACTTAAATGTGTGTGTGCATGTGTAACGTCAGTGTCACAGAAAGTGTGTGAAGTTTTCTGCTTTGAACCTGTGATCAGATGTTCAAAAAACACTTTGATATAATTTGAGCTCAGATTTTATTCAGACATTCTCAAAATGTACCTACATGTTCACAAACTTAAATTTCTTAAGCTCATTTTTTCTGATATCAATCATTTGCAGGTTTTTGGGTTTTTTTTTTTTTTGGTAAGCCTGACAATCATAAACCATTTTGTTTTTTTGTGAACATGCCCTATGCTGCCAAATATCAGTACCACTAATGTACCTTCACATCCAAGCACACTGATATTTACGTCTGGTACTTGCACAGTTTATCAGAAAAAGCTTCTTTCATCTCATATTAACATTAAAACTTCTCTTTGGCCTTTACAAGAACAACATCAGGAATGTTAGAGATGCTACAAAACAGATCATGGGAAATATGTAAAGGCTCTGAAATGGGTCTCTGGGGGGTCTCCTTCATCTGACAGAGCTGGATCATAAATTCATAATTATTATTTGTGGACTTAGCTTGTTTAAAGTTAAAACATATGTAGTTACCAGGCACATGTACACCAATAGTGTCCAAAATCAACCACATACTGCACACACAGAACAATAGTGAGACAGCAGAAGAGACTGAAAGGGAGGACAGAATTCATCTTTGTTGTTTTATGTGATATTAAACTCAGAAACTGATTTTTTTGGCACATTTTGACCGCTTTTTTCTCTGTTTTTTCCACAGAAATCCTTCTCTCTGGTGTTGGAGGCTCTGGACTACGACAATGACACGTCAGAATCAGGTGAAGCCTTTTCATCCGTGTGTAGACGGGAATGTAAAAGAAAAGGAATAACATTTTCCCACAAGAAAGCGACATTAAAAAAAAGAGATGTGTGGCTGTTTTTAATGTGTACAGTTTGTATGAACTCGAACATGTATCTATACGTTAAGTTTTCAACATGGGGGGAAACAACACATGAGTGCTCATTTACAAGTACATATGGTTCAACATGGTAAAACAATGTGAAAATATCCTTTGTGTCTTTGTGCCTGTGATCGTACGAGGTTAGAGGGTCTTTTATCCAGACCCTTTAATTTCCTGCTTGTCTCCTTGTTGCTTCTCCTCATAACCAGGAAAAGCTCCATGACAGGGAATGTGAGCTGCATGCTATAAAAAGTATAACACACACACACACACACACACACACACACACACACACACACACACACACACACACACTCACATGGAGACAGATGTTCCTATGCCTTCCTCATTCCTGTCATACCACAGTCTTCTCTTTCATCCCACCATCCTCTACCTCCCTCTCAGCCATTGTAGGGACCACAGTCTCGTCCAAAAGATGGTTGAGATAATAAGAAACTGGGAACCGCACCAGTGATCCTTGTCTGTGTTCCTCTCTGCTGTCCTCTTCCATCTCTCCTTCCTTCTGCCCTCCAGCGCTGCTCTTACATCTTGTTTGCATTATCTTCCGTTTCCACCTGAGCTCCTGACAGCCCTTACATTGGGTCTAAAGCCGTTCACTAGGCCGGCAGCTTAGTTCAGCCCAAACACGGGCATCCTGCAGCAGTCTGAATGGACTTACAGGGCCCTGCTGCTAATCAGAAAGGATTACCGAGCACGTCTGTGCCTCTGAAACAGTCCTTGGGAATAGTGAGAAAACACTGTGTTCATTGAATACAGTATGACCTTCGCTGAGTTTTGTTTAAATGAAATGTAGCTAGTGTTAATGCACGCTGGTTGATCGCAATTTGGGTCTTCATTTCTATTGGTTGTAATATTTTACCTAGCAAAGTAATTGCTGAGATCTGGAAATGTGCCAAAATGGCTGCAAATTAGTCCGATGGGTCATTGGGTCAGTTAGTGAAACTGTTTGCTCCCACGACATCACTGCCCTACAGAGTCAGAGAGCAGCAGCTGAGAAAAAAGTTGAGAAACAACAGGTTTTATAGTTTTCAGGCTTGTCACCAACTGCACAACAGATAGAAAGTTTGCAAATCTTCATTTCTACGGCTCTTTGTACATATAAGTAAATCATCAGAATAAACCATAATTCCAAAGGGAAAGCATCTAAAAATGAACTTTTCTTCAGCTTTCTTGTCATTCAGAGCCAGTTTGTCATAAAAAATGTTATTTATTATTTATTTTATTAGTTAATAGCTTATAGTAATGGAATACTCTACTAGAGTAACAAGCTAGTGCTCTGCTAAACTAGTTAGCTTGTAGCAGGACTTTTATGGACACATTTATCCATTATGACTGGATTTATCTAGTGCCTAATCTAGTTTTACAAATGAATTATCAAGATGTTGGTTCACCACAGGAAGAAAAAAAAAAATTGCAGATTGAAGCTTTAAAAAAACAGTGAGTAATTTAGCTTTAGCTGAGGCTAGCTGTGGCGTGCTCACCAACTGTCTAGCTGGCTGTTAATGTGGTTTTATTTGGCTGTTAGCTTTGTTTTGAAGTTACCACTTACATGCTGTTTTCACAGACATTTTATATTTCTGTATATTTCCATGTGGTAAAACAGATGTCAAAAAGTGCTATTCTGGTCTTAACTCAGTTTGAACTAAATATAGTATTAGTTCAAGTGGTGGTTTTCATGGGTTTTGGTCGAAAACCACCCCTGAATTTTCCCCTTAATAAGAAATTGAGGTCTTTTAAGGTATAAATTAAGGGGCGGTCATTTCATGGTTTTTGCACCATTTTAAGAGGGTTTTACCCCTTAAACCCAATTAAACTGTCCAAATAATCCATTAAAAATCCATTAGTTTATCTAGTCAAGTCAAAGTTATGTATAAAGCACATTTAAAAACAACAATAGTTGACCAAAGTGCTGTACAGTCAAAATAGCAAAAGCCATAAAACAACACAATAAAAACACAGTTTTACACACAAAAAGACAAAGAAAAGCAACTCTCTTGAAGCCAAGGAATAAAGATGTGTTTTAAGACGGGATTTAACAGGCAGTGTAGGGGCGAGCCTGACATGCAGAGGCAACTCGCTCCAGAGTCTGGGGGCCACAACTGCAAAGGCATGATCTCCCCCGTGCTCCAACCTTGATCTTGTTTTATCCAAATCCCTTAATCTATCCTTTAATTATCCCCATGCATGGTGTGAACCGCTGAATTTAAAATGTAAGTTCCTTTTATAAGGTACAGATTAATGTGTACATATAATGTTTCCTGCAATTACAATGTTTAAACCATGCATATTAATGCTTAAGAATACCTTAATATATTGAAATCCATTAATTTACCCATTAATCAATCAATCCCAAAATGGATACATAAATGAACGCCGCTCACAAAAGGGAGATCAATTTGGGAGTCCCTCAGGACTTTCCATGCAAGTATGGTGATCGTTTTGAGCGGTTTGCATGTTGCAAATATTTTGAAACAATGTCGCCTTGTTCCCCAGATTTCAGTTATTAAATCTGTGAACACAGTGCTGTAATAAACTGGAATTAACAGCAACAGTTGCTCTTTTTTCTTCTTTCCGTCTCTCTGCATATTTTGCTGCTGCGTTCACCCATGTTTCAACTGTATTGAAATAGCACTCACAGCCACAAAACTGACGCCACCGCTTTGAGAGAGGAAGTGAAATTCAATATTAGAAGCTTTCTAATCCAAACCAGCTCGTCTATAAAATTCAAGACACATGTTTAGACTTAGTGCTTTTATCCAAATGAGAATAAGTTCATTGGAACAGCCTACCAAAAATAAAACTACCCTGAGAATCACCCACATACATCAAATAGTGGAGAGATGTGACCACCATTCAGCTGATCAATTGGTTTCCATAGGTCTATTGATTTGTTGGTTCTGGTGATATGGAATAGCAAGTCAAAAGGAGGTGTTTTTTTCTCTCCTGCGGTGTTTTCTCAGCCACTGTCAAGGGCAAGCACTTCACAGCTAATACCAGTCAGTGGGGGACAATCACCAGAGGCCAGAAAAAGAGATTTAAGTGTTCTCGCTACCTGCAGACACAATCCCCGTGTGTCTGCTGCTTACTGTGTGTTTGCTTTTCTCTAAAGTGTGATTTCAAAAGCAGCTTAAGGCTTCTTCTCTTGTTTCTGCTGTTTTTGCCGTCTAATATTTGAGCTTCTCTCTTCCTCTCTTTCTCTCGGTTTCCCTCTGTCTCGCTCCCCTTGTGCTCACTTGTTATTGTGCCATCTCATCTAATCACATTAGAGAGGAAATCAGACTCTGTTATACACCTTCCCTGCTGCGCTGGATCATAATGTGGTTATTTTTCTTCACTCTCCTCTCGCCTCTTATGTTCTTCTTTTCTGGCAGAGAAATGGTGATGATGAAATTAGCCCTTTAACTTGCCAGAGTCATAAAATAATGAAAAACCCACAATGCACTGCAGTAGTGTGATGAGTGTTTGGAAAACCAACATTCAGATTTGACTACAGGCAGAGGCCAGTGGAGGAATGGGGCAACGGCTGAGCTAGCAGGGCACTCCATGTCCGCTCTGTTCCCATTCCCCTTAAACACACACTCACACACACACACACACACACACACACACACACACACACACACACATACACACACACACACACACACACACACACGGGCCAATATGTGCCCCTGTTTTCATTCCTTTGTGCAAACCACGGTGATCTCATCTCTCCATCAGGCGGTTTGTTATGTGTGTGCACTAATAGCTGCCTCCCTTCCTCTTTGGCTCTGTTTGCCTCTGTCTGTCTCACTCACACACACACACACACACACACACACATGCACACACACACACGCACACACGCACACACACACACACACACAGACCACTGTACATCCTCCCTCTCTCCATTGCTCCCTCCATCCAACAAACTTTCCCTTTCTGCGTTGCTATCTTGCAATCTTTCCCCTTATCCCGGCCACCATCTCTTAAATACACCCATGCATACATTGAGACATGCACACACATATTCTCGGTGCTTTGTGAGTGTTAATACCCTGTCAGTGAGGATTATAACTGAGTTGGGGATGACAGTGCCTCTGGGAAATCCCCTCTGGGGTTTAGGAGCAGCAGCCGCTGGCCCGGCGTTGCCCTGGGCCTCGTCTGGCCCTCTCTGGTGTTTAGGCTGCCCCCTCACCTCTCTGCGGACACTGACCCCCTTTCTTTAGTCTACTACTACTACTAGTTGTCCCTTGTGTCTGTATTTATGTATTTATACTGGAACAGATTTTCAGTTCTCTGCTCAGGTCCTCGCTGTCTGATCAAGTGCTGTGATGTTGATGAATGCACCCAATAAATTCTGGAGAATCTGTAGATTAAAAGATATTTAGAGAGACATAAGAGATTCAGAAAATGCACCTTATTTGGCTTCCATCCACAATGAAATTTCAGTATTTTTTGGAAAATACAAAATGCCATGTTGTGTTGTCATGTGGACGAGGCAAACAAACCCTTCTGAAGGACATTTGATTATCATTTGATCTGCGCTGTAGCCACATACAGATGGATGACAACTTAAAGGAAAAACCGGTACAGGTCTGAATGCTCGACCCCTACAGTGAGGGGATCTGGTGGCTCTCTTATGCTGTGGGTGGCATTTTGCTGGCATGGTTTGGATCCATTTGTCCTCTGAGAGGGAAGGATCACTGCAAATCAATACAAAGTTGTTCTGAGTCATCTCCTTTATCCTGTGATGAAACATTTCTATCCTGATGGGAGTGGTCTCTTCCAGGATGACAACGCCTCGATGGTTTGATGAGTATGAAAATTATGTGACTCATATGCTATGGCCTTCACAGTCACCAGATCTCAACCCAGTTGAACACCTGTGGAAGATTTTGGACTGACGTGTTAGACATCGCTCTCCACCACCGTCATCAAAACACCAAATGAGGGAATATCTTTTTGAAGAGTGGTGTTCCTCAGCCTTGGCATTTACTCTACAAGTCTCAGAACTTTTCTGGATGGAGGAAAAACAGAAAAAAGAAAAAACCTGCCCAGCACCAAAAAGCAGATAAAGTTAGCACCTAACTGGTGAGCATAATGGAGCATTAATGCTACATTTAGCGGCTAATGAGCAAGAAAACTTTCCCAGGGTTAGTGGAGACCAAGTCACATCTAAAAAGATCATGAATATTGGACTTACATTCATAATTTGTAAGAAAAACTACTTCAAATGAATGCCAGTGATGCTCCGTGTCAGCTGCTTGTGTAGTTAAGCGACTGTTAGCATAAACCCCCCCCCCCCCAAAAAAACAAATTAATGCAGGTCGAAGCATTCTTCTATCAATTTCTATCAACTGTGTGGACAGAAAAGTATTTTGACACTTTAACAGCATTATTATCTACATTATGCGGCATAATGTGGACATGGCTCCTTCTTTTTTTTTACACTTGTTCGCTCCTGGTTTTGCTTCAGTTCCCACCAGTAAAGAACAGAATATCAAACAATGGTGGATTGTGTGCTCTGATCTAAATCTTAAAAGTTTAAAGAGGTATTTTCGTCTTCCCTTACTCCCTCAGGCCAGTTGATCGAGCGTGTCCTCCTCTCCTCCATGTTGAACCCTGGAGAACAGTGGCAAACGTACCGTCACCACGGGCGGACTCTCAGCCTGGAGTACCGGCTCCGCTTCCGCTGCGACTCCAACTACTACGGACCTTTCTGCAACAAGTTCTGCCGGGCCCGAGACGACTTCTTCGGTCACTTCAGCTGTGACCCCAGTGGCTCCAAGGTCTGCATGGACGGCTGGACGGGAGTAGAGTGCAAAGAGGGTGAGAGATTTAATTAAAATGTGCCGTATGTCGGAGTACATCACACCACATGTCCTGTGTACATTTAGAAAAGAAAAATCATGAATATAATTAGTTCAAGTCTGTTTTGATTGGCTTAGTCACATTTAAAGCTGTGAAATACTGAAGAACTACACACAGCATAACAGTGATTAAAACAATGACCAGGATCATTAGTCTTACTTATACCTAAAAAACCAGAACAGTGTTACATTTTACATTTCAGGCAGACTTTTGTTGCCATTCATTTCAGTGTGGCATTTAAATCAACTAGCAGACGCTTGAAACTTGCTTGAGTTGTGTAATTTACCACAATTAATATCAAATTTTCATCAAAATTGGTCAATATTACATTAAAGTTGCATGGTAATGACTTACCTTTTAACAATAATGTAAATCTGACCATAATAAATAAAGCCTGGATGTTTACTGTGGTCAATTACACCATTTAAACATGTTTCACAAGTCTACTAATTGACTTTCATACAGTATGAATGAAATGAAATGACATAAATGAATGGAAACCATTAGATGCCTGGAAAGGTAAGAAAAAGCATAAAACTTTCTGAAACACAACAATGTGAAATCTGTGTGTGATTTCACTCATGTGGTCCTATAACACTGTTTACTCATCATTTTTGTCTCTGATGCTAAATCTTTTACACTGTTTCACTCCAAATTGATGCACATCTGTTTCAGAAAATGTTGCCAGAAACTGTTAAGTTGATTTTTGAAAATCAGTTATGAAATTACACATTATTCTGTCCTTTCAAAAGTAAAAAATATTTTATAGTCATTCACCTCAAGATGATATTTCTTGTTTTGCTACTAGCTCTGGAAGGGGGTTTCCTCTTCTGTGATCCTTTCCAAGATTTCTGAAAGAGTTTTTCCATGAGGGTGTCCTTGTTTTCCTGTTTGATGTTGGCCTCTGAAGCCTTTTAAAACTGTTATTATGATAAAGAGCTGTTCCAAAAACTGGACTTTGAACTTAATAAGAAAAATATCGACTAGTGTTGTCTTTGTTAATTAGTGGTTGTGTTGTGTTTCTAACTACACTGAATGCACTAACCCTGAAACCAAGCCGTAGCCCTCACACAGCCCTTTAATGAACTGAGGACCAACCATGTGGATTTCCTCACATTTCAAAACCATTCACACTTTTGGCAGAGTACTGAAAAACCTGAGAAGACAAAAGAATAAGCAGACATCTGTACGCAGATCTACAATGAATACTGACAGCCTTCAAGACTCATAATGCTGACCCACATCTGTAAATTCACCTAACTTCACTGGACAGCGTGTGGGGATTATTCGAGGTCTGTCTGTGACTCATCAGCTGGATGACCTCACTCTGCGACCTCGGAGCGTTGCCATCGTGTTGCGATGGTAAAAGTGAACGGAGGAAACCAGAGTGGAAACCATGGGAACCCTGAAGGGCATGCAGATAGTTTTAGGACATCCTGCAGCCCTGCCCACCCCGCCTGAGTCTCACTTCATCTGACTTCCTCCGCAGCAGGTTGCTGATTGGACCGTAGAAATGCAGGAAGTCTGAAAAATTAGGCAGGGTGCTCCGTTACCCCCTGCAGGTTACTGATGATGATGAACTTCAGAGAGTTTTCAGTTTGATTTTAAATAGTTTGACTGCTCAAACTGAAATACAGCCTTTCAGTTTTTTTAAGGTTTTATCTGGGTGACAGTACCTGATTGATCTGCTTTACATCATCAATAGTAAAACGCTGTTTGTGTGTTTTGTGTATGTGGTGATATGTGCGGTTATTGTGTACCTGACAGACGTTGTTTTCATTCCTGTTCATTCCAGATGTATTAAGATACAGATTGCAGGTGTTTATGTTCAGTGACTCACCAATAAACTGAAGGTCATAGTTACTGTTTTAATAGCTCTCTCTCTCTCTCTCTCTCTATGTGTGTGTGTGTGTGTTTTCACAGCGGTGTGCAGGCAGGGGTGTCACCAGACCCACGGCTTCTGTACTGTACCTGGAGAATGCAAGTGAGTCTGAGAAATATTTGTAGGATGTAAGAACCCAGCAAGCACCGACACTGAATATTTGACCTGAAATTTTAACACAATTTAACAGCTTCATAAGTATAGTGTAATATTTTTATCATGCTTTTTGTAATTTTCTGTTGTATTTCTACTGTTATGATGTCAAATGTCTTTGTTAAACATGATCAAAGTTCCAAAACTTGAGGTAAAGAAATGCTCCCTGAAAGGCTTCAGTCTGCTCTGAACGCTTCATTTGCAAAGTTACCTCTAATTCCTCCTTGTTATAATGTCAGATTGTTTGCACATGCCCACAAATGGACATCCGTTCTGTAATCTTTGTTGCTAAGGTTGTTCCGTGGGTTGTTCATATTATCCACTTACATATATCAGATCGCACTGGGGCTTGAACATGTACGGATATATTTGAGAAGCTGACATTTTGAGTAAAGAACGAGAAAAAGAAGTGAAATCCATCTACTACTGTTTGTTTACGTAGCCTCCAGCTGCTAAATGTTTGCCGAGGGGCAGCTACCTGGAGCTAAACAACTAGAGACAGGAGCTAAAACAGCTTGTTTCAGACAGAGGCTGAACTGAGGGGCTGCATGAAGAGCCAGTATAAGATATTAAGGAGTTTTTTTTTAACTGTAAATCATGCAAAAATATTCCAGTTGAGCCCCAGAATATAAATATAGGACCTGGAAATGTGTATGATACGTCCTCTTTAAACTACAGACAGAAATGTGAAGCCTGCTATAGTTTCCTGAACTTTTATAGACATCCCTTCTTTTGGTCATTTACAGATGAGCCTTCTTCTTTTAGCCAAAATCAATTCTGTCCAATCAATCCTCTCTGCTCTTGTCTTCCTCTTCAGGTGTCATTATGGCTGGACGGGTCCTCTGTGTGACCAGTGTGTGACGTTCCCCGGCTGTGTGTACGGGAGCTGCACTGAGCCCTGGAAGTGTGTGTGTGACGTCAACTGGGGAGGACTGCTGTGTGACAAAGGTCAGATATGAAACCCATCGTGCTGCCCCTGCAGTGAGGATGTAGGAGTTGGTGTAGGGTAGCACATTAATATGTGATTTAATTTGTGTTGGTATTTTATTTCACTAGAAACACAATGATACTTTTTAAACTATTTTACTTGTTTGCACATTTTTAAAAAAGCAATTTTTATATTAAAAAAAAAATTTGTACACAAAGACATTCACATCATAAAAACACTCTTACTGACATATACTCAGCAATATATGTATTTAAAGCAAACAAACACTTGTACAGGAGCAGGAGGAAGTTAAAAGCTTATAAACAGAATTACATTAAATGAAAATAATAAGGCTACTGCAAAATAAAGAAAAAAAAGTTTCTCATAAAAGATTGAGTTTACAACAGCAAAGACATAGAAGTTTAAAACATTAATTCAGAAACAGATTGTAAGATTGAGTATGTTTGATTTAAATCCTTCAATTAACAAATTAGTGTATCCCTAAAAGTAAATTAATCCTCGAGCCAGACACAAGGTAAATTAACTGTGTACATTAGGCTCTTTTATACAGAGATCCTGATTTACAGCCATAAAGAAAATCCATCGTGAAGCCGCCTTTGCTTTATTACACTGAACCAAACAACCAAACAAAGCCCAAAGTGCCATATAGCTGGCTGATACCAGTGTTTTTATTGCTTCTCGTCTTTGGGAACAGCATATAGTATCCCTTTAGAGTTTAAATTGAATTTATTTTTAGGGTTTAATATAAACTTAGAGGATTTCCCACCGCTAAACTAAAGAAATATAGAAATGTACTATAAGATTTTTGCAGCATATTGGATTTTGGTTAATAACTCGGTCTGTGTGTGTGTGTGTGTGACACAGAGAGAAACATTGTCTGTACAGTATATAAGTTTGTCAGATACGGCTCTTCACACACCTTCTTAGTGATTTCACACTGATCTTCTGTATAAGATGCAGCTCCCTCAGGGCTTCAGCCTCCTCTCTTAAAACTTTTCCCACCACACTTGAGAAAAGTTCCTTCAACATTATCCCAGTTTATACCCCACCTCCCAATCTCTGTCCCAGTGTGGGAGCTGAGATCTGGGAGCCAAATGAGTGCCCACGGGACGGTGCATTGTGCAGAGGAAAGCCGATAGCCTTGGGTAAGGTGAATGTGAGCAGGGCTGGGCGCTCTTAGCTAGGTGGGGTCCTGAGCTGTTTCTGTGCATTCAGAAAGGCTCTGTGAAGAGCGGCGAGACAAAGAGGCTGTGGGCACGGAGGAGATCATTAGAGAAAGCAAAGCTTTAATCAGCCTCAACACTGGGGACAACAGGCCCTGCAGCTACTGGCCTGCAGTCAGCACACTGGATACACTTCAGCCACTGTGCAGTGTGTGCAGTGTGTGCGTGTGTGTGCTGCAAAGTCAACCATCTATCCTCCTTAGATTATCTTTTCTTTCCTATATAGTTTCTTTAGTTTCTTTCTCTGCTGTTTTGTGCTGTGAACTAAAATATAAACTCTTACTTCTCTCTGTTTCAGATCTGAACTACTGTGGGACCCACCAGCCCTGTAAGAATGGCGGGACCTGCACCAACACAGAGCCAAACGAGTACCAGTGTGAGTGCCAGGAAGGTTTCAGAGGACGCAACTGTGACATTGGTGAGTGTGGTCTCACCATCCAGGAAGCCGAATGTCTCCAGTTTATTGGAACATTGCATGTCGGTAGAGCAGCTGACAACAGCAATTACACAAATGAAAGAGAGAAGAGACAAACGAGTGAGAGGCGAGGTCTACGTGGCACAAGGAGCAAAAATGTCAGGGGACGAGACGAGCAGAAATATCCTCTTTGCTAGCGTTGTGGAAGGAATTTGTCTTCATTTATTTGTCTTGTTTTTATCTTCCCCTCCTGTTTTCACTGCTCTTTCCTCTCCTCTCATCAGTGGAGCACGCGTGTTTGTCGTCCCCGTGCGCAAACGGAGCCACCTGTATTGAAGACCCAACGGGCTTCAACTGCATCTGCACTGACGGCTGGACCGGACACACTTGCGCAGACGGTGATTGTCAATGCCACACACACACACACATAGTTTTAGCTGAAGGGCCAGGCAGTGTGAGATTGTCTGTGATTGGTTGTTGGATCAAAGCCAGTGAGTGACTTAATCAATCCGCCAGCGGAAGCTAAATTAGCCCAAACACAAACACTATCCACAGCAATCAGTGATCTGTCTCGCCCCCTGTCTGATTTTGTGTGTGTGTGTGTGTGTGTGTGTGTATGTGTACGCACATGTATTTGCATTGCGAAGGGAAGCAGCAGGTTGAGATGGAAGATCTCTGATCAACTCTATTGATTTAATGTAAACGGAGGTGACACTGCAAGTTATGTGTCTTGTTTTTTAACGGTAGTGGATCAAAGGTTTATTGTCTCATTGCCGACTCTCGTATCTTACATCAGATTTATCCAGACATCATCTAGAACCAGATGAGATGGATTACAGTCAAGCTGCAACGATTAGTTAATTAATCGATTAGTGGATTGAAAGAAAAATAATCACCAATTGTTTTGGTAATCGATTAATTGTTTTGAGTCGTTTTTTAAAGAAAAAAAGTCAAAATTCTCTGATTCCAGCTTCCAAATATGAATATTTTCTGGTTTCTTTAGTGAAAGTAAACTGAATATCTTTGGGTTGTGGGCTGTTGGTCGGGACAAAACAAGACATTTCAGGACGTCAACTTAGGCATTTTCTGACATTTTATAGACCAAACAACTTATCAATTAATTGAGAAAATAATTGACGGATTAATCGATAATGAAAATAATATTTAGTTGCAACTCTACAGTACAGTTCATGAATGCTGCCAGTGTCTGTCGCAAGCACATCTGGAGTGACCAGTTAAACAGATGTGGCTGTAGTTCAGGTGGTACAGCAGGTTAGGAGTTTGTACTGAGCAAAACAAACAAAACCATTAGAAACACTTTCTTCAGATGTAATTAAAACCAATGGAGGAAGCTAAACTTGGATCAGACAGCAATGAAACATATGTGCTACTGATGATGAGTTATTTCTCAGACTTCAGGAAGCATCCTCCAGATCTACACAAAACATTAGACAGCTGAGTGGTTCTCTTCATGATGAGTAACGTGACTTTTAAGTGTAAAATTGGTGGTGTGCACCTTTAAGATGACGCTAATACCCTGTTCATGTCATATCAGAGTTTCCGACTTGTAAATAGCCTTAACATCAACCTCCAAGTTGTAATTACAGCTGGGAAACTGGGAATTTTCTTAAAGCTACACTCGACTTTGACAACATGGACACCTCACATCAGCCAGTCATTCAATGTAATTAAATCCAAATTTATGTGGATGGATGTAATGTAATGTAATTTTGTCAATGCACAGTATTTTAAACCCCCACACGACCAACTCAGTCAACCTTCCTGAGTTGTCAGATGTCTTGTAAGTCCCATCCGTCCGACACAGCATGTACGCAGCATTAGAAGCCTCCAGACTTGTAAATACTATTTGTAATAGAGAATATACGTTTGCAAAAACCAGGCTCAAATACAATGAAATGTGGAAAATAAGAGCACAAAGAAGTTGAAAGGACGGCGTGATGTTTGAATACTGATCCTCCGCACACACTACTCTCTGCTGCCGTTGTCTCACAGCAGCCCTCACGCCCCCTAAGATCTTGCACTTCCACGTTTTGAAGTGTGGATAAAGGTCAACTATGTTTTTGACCGTGTAACAACACGAGCTGACACATCAGTCAGTCTTGTGCTCCGTCTGCGTGTACAGCGGGTTTGAGCTCGTGATATGTGTGCGTGAGCGCCGGTGAGATGGGATCATACAGGTTATGGTCTGTCAGATCTGTGAGTGTAAACAAGCGGCGTTCCACATCCTCTGCTTTCACCTCCATCAGGATAAACAGCACTGCGGGTCAGCTGGTGGCGTGTAAACACACCAACAAGAAGCATTTTCATCCGCGAGAGAGAGAGAGAGGGAGAGAGAGGATAAGAGGAGGAGAAAGACAAACAGAGGAATAAAGGAATAGTTTATTTTTGCTTTGGTTAGTCACTCTTGTTATTTGTTGTTCGGATGGCGGCCTATCTCTGTCTGTGTATGTGTTGTGGGGGGGCTCTCCAGGGAATACACAGCGAGAGGATTGTCAGGCTTGCAGGGAATGACAACCATAACCACAACACAGCTCTGTTTTCAGGCTAGATTTATATATATAACCAATATTAATTAAAGGCTTCTTTGTTTGTTATGAATTCTCTGTCTAGTTTTGGGAGAGGTGCCGCAAGCTCGGCTGGGTTATTATTGCGTTGGGTTGGAATCAGGGTCAAGATGATGGAAAATGGTTGTTCTGCAAGGTTAGGTAAATGAAAAAAAGGTTATGAGAGAGACAGAGAGTGAAAGATGTATACCACAGAGATATGCATGGGAAAAGCTGTGATGCCACTACTGCACAAATATGTCATGTATACTTTTAAGTTATACATGGTTAACCCCTAAACCGAGTGCCTCTTTATGTCCGCCTCTCTGTCTCTATCTGTTTGTGCGCTTTAACTAATTCCCTCACGTTTCATTATCTGTTTTTAATTCCTTTTCACACGAGTGGAACAAGGCATGTCAGCTCCATTTTTCTATTTCTCTTCCTTTATTTAAATTCCCCCTCTTCTCTCTCTCTCTCTCTCTCTGTCTCTCTCTCTCTGGGAAAGATGTTAGGTATCAGCCATGAACATGCAGCTGATGATTGCATTTATCACTATTTGCGCAGGAACCAGAGCAGCATAAAAGAGAATGAAAACACAGGCCGCCAAAGCATCCGCATACCAATGCTACAGTTCAGATCACACATGTCCACATGGTGGCATCGCTCATACACACTCACAAATGTGTTTAATATTCACACACACACATTTTCCCATTACACAGACCAGCAGTTCATGTACTGTATTCTCTATCTGTCTCTTCACAGCGGTGAGGCAGTGTGACCGGAGTCCCTGTGGACGTGGAGCGACGTGTCAGGAGGCTCCCAGGGGTTACCGGTGCCTCTGCCCGCCCGGATGGACCGGCAGGACGTGCCAGCTGGGTCAGTGGGTCAGGATTAAATATGGATTAATATAAAGGGTCACTGCCTCCAGTTACCAGTAGCCTGTTTTACCTGCTGAGGGTTTAATTCATTTATCCATAAAAAACAGGCTCGGCGCTCACATCCTAATCAACCAAAAGCGATTACAAGAAATAGGATAAATACAAAAGATTAGATAGAACAATAAATATGAACTATGAACGACAATGTGAAAATATATTCCACAAGGCAATTAAAGAACTGCTTGAAAAGACCCATTATAAAAAATAATTAATTTGTACTGTTTAATCAAGGGTTGTAACCAGCAATTATTTTCGTTATTGATTAAACTGATGATTATTTTCTTAAAAAAATCAACAAAAACATGCCAATTATAGTTTCTCAGAACCAAAAGTGACATCCAAAAGTGCCTCGTTGTGTCTGACCAAGAATCAAAGACCCAAAGATGTTTAATTAGCAGGTTCAGATTAACAGATAAGATGCTTGATGTTTTTGCTTGAAAAATGACTTAAATGATAAATTTATTATCAAAATGTTGACTTATCTTCTGTCAGTCAATTAATACATTAATCAACTAATTGTTTCAGCTCTAGTTTAATCCCCTGGGAGATAAAACGTGCTCCTGCTTTTAATTAATAGAATTTTGACATGATTTTCCAATATAGCATCTATTTGAAAATATGGCCCACATATACAGTACATACATTACTAATGAGTATACAACAGCACAAAGGACTAAATCAACAGCAAAACAGACACACAAACAAAGATGGAGGGTCAAGATAGGTACTCAAATCATTTATTTAATTAAAAGATTGCTGAAGAAGAATAAGACAATTTTTTGATTTTGCTTATATCAGGTTAACAGACGTGTGATAAAGCTGTTTGGTGCTAAAACTAACAAAATTAAATATCAAATTTAGATGTAAACCTGACACATGACCAGAGCAAAGCCGCTAAAGTTGGTGCAAAGTGATTTTATCTGTGGGTTTTTGTAATGGTGATACTTTTTTCATTATTAAATATACGCTTTAATATACGTTCTCACAGCCTGTTAATGAAAAATCTGATATTTATCGCCTTTAAAGTCATCTTTTTATAGGATTTATACCACAGATCCTCTAACAAGCTGAATCAATCAGAGCTGTAATGCTCGAGTGGTTTCTGAAGCCACAAAACCTGCGCTTCAGTGGGCAATATGTGATTACAGTATGTGCTCCGTTTGAACTGAAATATGCATTTAAAGCACAAATTAAGGAAGCAGAAACAGCCGGCGGCATGTTAATTCTCCCATTAACCTGTCCTGGCTGTGAATCAGTATTCTCTAAATGCACTGTCACGTCTCTTTGGGCTGCATTCGCTCATATTGACGAGTATGTTCCTCGAGGGTGGTTGTGTTAGATGGTACAGCAGAGGGAATATTGTATAGAATCAGGTCATACTCACACACACACACATACACACACACACAGGCCATATATACACACATACAGAGGCTTGGGGGTTATGAAGTACAAACTGAGACATATTTCAGGATGACAGTCTCTCCTACTCCTCTGCGTTACAGTGATATGTCACTCTGACACTTGATAATCCCCCGTAGTTCCACATCACAGGTCAGTCGCCCACAGTATATATCGCACACACACACACATACACGGTGTTCGAACACAAGTGATAAAACTGTTCATAGCCTGAACCGATACGCAGAGAATCAGTAAAGGCCCAAATGGTGAAAAGCAATTATACTTTCTATCAGTTTCACTCTTTTATTAGCCGACTTCTGTCCCCGCATTTCCTTCAACGGATCAGGGAGAATCCCCCGGCTGCTCCTACAGATAACACACCCGCACACACACTCACACATGCACACCCGGTGCTAAATCCTAATGGGTCTCTCAGTGACGGTAACAGGTTTAGATTACTTATAGCTGAATGACTACTTCCTCTTTATTCATTCGGCATTTCTTTCTAATCCTTCTTCTCTGCCATCAGAGCCAAGCCCTCGGGGGGTTCCTGGCTTCGACACTCCCTGAATGAGAGGGTGGGAATGGGCACACATGAAGTTAACAGAAGCAGTGGGACAGTGGCAAAGGATCTGTGCATAAATACAGCAAATGCAGCAAGGATTTACTGTGAATGTGTAAACATAATATTTGATGGGCTTTAAGAGGACATGCACTCTGTCTCCGAGTGGTGGTGGTTGCGTCCTGCTGGCTGCTGCCCAGCAATTCTCCCCACTCCACATTTCAATTCAAGCATCCACTTCAAAATTTAATTTAACTTTGGATTAACTGGTGGCTAAAGATCGGCGGGGCTCGGTGGGAGACACACAGGATTAGGTTGGGTAGTTTTTACGGGATGTGTGTCTCTTAGATGAAGAGATTTATGACATCTTTTAACTCGTTTCAGTGAGCAGTTTAATTAGTGTTGTGCACTTTGTCAGTTATGCAACAAGATTAGGCTGATATTTTGGTTTATTGATACTGACTCTCAGTTTGTGGGGCATATCATTTGCCATTTCTATGTGGACTAGACATGTTTTTCCTGTATTTGTCCCATAACCATTACCATTGACTAAGACATTGGCCTCAGAACTTATCAAACTTATTAATCAAACTGAATTTCCACTTTGTTTCACCTCAGTTTGAATTGATGAACAAATCGGAGATGTAAACAATGATTTAGAGGTCTCAAGAGGAACCAAGTGGACACATTTCTCTAAGGGAGTTAATAAAGTATAATTTAACTCCAAACTATTACAGATATACTGTACGCTTGCCTTTCCTCTGCCTGAAAACCCACCATTTTATGCAACATCTTGACACTCTATGCTAGCACTTACCTATGTCTCCATTTCCTAAAGAAAAATAAAAGACCTAAACACTTGTATTGCAGCACTAAACACACTTTTAGTGGTTCATTTGAGAGGGATGCAATGTCATATTTGATGACATGAAGCTCTATCAAGTTTGAATGCGCTTCTTTGTATACAGTCTATGTGTAAGTTGCTCTGGAAATTGCAAAATCTATAATGAAACTTCCTTCACCTCATTAACTGAACTACAGATTTTATTTCAAAGGGTTTCACTTTCAGATTCTGTTTCTCATGTTAACATAAGTGTTGTGTGTGTCCAATTTTCATGCTACAAGCTAATTCTGACCAGATGTTGAGTGTATAGTGTGTTCAAAGTGGAAAATTAAATATACTTAAACAATGACAGTGTGTATACTAATTCAAGTCTGGTGTTTATGGACATTGTTGTCCCGCAATGCAATGCACATCAGAAATGGACTAGAATAAATTTACAAGCTGTGAACAGAAGTTAGAAAGATCCAAACAGGTTTAGATTATTTTCTTTTGTCTAAACATCTCTTTTCAGCAATGATATCAATGAAATAAACGGTTCAACTGAACGCTGAAACTTTCTATTCTCTCTCCCTTTTAGACACCAATGAGTGTGAAATGAATATATGCGCCCACGCCCGCTCTTGTCGCAACCTGATCGGTGGATACCTGTGTGACTGCCTTCCTGGATGGACGGGATCAAACTGTGACATCAGTGAGTGTACGAGGAGATGAGAGAGGAGGAGTGATAGTCGTGTGGCAGGTTGTGAAACATGAGGAGCTTCAGTGGATTGTGTTTAGATAGAAATTCCCTCGCAGCCCAGAGTCCTTGAGGGCTGGAGATCATTTTACTCCGACTCCAGTTCAATCAGTCATCTTTCACAGGATATCTCTGAAATACAGTCAAGATGTATCACTAACCAATAAGCGTTTACAAAGTTCTGTTTTTCACTTTGTTCTGACTTGTTGCTTGAAGAAGACACACACTCATGAATTCAGTCAAGGTTCATGCCCGTCAGTGTGTTGGTCTCTTTTTTAACTTTGTATTTAGCTGTTTACAGCTTCATAGATATACACATTTCTCTGCGTGACAGACTAATATGATGCTTCTGGTTTCTCTGATTTCTAGGGAACAGCAGCTGTCAGGGTTTGTGTCTGAACGGCGGACGTTGTGAGGTAAGAGTCCTGGCTGAGCTGGCTTTCTCTCTCTTTGTCTCATTTGCCTGTCGTTTTTGCGTATCAGTCCCAACACTGACTTCCTCTCATGCTCTCTATCCACTGTGTCGGCTTCTTTTTATCATTCCCTTATCTGGTCAGTAAAATGAGATATTTTCTCAAACCAATTGGGAAACAATGTTTTTAAAAGAGAATCATGGAATCATATGTGAAACGCCTGAGGCATTTCTGACTTTCTTGAGGAAATGAAATCTCTTTTATTAAAATAATTATGCCTTGAGATGTGAGCAGTATTTATTCTCAAACAGCCAAATTTGTCATTGTCAGTAGCAGAACCATGACAGGCCTCCCGTTTCTCTTTCTACTGCCCTTTCTGGACGTGATAAAATGTATAAATTACATTATAAAAATATAGTTTACACACAACGTTGTTATATCGTCATTTAGCAATTTACACTGTCTCACACAGGACCAGATGTCAGGATCCAGATGCTTGTGCCCACCTGGTTTCTCTGGAAAATACTGCCAAATCAGCCTGAGTCCTTGTGATAGTGCCCCCTGCCTGCACGGAGGACAGTGTGTGGAGAAGGATGGACAGACAGTCACTTGCAACTGTCCCATGGGATATTCGGGAATCTTCTGTGAGGTTGGAGAACCTTCATAGATGTTATATTAGCTTAAGGCTGGACAATTTAAACATCATGGTGACACACATACTCATATAAAACTAATTGGATATGATTAGGGAGAGGAAGGAAGCCAAGGGGGATATACAAAGTCTTTCCTGATATTAAAAAAAGAAATAAAAGATAAACAATTAATTACTACTTTTAATGAGATGTTTTTTAATCAAATCTTGAAGACACAATGTGGATGACTTCACTGTATATTTGATTTTAAGCTGTTATAGAGAGAGAGATCTCTATATTTAATGATATATTGATTATTTTTGGTAAAAGTCCACCAGTAAGGTAAATTAAACTTTTTTAAAAGACTTAGTGGAGTAGAAATGAAACATGAATGAAACGATGTCTGAAAAAACAGCTCGGGGCAGAATATAATATTTGGATAAACTGATCTGTAAGACTGTGCTCCAAATGTTGTAGCTAGTATTTTAAATTAAGGTGAAATTAAGTCTTACAGTTCCCCTCTATGAACTTCTCAAGGAAACCTATGAAGTAAATAATGGATTAGCATATGAATTGTAGCTGAAGGAAGCATTTAGACTGAGTGCTAAACTACTGCATAACAATAAACTTTTGCATTAGCAGCTTGTTTTGTTCTTTCCATTATTTCAGGTGGTGTTGGATCTGTGCAATCCCAACCCCTGCCAGCAGGGGGTTCCCTGTCACAGCACAGAGGGCAGGTACACGTGTGCCTGTCCTGAGGGTTACTATGGTAACGAGTGCATGAGCCTCAAAAACCCCTGCATTGGTCCACACTGTCCAGGTAAGAGAAATATGTTTGTGTCTAAAAAAAAAAAAAAAAAAAAAAAGGGCAAAATCTTATTGAAATCATGTCTAATCTCTTTATCTTCACCTCCTCGTCTTTAGGTGCCATGTCTGACACGACTCACGGTGGCGTCAGCTTCTACATGGTGCTGGTGGGAGTCCTGGCTTTAGTGACGGTCTGCGGATGTGCAGCCTGCGCCTTCATCCTCTCCCACCTCCATCAAAAGCGGAAAAAACAGCAGGCCATCCCACAGGAAGAAGGCATCAACAACCAGAGGGAGTTTGTCAACCTCATTAGAAACGTGGACCGTCCCGTGCCCCTCCTGCCCCCCGCCGCCCCGCTCGCCCACGCACCAGCCCCTGCCCCTGTTTCACGTTGCTATGAGGAGATTGAACTCACCCTGCCGCCCTCTCCGGCCCCCTCACACTCCTCCCCGGCACTAAAGCCAGCCCACGCTCCCAAACTAGATATTTCAAACCGGGAGAGGGAGAAGTTGAACCGCTTCCACTACACAGACAACCAGGAACTGGAGGTCTGACCTCTGAACTCTTGGGCCTCGGATGAGTTTTGTCTTATATTATTTTGCGTCCTTCACACTCTCTCGCCCACAGGGCCCTGTTTCCGGTTTCTGGCACTGTTGCAGTTTTTAAAATGGGGTGACCTTGTGTGACCTTTGCTCAGATCAGCAGACACCTGAGGAGCAAAGGCTGCTACGCTAACTAGGACTGTGGACTGGACTATGGATTTTGATGACTGATATGAGCGACTATGAGAAGCAGCAGGCACATGATGTTTAACTGTAAGACTCCTCATGACTCTTGAATGAATCTGGAGACTTAAAGACTTGCCTTGGAGTGCCTGAGATACTGTCAAAGAGGAAAATGAATCGTAGACGATCGCCTTCTGCCTGGCGTTCAGACCTCCGTTTCCATTTCAGGCTGAACTCTGAACAGACAGATCGATGAATGGATGCGTATTTAACACTCGGTGTGTTTCTGTGTTTGTGTTTGTACGTGTGTGTGAGAGAGTGAAAGAGAGAGAATGTATATTAAGAGTATGTGGGTGAGAAAAGAAATGACAGAAACAAACTTTACTGAACCACTGAGTTGTCCTTTTGAGAAAAGAAAAACAAAAGAGAGTGCACACTCCTGATCGAAAGGCTTTTGAGCCTTATAAAACTTTTAAACTATACACTGTTGCCTGTACTGTCTCTGTAATGCTACAGTTTGTCAAAGATGTATGATTTTTTCATACCTGCGTGTAAAATAGCTTTTTTTTTTGTACATAAATATATTGTACATATTGATGCCCTTTTTGTACTGTGGTTTGGTCTGAGAATATAACTGTATTACTTTGCTCTCTTTGTCTCATTTCACTTTCCATTTGGAGCAACCAGCACATGTGGATTGTAATAAAAGTGCATTTACCAAGTGTATTTAAATTTATTATTGCTTATACTCATAAATCAGCAGTGCTCGGGTCTTCCAGTTGCTGCTGGGAAGTTGTCAGAGCTGCCACGCAGAGATTAATAACTACAGTCTGCAAGAGAGAATAAATCTTGGATATTTCTCTCACTGTAAGCACCATACAGCGTCAGTGAAGTGCTGGAACAAACAGATGTCACAAAAGTCAAAAGTCTGTCTTAAAACAAATCATTCCTCCTGTTCATAATGGCTGTTAAATGATCCCCTTCAAATGCGCTTTCAATGTAATTAATGGACAAAATCCACAGTCCTCAATTTGAGCCAAAAGGTATTAAAAAGTTTATCTGAAGAGAATATGAAGCTTCAGCAGTTTGGGTTAGTCATATCAAGTGGATATCTTCCACATTTACAGTCTTTTTAATAAAAAATCCCTATTTGTTTCTCAACTGACTGTTTGACTGTTCAGCTACGGTGGAAAGATTATAACAAAAAGAGGGAATTTGGTACTAAAAAGACTGTAGCGTTGAAAGATATCTACTTGATTTGACTAATTTGGACGTCTGAAGCTTCATATTAGCTTCAGATAAACTTTTCAACTACTTTTGCACAGAAGGAGGCTTGTGGATTTTGGCCTACATCACATACATTGTAAGTGTCTTCTCATGGTCAGTATGAACAGCAGGAATGATTATGGCAAGAAAAACATGTGTCAATGTTCATTTGGGCACTTGACTGTTGTTTTAGGGCAGACTTGAAAAATTGTGAACTTGTCCTCTAAAGCAGATTAAGAGAAAATTTAGAGGAGAAAATCAAGGTTTAAAGGGTTAAACAGGTAAGTAGTGTCAAGTTCACATAGTTAGGAAAAGGTGTGACATTACACAGTACGATTGAAGATATAGAAAATCAAGATCATAGATGAATAAAAGTTATTTTAAAAATGTAAATGATTAGTAAAAGTTGTCTTTGCAAGAGAGAATGAAGAGCTTCTCCCCCTTTGTGTGTGTTATACAAGTTTTCTTCTTCATATCATTGTCAGAGGCCCAGGGGAGGATATTTTATGATGGAACACATGGCCCATCGTCGTTATGACTGGGTCAGTGGGTCACTGTATGCACAAGGTCTCTCACTCTCTCTCTCTCTCTCTTTCTCTCTCTCTCTGACACACATTCACAAACAATGCCGTGGACGGTGCCAGGAAAAAAATGGAAAGCCACCTCACTGACCCCCGTCTTCCTCAAGAACGACTGTGCGGTTGTGAGAAAGTCGTCTGTTGTTGGAAAGTTGCTATTAAACACACTTACTGGTCCCTGAGGACAACAAACTATATTGTAAACACAACTTTTAGTTTGTGATTTTTCTAATACTTTAGGTGTAACAAATAAATGATCAAATATTTCCAACACATATATCTGTTATTGTATGTCAGCTTACACTCATTGCATCCACTCATGTCTTTAGATGATAAATTCGGCGACATTGTGTGAAAGGAAGGGGTTTGTGTGTCGGAGCAGTGTAAAGTGACTGCAAGGTCACAGCAGCGACAGTTAATGGGCAAATGGATGTGACAAATGTGACCTTTGGCCCGTGCAAACTGTGACAGACTGGAAATGAGCGCCGACTTCCTGTCACCACCCTGCTCAAGAGGAAATGTAGGAAATAGAGTACACATACACACATGCACACACACACATTACTATATGTATACGACCCTTTTTACACCTGCTGTGCGCCCCAGGATGTTGGATCTCAGCACACAAGATTAGAAAGTTTACATTCACATGAGAGGTTGCTGTCCAAAGACCTTTAAGTTCCTAACATATATAATATATCAGTACGAAAGTCAGTACGAAGTCATTTTAACTCTTCTGTTATATCCAAAGTGTCGACAGTGATGCAGCTCATGCTTGCATGTGAGTTTGTTCCCTCCAGGTTTGAAGCCATGACCTCGGGTCAAGGCTAGACTCACAGAGGCTGGTTTTTATGTTTCTGCCAGTTCCTCTTTGAGACTTTCAGCACCTTGAAAAGAAACTCATTCTGGTTTCTGTCCTGAACTCTCCTGACAGCCAGTGGGTAAAAGTACAAATATAGGATAATCTGGGGTTTAAGAAATGTTTGACTTGTCAGTGGGGATCAACCTTTCAACTTGTATACAAGGCCTACAGCATATAAAATATACTTTTATAATAAATCCTCATTTGCAAGGGTGAGATTTTTTTTAAATTTGTTCAGTTTATCTCGGGTGACACAATAAATTCATAGTCATAAAAAAGAGTTTTGAGATAAAGTTTTGAATAAAGTGTTCTTAAAAGCTGTGGACATCTATCATGTCTTACAGGGACATCTAGTGGCCACAGCAGGTACAGAAACTTAAAATGCACCAACAACAGTGAGTGTAGGCGATGACTAGTGTGACCATTCTTACTTCAGTGAAGTGGTGGAAAGTATCTACGTACATTTACTGTACTTAAGTACAATTTTGAGGTATAATTCAGAGGGAAATATTGTACTTTCTACTCCACTACATTTATTTGACAGCTTTAGTTATTTTTCAGATGAAGATTTGACACAATGGATAATAAAACAAGCTTTTAAAATACAACACATTGTTAGATGAAACCAGTGGTTTCCAACCTTTATGGCTTTTGACAAAAAAAAAGCAGTGTGTAGGGTCACATTTCAGATGTCTATGAGTTGTTAACAGCTCCACCAAATAGTGATTTTTCCCTCTAAACTTCTCACGTTGTTTCATTTCAATAAATGTTCAAATGATCCAATATTTCACCAAAAATCAAAGATTTGAGAAAAAGTCCAAAAACTGAAAACAGACTTATGTATCAGAACTTTGTTTTTCCTTCTTTCTTCTCCCATTAATCATCTCACAACCCCTCAGATTTATCTGGTGACCCTTTGGAGGGGTCTGACCCCTAGGTTGGGAACCACTGGACTAAACTAGTTAACTATATATAAAGTAGTTCAAACTAGCTCCACCTCCAGCAGCTACAACAGTAACATGCTGCTTACATACTGATGCTTCAGTATTAATAATCTAATGAATACATATATAATAATATATCAGTCAGAGGGATGAAATGAGTACTTTGCTGCTAATACTTATGTACTTTTACTTAAGTCAGATTTTTCATGCAGTACTTTTACTTGTAATGGTGTATTTTTACATTGCTGTATTGATACTTTTACTTAAGTAAAGGATCAGAATATTTCCTCCACCACTGCTTTAGTGAGCATCTCTCATCATCAGACATCAGTGATCACTTATCATCCATATATCCACATATAGTATGTATCTGCACATATTAGATGTACAAATCCCAACAATGTAGCCAAAAAAAAAGAAGAAGAATAAGAATGACCAACTGGCAAATGACGTGAAAACGGGCAAGTGGTATGAGCTACAAAGTAACTGGAAACAACTCAAACTTTTTTTAAAAATAAAACTATTAAATAGGATACTATTAAAGGACGGGTTCATAATTTTCAAGTTTATCTTAAAACAATAGCCAGGTGCTTAAATGAACATTAAAATGGGTTTTTCTCACCATAATCATTCCCCCTGTTCATACTGACCATTAGAAAATCCTTTCATAATGCACTTACAATCTAAGTGATGGAGGACAAAATCCACAAGCCTCCCTCTGTTCAAAAACGTATTTAAAAGTTTATCTGAAGCTAATATGAAGCTTCAGCTGTCCGAATGAGTCACATTAAGTAGATATCTTTAAATGTTACAGTCTTTTTAGTGCCAAAGTCTCTCTTTTTGTTACTATACTTCCACTGCAGCTCAACAGGGAAACACTGTCTGAGGAAACACAAAGAATTTTATGCTAAAAATAAGGTAAATGTTGCAGATATCCACTTGATATGACTAACTCAGACTGCAGCAGCTTGCTGGCTGCTGATAAGCGGCACTCCTGTAAGGTGCTTGTGGTCAGCTGTACACAGAATGTCAGGACTTTGAGGTGGAAGCAGTATCCAACAGAGAAAACATGTTTGCTGACATGTTTGCTGGTGTTTTTCAAGCAGTGAACAGCTCTGGGAATCTGGGAGTTGAGAGATGTATGAAGAGGACCAAACTGATGTTAATTCATCGGTGGAAGTTGGATAGGAATTCAGAAAATGACAATCCAGTTAATCCTGGGAGAGATGGGCTGTCTTATGAATTATTCAAACATTTAGATGATTTTGTTCGGGAAGAAATTCTAGCTTTGTTTAACTCGGTGTGGGCAGAGGCTTGTTTGCCAATGGATTGGAAACATGCAGTCATTGTCCCGAGAAATAGATGTAAATATATTCCTATGAAGAGTGGAACTTAGAGGAAAAATCAAGGAGGGTGATGAAAGAGAATATCAGGGATTATGGGAAAAGGAGACTAAAAGAAGGCATCTTCATCCTCAGATTAAAAAGGCCAGTTAATGTTGTGGATTCTGTTAAAATTTGCAGACTGAGGCTTGGACACTGCGGGTCAAATCAGTACTTGCACATTATAGGAAAACATCCTACTGGATCATGTGAGTGTGAATGTCCTAAAACAGTCAAGCATATTTTCCAGGAATGTAGCAAATATAATCAGAAAGAACCACCAGCCGATCATAAAGCAGTTCCTGCATGATTAAGGGTTATATATGAAAATATTAAGCGTGATTGTGTCAATTAAATGTTTGTCCTGCGGAGGGCAGTAATAGGGATAGTAACGCCCACACTGCCATAATCCAACAAGGAGACGAAGAAGAAGTCGACAAAGAAGAACAAGAATAGACAAGCGAAGAAGAAGGCGTACGCTATATCGTATCGCCTTTAGCTGATCGATAACAATCCCAGTGTGTGTTGGCGTTCAGTAAAACAGGTACACAGTTTAATTTAAAAATGATGAATACGTTGTACAGCTGCATTTAAAGTTGGTGTGAATTAGACCGTGGTTCACGCGTTGTTTGTAACGTCAAAACTAGACTAAGCTAAGCTAAGCTAGGCTAGGCTAGGCTAACCTAACCTAACCGAGAGGCCCCCGGACTGCATGCGCAATCAGGCCGTTAAATATGCAAAAAAACATCTTACTTCTGTTTATACCAAAAAACCTCTAAAAGGAAGTTGCAAATGACTAATTTATTATATTTCTAGTCAGTGACATAACTGGCTTGATAACGTCGATAGCAGAAGTTAGCTCCAGCTGCCAATATCATCTAGTTATCAGCATTACTCCAAAACAAAAATGCCTCTGATGAGATGCTGCTGGGTTTCAACTTTGCAATTACTGACAAGCAGCAGCTACCATCGATGTTATGATGAACTCCACACAGTCTCAAGTCGGATAATTTCATCGGAGATTTTGAAAACTTTAACAGTCATCAGCAGACTGCAAAGTTCTAGTCGTTATTATTTTATTAAGCGATTCTTAATGTCACGTCTGAAACATTGTTTGGTTCATGCAGCTTTTGCAACTCAAATTTCACTCACCGGCCACGTCATTAGGTTCACCAGTACAGTCTAATGTAATCCAACACAATAGCCCTGCCTTAAAGTCCACATTTATGAAGCTTATCCATTTTCACTTTTTGTTGACATTGTCAGAAAGGTGATAATTTCACTTAATGTTTATTATTGAAGTCGTAGTGGGTGTTGTTGTCACTGGAGTGCATTATATTGAATGGTGTTCTTGATTTTTTGTCCAATGCATTAACATACATGAGGGGGGACGTTTTTCAATGTAATCAGTTATAACCTTGATAAATTAAAAACATTTCTATTTTTTTTTTTATAGAAAAATAAATTAATCTATTGAATCAACTTCTATTCATGGTAATAGTTTTTGTCCCTGTGTCAACATTAACTGCAGTCTGGATCTGTATGATATTGCAGTACAGAAAAGGCAAATACATGTTTGAGATCATTTAGAAACAGTGTCTCCATCACTACATTAGTTTGTCCATCAGACAGGGTGGACAAAACTACTAATTGAACAAATTTAAGGGATTCTTATCAAAAATGTTTGTGGAATAAACACTGTTGACAGCGGTGGAGGTGTTTTTGTTTTTTTTTTAATCTGTATACAAGAAATGACGTGGAACTAGTCAGGAGTTATGCGCCTCAGTTTCTCAGTTGAGCTGTTTGTGAGGTTTGTCTCAGTTTAAAATTTATAAAGAAATGTAATTCTTTGTACATCTGTTTTCTGTCTTGTCGGCTACTTCTACTCCACTTGCTTCATGGTCCTTGATTTCCATTTCTCATGCTGTCTTTGTGCTCTCTCTCTCCCTCATCTGTCTTCTTTCTTTGCCTCTCTGCAGCAGCCGTGCCCCGTCGCGCCCCCACCCCCAGCGGAGCCGTCATGTGGCAGGAGGCCCGCAAACACGAGCGCAAGCTCCGTGGCATGATGGTAGACTACAAGCGCCGAGGCGAGCGTCGGCGAGAGTACTACGAGAAGATAGTAAGAGACACTGTCATCTACCTGAAGACTGTGTGAAGTGATTCTTACATATTATTGCTGCCGCATTGAAGCTCTTTGACATCAAGCCTCAAATCTCATCTGGATTCATAGTTAGTTGTTATTTAACTGTGTAAATGGAGTCTAAATTAAACTTGGGATGACAGATGAGTACAATTTACTGTGACACTAGCAGCAGCATTCACCAGCACTCTGAATAATAATGAACAGATTTTTGTGAGGCAAGTTCTGCTTCACCTCGCAACACACTAACATGCATGTTGCCTTAATTGTCCTTCTAGTCTGAATAGAAGATTAAGGACTTAAAGGTCAAAATGGCAACTTGGTGGTTTGTTAGTTAAGGGATGCCACACATCAGTTAACAACAGCATGTACTGTATGGTAGTTTATCGTTATCTTGTGGTTTGTTGGGGAGACGTGTTGTTATCGTCTTTTCACTGCATCTCCTTTTGTTTCCGCAGAAAAAAGATCCAGCTCAGTTTCTTCAGGTTCACGGACGAGCCTACAAGATCCACCTGGATCCTGCCGTGGCTCTGGCTGCAGAGAGTCCCATCAACATGTGAGCAAACACAAACACGCACACACATTAGACATGGGAATCTTTCGGAATCTGACGAGTTGATTGTGATTCTTGATGTTACGCTGTACTAAGAATGAAACTGTGAACTGAGTTGTTTTCTTCACCTGATCAGAGTTGGCAGGACATTTTGTGAAGTGCTGTAGTGTGTGTTGTTTGGCCAGCGTGTTTGTTAGTGCTTTAGTTTGGTGCTACAAGTTTGTTAATGTTAGTTACTGGGCGATGGCGTACTTAATATTCATAAAATATCATTTTTTAAAACTAGTTATTACTTTAATAAATCCAAAAGGTGGCAAAATACTTGCCTCTTAATTAATGATGTTAAAAATTACTTTTGGAATCTGAGATTCAATTCAGGATCGTGTAAGATTTGAGACTTTTATGTGAACAGTTTTTTGTGTTTCATTTTTTTCCCCATTCCATAAACGCACTATATATACAAGACATCACACAAATCAGATGTGAAGTGCATGTGAGAGCTTGCTGATCACTATATACCTCTTCCCTAAAGGATGCCATGGCAAGGAGATGCCAACAACATGATCGACAGGTTTGATGTAAGGGCTCACCTGGACTACATCCCCACCTACACCCCTCCACTGCTCAGCACATCGTAAGTCTTGGAGCCACATTTAACCCCCGACCCTGTTTGCTGTGACCATTTCTTGTTTAATTCATTATGATTGAACTGTTAAGAGTGTAATCATATGTCCTCCACAGATTATTGTACATTTTTACAAGCAGATACACAGAAAAACAAACTTCACTGGTTTCTAGAGTGTCTCTAGTGACTCTAGAGAGTTTGGAGACTAAGTTGAATAGACTTTTTCATCGCTAATGTTTTGACTTTTCAAACTTGGGTGTAACTAACAACATCCAGCACTACACCTCTCAGTATCATACAGTAAAGTGAACAGCACCACAAACTGCAGCCTCTATAATGACCAATATATATACCTTTTTTAAAGGTGCAGTGTGTAGGATTTACCTATGTACCTAATAACCTGACAACTGAGAGTAATTTAAAAGTCCATTGATGAAACTATCTTTTTAGTTTCTCCTTCTACATCACTTCTTAGTCAGATGTTTTTAGCCTCCGTTAGAAGCCAGAAGACTGGAGTGAAGCAGGGAGACTAGAGTGTTCACCAAGGCGATAAATGTGAAAATCTTCTTCTCTTTGTCTTATAAAGAACCCCAGAGCAGGAGATGGAGGAGAGGAAGTGCAATTATGAGCGCTACAGAGGCCTTGTACAGAACGACTTTGCCAACAGTGAGTATTTTATTCACAGAATTTCATGTCAGCAGTGAATTACATACGTCAATGATTGGCTTCATGGTGCAACACTGTCAAGTCCTGATTTTACCACAGTTACTACCTTTCTCAAATGCACAGTGTTCATGTTTTCTTAATGTGGCTATAATGGTCTGCTAACTTGCCCTCAGTGGGTATATTTTGCAGTCGTGTTGTGCTCTTAAACTCCCTGCTGTCCCCTTGCAGTCTCCGAGGAGCAGTGTTTATACCAGATCTACCTGGATGAGCTGTACGGTGGCCTGCAGAAACCAAATGAGGAAGAGAAGAAAAAGTATGTCATGTAAAAGTTAAAGTGGCTGGTTCATCCGCTTACTTTTACACTTAGTTTGTTCGCTGGAGTATTTACAGCAGCTATGTGTTGATAAATCTTTGTCTTTGTGCAGGCTGGCTGAGAAAAAGGCCACTATCGGTTACACCTATGAAGACAGCACTGTGACAGAGCCCGAACCCCAGTCGGACAAAGAGGATGAAGACAATTCAGAGAACAGTGAATCCGAAGAGGATGAAGGCATCCCAGATATTGGTGAGGAAATGGGTTTGGTACTAATGAGGTTTACACATTAAAAATTAAAATAAAATAAATAAATAAATAAATAAAAGTACAGAGACAAGAAAACCCAAAACAAGCTCTGATGTTGGAAGAAGGATGCAATGCAGAAATATGCACCAAAGTACGATGAGTATCTCTTAGTTTATAGATCTTCATTAGTTTTAAAGGAAAAAGAAACTCACCTGGCTTGATATATGTAGATATAATTATTTATTCATCATGACAACTAATGTCTTTTTTTTTCAGTGTCCAAGTTTTTCCTGTTTACATTAAACCTTCTTACCTGCTATGAATTGAGTATCTTAAAATGCAAATCATCTGTCTTTTCGAACAATTGTTGAATACGAGTATGAGGATAAGTATTTAGACATGTTGAAGTGTTAAAAGGTTTATCGTCATGTCATGTTTGTGTAGATGTGGAGGTCGATGTCGACGAGCTGAACCAGGAACAGGTGTTGGATCTCAACAAAATGGCGACACCATATGGAATGGCTGAAGGAGACTTTGTCAGGTAACATTTCAGTGTATTTCATCAGTATGTCTCAAATTTCAAATAGAACAAAGCCAGAAGCGCAAGTTTGGAAAATACAATAATTACTGGTTCTGTAGTTCCTATGATTAAGATCTACTTGATTTCAGTGGATTCATATTTCTCAGGTTTGTTAGTAGTAACGTGGAGATGGTGTGCAGACGGGCGTGTGGTGCTAGTAGCTTGTAATTGGTATTTTGTTCTTATGTTCTGCTTTTTAATTATTATACCCAGCAGATAACAAACCAAAAGATTCAGTGGCGACCGCCTCTTAAAAAGTTAAAAAAGATTGCTAAAGATGATATACATAAATTACTTAAAATGCTGGCGTCATTTTATGTATTTTACAAACATTAACGAATCCGTGAACCAACAATTAGTCAGTGGTGTTTGTTTAACCAAAACTTTATGGGGCATCAAGACATAAAACTCTATCAACAAAAACATAAAAGAGTTGTAGAGTTCGCTTTAGGAACATTTTCTTTCATTGCGATGGACATGGAGAGCGTGTTGTATTCTAAAACAATCTGTGAAAGTGTTTTCAAGTAGTTTTGCATGGATTTTGTTTCATGTTAGATTGACGAACTGAAAGGAATAAACTTAACTCTCCATGTTTGAGGTAATAAAGGAATCGTCACCCAGATTCAAATGCACGGCTCTGTCATGTGTTTTTAGCTTTTATTATGTTTATGTTTTAGTAAGCAATTGTAATAAAAATGTCATTAACGTTTTATAGTGTTAACATAAAGATTGTGTTTATTATTATTTTAACACTGAGAATGTGTTACCTGTTTATCAGGATGTTGAGGAAGGACAAGGAGGAAGTGGAGGCCATCAAACATGCCAAGGCTCTGGAGGCAGAAAAGGCCATGTACTCTGTAAGAAATACATCCGTTGAGGAATCTGTGCGTGTGTCGTTTGGTCTGTGTTTGCAACTTTGTAAACGACATGTTATATTTCACCTCAGGGCCGCCGTTCTCGCAGGCAAAGGAGAGAGTTCAGAGAGAAGAGACTAAAAGGAAGACAGATCAGCCCACCCAGGTAAGTTCATGTTGTTCTTTGAAGGTTATTTTTTCTTAACAGTCCACATACATCATATTTACTCATTATCGTGTATTTCAGCTATGCAAGGAGAGACAGCCCAACATATGATCCCTATAAACGGTGAGTTGACCCTCATTATCCCTCTTTATTTCCTCAACTGTTGCCCGTTTTTCTGTGTTCTTGAACCGTATTTTTTTCCTCTCAGACCAGAGTCAGAGTCCAGCTCTGAGTCGCGGTCACGGTCTCGGTCTCCAGGTCCAGAGAAGATCACCTTCATCACCAGCTTCGGAGGCAGCGATGACGAATCCGCAGCAGCAGCACAAGCCGCCGCTCCTCACTCTGGCCACGCCCCCTCCAACTTGCAGCACCCTGCAGGTCATAGCAGGGGCTCCCGGTCGGTAACTTTCCCTCTTCCTGGCTTTTCATTGGTTATTTTCCTCTTGCAGTCGTTTTTGTTGACCGTTGAAATGACCACAGGCAGACAGAATACTGATGATGACATACTGATGTTTACTGGTAGGCGAGGTGGATCAATAGATTTAAATAAAATCAGTGCACGTTTACTAGTCTATGATTGTGCATGTCAGATTACAGCAACAGATTATACAAATAAATGCAAAACACAAATCTGAAAGACTATTTTGTAGTTCAGTAAGATTTCTTAAAAGCAGGAAAGTATTCTGAAGATAGGCTAGGTGCTGGGCTGGTGTTGTTACTAAAACGTTGTGTCTCTGTTTGTCCAGGAGACGAAGGTCCTCTTCCAGCCGCTCCCCTTCCTCTTCCTCCCGCTCCTCCTCTCGCTCCTCCTCTCGCTCCTCCTCCCGTTCGCACCGTGCCCGGCGAGGACGCGGGGGAAGGGATGGGCGTCGTTCCCGGACCCGTTCGCGGTCGAGACGGCGCTCCAGATCTCACTCCAGGGGCAGAGGAGGGAACGGAGGGGCCACATCCTGGAGGAGACGTGAGCGGTCGAGGTCGAACGACAGAGACAGAGAGCGAGAGAGAGACAGAGACAGGGATAGGCGACGATACTCCGCACGAAGACGAACGAGGTAAGACTCCTACGTGTCCTCCGAAGGCGCTTTAATGCTGTTTTAATGCACATGAGAGTGACCCTAGTGCTCTTCTTTTCTGCCAGATCCCGTTCCAGCTCACGGCAGGGGGGCAGTTCGAGGCGAGGGGGGCGGAGCAGTGGAGGACACCGGCGGGGAGACAGCGGCAGCCGCAGTCCCTCTCAGTCTCCCAGCCGGCTCAACCACAGTCCCTCGCCTGCTCACAGAGGAGCCCAGCCCTCAACCACCACCGTCTGTGACAAGCTAAGAAAGTAAGAAAAACATTGAAACGTTATCGCAGATCTTTTATTTCCTGAAGAGAAGCAAAAGCTGGTGATTCACTGATCATAATTGTCTAAAACATGATCTAAATAAGTAGGCGGTGATACGCTTTGTACCATTTTATCTTCTCAATCATAATGTATACATGTGGTTTTTTTGACTGATTAATTCAAATGTCAGCATTTCAGGTACTTTACCGAAACTCATTTTGAAACTAGATTTTGTCAGGGTTTCATGTCTACACCCAAAAGTGGTTAATGTGATCATGTAGTCTATGAACTGGAAATCTTGAAAAGTCATAAAAAGCATTGAGATGGGGGATGCTGATCAAAATTCAAAAGAGACTCAGCAGCCAGACATTTCTTTGTTTAGGAGCGGCTGAGATTGACATTAAAATGAGAATAGCAAGTCCACCTTAAAGGTCAGTCCACCTTAAGTGAGCCTGGTCAGGTTAGGCTAAGCCATTGTCGCTAACTTCGGGGCTAACCCCCTTCACTTTTCCAGCAGTTGGGGAAACAACACACACAACCTTTCTTGGTCTTGAGAAGCTGCAGCATTTATTAACTGACACACTGCAGTATGTACTGTACATTTACTGCCATATTGCCAACTTACTGCTAACCATTCACTGTCACTTACACACTGCCCTATTCCTTAAAGCAGCTACACTACTCTTAGTACCTTTCATGTAGATGTCCTTTGCAGAATGAAGAGAGGGAGGATTTGATGCACTAGTCGATGACTCTAAACAGTTCCACGATAACGCATGATGTTATCTTGTTTGCACAGTGTGCGAGTGAAATCATTAGTAGCCCATTGATATCAATGATTGTGTGAAATTTTAGTAGCGGCACTCAATGTTTCCCCTATAATTGTACAGGCCTGGTGAGCCACCAGGACTGTATGTGGGTGACGGACAAACAAATGCAGAAATGCAGAAGTGGAAGAAGTGAGAGAGGAAGCTTATTTTTATGCAATAAATGCAGCTTATTTAGTTATCCTCTCCTTATGACCAGTTTGTTTTAAGTCTTGAATATACTGAGCAAATAAAAATTTGAATGAAAATATAAAATGCAGACCACCTGCTGCACCACCTGACCGAAGCCCACTGCTCGAATATGCTATCGTCACTTTAGGGTTTTTTCAGTGCGTACCACCAGGCCTGAAAAATATTCTAGGGGAATCACTGGGCTCCACAGAGTGAATATAGGGGGAAACACGTCAGTAGTTTTTGAAGCTGTTGTGATTTTCTTGGTCTAAAAGTGGCCTTTTTTGTTTTTTTGAAGATTGTAGTTGTGTAGAACTGAGTCTGTTTTGGTAAACATTTATTCTATTTAAACACAATCAGTTCAGTAATGTCATAAAGCCATTTTTCTGGTCATTGCACAGTAATACTTTTAATACATTATGTATACTTTGACATGATGTATAAAGTCTTTTTTTTTTTTAATGTCTTGAATCATATGAATGTCATTGCTTCGGCTAATAGTTTTTTTTCCCCTCTTTTCTGTCCTCTCTCCAGGCCTGATACTGCGGGTGGTAAAGAGACGGGAGCTGCCAAAGTCAGTAAGAATTTGATCTAACTGGGTTTCTTGCTAAAGCCTACGCCTCCCTCATCCCTGACAGGCTGACATGGTTGTCCTCCAGACTGGGATGTAGAAGCCATTGTTGCCCACAGAGAATAAAATCATGTGATCTTTCCTTTTTTTTCTCCCCCCTTAAAAAAAAAAAAAAAAAAAAAAAAAAAAGTGGACATACTCTGCAGTCAAAGCCCATCATCTATTTTGAAATTACCATTACAGTATTCTCCATCTTCTCAGTGTTTTGTTGGGAGGAGTGTGACTGAAAAAATGACGGAAAATGGAGTGAACATTTAGACACACTGTGACATTTTTTGTGCTTTGAGTCTGGGTGCTGCATGCATGTATACATATACATGTGGGTGTGAGAGCGTTTTTATATCTGTTTGTAGTCTCAAACATAGTGCAGTGTTTTCACATATTCATGGCCATAAGAGGAAGTGTATTTCCTCTTATGACCATGTGTCTTGTTTTAACTAATGAATCGGTTTTGGCCAAGTGATCTTTTAAGAACAGAAGCTTTTTTTAAGTCTTTGATGAAAAACTAGGTGGGTGTGCTCTGGACAGCAGATTCTGGGCTTGTTTTAACAAGCAGCAGAGCACACTCTGATGTCTTAATATGAAATATTTAATGTCCCACATACAGATTGAAGACTAGAGATGAAGTAGTAGTTTACTGTCTATCATTCTGGACCGTTTCGTTTTCTGTCCAGAATGATTTGAATATACTCTGAACAGTCAAACATGCAAATAGAGTGAAGATTATAATTCTGCTCCTCTGTTAAACGTGCCTGCAGTGTTGTGACCTGCAGTTTTTCTTGCCTGGCCAGGTTTTAACGGCCCAGTGATGGGTGTGTCGGTGACAAAATGCCACTGGCTCTTTCTGAACTTTCTGAACTCGCTGGACCTGAACATGCTCTTCATAATTTTTTTTTTTCTTTTTTTTTTTTTTTTTCAAACACATGTGTAAAGGTTTATGTAACTGGATCCTGTCCTGCTTACACACACACACACACACACACACACACACACACACACATACACACACACACATACATACACTGATGCATATCCTGTTCAGCCAGTAAGATTCCAGTGTGTCCTTGTTGACTCAACAAACATAACGTGTAATTAATTTCTCTGTGGCCTTTTTATCTCCACCAGCTACTGTACATAAAGGTGATAGTATCGAAATTGTATAAAGGCACGGTACCTTTTGATCTCTCTCTCACACACACACACACACACACACACACCCACACATACATAAACATACACTCAAACACACACTCACACGTTTGCCAGGCTGTGAAAGGTTGTGCTAACACAATTGTGTCACCTGCAGCCCAAGATGACCCCTCAGGAGCGGCTGAAGATCCGCATGCAGAAGGCACTCAACAAGCAGTGTGAGTGTTTGTGGTTTTTGCAGTTTAGAGGCTGTACAGAACAGACCTCAGTGTTTTTTTGTTTGTTTTTTTTAACCTCAAATTTACATAATGCAACAACATTTACAATACAAATTACTTTATTATTTACTTTCTCACGTGCTTTCCTGTGGGTTTTCCCATCCTGCAGCCAAGGCGGATAAGAAAGCCGCCCAGGTGAAGATCCAGCAGCAGGAACACAAACGACAGGTGTGTGTTCCTTTTTTCAGCAGAAACTGACTCTCATTATCCTCCATTTCCCTTCATCGTTTTGTGTTTGTTTTCCAGGAGCGAGAGGGAGAACTACGAGCCATGGCACGCAAGATTCGCATGAAGTAAGGCTCTGTATGTGTGTGTGCGTGTGCGTAAGTGGACTGTTTGGTATGTGTGTGTTGCAATTGTCTCACCCAAAGGCTCTGTGTTTAGGGAGCGCGAGCGCCGTGAGAAAGAGAGGGATGAATGGGAGAGACAGTACGGGCGGCAGAGCCACTCACCTTCTCCTTCCAAATATGGTAAGATTTAAAGGTTTCTGATCGCCAGCAGGCATATGGATCCAATGTAATTTTTTAAATCAGAACATCAAGTGTTTACTGTGTGCATTCTTTCGTGTTCAAACAAAAGTAACCAAAATATTTAATCAACTTAGCCTCCGTCTGATTTGCTGGCGTCAAACCGCTTTATAGGTTTCAAGATGTTCTTGCATGTTATTGTATTGACAGTGGCTCTGTGTCCTCTGTCCCTCAGGCCGAGAATCCAGCTCATACAGAAGGTATGTGAGAAGCCACAAGAATCCGCACAGCTCCGATGAAGCAGAATGAATTATGGGTTGTTGTTCTTTCTTTGCATTATTGCACAAACGCTATCGCAAAGGCTAATTGCATCGATTTTTATTGCTGATACTCGAGTTATCTTCATGTAAATCCAGAGTAAGTCTGAGGCGAAGACCTGAGAATCAAACCAGAACAAAGATGAAGATAATTCAGGTCCAAATATCAGCTATAGCAAAGCAAAATGCTCTAATAGATGGCAGTTTTTGTCCTCGTAGTATGTAAACATTAATTGCAGTTTAAAGTTCATTCAATAGATTAATTTACTTTTATAAAGGAAGTTAAGAAATGTCTTTATTTATCAGGGTTCAAGTCAACTCTCAAATATCGCCCAACCAATTTTAGATTATTGATATGAGTTTAAACAATCAGATAACAATATATTGGTTAATCATAGTTTTTTAATCTCTACATCTAGTATAAACAAACATTTTGATAAGATTCCTTTAAATTTGTTAAATTACTATAATTGTCAGTGTCTGGTGGACAAACTACTGTAGTGATGGAGACACTGTTTCTAAATGTCATCAAACATGTGTTTGCCTTTTCTCTGCTGCGATATCTTTGACATATCGGCCAACAAAAGCGCGCAGGATGATAAACTGTATGTGAGAGATGTTAATATCGACTGATATATTGACCCAGGAGATTTATCACATCTATTGCATGTCTAGAAGAGATCTGTCCTGTTGCTCTTCCTGAGGTTTCTTACTTTTTTTTTAACCCCATTAAAGTTTTTTTGGGAGTGGGGTCGTTATTTGAATTGAGGGTCTACAGGATGTTGTATTGCTGTAGATTATAAAGCCCCCTGAGGCACATTTGTGACTTGTGATATTAGGCTGTATGAATAAAAATGAACCTTATTTGACTTTTCTGTCTCAAGTAAATGAAATTGTCTTAGGTCAACAACTACGATTCACTTTAACCACTAAAACTATTTTAATTTTCAGTGTCATTAAAGCAACAATCTGTCATCTCAATATAAAAGAAAAGCAACAGCCATCGCCAAAGTTTTAAATGCAGGATTGGAACCTGCTGTCTGCTGTCCAAACTGATGTATTTTTAAAAAAATCTAACAAAATCTATGTTGGTGATGGTTTGTGAGGATGATGATGGTGTGTTTGCATCTATAATGTCTGTAAAAACCGAGTCAAGTAAGTTTTTATTTCAACAGCAGCCCAATATCACAGATTTGTCTCAAATTATCTTTACAGTCTGTACAGCAATAACAACATCCTCTTTCCTTAGACCCTTGATTCAGATAAGGAAAAACTTTAAGATCTATGCAGCTCACATCTTTTTATACTGAAGTCCATCCTTCACCGTCCTCTTTTTAATTTTTCCAGGAGGTCACGGTCTCGATCGCGGAGTCCGTACTACCGATACTGAGCTGACGTGTGGAAAACATCCTACAGCATCCCGACGCACACGCACATACTTTCCAACAATAAAGCTAATAGTAAAAGAGACGGACTGAGTGAATGTCGGTTAATAACTGACACATCTACACCTGAACACGTATGTTCTCTGGTACTGTACATTGATTGTGATACTTAAGTTTCACTAACTACGCAGCTGATTGGTTCAGCCGAGCTGAGAATGAGTTTTCATTTTGGATTCATCTTGTAAAGATACTACAGGTTATTAAATTGGTTTCTTCACTTCTGCATGCTCCTTTTTTTCCTTTTCTGCCTGAACTCATCTTCTTAATGTAGACTGATATTTCAAAGTGTATGAAACTAAGCAATACTTTTGACTTTTTCCTTACATCTTCCTCGTTTCATGATGTTCTCATCCACCGTTTTACTTTTCTCTAACAAGAAATACTAAAAGACAGTTTTAAACTGGGAACTGATGCACAGGATATTTCTACACATCCTTTTGAAACCAGTATATGAAAGCTGGTGAAATCAAAGTTTGTGCATTAATTAACACTTAAGACTGCTTTTTTTTTTTTTTTTTTAAAAAGGTCTCCCCTCAGCCAATGAATAAACCACAGCAAATAATTTTTTTTTTTTGTTCTCAAAAATGTGGAATGTTAAAGTCCAAATAAAAGTGATTTTGAAATGACTTGTCCATTTTCCTTTTTTGTCTCTGTCTAAAATAAGAGTTAAATTGCATCTACAGGCTACATGTGTAGAAATGGACACAGGTTTCTTCAGTAAAGTGGATTTTAGTGGAAGTATTTTGGCGCTGCGTTTGATCCATATACCTTAAATATTTAATAAAATGTTGATCACAAAATACTACATCCAGAAATATAAGCCCTCATCGAAACACCTAATTTCATGTAATAACTCGGTAGTTCAACCTGAGGTTCAAACGGGGCTGCAGCTCGTTATTTCTACCAGTAGGTGGCGACAAGTCTTAGTTTTACAGCTGCTGATGTCCCAGCTTGACAGACAATCCGTAAACTTTAGTGGTAATTTTCTTTTAGTTGTATGTTTATGTCTGTGCAGCAGTCACAGCTGATGAACAAGGAGGGGGAAGAAAGGAGAACTGAATGTTGCTCTGCTTTGGTTTAGTTTTGGAGACACCTGTGGGAAACCAGCGAGGTAGTTGCTCGTAGCCGCTGAGGAGGAACTATAGACGCTTTGTGAAAACCAGGAAAGAGTGGTGCGTAAAAGAGAAAGAGCTTTAATGTGACACAAGTGCGTGTTTATGGACTGTGTTACAAGCCGAGGAGGGGCGGGGTCAGGGTCGTCGGAGCGGCGGCGGGGGCGGGCGGTGCCTACAGTCGCCCATGCCCCCTTTTGCCCTCCGCTCGCTGCGGGGGAAGAAGCGTGAACTTGAACGCCGCCTTCAGTGATCAGTGCGAGTCCGGGCAGAGAGAGAAAGAGGCCAGCCACTCTTATCAGTCTGTCTGTCCCCCGTCGCTCGGCTTTCGGTCAACTTATCGGAGAAGGAGCAGCTGGAGGGATTTTTTTTTTTTTTTTTTTTGCTTGGTTTGGGAGGGTTTGCTGTTTGGGACCCAGAAAGGTGCCAAACGCGGAACGCTCGACGCGATGTCCAGACGCAAACTTGGAAGCAGACCGCAGCACCTGAGTGCAATTCAAGGTAAGCAGGAGGGGAGAGCAACGATGTGTGGACATGTTGAAACTGTTGAAGATGTTTCTGAAGATCAACCAAAAGAAATTCAGGTCACAGTTTTGGCTTTATTGTCAGTTGCGCGCATGGTTTTGGATGCGCGTTGGCACCGCGTTACACAGATTAATGGCCAGATGATGAACGAATGTTTAATTTATTCCAGGTATTGAAAAACCGCCTTTTCAAGAGGATTTAAAGTATCTCCACGATGTTTGCATTGACCTTAATCAAGCCAATACGGTTGTGTTTTTAATTTCTTATGTGGACTTCATGCGCAAATATTTAAATAAGGGGCTCGTATTTTCTATCGTCGTGTTTGTCCTGCTGTGCATTGTTGCTGCAGTTGTTTTCATAGAGGAAGGACCGGTTTATTGGCACGCTGTTCTCAGAGGCTACAGGTCCGAACACGATGATTAATATTTCCAGGTTAGACGATGATCAAGTTTCTTCACAGTCGGTTTCTGTCTTGACTGGGACACTTTCTCCCCCTCCCCTTCTTCGCTTTTTGGGAAACAGCACCTGTTAAAAGCGAAGAAACTGGATCCAGCCTGCGTCATATACATCATGATTGAGTTTTTAATTACTGGCCAATTAAATGACACTCTCAATAGATTATATGTCAGTTTGCTTTGATCTCATTCAGATTGTTCAAACATAAAAGTCAACGATGCAAAGAAAAACACACGTTATGTTTTGAAGGAAATAAGACAGAAACTTGAACTCCATTTGTTTTTTACAGTTCTCTACTGGAGACCAGTGGTGCGTGTCTGGTGTGACCACAGGCCCTGACTCAACCGTGTGTGTGTATGTGTGTGTGTGTGTGTGAGAGAGAGAGAGAGAGAGAGAGAGAGAGAGAGAGAGACCGCGCCTTGCAAGTCTGCACAAACAGCGCAGCCCTGAAACAGGAAAGGTGACATTTTTGAGTAACAACTGGCGAGATCCAACTTCAGACTGTACTGTCTGTACCTGTCCTGTATCCTGTAGCCGGCCTAGCCCGGGCAGGTGGATCCAGTCCAGGCATCAAGGTGTGCCCATGACCGCGTTGAGCAATAGTCTACTGACCCCTCCTCCTCCTCCTCCTTCTCAAGAGCCCTACCTGCCTGAGCTGAGATGATAAGAAATACCCAAAGTTTACTCAGACTCTAAAGAGGTTTGCTTTAAGCTGGAGGCAGCTTTGTGTTGCACACTGGTCCTCCTCTGCTGCATGCATTTCAAAGTGCTGGCTGCAAACCACATGAGATTCGTCAGGTTTGTTAACGCTGAATCAGATGAGTTGTCCTGTAAACGGTTGTGCACACACAAAAAAACCCAGGGGCTCTTATCACAAACACCTTCAGTCATTTTTTTTTCTTTTATTGCAATCCACTTCCTGTTGAGAAACTCCCGCTGCTTGTGGCTGGCAGGGCAAGTTGTAATTGTGAGTGAAAGGTGGAAACCTCGGTCACAAGGTTGCATGTTTTTAAATCAATCATTTCAACTGTCAGCACGTAGTAGCTGTCACACTAGTTGGAGGTTGAGGTTACAGATGAGATGGACAGTTGGGCTCCTCTCTGCAGCTTCAGTCAGAACGAGCAACATCTGTTTTGGGTTGGTTCAAGGAAGTGGTCAGCATTGACTGAGCAGATTGGTCTCATTGGTTTAGAGCTTACAACTGAAACCAGCACTGTCAATCACCACGCCTGTTTGTCGTTCTACTGAGGTCTAACAGCACTTGTGCCACTTTTATGCAGACCTTTTTGGCTGTTAATTTGTATGAGCGCAGTCAAAAACTGCCTAAGCAGTAATCCACATTTACTGGGGCCCAGTAAATGTGGATTAGCGCTGGCAGATCATGCCCACATATTTTGGTATTGTCCATATATGCAGCCTTTTTGGGACAAACTGGGATGTTTAATGTCAAGAATACTCCAGCATTGCTGTTTATTTCTCTCTCTGTTTTCTGTATTTTGGAGAAATGCCTGAAGGGGGTTGTTTAAAAGTGATATTTAGCTCCTGAAGATCTTTATGGCCTCAAAAAAACTCAACTTATTATTGACCTTTTTATAGAAACTGTGAACTTTCTACACTCCATGGAAAGATGATTTACAGCCTTTGACTACAGAAAGACAAGGGTGAAAAATATTGAATGAAATGGGATAAATTCTTCTTTATTTCCCCTTTTTGTTTTCAGTACTAAGCTGCAATGGTGCTTAAATCCCATTTTGTTTTTGTTTTGCATATCACTTTCACATTTAAATGTTAAAAAATAATCTCTGTATTTTTATTTTTCCCATCCACTCTCTCTCATCTCCTGCCTGTCCTGTTTCTCAGATGCCACCGATACAGCGGATGGCACCGGTACACCAGAGGACCATCCTCCCGCTCCACAGGTCCAAGCTGCTGACGAGGGCCGTGACCTTCTGACCTGTGGCCAGTGCAGCCGGGCCTTCCCACTCGCCCACATCCTGGCGTTCATCCAGCACAAACAGGGCGGCTGCCGGTCCCAACACCAAGCCCCTAACGCCAGCACCACGCCCCCCTCACCTGCCAACCGAGCACAGCAGCATGTCACCTGCTCTGAGCTGGGGCCGGGGTTCATCGAGCTGAGGAGAGGGGCTGTCAGGGACAGCGTCTGGGGGGCGGAGCCCGGCATGAAGGTGAAGGCGGAGCTCTGCAAAGCAGGTGAGTGCTTGAGGAAGCAGAAGAAGGCAGGTTGTTAATTAGTGACTCTGTTTTTTGTTTTGTTTTATGTATTTTTTTTCAACCGCCCTCTTCTTTTAACAACGGCCCCCCCCTTTCCCAAGTCCAGCTCATTAGCTAGCCGTTGCCATTAGCAGACCTGCGTGAGTTAGTGACGCACAGGCTAATTGTGTGGAAAGGATAGGCGTCAGGAGCGTTCGGAGGGCACCAAAGGTCCCCAAGGGCTCTGCACTGAGCACCTGAGCTCCTTCCCATCTCCCTGACTGTCAGTCTCTGAGGTAGAGTGGCCAGGTAAACATGTTTCTACTTCTGTCATCCACTGTGCCCTGGACAACAGAGACTGATGCCACATCCTGTAAAAACCAAAAGTGTGAAGTGTGTTTCGGTGTTGTTTTTTTTTTTTTTTTTTTTTTTTTTTTTAAGGCCTTCAGTTTCTTTTAGTAAACGGTTTGATGGTTGTAGCCGTGCACTGCAGTGTGAAACGGTCAGAGGGGTGGATGTAAGGCTGTTCGTGCAGCACTCCTCGCTGTCATGACACTGTAATGGAGGACGTTGCATCATGTGCAGCTCCTCTGCCATCTCCCACTGTTCTGCCCCGGGCCGAGCCACCTGAGCTCCTGGGACTCTCCTCCTTTTTCTTCATCTTATGCTTCTCCTTCTCACTTTTCTCCCTCTTCTTCTTCTCGTTTTTTATATTTTCTGTGTCTTGAGTCATCTCTCTTTTCTCATTCTGCCCAAATTTCATACATTAGCGCTGATTTTCCGAAAGGTCTTTTTCTTCACGCCTCTTCCACAGCTGTTTTTGTGTGGCTGCGGACACTGTGATGGTTGTGCCAAATATAATATGTCACGGTGGGGGTCAGACCCATCAAAACTCAATCAGCAATTCATGAATTCTCATTAAAATCATTTTTGAGAAATTTCATGTCCAGTGGCTAACAATGTGTTTTGAGACAGAGAGGAGTTATTATGTTTTCCCCTGCAAAGGTCAAATGTATTTGAAGGTCATGCTGTAAGTGAAAAAGGAGCATGTAGGATGTTGCAAATGACTGCAAATGGACATGGCATCTTGCTACACACTGGCAGTAGGTATGAGTGCCCTTTGCACATTTTGAAACCCTCTCTGTCATTTACACACACGTTAGCAGTTCCTTCCTTTGTGTAACGCTCAGGGGACTGGTGCACGCATCGTTTCCGTTTGTCCACAACCTCTCTTGTTTTTCTATTTCAGTCTGTTTTTCATCTCTGTCTCTCACTTACAGTCAGAACCAATGAGTTTGGTAATTTGGTGCCTGCAGGATTATACAACAAACCTAACACGTGTACGGCGCGAGAGGGAAAGAGCATGACAGCCTGTAAATAATGCAAAAGTGGATAAGTTTGGATTAAAGTTTTATTAGCGAATGTAGGTTGCATTTGTTGTGGAGTTCATAATTGTAATTTTACCCAGCTTTTAGTGTTTTTACCTCCTCAGATTATTACGGTTGAATTATGAGTTGTGACATAAAGTTTGAGTTCTTGCATGTTTAAGTAGCAAAAGGACAGTTATTGGCCTTTAAGTAATAGGAAGTCTTGTTTCACTTGAGTAGCAAGCTCTTTTGTGGGAGGGAAACTGAACATCTGAAGCTGCATGAGATGACTGAAAGTGAAAGAGCAGTTATCCCACAACAGACAGGTCCTCCGTCTATTTCTCTGTATTCATGAGAGAAACGGCAAGGACTGAGGAGAAAGGGGGTAGAGTGGGATGGATTACTGAAGAGCCGCGTGCATCTGTCTCATTCCTTTTTATTTATTCTCCTTGTTTGTTTTTTTTTTTCCTCATCTCCAAACCCCCCCCTCTCCTCCTTATTTCTTCCCCCCATCTTCAACACACTTTCGTTTGCCCTCATTCAATTTCTAGCCCCCCCTCCTTCCCTCCCTCCCCTCTCTTTTCTCCTCCCTCTGCCTCCCAAGGGAAAAGAGATTCTGCCTGCTGCTCGTTAGTGCTCCCAGCCAATCTGCATTTTTAATTAGTAGTTATTGCTTCTGCTTAATATTCAAGTGCTACCCCGGGCCAAATGGGAATCCTTACAAAAAAAAAAAAAGCAAGTGAGAGGGGAGAGAGCGAAGGAAAGAGAAACCGGCTGGGTATTGTGTTTCACTCCAGGACCACGAGACAAAAGCCCCCCCCTCAGGGAAAGATTTGGAGGGGTTTGGGGGCGGAGGGGTGAGGAGAGCCGGGTGTTGGAGGATGGGTCTCAAGTACAATCCAAAGGGGTGACATATTTTCGTGGTGTCTCTTGGCCCCCCGTACTACATTATAATCTTTTTATCTCATTTTCTTTTTATCTCCTGAGCCCTGACCTACCTATCTCTCTCTCTTTTTTTTTTCTTGCTCTCACTCTTCACCCTATTTTTAAAAGAAGTATCTCAACTTCTCCTGGGTTTCTCCTCAGGCTAGGTTAAAGGACATGAACACCACAGCTCCTCTCGTCTCCAGACAGAGAGAGGGCGGGAGAGGAGGAAAAAGAGAAAGAAACAGTTGCTCTCTTTTTCATCTTTACTCTCCTCCCCCCTCCAGTAAAATACAGAAGGATTTGACTTGAGGAAACATGAAAGAGGCTTATACCAGAGTCGGCTTTGAACCTCTCCAAAAAAGAGGAAAAAAAGAACTGTTTTTCCCCTCAATTTGGGGATCTTCTCTCCAATTTTGATTTATGCAGAAAGGCCTCATTTGTCAAGCAGGCTGAGTCAGTGCCTGATTTGCATAAAGCGTTCGTTTTCTACGTTCTGCTAATTAGCAATTTGCAGCTTAATTGGAGAGTGACTCTCGGTTAGGAGACAAAGCTATCCACATATAAAAATATCTCCAGATGTAACACTGTTCTCCTCTCTGTTGGCCTTTCAGCTTCTGGAGCTCCATCACTCTCTTCTTCTTTGAGTCCGACTATCATTACTCTCTTTTTGAGCCCCTTGCACTCACTTTTTAATCATTCTGTTCTTCCTATTCTTATCTAGGTCTTATTTTTGCATCATTTGGCCTTTTCTTCACCGTACAATCATTTGATTGAATGTCAATCTACCTGAACTATTCTCCTGTTAGATTTGACCTTTATCGTGCCGATAGTCATGTGCTTGTATGTGAGAGGGGTCATTCACAGTGAAAACCCACGGAGTGAATCACCTGACTCTGCAGTCTGGAGCTTTGTAGTGTCCTTTAACTCATTGTCTTTAAAAGTTCATCCCACAACTTTCATTTTGGTTCTCATTGTTCTAATTTTGTGAGTTGTCTGCAGCAATACATCCAGTCATACACCCACTGTATAGACACATTTGGCGACTAGCTAGTGAACATAGTGGAGCATTTAGCAGCTAAAGAGTCAGATATTTACCTCAGGAGCTGGTGGCAACCAAATAGATATAAAAGGAGAGTGAATATTGGACTTGCATTCATCAGGTGACCAGAAACACAACTCCAAATGAATCCTGATGTGTCTCCATATCTGCTATACATGTAAAAAGGAAAATGTTTCCTAGTAAGTCAACTTCTTATGGTGACAATACGTCAGTTTTGTGTTTACAGATTGTGAAGTTGTCAAAAAAAAAAAAATCAGTTATTGCAGGTTTAAGTTACCTAAATTTGTCTCAAGTGAAGTCATTTCAAAAGACCAACGTAATATTTTACACAATTTATTTATTTTGTCCATCTTTGTCTTCCAGTGCCTGGTGAGCCCTCCTATTTTACCTGCCAGCAGTGTGAAGGCGTGTTTCCATCTGCATGGGTGCTCTTACAGCACGCTCAGCACATACACTCCTTCAGCATCTACCAAGAGGACGAGGAGGATGACATAGACATGAGAGGAGGAGAAAGAGGAGGTCTTAAAGAGCACAAACCTGCTGCAGCCACTCTGGACCCGCGTCACCTTGGCCAAGCGCTTGCCTCTGCCTTCCAGCCCTCGGCCCTGCGCCTCGGTCGCTCCCGTCAGACACACACCACCTCCTCCTCCAGTAACCTGCAGGCTCTGAACTTCTCAGTGCGGCTCAGGGAGCTTGCCGAGGGGAATAATAACACCAGCAGCGGCTTTCCTGGAGGCCTGGTGCTGTCTCCATCCTCTTCTCCACCAGCCGCTTCTCCCTTTCCTCAAACTGGTGGCCTCCAGGCTGACTTCCACTGTGAGCTGTGTGACATGAACTTCCAATCTCTGCGCGCTCTGTCCGCCCACCGCCGGACTCACGCCTGTGAGAGCCCCTATCACTGTGGAGTGTGCGGGCAAGCCTTCACCCAGAGCGGCCAGCTGGCCCGTCACATAAGGAGTCATCACAGGGAGGCTGGAGGTGGAGGGAGTGGATACGAGTCATTGGAGATGGTCGTCATGGAGGAGGATGTAGGGAGGCAGGGGATGAGAGGGAGGTTTCAAATGCAGCCAGCTGCAATCATGGGAAAGGGGATGGTTAGTGCAGACGTGAGAGCCCAGGCCCCCTCCGAGCTGGACCTGACCCTGCCCAAACACCCCTCCTTAGCTTCAGGCCTGATGCTGCTGACCTCACAGGTTAGACCGGCAGACAGGGAGCTGCTAAGGCTGTACCAGCGCCAGAGAGAGGGAGGGGAGGAGGAAGCAGAGGGGCAGGGGGAGCCCCAGCACACCTCACCTTGTGCCAGCCCCTCTGAAGGCTCACTCGAGAGCGGAGAGACAGGGGGAAGTGGTGAGAGCGGTATTGCTAGTGGGAACTGTACACCGAAACGGCCTGAGATGGGCGACAGGGTGCGAGGAGTGGGAGAGTGGGAGAACGAAAGAGGAGAGATCATGGAGAGGGAGAAGGAGTGGAGCTCAGTTAAGGTCAGCGAGGCTTTGCAGGAGTGGCAGAGAGAGACTGAGCGGAGGAGTGTAGGAGGAGGCGTCAGCAGTGGAGGAAACAATAATAACACCACTACTAATTCAGCGGGTAGGAAGAAGAAAGACGAAGCCTGTGAGTTCTGTGGTAAACAGTTCCGCAACAGCAGCAACCTGACTGTGCACCGCCGCAGCCACACAGGTGAACGACCTTACCGTTGCGGCCTCTGCAACTACGCCTGCGCTCAGAGTTCAAAATTAACGCGCCACATGAAGACCCACGGTGCCCAAGGAGCCAAAGCTCCCTTTTTGTGCCAGCTGTGTGCGGTACCCTTTACTGTATATGCCACCCTGGAGAAGCACCTGAAGAAAGTTCACGGCTTGAGCCACGCCAGCGTAGGAGCGTACGCGCAGACGAGCGCCGCCGACAATCAGGTTGCAATAAAGGCTGAAGAAGAAGCAGTAGTGGTGAAAATGGAGGAGGATGAAGCCAGTTTGGATCAGATGGAAACGGGGAGCAAAATGCAGAGTGATGAGGTGAAAATTATGGAGGTGAAGGAAGGGCAGAGCCAAGATGAGTATGTGGAGAACAGAGGGAGTCCAGCCATCGAGGGCGACCTCCCACCTGAGGGCAGCGCAGAAGTGGGCATAGCTTTGACTTCTGCACCGTGAGAGCGGTTGTCATTCACTGTTGTTGACATTTAAAATAGCACTGTATAGGATTTAATCACCCTTCAAATTAACAAAAAAAAACTTGTCCCACTATTGAACTGACAGTCAAGTTAAACTGGAATTTAAAGAAGAAGCTGCAGCAGCACTGTAGAAAGCAGCAGGCAGTCCCGTCCTCTGCCAGCACTGAGGCACCCAGCAGCCAGCCACATTGTTCACGATTGTATGCAAAGCTGCCGGTTAAAACTAAGTGCCTGCAGTAGTTTAAACCACAGAGCAAAACAAGGCCATGACATTCAACAGGGAGATTACCAGAGCTCTTGAACAGGAAGTGAACCGCCACAGTCCACACCGACACAGGAAACTGATCACCATGTTGCACTGCAGGATGCAAAAGACGAGTGATTTATCTCTCTGGTGACCCACTGGACAGGTGAAGACCGATATTAACTGTCAGATAACAAAGAGAAGCGATTATGTTAAATAATAATAAAAAAAAAAATCTTAGCAATAGAATGATGTTAATATATTTTCAGCATCAGCACTGGCAGATGGAAAGAGGTCATATTGTGCTACCTAGCTGTTGCTGGTTTTCTTTTGAGAAGACCTTTTAAAGACTAAAGATGTTTGGACAGACACAAGGGGGGGAAATGAATCCAAACACTGTCTGCCTGGAGTTTCTCAAACTCCTCTTTTTAAAGGCGCTTGGTTGTCACAACACTTGTCACTTAACATAATGTTTACAGGGCTCATGGGGCCTCACAAGGTTGTGCTCCTGACTTTGTGACAGTATGTACGGATGATTTTCTTTGTTTTGTTTTTTTTCTAATTTTATAAATGTGAATAATGAGACTTTAAAGTCTCATCTACTGATGTTTTCCATTATTAGTTTCTATGCATAAAAAACAATTTTACCTACATGTGAAACGGGTGTGTATTATTTTTCTCTATTTGTACTTATTGTGATGGTAACTTCCCTTTTCCATTGTTTACATTTGTAAAGTGCCGGACTGCTTGAAGCTCATGCATGTTTTGCAGCCATTTAAAACTGTTCTGTTTTTTTTTTTGTTTGTTTTTGTTTTTTGTCACCTGTGTTTTGAATTATTCCTTATTTATGAATGCTGCATGTTGGTGATTGTGTAACTGAAAAAAGTCTGTTGAACGACAGGGTTGCGAGGTGTAGTAGTAGTTGTGGATTGGTGGAGTTGCCAAACGAGCACTTGGGTGAGCAAGTTTGTGTGTGTGTGTGTGTGTGTGTGTGTGTGTGTGTGTGCGTGCGTGTGTGTGTAGGGAAAAAAAATCCACTGGTGACACTTCTACTTGAACCCTTTGTCCTGTGATCTTGTGTCCAAAGCATGACTTCGCTGGTCATAATTGGCGTGTCTGTGCTTCTGACGGGTGTCATCATGTGTCAACGATGAGGATTTAAGTTCAGACACTCGAGATGAACATGAGGAAATCTGTTCGTTTAACATATATAAACGGGGCAGAGACGTCAAGTAGAGCGCTGCTGACTCTTTTGTGACTACTGTGATGACTGTGTTACATATTGGATTTCTGCTTCATGTCAGGGACACTTTTTGAGGAAAAAACAAATTCTTCTGTGTTGTATGGATGAGTGCAGTGTAACTGTTCAGGGATAATATTTTGTACATATATTCTTGCTGTTGCCGTCACTATTGTTATATTATTATTATTATTATTATTATTATTATTATTATTAACTGCCTGTCACTGTTACATGCCCTCCACTTTGCTGATCGTCTCCTTTGCTTAACACTGGCTATTGTGAAGCTATATCGCTCTGCTGTCTTTGTAAACTTGACACCATTTTGTAATTGATCTTGTCATGAGGAGCCTCAATAAAGAATTGAGGTGAAATATTTTGCATTGTGGAGTTTTTTTTTCCCCTCCTGCTTGTGTCTGTTTCTGCTTGTGGTTGCTTTTTCATGCATTTTTATACTTTTTTTCTTTTTTTTTTTTTTCTTATTCTGGCCTGCAGATTGGGACCCACAACAAAGCTTTTGAAACTATTTTTAAGTGTCTTTTCTCACCAGGATGTTGTCTTAGTCAGTGTGGGTCGTTTCTCTGAGGACCACAGTCAGCGCTGAGTTATTAATTTTTAATGTGAGTGTTTGGATTAGGGACCCTCACTCCTTGTTTACATCCTTGTGATGTTACTGGCTTTGTCTTGAAACACTGTAATGTAATTCCAGTGGGGTGTGTGTGTATATATGTGTGTGTGTTGTTATATTTGAGTCGGTGTCAATCATCTTGCAGGTTGTGAAATGGGTGCAGAGAGCTGTGACGATGGGACACGGGGCGACAAAGATTTCTCAGGATACTAAATTGAGGGAGGGAAGGCAGTTTGGTTATTGTTTGTGGGCATGTTAGAAGGCAGAGCAGGGTGGGTGGGGAGTGTCAAGGGGTTGGGATAATTGCTGACTCCATTTTTAAGGGCATAAAAACCTCTGCACCAGCATCTCTAGCCTTAACCCCACCCCCCCCCCCTAATGAAAATGAAGTTCTATGATCCCTCTAGCTCATTAACAGCAGGTCTTTTAATGAGCTTTCAACAAGGTGGGGGCTGGGTAGATGAAGAGGAGGAGTGGGGTTGGATGGTGGATGGTGAAGTAGGGGGGTGGCGGGGTGGGTTATTGCACCAGATGCACACACGCCCACTCCTACCAATTACCATTGTGTTATAGAGAATAAGGAGGAAGTGAAGACAGAAGCCACTCGGACCCAGATAAGACAGTTTGTCCATTTCTCTCCACAGAGACAGGAAAAGAAGGAGGGAGAGAGAACAGCACAGGTGACAGGTAACATCCTCCATCTCTCCCTCTGGTAAACTCTGCCCTCCCTGTCTGTTGGGCGCCACGACGAGCGCCATTTGGTGCTCGTATGGACCCAATTATGTAAGGTAAGGTGATACACAGCAGAACACAGCACAGTAGCCCCTACAGCAAGTGGATATCTTTTCCCCCGTCCCAGAGTGCCCTTTGTCTTCCTGCCGTCCACACCTCTCAGTGTCAGCAACCAAACCAGCCAATCACAACATGGAGAGTTCACTGTGTTGTCTGCCAATAGTAGACTAAAGCTGACACCGTGTGTGAGTTTGAGTGCGTGTCCTCTGACCAGTGAGTGCCCCTCGGCGGCAGTAATGTGGACTTTGAGATCTAATAGTTGTGTCTCAGCTCCACAGAGAAAGCTTTTGTTGGCCTGGGAGTTGGGAGAGGCCGTTGCAGGACAGACGCACACAACAAACCCTGTCACAGGGGATTTTAATATGCCACACACACTTCAACAACTTCTGCTAAACACTCTTCTCTCTTTAGAGCTGTAAGTTATATTGAGGTCAGTTAGTTTATGTGTCATGCACATAAATATATCCAGCCCATATAGTCTTATAAGATACCAAAATATTATTGTAGTGGTGAAATATTTGTCAGTGAAGAAGGGAACATCTTACATTTTATATCTTACATATAACATTACGTTTGCAAATGAGAACTTTAGATGTCTGCAAAAAAAATCTGCCACAAAAAGGTTTAGTAGATCTCTAATTTAGGCAGGTGTCTGACTATGCAGAGTTCTTAAAGTGATCACAACAATGGGGAAGAATTGGATTCTGAATTTAATAGGGAGTCAGTGTGAAGACATCAAGGTCAGTGTCATATGAGACCTTTTAGAGGACCTGGTCAACAATAGCAGCAGCATTTTGGACCACAGGGATGTTTTGCTAAGACAGGTTGAAAAGTGAGTTACAATAATTGAGGTGTGATGAAATGAAAGTATGAATAATCATCTCATGTTGAGACACAAATGGGCCTGAGTTTCATGAAGTTTCTTGGCTGAAAAAAAAACAGAAATGAATCAAAGACTTGTTCATGTTGGTCAAGAGTCAGTGCCTGGTACATAGTGATACCTAGGTTTTAGGGGTGTGATTTAACAGAATAGGAAAGAGAACAGAGACCTTTCATTACTTCAGGGACAATACCTGCTGGGCAGAAATAAAAACTTATTTTTTTGTCAGTGTTGAGCTGTAAAAAAATATCTACCATCAATGTTTTATAGAGTTTAGGCAGTTGTGTAAAATGGACAATTTTAAAGTTTAAACAAAATGTTAAGTCGAATATCGTTAACATAGCAGTGATAGAAAACTTCAAAATCACTAATTATATGTCCAAGGGGAAGCAGATATTAACATGGAATAAACAAATCATCAAATCTAAGTCAAGAGATTGTTCTACAACAATGTCTAATATGAAAATATCAACATCTATCTCTTAAGAGAATCTGTGGTATCTGAGTGTAAAGATCAGTGGGTTAATGATATATGGACTACATCAAACCTGTGTAGATTTAGGATGTTAAAATATGAATGTAGCACTGAGAATTTTGTTATGTATAATTCATCTAAAAATGTGCACGGCTGAGATCTGGTATCTTACCACTTAATGTTGAAACAGCACCTTGTTACCTTGTTCAGCAAGATAAAAACAGAAATTGATTTTGTCTGAGTTGGTTGTTTAAATACAAAACAATTAAATCAGTCTGTTACTTGGAGAAAGCCTGCAGGATGAAAAAAAGCCTTTTATCAAGATAAACTGTGGATTTGTAGCATTTATTTTCTTTCTTCTGCTATTTGGTGTACAATTTATATGAAGATTTTCATATAAATATGTTTTCAGAAAGAATATAGAAATGCATGTAATGTTATAACTTATGTTTTGGGGGTTTGGGTTTTTTTTTTTTGTTTGTTTATCTGTTACAGGAAGATGCATGTTGGTTTTTTTATGATTGAGAAATTGTGGTGTTTTGTAATCACCATGTGGGGTGGCATGAAATAAAAACAAACTAGAAGACAAACAGAATGGGTCCCAGGGTCGAACCTTGAGGAACACCAAAATTCAGAGTTTCAGATGAGGATACACAGTTATCAACAACAGCTGAGAAACTCCCATTAGAGAGTTAGGAATAGAACTACTCCAGGGTTAACCAGAAATGCTTAACCACAGCAACTCAGTCAAAATACCATGTTAAAAGCTGCACTGAAGCAATACCAAAACCTGCATCTGTTTTAAACCTAAAAGTGAATCGTGACTGAGCCCTCTGACAGTCGGCCCCATGGGTAGTCATGTTTTTTTATAGACATGATCACAGTGTTCTGGCAACAGTGGCATACTCACTGATTCAGACTAAATTTAAGATGATTAGCTCTGAAAAATGCGCACAACAAAGGGAATGTATGAGCTGTATGTTTGCTTTCCTATAGGGCAGGCCTGTGGCCATAAGAAGCCCTCACTTATGTATGAGAAGATTGTGCTTTATCATGTAAAAAGCCAATTAACTGGGAGTTTTTAATTACATTTCTCATACTGTGCGAAGCCTCCAATCATCTCTGCAGTCCCTGTCCTGTTGTCCCCTTCCTGACATAGCAGACAGGCTGGAAGAATAGTTGAAGAGGAGGCAGGATTGAATCATCGGGGATAACAAGAAAGAAAAAGATGCATTCGGGAGTGATCAGCCAAACCACAGGACTCCCTCTCTGCTCTTTACCCTTGCACAGTTCCCACAATCCCCACCTTCTCTCGCCCGTCCCTCCTCCCGCAACGACCGCAGTGTGAAACCTGAACCCTGGAATTACACCCGCTTCACCTCTCCTCCCTCCTCCTCCTCCTTCTCCTCACCCCCCTCACCCTCCCACCCTCCTAACCTCTAACAGTGAGAGTGTGGGAGGACGGGATGAGAGGCGACACGATCTCAGGCAGCCATCCGTCAATTCAGTGTCTCTCTTTTTGCCATTCAACACCTTCAGATAATGAGAGGGGGGAAAGAAAAGGAGGGTTCATTCTTATAGGGGGTTATCGGCTATAATGTCACTGATCACTGAGGACGAGCTCAGAGGGAGGAGTGTCAGCTCAGATGTAGCGCTGGTGAGAGTAGATGTGATTAAAACCAAAAGGGAGGAAGTTCATTGATTTCTCTTTTTTTTTCTCAGCATGAGGGAGAGTATCACCTACATACACCAACAGGCAGAAATTGTTGCCAGATATTGATGGTGAAAATAAATTTCAAACCAGGCCTAAATAGGGCTCTTCTCTGAGTGAAGGTTATGAGCTCATGTTAAGCCCAGTGATCACCTAAGGTTTTCTTGTGGAAAAGATTGCACAGACAGGGTGTGGTAGACAGTTACACAGACAAACATGCACACACAGTTAGTCAATGCAAAATTTCTACACATACAACAGATGTAACTGCCAATCTGAAAGCGATTAAGACGACTAAGATCACTATTATAGTTGAAAAGAAAGGATACAGAAATGTTGAAAACATATGTCTAAAGAAAACAATTGTCTTGTTAAAATGGTTGGAAATGTTAAGTAGATATGGCTGTTGTTTCTTCCTGGTCTGAAAGGCTGACAGTTGATTTAATCTACCCACTTATAAACCAATGCTTCTACCTACTTAGCTACAATATTCACAAAACTCAAAAAAATATTTTTTCCATATCAAAGAGTCAATCTCTTACTCTTCACTGTGTATTGCACTCTAAAGTGAATAGGCCTGCTTTATGTGCCTCTGCCTCGGTCACTGGTGTGTTTTTATTTACAAAGCCATTCTTGGCAAGATTCCTACTTAGTTATCTTCTCTTTTAAACTTGAAATATGGAAATTACAATCTCCGTTCTCAGGACATTTTGCAATTTGTTGTTCCCAAAGTCTTAGGAAAGAAAGCTTTTAGGTTTTCTGCACGTGCTGCTCAGAACAATCTACAAACCGATCTTAACCTTCAAAACATAATAACCCTGAGCGATTTTAAAACTATGGTGAAATCTATTTGAGTGCAGGTTGTCTGTGCGCAAATGTTTTATCTGATCATTTTAATGTTGCTCAAATCTATGTGTTTTTATGTTTATTTACTGTTGAAACTCTGTGTTGCTGCTATTCTTGGCCAGGTCTCCCTTGTAAAAGAGATCTTTGATCTCAATAGGACAAACATGGTTAAATAAAGGCTAAATAAAAAAATAATAAAAAATTAAAAATTTCAAATCACTTTAGCTTAAATAGTATATACAAGCACAAGATTACATACAGATTATTAATATTCAGGTTGGTCAAATTATGATATGATATGATACGAGGATATGTAGGATATGAGATGACATGATGATATAGTTTAAGCTTCTTATTCACAGTGAGTGTTTCTCATGACTAATCTTACACTGTTTGCTGTGAGATTTTGGCTAATGAAGCGATCCATCGGGGTGAACCATCGTGCCAACCAAGTGTTGTTTTTAACAGAAGTGATTTTAGAAGTGTTGTTTTGGGAAGCACGGGGACCGGCAGCAGTAGCGTCTGAAGAGTTGACAGGACATCAGAGCTTCCTGGCCTGCCACATGGAGCTGCTGTGGAATGTGAATATAATAAAACAATAAATGTGTCCACTTTATAAATTACATACCCACACCCTCACTGTAGCATTTACATTTGTTCAGTGAACAGTGCTGCTCATGCACTTACAGATTAATAAAGGTGTAAATGTCATGTCTTTTCATTTCTTTGATATCTGGGAACTAAAATGCAACTGAGAATAGAAGATATGAGATAATCAAACATCTGCCCACCTTCAAACATCTGTTACTCTCTTTGTCTTTCATAAACACACATACACACACATTATCCTGTTCAGACTGCACCTGGTGACCCTCCCTGTGAACCTGACACAAACACACATACAGTTGCTCAAGCAATCACAGGCACACACAAACACATATTCAGGTCAGTCAGTTTTTACTTTACCCAGCAACAAACAAAAATGCTAGAAAAACAGGATCTGACCACACACACCTTACTGGCCAACCCCTCCCTCCACACACACACACACACACACACACACACATACACACACAGGGGTCGGAGGTGCGGCCTGGATAGCATGCATAGTAAGGTTAGAAGGTGCTGGTTTGGTCCTGTGACAGGTGAAATCTTTCATGTGTTTGTTCCCCTGCAGGCCGGAGGGCAGGTGAACTGCAGCTCCTAACCGCCTCAACCAGAGTGTCCACATGCACCCCGGCTACATAACTCTTTATGTTTCACATACTGTTCAGTTTCCTTTTCTTTTCATTTCATTGCAAACTACATACTGCATCACTATTGAGTGATTATTCATTAGTTAGTTAGATGTAGGCATGCGGCATACATACATAAACAGCTGCATAAATTTGACTTGAGACATTAAGGCAGCTGAGAGCTTTGTCACTACGGTTGTTTTTCCCGTCTATAGAAACACAAACACAACATGTTTACGACAGCTGGGGTGGGTGTCACCCTCACAACAAAGAACTATTAGAATTACATGAGAAGTTTTACAAGAATAATTTACAAATGTCATCAAAACTATGACTGAATAACATGTTGAAACACGGGGCCGTTGGGAGCATTATGGTAATACAACACCAGAGGTGGAAGAAGTATTCAGATACTTAAATTACATAAAAGTAGCTGTAGAAATACTCTGTCACAAGTTAAAATCCTGCATTCCACTGAAACATTTATGGCAAAATTTACTTGAAGTATCAGAAGTAAAAGGACTCATTATGCAGAAGAATATCCTCTGCCAGAGTTAGACTATTATAAATTAGGCTACATTATTTAATTTATATTACTGATGCATTTACATGTAAGCAATATTTAATGCTGTAGCTGGCTGAGGAGTAGTTACTTTATGTACTGTTTAGTTATATCATGTTTTATAAAATTATCATGTTAAGGGTGACAAATCTTAATCTGCAAAGTAAGTGTAGCAGTCAAGGGGAAATTAGTGGATTAAAAAGTATAATAATAGGCCCTGAAATGTTGTGAGGGAGTATAAAGTGCCATAAAAATGGAAATACCTTGAGTACAAGTACCTTAAAATGCTAAGCATAATACTTGTAAATGTACTTAGTTACTTTCCACCACTGCACATATACATATATACATAATAACACAAGTTCAAGTCATAAAACTACTCTTTAAAATATCACCAGTATCAGTATATTCTGGTCATTTCTCCTCAGTGTTTACTGGGGCTAATTAAGTCTCCCCTCTCCATCTCCTGACCCGTTCAGTCTGGTGTGATCTGTGTGAGTGATGCAGCATAAAACGGGCCGGGACAAAGCCGGTTAACCAGCAGGGAGAGTGCGAGGGGCCCGGGGGCTCCTGGTGCCGGGGTCGTGGGATCAGTGCAGGTCACAGAGGTGTGGGAGTGTCTGCTCGGCCCTCTGACCTTTGTCACTGAGGCTTCCTATAATCCCATCCTCAAAGACCATACGGACATAATGGAGAGCCCATGAATGGAGTTAAATGGTGACCATTAGGTGGATCTGTGTCGCTATTCTTCTTGTTTGTTTAGTCCCGGTCAGTCTCACGTTTTTCAGTGTAATCAGGCGTGTGATGGAGGGATGGCTGGAGACGCCTGAAGAGGCCTGGAGAGGTCTGAAGAGAGCACCACAGGACAACAGTTTATTGGAGATGGATATCCACCTAAATTTAATGAATGACACGACACAAGAGGGCAGGGAGACAGAATGAGGGGGAGGATGGGGGACAGTAATTGGATGTCCACTTCAGATTGCGTGAGTTCACCAGTGGTCTACAAGAAGCCAAAGTCCCCCTTTAGACTGGACAATATAGAAATCACAGTAAAACAAGTCCTTATGAATATATATTATTCAACAAAAAACATCTGTATTACTTCATATAAGAAATCAGTCAGTTGGGGGAGATCAGCATTTAAGTGTCAGTATCTTAAAGTAAGATTAAAGAGCAAAAACTTCACAAAGATTTGTGTTGTAAATAATTAAAAAATAATTTAAAAATGACCTAATTGCCAGATACAAAAAGTATCACAGCAAACCTTCAAGTCCTTATGAGTATAGTCCATTAAACTGGGATTGTGCACAAAAAACATCCATATCAGGGTGTTTAGTCTTTGAGACTTGACTTACAATTTTCTGTAAACAAGGAAAAGGTCAGTTAGGGAGATCATTTAGTTTCAATCTTAAAATAAGACTTAAGACAGAAAACTGCACAAAGATTTGTGTTGTAAAAAGCCGATAAATCGATATTTTGGCTTGTCTAAAGAAGCGTCGAACTTCTTTCTTTCTTGTAATTATTTAACTGAAAGGGCAGCGACAAAATGAAAGAAAACTTCATATCTAAAGTAACTGACTCATCTTTTGAAACTGCTCAAATCAAAATCCCGTCAGTGCCAGTATCAGTATCATGTTTTTCTGTTGTGTACTTTCACCTCTGGACTACTGTTCCTCAATTTGTATGTGACTTACTGGCATGGATTTTGAGTCTGTTCCCCTTCACATAGTACAGAATTTATAATGACCATTTTTATAAGCACAAACAGACAATTTGAAGTTTGTAAGAGTTGCAGAAAACTCCTGTTAAAAGTACATGATTTCAACCCAACATGATCCAAATATATTATTTGTGATTGTTATTGAGATTTTAAATCACTTTTGATGACATACTGTTCTTTTTTCTGCTCATTGTAAGCAAGGAAATTTGAAAGTGATCTAGCTGAGCAGGTGGCTTTCTCCTCGTTGCCTTATTTATCATCATCGTCATCATCATCAGACTTCATACAAAAAAGGTGCTCTGTGGTTTATGTGGTCTTTGGGTGGAGTAGACTGCCACCTAGCGCCAGTTTGATGAAATTGACGCAGGTCTCCTCTAATGTATGTAAGCAGCCTCCTTTTTTAACAGGTTGATGTGTGAATATATCTGATAAATGGATATAAATACACTTACAGACAAATTAAATGTGCTATTTGTGATTTTATTGTTTTTGCCTCTTTTCTCAAATTAGATTTCACTTCCCCTTTTCTCTCACACAAATATTTTTCTGTGAATAAAATGGTAACAGCTTTTTAAAATAGGTCTGTAATTTCCTGACAGCCTCCCGGAAATAATCGAACAGCAAACGGGTTAAACGAATAAAGAAAAATCCAAATAATATAAACATTTTTGAGACTTCTTTGTACTTTTACTCATCATGCCCTCAGTTTTCTAAAATCCCGGATCATGACCTGCACATTAGCCCGAGTTGGAACCAGTGAGCCATTAGTACACTTCTTTGTGACCTTGTAGATGCTTGTTGTCTCTTTCTCCTGATAATAGTGATGATGGACGATAAATTAGGACGATCAAAGGGGCTGCTTGGCACCGTGTCATTACTCCGACTCCTGCTCTCCAGGGCCCCCGGCGCTCTGCATACCTCTCTGGGCATGGCCGGGGAGGCGCTCCGGTGGCCCTGACTGGATATGGTGGGTGTGCGCTTATACTGTAGGCTATTTAAGCAGCAGCTGCTCACACATTTTACACAGATGAAGATTTTTCTCTTTTTTTTACTGTTAATTCACTGACAGCATTGCAACAGGCATGGAGGCACCTCTGGGCTCCATCGAAAACCCGATCAAGTTTCAGAATCAGGACTTCAAGACTCTCCTGGAAGAGTGTCTGAAGTCCGGTAAGCTGTTTTTTGATCCGACCTTTCCAGCTGAGCAGAAGTCTATCGGTATGCCGGAGGATCCGGATCCCAAAAAGGCGATCAAGTGGCAGCGACCCAAGGTAGACCTGTATGTGTGCTGCTGTGCCAGCAGATATCCAGATGTTGCATGCTGTGTCTTGTTGTAAATGTCAAGGGTATTAGTCTCCATTAAAATCATTCACATGATAATTTAGTTATAAAATTAATCATCATATCAGGTTACAGCGTCTTCTGCAGCCCAAAACACCTACATGACAATATGCAGCCATAGTTTAAAACATACTTTATCTACAGGGATACCTACATTTTGACTCAAGCAGATTTGTTGGCCAGCAGTGGTGGAAAGTAACTCAGCACATTTACTTAAGTACTGTACTTAAGTACAATTTTGAAGTACTTGTACTTCCACTCCACTACATTTCAGAGGGTTTAGTTACTCTTCAGATGAAGATTTGACACAATGGATAATATGAGCTTTTAAAATACAACACACTGTTAAAGATGAAACCAATGGTTTCCAACCTTTTTGGCTTTTGATGTCTTACAAAAAGCAGTGTGTAGTCGGTGTCATATTTAAGATGTCTATGAGTTGTTAACAGCTCCACCAAATAGTGATTTTTCCCTCTAAACTTCTCACATTGTTTCATTTCAATAAATGTTCAAATGATCCAATATTTCACCAAAAATCAAAGATTACAGAAAAAGTCCAAAAACTGAAAACAGATTTGTGTATCAGAACTTTGTTTTTTCTTCTTTCCTCTCCCATTAATCATCTCACGACCCCTCAGATTTATCTGATGACCCTTTGGAGGGCCCAACCCCTAGGTTGGGAACCACTGGACTAAACTAACTGTATATAAAGTAGTTCAAACTAGCTCCACCTCCAGCAGCTAGAATCAGAAACAGGTTTATTGCCAAATAGGTTGACGCATACAAGGAATGTGCTTTGGTGTTGTGGTGCATAACAATCAAAGAAGAGAAAACACAAGTACCCACAAAGTCAGAGAAAAATACCACTAACACTAAGATAGGTGATATGACTATTACTATTACTATTACTAGTAATAATACTATTACTATTACTACTATCACTATCACTAATTTTACAATTCAAATCTGAAATAAAGTAAATATAGTGAAAATATATTACAAGTGAAAAGAGTTATACAATTGTACGAGATATTGACCAGGAATGTGTAAAAGTTAATAATATAAATCACTATAAGCAGTACATGTAATGTGCAAATGTAAAATTAAAATAATTGCGTTAATGTAACGCAACACTGTTCAATGTGACAACATTCAAATGCCATTTACATGTTGATGCTTCAGTATTAATAATCTAATGATGTCATATATAATCATATATCATCCAGAAAGATGAAACAAGTACTTTTACTCAAATACTTTAAGCACATTTTTCTGCTAATACTTATGTACTTTTACTTAAGTAGCTTTTTTTCATGCAGGACTTTTACTTGTAATGGGGTATTTTTACATTGCTGTATTGATACTTTTAATTAAGTAAAGGATCTGAGTACTTCTTCCACCTCTGTTGGCCAGTGAGGTCAATAAGTTACGTGAAATCTTTTTCCCTGCAGCCAGTGGCCTCTTCGAATTGCTTCCTCATAGAAACTGTCAACAGGGTCGCAGTGTTGAAGACAGATGTGTTGAAGACAGATGTTTTTACCTGATTCAGCCAGGTGTTGCTCAGGTCTTAGGGACTTCTTACCTGGAGCAGTTTCCTCAAAAGAAAAGAAGAAAGTAGCCAAAGAAATAACACAGCAAATAATATTTTAGCCAGAGGAGAGTGTAAGGACAAGGACAAATTGAATGTTCATATTATATATCATAATATATAATTTATTGTACATTATGTTCACATTTAGGATTATAAGATTATTAACAGAATGTGCTAATCTACATGAGGAAAACAGAGAAGTATTGGATATAAAAGGGGTTTTGACAATTTGTTATGATAATTATGGAACATGTATGCAGATTTATATCAAATTCCCTGATGAAAACAAGACTTTCTTAAGACATATACTCATGATATTGACACCATACGGCACCAGTTTATAATATGACGGCATCTTGTCCTCACACTGGCCTCCTCTCGCTCCATTTCTGTAGGAAATCAGTAAGAACGCTGTGTTTGTGGAGGACACGACAGGCACCACTGACATCTGCCAGGGCCAGCTGGGTGAGTTCGTCAGGAAAACATCAACTTGTGCCCCCATTAAAATCCTGATCGCTGCTCTCCCAAGGACTGAATGGTGAAACTGGAATATGTCATGCTGAAATTGTCTTAATGTGATTTTGTGCAACATCTACCTAACCAAAAAGCTGGAGCACCAGTCTGTCCTTATTGTTTGATTTTAGGTTTAGTCGCTCCAGAATGTGATGTGTGCACCACACAGCTCCAGGGACACAACTTCAAACGCACAGCGAAGGGGGGAAAGAGGGGTGATACTCTTTAGTTTCTAAACCTCAAAGCAAGGAGGATCTGCAAGGCATCCTTACCCCATCCAAACCCACAAAATGCAATTAAAAATTGTGTTGTTCTGTCTGTTTCCTATTTGTGGTGAACTGGATGATTCTGCTCTGCACAACAGAAAACTCCCCTTCCTCCTCTGGGATTTCTGGATTGATGGCACCAGTTGTGTGCATCTGTGTCAATGTTACAGATCAATACCCACCACCACCACCTCCTCCTCCTCCTCCTCCTCCTCCTCCTCCTCCTCCTACTCCTCCTCCTACTCCTTCTTCTTCTTCTTCTTCTTCTTCTTCCATGTCTGAGTTTTATTTTCTCTGGGATGTGTTTTCCATGATTTCCACAGATACCAACACACTGCAACATCTCCAGAGAAACAACATGAAACAGATGTTCGCTGTTGGAGAGGAATGTGGCTTATTATCTCTCTGTGTGTTTGCGTGTGTGTGCGTGTGTGTGTGTGCGAGCTTAAAATGCCTGCAAAGGATTGACGAAAACATGAATCACGCTTCACGGGAGACCAGTGCCTTCTGGCATCAGAAATAATTTGATAAATAAAACAAATCATAAATTACATGGCATCAAGAGGGTTCTATAATGAGAAGCTGCCGTTCTTCTGTCTCATGTCAGGTAACTGCTGGCTGCTGGCGGCCCTGTCCTGTCTGACCATGCATCCCAAACTCTTTGCCAAGGTGGTGCCGCCCAAACAAAGCCTGTCTGAGCCGTATGCAGGGATCTTCTATTTTAAGGTAAGTAGACAGATTTCACTCCAGTGCCTCTGACATCCTCTGCCTTTTTGCTAATGAGAGACAGAGTTTACCACTGACCAACGGAAAACGTGCAAACACAAGCAACAGTACTTTTCCTTTTGTGCTTCTGCTTGAGTGTCCCATACATGACGTAGCTCAGTCTCTGTCTGGACATGTTGGTTGATAATCTTTACCAAAGCAAATACTTATGATGAGCTGTACTTCAGTCAGGATGCTCATGCCGAGGTTTTAACCATTTATTAGTTTGTTAGTGGCTTTGCTCAGGTGTTGCTTCGCAGCCAATCTGACACAGACTGTCCCCTGCCAGAACCTGAAATATACAACTTTGATGAAGACATAAATTAAAAAACTTACATTGAAATGCTTGTAAAGGATAAGGTGATCAATAAGGATGCAATGTGTTGGTGTGTGGAGATTGAAGAAGCTCCAAATATTTATGAGACTGCCTACTATTATACAGAACATCCGACAGGCTGCAACTAACAACAATTTTCATTATCGATTCATCTGCTGATTATTTCCTCAATCGACTGAATAATTGTTTTGTTCCTAAAATGTCAGAAAATTGTGGAAAAATGTCCCTTTACAGTGATGTCATCAAATTGCTTGTTCTAGTTGAGCATTTGTTTGTTTATTTGTTTGCATATTTAAAAAGACTTTGATTCATACACAAGGACATGAAAATACAGAAATACAGAGAGAAGATAAACAGAATTGCATTAAATAAGAATAACGAGGGATGGAAAGGCCACAAAACAGAGGGGGGAAAAGAAAGAAGAAATATGAATCTAATATATATAAAGTACCAGTCAGAGGTTTGGACACACTTTCCCATTCCTTTGAATGAGAAAGTGTGTCCAAACTTTTGGCTGGTACTGTAAATATTTTTTCATTCCAGTTGACAATCAGTCAACACTGTACTTATGAAGTTATCAATATTTGTTTAAGATGTTTTTTAATCAGTCCATCAGTCCAGATCTCAAGAATATTCAGTTTATTCTATAATCTGACAAAGAAAACTACTGCAAAGATCACTGGCCAAATCAGACACAGAAGATATGTTTCAGTATGTGTGTTAAAAGGCTTGAACACCAGATAGACAGATGATTAAGTTTGATTTATATATCAAATTCACACTTGCTTATTTCACATCATTTATTGTAATAAAGGATTGATTTCAGAAGAAGAAGCAATCTGATTTAGCAATATTTTTCAAGGAGAAGCCTTCTTGTTCAGCTGCTGTGCCACAGCTCTGGCATTTAATGAAGGCAGCTGGAATAAACAGGTATCAACTCACCATGGAGTGATCACTGCACAGTGGTCACGCATGAAAGAAAACACAAACATAAAACCCACAACCTAAAACTTGTTAAAAACTAAAACTGTTCTAGAGAACTCATTATTATTACACATACCAATCTTGTAAAACAAACACATTAGTCATATATAGATAATCTCTCATAGGTTTTGCTCAATGATTATTTTGCCCGGAGCTCTGGACCTTTGGAGGCTGTTAGGGAGAATGTGACATGACTAAACATGCAGGATGGAAGGACTGGAAACTCATTTTTGCAGGGTCAGAGTGATGGGAGAGCAGTCCAGACATGCAGGTAGTGACTACCTCTGGGAAACACACACACACACACACACACACACACACACACACACACACACACACACACACACACACACACACACACACACAGAGCTGCAGCTATAAAAGGCCAGTGCAGGCCTGCTCTCGGTTGTGTACACAGTGAGTAGTACAGTACACACCCCTAGGCATGACCAGTAACTGCCTCTGGAGGTTGCTTAATACATTTAGTTGGATAAGAGAACAGTGTGTTTATTTAACGCATCATGTTATAGACCACTGGGTTTTATTTCCTAGAACTGATCTTTCTTTCATTCAGTTTTTTTTAATCATCTCACATATTTATGTCTTGTTGATGTTTTGCTCTGATCTCTGATATGTCATGTGATGATAGTGTGATGGTGCTTTGTTTAGTAAGGGAAGGAAAGCTCGACAACAAAGTGCTTTACATTGCGCATAAAAAGACATTAAGAGAAGATGTAAAAAGACAAACAAACAAGATTTTAGAAGAGTACAAATAGATTAAAGAACAGAGAAAATACGTTGCAGTGACTAAACAGTCTCCAATTACATTTGATGAAAAGCAGAGACAAACAGAAAAGTTTTAAGCTCTGATTTACAAGAGCTGAGAGTATCTGTGTTCAGTTTTGTAAACAAACCTGTCAAACCTGAGAGCGAATGATCAGAATTATACTGCATTTTGGTCCTAAACCATTCAGTGCTCAGGATGAACCAACAGTATTTTCATATCTATTATTCGACTGCAGTGTAAAGATCTGAAGTCGAGCAGCAGCAGTCTGAGCGACTTTTTAGAGAGACCTGTAAACACACCATCACAGTAGTGGAGCTGTTTAAAGATGAAAGCAAGCTCAAGCACATGGTGTAACTTTATGATGATGTCTGTTTCTTTTCATCGCAGTCTGTGCCCACAGGATAGACAAAATAACAGAAACACTCCAACATAACAAACTAAGCTCCTAAAAACACCAAAGAGTTTAATCAACATACATAGTTACCACAAGAATTATTGATGAAAAGCCAGTATTTATTGATCAGTGTGTGTGTTATTCTGTTTCACACTTGTACTTTATTTGTGATGTTGTCAAACAATGTGTGTCAAAAAATATGTGTGAAGCTTCCTAAACAGACTTTTAAAAGGGTTTTCTCACACTTCAGTATTGCATTTACATACTGTACATACAAGTTTTGAGACTTATAGGGACAGGTTTAAAAAATAATCTTCAAAATTGATCCAGGGAGGCTGAGATATTCTGACTTTTAGCCCTCAGTGTGGTCCAAACCCCAAATACTCTGGATTCTACACTTTCCATAGTGCAACTTGTTAGTGTCTCGACCGTCCCTTCCTGGTAAACACCCTCTACACACTCTTAGTTTATAACACCTTCTTAATATTAAAAATGTACAATCTAAAACCCAAGCTAAATTAATCCTGATGAAATCACAAGGGTTTTATTTTTTTCAGACTTTAGAAACCTCCCTCCAAAGCCACAAAGCCTTAAATCCAATGCACAGCGATACAGTTTTGTCTGGTGCTGATCCAAAGTGCAGTAAATAAAGATTTATTGATATTAATTTCAGCATATTCAGGAAGCAAAGAGCCAACAACACATTTCACATCTGCTTCATCACGCCTGTCTGTCAATCAGGAAAACACATCACATAGACCCAAATCATGTGATCACAATCTCCACATATATCACTGGTGAAAAACAAAGTCACAATCTTTTTTTTTTTTAAAGATATAGAACCTTTAAAAAAGAGATCAAATATACACACATAATATACACATATAATATTTTATAATAAGCATAAAATTACATTAAAAAATACACATGTAAACTAAACAGGATGAAGTGAGATGCCTCATACAAGTGTTTTCACAGGCTGAGTAGCACATGTAAACAGATCTTGATGTGTAAAGTAAGTAGAGTGTCTCTTTAAGATAAATACTGGCCACATGTAGACTTCAGTTTGTCTCTTTACACTCATTAACTTTCCCCCTGATTGATTCCATCCATCCCTCCTCTGTTATTTACCATCCCTGTATCCGTCTCTCTCTCTCTCCGTGTGTCCCTGTGCAGTTCTGGCAGTATGGTGAGTGGGTGGAGGTGGTTGTGGATGACAGGCTGCCAGTACGCGAAGGCCGTCTGCTCTTCAGCTACTCTCACACCCGCAACGAGTACTGGAGCGCCCTGGTGGAGAAGGCCTACGCCAAGTCAGTTGCCACTACCAGCATATGTTTCTGGGTTGTAATGTCTGAGATCACCCACTCTCTTTCTCTTTCTGTGTGTGTGTGTGTGTGTGTGTGTGTGTGTGTGTGTGCGTCACTGCAGTGATTTGACAAAAACCCCACAGCCACCGGAGATAACTTTCTCACCTCTGGTATGCAGGTTAATTGGATCCTACGGAAGCCTGAAGGGGGGTAACATTTCAGAGGGGATGGAGGATTTCACAGGAGGCATCGCGTACTCGTTGCCTGTCTCTTCCCGTACCCCCCGAGTCCTCTGGAGGTCTTTGACAGCTGCTCTGTCTCGAGGCAGCCTGCTCAGCTGCTTCATCCAGGTATAACACACACACCTCGAAATGTTCACAGCAACATGCACACAAACACAGGCGGATGCTTGACTTTCACTCTTTGTCTCCACAGGCCAGCAGCTACCGTGATATCGGTAAAGTGACCGGAAACGGGCTGATAAAGGGTCATGCTTATGCCATCACAGACACTGACAAGGCCAGTATCACACAGAGACCACAACACCGCAGACTGTGTAGCACTGAACCACTTTCATTAGTTATTGTTGTGGCGTCATCAGTGTGTTTTTATGCGTTTACTCTGTAATTATCATCTCCAATTACTCTGTATCATGTATGTTTTCTATTGCAGCAAGTTCTCAATTAGAGTCATTGTAATCTGCAATTTTACCTCATTTTAATTTAATTTAATGTGATATAATGTTACTGAAATTTAATTTTATCTCATCCCAGTCAAACCTAATCTAATCTAACAGAATCTAATTACATTTAATATAATCTCATCATGTCCTAATGTCATTTTATTTAATTTTAATCAAATCAAATTGAATTGAATCTAATATAATTTTACTGAAATGTAATCCACTCTCATATCATCTCAGTCTAATCTCATCTCATCTAAATGAATCTAATATAATCTCACTGAAACGTCATCAAATTTTATGCCATCTCATTTTATGCCATTTTAATCTAATTTAATGTTGTCATGTCATTCTGATATAATATAATATAATATAATATAATATAATATAATATAATATAATATAATATAATATAATATAATATAATATAATATAATATAATATAATATAATATAATATAATATAATATAATCTCACTGACGTTATAATATCATCATGTACAAATATAATATTGTACTGAGAAATGAGATGAGATGAAAACTGGTAAAATATTCTCCAAAATCGTTCCTTTTAGTTTAATTTGTTGTTACATTTCAGGTGACGAAAGCATCAGAGGAGATTTTGTTGCTGAGGCTGAGGAATCCCTGGGGCTTTGTCGAATATCGTGGACCCTGGAGTGACAAGTGAGGAAACTTCTTGTGTGTGTGTGTGTGTGTGTGTGTGTGTGTGTGTGTGTGTGTGTGTCTCCAGATGTTGAGCAGCTCTGTGTTTGTGTGTGACTTCAGGGGTAAAGAGTGGGACAGTGTGGACAAAAAGGAGAAGGAACGGATTGAGCTGAAAAAAAGAGAAGATGGAGAGTTCTGGTATGAGACAGACACTGAAAGACAACAACTGATACTAACCTACAACCTCTCACAAACAAAAACACCTCTCAAATTATCCTCTAATGAATTATATCAGGATCAGTGCTCAGGACTTCTGCAGCCTGTACAACATCGTGGAGCTTTGCAGTGTGAATCCCGACACCCTTGTGGAGGAAAACACACCTGCCTCTCCAACCTCTCCTGCCTCCCCGTCTACCTGGACCATCAGTGAACATGAAGGAGTCTGGGTACCAGGGAACTCCGCCGGTGGCAGCCGCAAATACAAACGTATATTTATGTGTTTATTTGTGCACAAGTATGCATTCAAGGATCATTTCTGTTCTCATTCTTGTCATCACGCTGCTTTATCCCCCCTCTTTTTTCTCAGAATCATTTTGGAAGAACCCCCAGTTTCAGTTGGTTCTCAAAGAGCAGGACCAGACAGGTGAGGATGATGAGGATGATGAGGATGATGAGGACGACGAGGACGATGAGGATGAAGAGGAGATGACCCCAGAGGAGAAGAAGAGAGAAGAGAAACAGAAGAAGAAAGCCAAACAGTGCACAGTGCTGGTGGAGCTGCTGCAGAAAGACCGCAGGAAGAAGGATAAACTCAACTTCCTCTACATCGCTTTCCACATCTACAGGGTGAGAACAAGTTTATCATTTGAATATATTTATTTGGGTTTCAACACCTTTATTCTACTTAAAACTCACACCTGCTTTCATGTTTCTTCTGTTTTACAGGTTCCTCCTGAGGTGAGTATCTCATGGGCAACACATTAATAATTTTTCCTCAATGATAGCTTTATAAAATAATAACCTTCCATCCCTTTATGATATGATTCTCCATACAGCTCAAAGGTCTGTGTCTGGACCGCAGCTTCTTCATGAAGAACCGCCCTGTGGGTCGCTCTGGGAAATATAAGGCTCAAAGGTGAAAGATCAGTATAAGAGAAAACGACAGCGTACTTGTTTACACATATGTATTTATATTTTTTCAATAATATAAGCAGACAAATTGGTGCTGATGCTTTTACTTGGTTCCTGAAGGTGCTGCAGGTCTGATAAAACGTTTCTCATACTGTGATAACTGTGAACTGAATCAAGTAAATCAACACTTGAACCTCTTTAACTTTTTAGCACTTTGTGGATTGCTGCACTAATTTCTTGTTGTTAATGTTATTTCTTATGCACTTGTCTACTTCCAGTAATTTCTTATTTTAATTTTTTGTAAAAACAACAGAAAAACCTTTTTAGTTCAGTCTGTCTTCGTCGTTCCTCTTGTGCCTGATAAGCTATTTGAGAATTTGAACCACAGCTCTTTTGCGTTACTGTCCTCTAATGATTGTCTTGTCTCGCTTTTAAGTCACTTTGATAAAAGCGTATGACAAATGACAAAATGTAAATGTAAGTACTGTATAATGCAATTTTTAGCTCCAACATCCACACAAACAGTAATTGTCCTACTGAATGTGATTCATAGGTTGGGACGAGTTATTGAAAACACAAACCAGTTGTGTGCCTGTTATTGGACACACTGGCCCAATAAGAGTTACGCAACACCAGCTCTGTGTACAAAATCTTGTTTTTGTTTTGTGACCAAATATTTTTATTTTTTTATTCATTATATACCATTCACACGAGACAAACATACAGTACATTAATACAACTGATTGACAGATAATTGTAGAAGAAAGAGAAAAAAATAAGACAAGAAAACAAATGAAAAGGAAAGAAAATATAAACAAAACACAACAGACAAAACATACAATTCATTCACCCTCACAGTCCAACCCAGCCCTCTTACCTGACTGTCCAGACAACAACAGCAGTCTATCATTCAAATACATTTTACATATTGAATTTAACTAAACTGATTTACATGAAGGATTTAAATGAATCAGCAGCACTTGTCTCATCCTGAAGAGAGTTTATAGATGCAAACGACATTTCATACACATTACTGTGTATGAAATGAAAAAAAAAAGAAATGGATAATCAATGTTGTGTCAGCTGTTAGCTGCATCACACATTTTTAAGTGATTAAAAACACTGACCTCCGTTCTGATCATGGCCTCCTTTTTTCACTATTAGGAAATGGTTGATGCAAAATTGGTTTTGCATAATGCACAGGAGGACCTGATACAATGTAAAAGTTATTCTATATGTCTGGTGAGAGAATTGTATTGTTTGTTTGGACCTGATGTTTTTACTTGATCGTTTAAAGTTGTATTTTACTGCACATTAAAATGTTTTAGAAATTGATAAATCTCTCACTATGTCCGACAGGGGTGTGTGGAGAAAGGTGCATCTGGACCCGGGTAACTATGTCATGGTGGCGTCCACCTATCGACCCAACCAGCCTGGAGATTTCTTTATTCGCATCTTCTCCAAGACTGGAAACACTTTGGGGTAAGATGGAGGGAATTCACTTTAGAGGGGCAAAAAGACACAACAACAAAGTACAAAAATCAAATAAACATTTTACTCTTTTTTACCAATAAGAATATGATGTTGTGATAAAATTATAATTTGCAAACCCGTAAAATTCTCATAATAGCACCAGGCTATGCCAGTAACAATCAGAAAACAGCTCCATTCACTAGACACTGTCCGTAAATGTTAAGCGTTGCGTATGTGAGTCTCATTACGTCTTTTCCCATCATAGATATTTTGTTAAATCATAGACCCACAACACTTCCTGAGGGCTGCACAGCATCCCTGAATCACCTCCCGTCACACTCACTCTCAGCAGCACAGTCATACTCACCCACTCTTGTCTGTAGAATTAAACTCTGTTCCCAGCATTATACGACTATGTAATTTAGAAATTCTCAATTAGTCTCAACAACAATAGGCTAATAGAATGATTAACCCTTATAACTTCTGTTAGCGACAAAAGTCAATTATAAAGCTGAGAACAGTGTAGTATGCGTACTCTGACTGTAATGGCCATCGTCATTTTCAGTCAGTGCAGCTGCACTAATCAGAGTCTGTAAGGTTTATATTAAAAGTATAATATAAGAGAATAACACGGACAGTCTGGTGTGATCCTTGTGTTTCAGGACTCAGGACTTCACCTGCTCATCTGGCTTCCTCACGGTGAGTTAAGGGGACGTCTTTAAATGTTTATAACCTAAACTAATCCCAGCTAAGTCCTATATGTTTCTTTGTTTGTGCCAATAAGGTTATGGCAACTCCCGTGTCCCCGGAGGACCAAGTTAGAGTCGAGAAGACTTTTGAAGAGGTGGCCGGCCCAGTAAGAAACTGAATTTACCATTACCTTCATGATAAGTGTGAATTTTGGGCTCTTGGGTAAACAATCCAAACTAATCTTCTCTGTCACATCGACAGGATTGCAAGGTGAATGCCAAGGAGCTCATGAAGCTGTTCAACTCAGGTTTGAATCTCCAGTCCAGTATATATATCACATTTTTCACTATTATTATTATAGCTGCAGAGCTTCACTGCATGAACTTTGACTCTGTAATACCTGTGGCGGCCACTAGATGGGAGCAAAGTAGCAACATATTCCCTTAAACTTGGAGCCAAGAAGGTCACCAGTCTAGACAGAGGCTCATAGCTCCGGGCAGAGTAAACTGAGCTTGGTTAAGTAATAAAAGTGACTACACTTGTCCTCACGCTCACCTCTCCTCACACTAATCCAATTAAAATGTCTTCTTTTTTCCCTGCATCAATATCTGTCTTTATCTCAATCATAGCTCTTGACAAAGATTACCATCTGCCACTGGAGACATGCAGACAGCTCATCTTTGGAGAGGATGTATCCTTTTGTCCTCAGTATATATATGCAGTAATATTATTCACTCTTCTTTTACATCCAGTCCATCCCTCCATCAAATAATGTACATTTTTTGTCGATTACTCTACAAAATCTACTGTTAAAACACTTAAAGACACTTAAGCAGGGCAGACGCCTGCTGTTCACTTTCACTCTGCTTCCTCTTTATCTTTATCACTCGGTCTTCTGTCCTGTTGAAATGCCCTTAACTCTCCTGACAGACTAACAGGCGCTCAAGACTTAGCCGTAAACAAACGGAAACCCTGCTGTCCAGTCTGCGCAATCTGCAGGTAAAGCTCAGAGTGTGTATATGTGTGAAATATAAAGAGAGTCATGTCATTATCATTTCCTTCAACATCGCTTTCTCTTTCAGTCCATCTTTTCCAAGTTTGATACTGACTCTTCTGGGACAATGAGCCCCTTTGAACTCAGCACAGCACTGCAGGCTGTTGGTATGAATTCACACACACACACAGACAACCGCAAGCACGCAGATGGTTGATGCTGTTTGGCTTCACACCTTTGTTCACTCCTCCGTTTCTCAGGAATGCAGTGTGATGGCAAGGTGGTTCGGCTGCTGTCTGAGCGGTTTGCATCTGGAGAGCTTATCATGCCCTTCCATGGCTTTGTGACATGTGTCACCAGGCTGCGCAAGCTTTTCGGTAACACACACACACGTCTTTCTAGATACACACTGTAATTACGTCCCTCATGTGCAGGCATGTGATGTGTTGTTTTCTGTATGTCTCTACCCAAACATCTTTGCAGCTATGACCCCAAAATGTTTCCATGATCTTATACCAGCTGATCTGATGGCTGTTATCTAAGATCAAACGTAATAAATCTTAATCTTTGACCCATCTGCACTAAATAAGCCTCATAGTTTGTCATCTACATTCACATTGAATTTATCTTTAATTTGGTTGAAATATCCCTTAATCAATAAACTTCGAATGAATATTGTAAAAACATGACCACCATGTTGACCATGTCAAAAAATACTTTTTTAAGTTGTTTTTCAGAAAATTAATTTTTTTCAACTCATATGTTGCATATATGGCTGAGTCACAGTGAAACTTTGTTTTTGGTTGATGCACCTGTTCACAGTTTGTCTGTTGTATGTACTTTTTAAATGATCACTAAATTTTGTTTATTTATTTATTGGGACCATGTACAGTGTTAAACATAAATGTTACCATTTGATGTACTGTACCAGAGTTAATTTTCATCTGCAGTCCCTTCGGCAGGTCACAATTAAAACATATAACAGCACAATAACAAACAGTACAAAGCAAAAAACACACAGGACACATAATACAAACAACAAAGCTACACACAATAGCACATCACATCCACCCACAATGTCAACTAGAAATGACTAATGTATCCTTGTCAAATTAAAAGCAAGATTATTTGCGTTTGTGAGAAGACCATGAGATAAAATGTGGTTACAGAGCTGAGTAGCTTTTAGCAGAATAAACTCAGGTCAGGACTTCTGTTTTAAAATTAACACTATTACAGAAGGTTTGGCCTTTGCACAGATACTATAAGCGGTCATTTCCTCCATCTTCTCCTCAGCTCTGTACGAATCAGAAACCAGTCAAGAGGTGAAAGACAGAGGGATCAATGCTGTGAGTATCTGGCCTAACATTCTCATGTCATACTGACCTGGACCTGAATACATTTTTGACCCTCAGTTTCTGCTCCTTCCTCTCTCTGCTGTGTGTGTCCACCTGTCGGTCCTTCATAGTGGCTGCTTCAGTTTCTGATCTTGTGAAGAGGGACTCCACGTGGACTCAGCAGACCACCGTATGCTGTCACTTCTAAAACACACATGCAGCATACGTATATATCCTGTAAACTGTTTTCAATGATATGTCAGTTTATACTCTGCTCTGCCATCGTTTTATTCTATCTTTGTCTCATACTTTTCTTATACTACTGGTGTAGCCTTAATGTGATGTGAGAGTATGTAGCACAATCATTTAAACATTATATAATACTATTATATTACTCCATACACTAATAAAATTAACTTCATATTCCATCCTTTGTGAGTTTAAATTGTTCTTATTCTTTTTGTCATTTTAAAGTATTAATCTAAAGTCCACATCATCACTCAAAGTAATAACGATATTCTCTAGCTTCTGTTTAATAATTGTCTGATGATAAAAGAAAATTAGTTTGGGATGAGAAAATAAAAATGTGTGTCTGAAAATTAAACAGGAGCGGAAATGGTACACATTGCTGTAATTGCGCAACTCAAAAAAAATTAAATTTAACAACAACCCCAACAGTTTACTCATCCATGCACACATGAGCATACCCTGGGCAATAACTGTGCACACGCATGTACTCACTGACACACACACACACACACACACACATACACACACTGTGAGTACTGCCTGCCCCACTGAGGGTGTGAGGGTGATGTCTCAGCAGCGCTACACGCACTATCTCTATTCTTATCGCACTGACGCCACGTACAGCGTCAACACACACTCACCCCCTCCTCCACTACGTTCCCTCACTCCCTCCATCCATCCCTCACTCTTTCTCCCCCCTCCTGTTCTCTCTAGTAACTGTCTGAGTCTCACAATCTGCATCCTCCTCCTCCCTGTTACACGCTGGCTGCTCTCTCTCTCTCTCTCTCTCTCTCTCTCTCTCTCTCTCTCTCTCACACACACACACACACACACACACACACACACACACACACACACACACACACACATAAACACACAAACACACAGAAGCCAGAGCGAACAAATGTCCTTTCTACACATGCTGCTATTAATAGCACCTTTGCTCACACACCACTTCCTGTTCATCGTTAGGTGAGGACACACAGGTTGCCCTCGGCAACCGTCCATCTACATTGTGATAGAGAGAGATGGAGAGAGAGTAAGCGAGAGAGGACTTTTATGATTTGTCTCCGTGTCTGGACTCTCCGTCGCCTCTACCTGCTTTATTTTTCATTTTCTCTTCTTCCAAATCGTGTGCTTCCTCACTGCTCTGCCTCCCCAGAAGCCTCTGTGTCTGTGAGTCCAGCTCCACAGGAGGTCGGCCACTGTGACAACTGTGGGCTAAACAAGGCCTGTAAAATCAGGTATCTGCCACCCTCACAGGACTCAGTACTGGTGTAATTACTCTTCTACTATCACTGTCTGCTTCAGAAAAGTCAAGAAATAATGTACTGTACTTGCACTGATTGTAGAAATTCTGGTTCTTTTACACATAACAAAGATAAAAAACAAAGTATTTAGATTCTTAATGAATCCTGAAAAATCAAAAACACTCCATTGCAACTAAACGTCTAGGTATCCCTTAATGCACCATCAGTTTAAGTGATGGGGGGCAAAATCCACAGTAGTTCTCTGCAAAACTGTATCAGAGTTTATCTGAAGATAATATACTATAAGGCTTCAGCTGTGTGAATTAGACAAATTTTAGTGAATATCTTACAGAGTTACAGTCTTATTGTATAAAATTTGTGTTTCCCTTCACAGTGTTTTTCTGTTGAGCTGCAGTGGAGATATAATAACAAAAAAAGGAAGCTATGGAAGATATACACTTGATTTTACTAGTTTGGACAGCTAAAGCCTTGAATTATCTTCAGATGAACTTTAGAATACATTTTTGCACAGAATAGGGACTGTGTATTTTATGTATATAATATTATTTAAATATTATATAACATGTAAGCTGTATTTTAAAGTTGAAGCTCGCTGTTGTGGATCTATTTTGATCTGCTAGGCAATTAAATCTATAACAGTGCATCATATTTTATAAGCCTGTCTCATGTTATGTATTTAAAATATTAATCATCAAAGTAACTACTAATTATAGATGCTGGAGCAGAGTAAAAAGTACAATATTTTACCTCCGAAATGTAGTGAAGTTGTAGCAAGTAAATGAAAGTTACTTCACACCACTGGTGATTGTTTTCTCCTTGTGGTCATCATAAATATTGTAATATAACAACACATACATACTTCCACAGAGGAGCTTCATCTCACTCAGGCGCCCTCAAGATCAAAGGAAAGAGAAACAGTTTGTGTCTGATCTATCAGGATATAACTGTAAACTGTATCTCCTCCCTCATAGAGAGTCTTTATTTTCTCTTTCCTCTCTCTGTTGATTCTTTTCTCTCGACAGCAGCTGTGCTCATCCTTCCATCTGCTCTCCTTCCTCTTCTCCTCTCCTCTCTTCTCCTCTCCTCTTCTCTTCTCTTCTCTTCTTGCCATCTCCCCTCCTTTCTCCCCTTTAACCCCCCCCCCCCATCCTATGGGATGTGATGATGCTCTGACAGGCTTGGCGTCTGTTCTTGGAGGTGCTGGTATTTTTGTGCCACAGCGGCAGGCGCTGGTACAGGAATAGTGCCGGAGTTGTAGTGTATAGTGTGGGGGTGGGATCTGGGGAGGGCTGGGATGGTTTGAGCACTGTGAGATTTTAAACCATTGTATAGACAGGAGGGGGGACCAGGGAGGATTGCGTAAGTCGGCTCCCTGGCTGCAAATTTAGCCTGGGCTCGCTCACGCATAAACTTGATGAGCAGTACTATCTCAGGCGTCAGAGCTGGGGTATTCAAAGATGTGAGTGTGTTCTGGCATGGCACGTAGGGTGTATTTATTGTGCATGCTTATTTACAAGTCGTGAAAAACTGATGGCTGATAATTTGAGATGCAAAGAGCAGCATTTGCATCAGTACAGCACCCCCATCCCTCCCTCTGCTCGCTGTTCCTCATCTTGTTGTTGCTATTTATTTTCCAGATGGAAGTTTGTTATAGATGGTGGTGATCAGGTGTTTCACAGTCACTGAGAAATATTATGTGTTGTCACTGAAACTGCTTGTTTACTGCAACTTTCACGCCTCAGCTTTATTACATGAATAAACTTGAGGCAATTAGACAGCATTAAGAGACCTTTCAGGTTAATTTAGCTTTTCTTTTTCCACCTGTGTACTCTGTTTTTTTCTATTTGTATGTGTGGGAGTCTGTTTGAAGTTACACAATAAGAACATCTCAACCTTTGCTACAGCATAAGTATTTTTAACCTGTAATCCCAAAAACTGTTGAATATCAATACTGGGCTGTATAGACTGGCCTAAACTATAGAGCCTAGAGCCACTCTAGATTAGAGCCAGTGTTTAGTTTGTCCATTCTGGGCTACTGTAGAAACATGGCGGTGCAACATGGTGGGCTCCATGGAAGAGGACCCGCTATATAAAGGGCTCATTCTAAGCTAACGAAAACACAATGATTCTTATTTTCATGTGATTGTACACGTACTAAAACATACTTATGAATATTATAGTTCATTTTGTTCTGCTAGATGCAACTAAATTCTACATGCTGCACCTTTAATCAAGCATAAGAAAATGTGGTACCAGAGACAATGAGAAGCAAGGAAATCATTTAGTTGAGGTGTCATTAAAGGGGATGTATCATGCACATTTCCAGGTCTATATTTTTAATCTGGGGCTTTACTGGAATATCTTTGTATGATTTACTGTTCAAAAAACATATTTTATCTTATACTGACCCTTTACACAGCCCCTCAGTTTAGCCTCTGTCTGAAACAGGCTGCTTTAGCTCCTGTCTCTTTAAGGCCCCCCTCCCGATGAGCACACTCTGTTCTGACTGGCCAGCTCCTGGAAAGCTTCCCCTCAGGAGATTTATCCACCGGCTCCAGGGGCTATGCCAACAAATCATGAAACAAACTATATTAGTAGGATTTCACTGCTTTTTCTCGTTCTTTACTCAAAATGTCAACCTCTCAAATACATCCATACATGAGTTGACAATGCAAACAACACAAGGAAAAACCTTAGCAACAACCTTAGCAACAACAAAGGCTACAGAACGGGCAGCCGTTTATGGGCATCCACAATGAGCTGACATCAGCTCATTTGCAAAGTGGAAAAAAAACATCACAAACAAAGCGTTGAGAGCAGTTTGAAGCCTGGGCTTTTGACTTACAGGGAGCATTTCTATATACATTAACCTCAACATTCGGAACTTTGATGATATTTAACATAAATATCTGGCATCATAACAGTCTATAAGATAAGAGAAAATCGCAAAAAGCATGATATGTTCCCTTTAACCTCTTAAACTCCACAAGGATGCCAGCATCCTCAGCTGACATTACCATCTTTCAGAGGCTTTAGCAGGCTCAGTTTTAAAGCGAAAGTGATGATACTGGTATGATATGAAACTAGATGAATTATCCACTGTGGATGGTACCAACCATGTCATGCTAGCTTGTTGGGAAGGGGGATAAATAATACTCCAAAGTTCGGCTAAATTTTGGCGATGGGAGAAACTGGCAAGGCCATTTTCAAAGGGGTCCTTCAACCTCTCACCTCAAGATATCTGAATGAAAATGGATTCTATGGTTACCCACAAGTCTCCACTTTACAGGTAATCCCATGCAGTTTTTTGCATGCAGTATAAATGTGTTATATACGCTATGCTATTCTAAAAATGGTGTATTTGAATATTTCTGCATACTGGGGATCCCTAAACAGTATTGGAAATGCACAAATTTGGTATGACTGGAAAGCTGAGAGTCTTGTGGATTCAATGAGCTGAATTGTATTCATGTGTGATGATATTAGTCCCCACAGTAGCCATTTCATTGTAGTGAGACCATTTTTTGAAACTTGACCTCACTATATAAAATGACCTATTGTGACCTCTTGGAAAATCACAGCCTCATGAAACTTTACAACCACAAACAAGAGACTGAGGGCATTCAGGGGGTGTATGGCTTTCCTAGGTATATTGACAATAAGGGGGTTTCTGAACAATTTCTAGAACAGAAGTGCTCGTCATCCAATTGCCAAAAAATGAATTCTCCAAATGTCAAAGGTTTTTGATATCAAATCATAGCATGAATTTTTCTATGGTTTTCTTCAAGGTCATGGAGTCTTAAGAGGTATTTTGAGGGTATTTTGATTTTATTATTTTTATTCTCAAGTGGTTAAAAGTTGTTAAATTTTGTACCAAATCTGTGTAACAAATGGTATCAACCCATTAATTCCTGCAAATACTTTAATGGCCATCATATACTTCCATGATAATGTTCTAAGCCCTTTTCCACTCTAAACTTTCAAAACCAAAACGCAATGTTTATTACAGATTTATTACTAGAAAAAACTTGACACACAGTGCTGAACTGCATCTCAAATTAATCTTCAGTTCCCAGCTTTCAGATGATGTAGACCACTTCTATGCAGCAAATACTGTTGACCTGCTATCTCCCCCTAAAGATCCCCTTCCCCCCCCTAAAAAAAAGACAAAAATGGGTCTATGGTAGGGAAGAGGGGAGTGGAAGAGGTTAATGAAAAATAATTTAATGTTTCGAGCATCAAATTTGGTCTATAATCAAACAGCATCAACCATTCAAGTTTTATTGGTGCATGTTCAATGAGAAACTCATCTTTTTAGTGTTTCTTAATATCCTTGAAAAGAATTCATGAAAATGTCGGAAGCACTGTTTTTATATCAGTATCTACATTAAATTTCATGTATACAATAGTATATTAAATGTATATGTATAATTAATAGTATAATAAATTTATACAATTTCCCAGCAGTGTGGTAACTTTTCAGACTCTCTGACAGCCTAGAGAGTCAAGATCACAGCCAACAATAAAAACGGACCTTAAACACACTTTTCTTACAGTAAATCGTTTTCACAGGAACCCTAGTTGAGACCTCAACTGGCTGGATGAAAAACATACATGTAACTTACACTTTTTGCAGCATTACATAATCACTTATTTGAATGTAATGTATATTGACTATAAAGTGAGTGTGTACTACAGCATATATGGAACTCAAGTCAGTTCAATACAAAGCAATTACAATTCAAAAATGTACAAACAATCCACTGCACTATACATGATTAAATGCTGTGCAACGTCATACAACAGTACCACTTCATGATAACCATAAGAACTAATAACAAAACAATAAAATGGGATTTTAAAAATGCTTGAAACTAGTCCACATCTGCGCAGAGTGGAAGAATGTGACATCTAAACATCAACCTGCTGCCGTCACTCGTGCATGTCTGCGTACTCAAATGCCCCCCGGCAAAAACATGTTTGAAATTCTCCTCGTAACTTGAATGCCATGTCACGCTCAACTTGTTTGCATACTTGCTGTACGCAAATGTGGTTTCAAGCACCTTGCAATCATTACATACATAACAACTGTTGGCTGGTTGATTGGAAATATTTTGACTAATCTCAGATATTTCCTCTTACTTGAGAGCTACTGATCACTACGTTCTGGTGTCTTCTGTCGGGTCAACAGGTTTGTACTTTTTAAAGGACGTGTTCACAGTTTCTAAAGTCTGTCCTTAAACAACAGTCAGGTGCCCAAATGAACATTGAAATCAGTTTTTCTTGCCATAATCATCCCTCCTGTTCATACTGGCCATTAGAAGATCCCTGCATAATGCACTTACAATGTAAGTGATGGGTGCCAAAATCCAGTCCTCCTTCTGTGTAAAAATGTATTTAAAAGTTTATCTGAAGCTAATATGAAGCTTCAGCCATCCAAATGAGTCAAATCAAGTACATGTCTTTCAACGTTACAGTCTTTTTAGTGCCAAAGTTCCTCTTTTTGTCACTAAACTTCCTCCGCAGCTCAACAGGGAAACACAAAGAGGGAATTTGATGCTAAAAAGTCTGTAAATGTGGCAGATATCCACTTGATATGACTAACTCAGACTGCTGAAGACTCATATAAGCTTCAGATAAACTTTTAAATGCACTTTTGCACAAAATGGCTGCGTGGACACATTGTGGATTTTGGCCTTCATCACTTACGTTGAAAGACAATGGAAGGGGATCTTTTAATAGCCAGTAAGAACAGGAGGAATGATTACAGCGAGCAAAACCTCTGTCAGTGTTCATATGGACACCTGACTGTTGTTTTAAGACACACTTGAATTTTTTTTTAAAAAGAACCTATCCTTTAAGTAAAATAAAGTAAGTAAACACCATTCAAGATTAGACGTGACAAAGTGCTTCACAAAAGATAGAAACAATTAAAAAACATTATTAACACACACATGCACATTATAGCTGTAGTTGAATGAGCAGAGTACAAAGCTTTGGTGAAAAACAGTCAACATCAGTGCTATATTGTCTATAAGAATCTGGCTTTAAACCCTTTAATACAAAGAACTGAAACATATTTTATAAAGAAACACATTAGAAATATTTCAAGGAGGCAACATAGTATATTACAGGAGATATTGTGGATGGGATTGTATTTACAAATACCTTAGATAGATAGACAACTTAGGAAAAGGGTCAAAAAAAACTTTTTTATTCTGCAGAAGACAGAATATTGTTTGATCCAAATGGTTAGAAAAGTCTTTAAAGAATCTGGAAATGCCTTCAGAACAGCAGGAAGTGTTGTTACGTGACCTTCTGGGTTTTTTCAAACATCGCTGAGTATTTATGGATGCTTAGCTCTGTGACTCAAATGTAACGCTAACACTTGCGAGGCACAAACTGGGGCTACAGGGTGAGGTGTACAGTAGCAAAAGGATGGGTGAGGAGCGAAGGAGCACTGTGTGGGCAGAGAAGGCCGGCGAGGCGAGGGGGATGACGGGGACACATGCAGGTTTGTGTCTTTTTGACGTGTGCAGTGTACACACGGTCCTCTTTTGTACCCCCATACCTTTTTTTTCTCTCTCTCTCTCTGTCTCTATCTCTCTTCATTCGATCCCACCGTCTATCAGTCCCTCTCCCTCACCCACTCACTCCCTTTATTCCTACCTCTTACTGGTCCCTGAAAAAATAGGGCAGTCCTTATGTAAGGAAGAGAGAAGAAGTGGGGAGGGGGGGGGCTGTGAGCAAAATGAAAAAAAGGCCTTCTGGATAGAAACAAGCAAACAGAGAGAGAATGAGTAGGGGGAATAATGAACTTGGCATCCACGCGCCTCATCCAGGTGGAAGAAGTATTCATATATGCTTAATGGCAGTGTGAGAGAGAATCCTGCTTTTTTTGGAGGCAGTGTATTAGTATTGCAGTGTTATGTCCAACCTCACACTGTTTGATTGTGAAACTATAGCAATGCCCTGTATTTTATATATATTAAGGTTTTCATTTAGCACAGTCTGTATGTATAAGAACAGTGATGTGCGTTCAATTGGCTCTACTCCAGCACAGTGGATTTCAGATAAAACAGTGACTATGAGGGTTGAATGTGAATTTAAATAGGTGACTATAGTGTTGCTCTTTTAACCATTGAGGGTTATGTACAAAAACAGGTACAATTTCTACATGTTTCATTGGATTTGTATGTAAAACCCTCTGATTAAAGCTGAAAGTTAGCACTTTAACCTCATAGTCACTGTTTAATTGCCCATTCAATGCTAGTAAAGTAAAGAATGAAAACAAAATTGCTCTAATACATAATACAGAATGCCAGGGGAGGAAAGTAATGAAGTATATTTACTTAAGTATAATTTTTGCGTTACTTGTTCTTTATGTGATTTTTTTCCCCCTTATTTCTTCTTACTTTATTATCTTACTTCACTTCATTTCAAAGGAAAATATTGCAAACAAACAAAGCATATGATGAGCTTTTATATTAAATATGATGCACTGTTATAGATTAAACTTAAACAATATACAAAATAGTTTAAATTGGCTCCACCAGCAGTAAAATGCTGTTTACACATGAATACATGAGTAATATTAATCTTAAATAATTTAGTATATCACAGTGTAACACTCACAGGGGCCATTTTTCTTAATTATGAGAACTTTTACTTTTGATAGTTTAAGTACATTTTCTAATAATATTGACATACTTTTATGAAGTGAAATATTCAAGGCATGACTTGTAATGGGTATTTTTTATTTTTCAGTGTTTATACTTTTTGGCTGGACTGCAACAGTGGGGCCAGCCAAAACTAGCAAGTACACAAGGCCGAACTTGGCACACTTGGTATTGAGAAATGGGTCAAATGGTTGGTGCTAGATTGGATCAGCTGAAGGGACATTTGGCGAAACTCACTTGAGATTTGTACATGTTCATTGTGTGTGTAACCCTAAACTTAACCTCAAACCTAACTGGACTACAAGAGTTCATCCCTTCGGCTGAGCCAACCTAGCCTAACCATTTACTAGTTCAAACTGGCTTCAATCAAATCCTGCCACACTTCCTGGGGGCTTGGTCGCGACGTGTCACCACTTCTTGTATCCATCCTCTAGAGTTTCATGCACAGTCCAGCCATATACTAGGTTTTGACGTAATCTTGTTAGTAAAGGATCTGAATACTTTCTTTGTAACCATTAACCACAATTTGTACATGGTTTGTCCAATGAAAGCACTGAAATATTATTGCTATTGTTTCATTTCAGATCCAACATGTTGAAGTATAGAGCCTAGTCTAGAGAAACCTACAGGCAAAAAAAAAAATCACAATCTGAAGACATTCTGACATGTCACAATAGGAAAAGCAAAGCAAGGATAAATGATAAGTTGTGTTTTGTTTAGCTGCTTCACTTTCAGAGTCCTGGTATTGTGCACGCTGGCTCACTGTCACACTGTCATGGCTTACTGAGACACTTGAATACAACGGAGGCATTGTTAATGTTATTAGCAACACTTGTGCTTTTCCTACTATGACAAATAAAAATGCAAAAAAGGCCAATTGTTGAAGACTAATATGTTTAATCATAGGAAATGTGAGTAATTTAAAATGAAAAAATAATGCCTCAACATTGTGCTTAAGTAGAGTATTTGACTGAATCTACTGAGTTTCTTTCCACCTCTGATCTCATCCTCATTCTCTCTCACCCTCTTGCACTCGTCCCTCCCTCTTTCTGGCACTCTGCCTCCCTGACTGGCAGCGAGCCTGTTGAAAGTAGGCTAGGATTGACGCGCTGCTTGTGTCTGAGTCACAGAGAGAGCTGTGGAATACTGAAACCCACTGATTGCATTTAACTTTAGGCATCCGACTCCCATGCAGTGCATGATACAATAGAGCTATCCACTCTGCTTTCTGCACCTCAATGCTGACGTTTACGGCTGCACTTAGAGCACCAATTGTTCTGACGCTGTGAACAATTGTGGAGACGATTATTTAGAGGTTTTGACAAATATTTAAATAAAGAAATGATCTCACTCACCACAAATTAGAGTGAATTAGCTTGATGGGGGGCATTTTTTTGAATTTCAGACTTCTGGAATATATTCCAATCTGAAGCCAATGTATTAAATCTACAAACAGTACCACTCCAAAATCCCCAGGATGTGTCCTAATCAAACCAAAAGAGAAAATGCATATCTCACACTTATAAAAGAAATGATAGACATATCAGTACTCTTCAGACAATTTGCATTTCCTAATGTGGGACACTTAAAAGTCTGTTAAAAGACCTAAATCACCTCAATTCATGTGATAAAAACTTCTCAGGTCAGTAACACTCAGGGCTAAATGTGCAATCCCATGTTCAATAATTTAACTATTTACAGTGTTATTGCTGTTACAGAACTCAAGCTTATAGGTGGATGTTACATGGAGAATCGAACAACATCAAACACCATCACCACAACACCCCGCCATCCTCAACGATCCGTCTCTCCCCTTCTCTTGCTCCCCTCATCCTGTTCTGCCTCCACTGATTAAGTTTCCTTCCCCTGATTCTTTGCCTGCCTCTCTCTCTGTATCTGGCTTTCTCTCTCTGTCTTATTTCTCTCCTTTGCCATTATGATCTGAAATATATTCCATTGAATTAATCAATAACATGCACAGAATTAAGTGGAAGGATTTTATTAAATTGCTATGAATATTTGAATATCTGTGTTTTTGAAATTCATTGCTTGTAATCTCAGACATTTATGCCTAATATTATCCCTGACTTTAAAAAGGCAAGGGTTCTCCCTTCATGCACACATACATGCAACCACAAAAAAACCCTCATACGATGTTAACAGACACGCACCCACCCCCAATAATTGGATATGGTTTGCCCTTCACCTTAAATATCTAAAAAAATGCATTAAATGTCTAAAATCCTGTAAATAACTATTGTTATTGCACAATCCACGCCCCTACATGCATTTTTGCCTGACCAAAGTAGTTTTAGAACTGTCCCACACTAGGTAAATCATATTTCCTAAAGTGAGACAATGGAAATTTTGATTGCAATGACAAATATAGAGTATATTTACACCATATTATAATATTTTTTTTTGATGGACAAACATATCACAAACACATCCTGATGAAAACTAGCAAGATTGTTTTATTTATAAGAAATATATACCCTCAACATTAAGTTTATCTAAACACTGTGTCACTGACCTTTGGGTGGTCGTCACATGGGACGCTTCCTGTTTGAAGATTGCTCCACCCTATCCATGATTGGACATTTGAGAAGTCGTATGATTTTGATCACATGACATCACAGCTTGCATTAACCCATAGTTTTATCATCTTTCATTTGTTTGAGGAAGACCTACACCCACCGGAGCTTAGGTGTCCCACATTTGGGCAGTGTCCCACATTACCACAATTCACCTAACAGACATTGTGCAAGATTATCCCACTTATGGTTGCACACTAGTCAGTCAAAATACAAAACAATTTAGTACATTATCTTCATTTTTCTGCTGTGGTGCAATAATCTCTCTCATGCACAAAGCTGCTGTCAAGCATCTTTTTAATTTGTGCTTCATCATCAAGTACAGTCAAGGGCCCATTTACAGCAGGTCAGTCATAGCCTCACTCACCTGCTTAACAATGAGCGAAACGAGCGCAAGAGCCCTGATACCATTCTGCTGGGTGGACATTTTTTTCTCAGAAGAACCCACAACTGAGGCTATGACGCATGCACAATTGAATGTTTTACCCTCTCTACAGATCACTGTAAATTATTGCTGTGCGTGTGTGCCGTGTGGGTTCCTGTAAACACACAAAGGCTCGTTATTGAACTAGAGAGCCACAAGGATTACGCCATGTAAACACAAGTGCGTTAACATAAACAGTAGGTTTAGTAGCTGCGTGGGAGCTGTGTGCTGAAGTGGGGAACAAGAAATACTGGAAAGTCACAAGTGTAAATAATGAAACTCGCAAAGATACTGAAAGGATCATGGGAATTTTCCTGGAGAGTCTGTGGGAGTCTGGGGGTGCAAGGGCTTTCAGTTTAACTGAGGCAAAAGCTTCAGTTATACAAGCAGAAAGTAGAGCACGTTTTTAGGTTGACAGTGAGTTGCAGCCCCAAGCAAAGGAGTTAAAATATATTGGTATTAAACTGACAGAAGTATCAGTAAGAAGGGAAATACAAGAGCTACAACGCGATTGCCGCTGCATCTGGAGTCATACAAATGTTGCACCGGACCATCATAGTGAAGAAAGGATAAGCTCAAATGGTCAAAATTATTATTATTTTTTCTTGTAGGGTGTCTGGGCTCATCTTTTGGGACAAGGTGAGGAGTTTGTATCTCTACAAGAAGCTCAGAGTGAAACCTCTACCCATTTGCATAAAAAGGATGCAGCTGAAATGGTGTTGGCATGTCTTCCAAATAAGCAGAAGAAGACTGATTGATGGACGGATGATCGATGTCACATGCAGTCAGACACATAATGCATGTGTGGAAGGTAACAGGTAGTCTAGCACTAGGACCCAGGCAAGAGTCGAGAAGTCTATAAAAAAAAGGGGGCTAGAAGCTCACCTATGGGCAGAAATATGTGTCACTAGAAACTGATTTTGAATCATTTATATTTGAATTTAAAATGCTCAACTTGAATAATTGCATTAAAAAACTGAATTTGAATCACATAATTTGAATTTGTATCGTTTAACTTGAATAATTGCATTGAAAAACTGAATCTGAATAGCATAATTTGAAACTAAATTTATTAGTTTGTAACTGAATTCCAATAAACTTGAAACTGAATGTAATATTATGAAATTGAATTCATTTGCGCTGAAACTGTATGTGATCCTCACTGAAAATTCAACTCTCTATATACTTCCGGATTCAGTTCTTGCAACTCAGTTTCAGTTTATTGAGACACACATCCGGTCGTTGAGGAAGAGTGCGGTTTCCCTGACAATTCAGTCTAGCCCCACATTGTTTATTTTCTTTGTTTGTTTATTCATTGTTTATCTGATTACTGTAACAGTTTATTCCATCCCTCCTATATTACAGCCTGCATTTAGGCCTTCTATTGAAAGGAGAAAAGTCTTATTTTAATGCATTGTAAATAAAAATCTGTATTCTCTGGCTCCAGTTTATTCTGGCTCTTACGTATTGAGTATCATCTGGTCACACATGCAACCAATAAACATTTGTTATAATTCTCAGTGACATAACATCAGATTTTAACCATAACAACACTAGTTTACTCTGCAAATCTAAGCAATGCTGCTATCAGATACTACAAGATTCTGTCTGTCTAAACACTGCGAACTCTACAGGGAATCAGGAGAGGGTGAAGGTTCATATCGAGCCAGTACGCTTGTTTTTTGGCTCTCACAAACAAAGGAAGACTGTTTCTCAGCGTCGCTCCTGATCTGTGATACAACTACAAAGCACAGACTTTGCTGTAAGACAGAAAATTGGAGAAACTGCACCCTGCCCTGCACAACTGTTTCATAACTCCATACTTTATGCACAATTTCAATTATCGCTCATAAGATGAGGAAGACTGAGGGCAGCTGAGCCACTCAAAGATTATATACGCTAGTATATAAGCCAAATACAGATGGTGGTACAAATTAACATTACACCTACAATATAATATAACACTGTGGTCTCAAAAACTGTATATATATATATATATATATATATATATGTATGTATATATGTACGCATCTAAGATTTGTCTTTGACTTGTAATTCTGATCACATTCATGACTTTGACAGCAAGAAACTGGGCCACAACTATGACTAAAATCTAATAAAACATGTAGGTAAATGTTCTTAAAACAGACAGACGAAGGGTGCAAGCTGCTTTGCAGAAATAAAACAAGGATGTCCCAAGTTCAAAAGTTTATGATTCATTCTGAACTGAAATATTAATAAAGGCAGGGCTCCGTTTTTTTTTTTAATTTCAGCACAAGTATTTCAGTTAATACAGTATACACAAGCCATGTTTGCTTAGGCGTGCTGAAATGCCTCCGACTTTGCCAAGAAAGAATTACTGGATTCAGATGTGTTATTAAATGGTTAGGCTACAGGCACAGACCTGAACCCCCACCTAACAGATCATGTAACAATAAGCCTCTGGGATGTTTAGCCACAGGCTGACCTGAAAGTCAAGTCAAGCATAGTTTTTTCATAAACAATCTTCTTCAAATTAACTTCTTAACCTAAAGTTTCAGTTTTGTTACTCTGAATTGCTAGATGACGGCTCGGAGTGAACACAGCAGCAGACAAAGACATAAGGAAGCCGTTGAGTGGCAGAGAGAAAAACTATGGTATGAGGGAACGAGACATTTTGGTTGGCTGGAGAGAGAAGACCGATCATATTTCTCTCACTGAGGTGGGGAAAGCCTGTGAGGGTTATGTAATGTTGTTGGGATATGGAGCCAGAAGGGGTGTAAACAACACCACTCTGAAGTGGGACAGGCCTAACCGTTGCCTGGTAACAAATATTTTGGGCAGGAAGACCAGGCAAACACGGCCCGCCTTCCAAAAGGAAACAGGGGCTGGCCTCATGAGCACAGTGCAAGTTAGTGGCTTCCCGAAAATACGCTAAGAGACAGGGGCAAGCAAAACAAAGCACATCAGGGGCATTAGACAATACTGCCTCTATTTTTTACCTGGCTCGCCTGAAGTCTAGACTACCACAAACTTTGCAGTGTCATTTAAACTGCGTAATAGTGCTCTAAATGAGCTGGACAGCTGTATTCAAAAGACAGTCTATGAAGAGTTAGATAAAAAAAACTTCCCCAAGTTAAAACACTGCTTCAAACATACCTTGCATACCACTATGTATTATCTTTATGACTGTGAAAATGTTGAAATACTTAAACTAGTTAACTTTACTACATTAAATGACAAAACCCATCTGAAAACTCAGTTTGTCTTGGGGTCCCCATGTTACCACATCAAACGTTACAATACAATAAATAAACGAGATGGTTATATGTGTATATGATGCGTGTGAATATTTACATTTTAAAGGCAACAGGACAGAAACGAGTTTAATAAAGGCTAACAACGTAACATTGACGTTTCCTCAAACTGTCACAGACCTTATAAAACGCAAAACAACAGTCGCTGACGGTTAAAACTGTGTTAAAATAACAACAAACGCTGTAGTATTCACAGATTTGCTGCTGTTCCCTGCACAGAAAGAATCCGGAAGCCATATTGTGTGCTGCTGTCTGTCTGTCACTCAGAGCCGGTTACCACGGAAACCGGTTGCTAGGCGGCATAACAAAAAAGACCAAATTTATACGTCCTTGCGTCAGAGGCAACGGCGTATCCATAGCGACAGAACGCTACACACATGCAGCAGACCCGTGGATAGCACATGGTCCCGGCACCTTGTTTTAGCCACAGTATCTCCTTTTTGCGTGGTAATACTGACTGTTTGGAATATTTTGAGCAGTGTTAAGAGAAAAAACATATGTTATGTTGTCATCGTGATGTATGTATGCACATTCATTAGCATACACAGCTATAATATCGGTATTAGTCAGGATTTATCTCCAGTCTTTCTTGCCCTCACTACGTCAACTCATGCTGTTATCACTTATTGTGGTTAGTTAGTTCACGTGTTCACCTGCGTTATCAGCCATTCATCTCATCAATTTCCTATGTAATGAAACAACTTACATCGACGGAGTTAGTCATCCCAGGTTCAGCAGCAGAGAACGGCAGCTCGGATGGGACACAACGTCCTCCGTGGATCCTCGTCTCTGACGTTGTTGTAGCTCTGACTAATAACTTGTTATCCCCAACTCTTCCCTTCTTGCTCACGCCTTTTCACACATCGACCGTAGCTGTAAGCCCGTACACAGCAGCATGCCCGCCCCGTAACATTGTTTGACATCACAACCACAAAACGTAGGCCTTGTATTTCAAGATTTTCATTCATGATTTGCCACCCAGTCTTCCCGCATTTTGCCCGTGGAGCAACCCCCCTCCAACCAAAGCCAACCTCCCACCTGCCACATTCCCACTGCATGTAGGCTATAATAATGAATCACTTTCTGCTCGGGCCGGGTGATGTTTGCAATGACAGGCGCCGATTTCCGTCATTGCTGCCCACTGTCCATGACAGAATTACACTGCTGTTTACCAATTTGTGTGTTTATTTTTCTTTTTTCTTTCTTGTGGGCATGTTGAGGCCGCTGCTGATACTTAAGATGAGTCTCGACTACACCAAAATCCATGAATATGCAGCCTAAAATCCTAGTGGATGACTGGAGATGCATTAATACAGTTTGAGAGTCTTTTTCAACCTGCGGTAATTTCATACTTGGCAGCCTTAGTTCAGGTTTAGCGAGTGTTCAGACACAGTTGAAAAAGAGGCTTTCCTCCCATTAGACATGGCTCTCAAGTTCAGAGGACTCCCTTAGGGCGTGTCTTGAGAAAGTTTTCAGCAGGATTTCCCTTGCATGCCTGACGGGATTCCGTCCCAGAGAGACATGACGTTATGTATAAATAAGGCATTGCATAGCTCCTGGTGTGTCCCAGTTTATATTCTACACGTCATTCAAACGGAGATGTATAGACAACAGTTTTTAAACTTCGCGTTCCTTATTTATCTGTAATTAACAATGATGTTTAAGTCCATACACGAGCCGTTGATTTCAGCTAATTGAACGCAAAATCACTCCTGAGAAGCTTATAGACATGACTGTAGACATATAGACATATCATCACCTGACGTAGCCATGACCCAATAAATGTTCCAGACTAGACAGACGCATATAGTCCTAAATAGATACTTTCCATATTTATCGCACTAAAGTTTCTTAAAATTTCCTCTCAGAAATTGTCAGACGGTGAGAAATATCTCGTGCCTGTGATAGTATTAAAAAAAAACATCTATTATTATCCCTCTGCGAGGTGAGCTTCTGGTCCATTTCAGTGGGAGAGGGAATCCCTCAACGTCACCAAGGATACCAAACACAACACCAAAGCACAAATATGGGCATGTACGTCAGCGGAACTCCGAGGCGGGACTTAAGCGATAGAAATGCCTTGGTTGTACTCGAGGAGGATGGATTCATTCATAAGACAAGATCTGCTACTGTGCACCGTAATACTTGCTAACATCCACCGGCTTACCGTGAACGGACTGTATGGATCTATCATCGCATGTTTGGGAGAGGATTTAATGCTAAACGAGAGGACTTCTTAACAGATTGAATTGGGACGCTTTCCTCCCCCTGAACGCGGGGAACTGGATTAATCTTCTTCATGCAACTTTTTTGGAAAGAAACCAAGAGCATCTCGCCGGGAAATAACAAAAAGATCAGCAACTGTAAGTCCAGATTCACATCATATGTACGTTAGACAGTATATGAAGTATTTAAAATAAGTATTTACCTAGAAATCAGATGTTCAGCTCTGCTCGGAAACATCTGTCCACCGCTGCCCGTCAGCCTATTATATCCTCCTTTGATAGCCTTTTAAGAAGGCTATAAAACAGTCCGCTAGACTTTTATTGTAGAGTTTTCGCCAGTGATAAATGGATTTTCGTAGACAAAAGTAAGCTAATTAGTCTCAATGGTATCCAGCTTTTACCAGAGAGCACTATTTAAACCATTATCAAAGCGCTGCCTATAACATCAGTCATTCTCTCCCTACAGTACTTCTACTTAAGTAATCTTCTTGTGTGTGCCGCTGCCCTGCCGCTGCAGGTGACATCGCGTTCTCTCCGGTAACTGCAGGTGTTGCGTTCACTTTCGGTCCCTCCGGGGAGATGTACCAAGGGTTCCCCGGCGACCCCGACAGCGGATCCCGTGGAAGCTCGTCTCCATCCATTGAGTCCCAGTACCTTTCCTCCGTGGACTCCTTCGGGAGCCCGCCGACCACCAGCGCTCCGCAGGTAAGTCCGAGTGAGCAGGCTAAGCGCAATGCTGCATGTAGCCTATGTGTGAATCATGCTTTGCGTAAAGCACAGAGAGCGAGAGTCATTAATTAACAAACAATCAGCACATGGTAAAGCTGTTTAATTAACGTGTTAATGCAACAGGTCTGACTTACGGCCGTACATGCACAGGTGAGCCTTATGTGCTGACGTTACATAGGCCTATAGGTTAAATAGGGCACGTGCTTCTGCAAACATGTAAATACAAACTTCATGTTGGCCATTATACAATGTAGCAGTCTATACTTTGATTATTATTAACCTAATTTATAGGCGTATGTATTTGTTTTTTATGTCCTCTTATACAGACCGCAGATTTCAGAGGACTTATTATAACACTAGCCTATATTTTAGGCACTATGGTAATTTAGCACCTCATAGCCATATGACACGTAGGCTATGTTACAGTATGAGTAGACATAAACAAAACAGTTATGGAAACTGTAGCCTATAGCATCTATTTTTAAGAGACTCTTTAAAAAACTTTTATTTGACTGCGACAATACATTTCGTATTTTCATAAAGACGTGGCGCTCATGTTCCTATTGGAAACCGCATAAAGAAAGCTGTTGAGTTAGTGTGTGTGCCTGCAGTCAGATATAAATAGTCTTTCTTCAATATATGAGCGTTACAGTCTGAATATGTCGGTGATCTGTTGCTGCTAGTCGCCCCGGCAGCGGCTCCCAGGCGTTGACAACGTGCTCGGTTTGCAGCACGCCGCAGAACGGATGACAGAGTTCTGGAACTCTCCTACGTCAGCGCCGGAGCCCCGCCCCTCCCTACCGCTCGGTCTCCTTCCACGCGCTCCGCTCTCCTCTCACAGGCCTCGCCGTGACGTAAATGCCTGTTCTATTTTGGAGCGCTACGTCGCGTTGCCAAGGGGAACACCGGGGGTGTGACGGGGGAGGAGGAAGAAGGAGGAGGGATGGAGGGGGGGAGAGGGGAGGGAAACATTTTTAAGCGAGATGATTGGTCGAGGCGGTCGCTCTCGTAGCTGCCTGTCCCAATGTCTTAACACGCTTTTTTATGAATATTAATGCAGGTCGATAATGTCTAAAATTAAACAAAAGACAAGCGACAGATATGGACGTTCTGGATGTATTATTAGACCTGTTGTAGGCTTACTTCAAAAAAAGTTTTAACACAGGAAAAGACTTAAAATAGGTGAATTCAAGATTAAAACATAATGTGTTACTGACATATTTGTTGCTGTTTGCCCTTACACCTCTAATTTTAATGTTAAAGTTTCCAATATTTTCTTCTTGTTAGATAACTCACAGACCTTTTTTTTCCACACTGCCATTTTTATAGCTTACCAGAACACCAAACACATTAAAAATTTTGTGTTTGTTTGTTTTTCCATGTAATTCAGCATGACATATGTTTATGTCATGTTTTCCATGCATCTTGATTAGAATTTGGACTAGACTTTCAATAGAAGTTATTTGGTTGTGGATAGTACATTTGTAATAATGGCAGCACGGGGTTGTGTAATCTTGACTGTGGTTGGCGTGATGACTACAATAAGAGAAAGAAATTGATTCAAGCTGGTTCCTGCATGTGTTTCTGCCTTTTTTGCGTGTGTATAAATGTGTTTCCTAACCTGCAGTTTCTTTTACATGGTGTGTAAAAGTCTATTGTTCATATCTCCTGCTCCTGCTCAGGAGTGTGTGTCAGCGGGTGCTGGCTTGAGCATTGTGGGCAGCGGGCCTGGGACCAGTGCCGGAGGGGAGATGCCCGGTTCATTCGTGCCAACCGTCACCGCCATCACCACCAGTCAGGACCTGCAGTGGATGGTTCAGCCAACCCTCATTTCCTCCCAGGCCTCTGGACAGAGCGGGACCACTGGCACCTCAACCATGACCCAGCCAGTCTCACTGGTTGACCCTTACGACATGCCAGGCCCCAGTTACTCTTCAGCATCTGGATTCACTCCTCCAAGTTCAGATACTCCAGGCCCAGCACCGGGCCCCATTCGCCAGTCCAGAACCCGCAGCCGCCGCACACGAGATGAGTCTGTGAGTGAGGATGGAGATGTTGGTGTGTTAGTAAGTGTGTGTGCTTGAACGTTTGTTTGTTGGCTCTTGCACGTTACACATACACTACAGGTATATCACCTACATGGGCATCTAAAGAATCATTTACATGTACTGTGTTAGCAGTGGTGTGCACAGACACTTTTAAGGGCAGGAAAGAAGGACAACTCCATATTTGTTGAAGGCACAAACCTTATTCCTTATTAGGCACAAACCTACTAGACTGGAAGGCCAGGCCTATGTAGAGGACCATGTAGGAGGAGGGAAGAAATAATGTATCAAATCTATCAAATGTGTCATCTGTTGTGTCTTTTTCACCAAATAGGTATCATTTACCACATGAAAGATAAGGAATCAGTAAAAAGTTTCCATTTTCCATCTCAAAAGGGAAATTATGCACCAAAGACAAGCATAGCTGGTATCGCTGCCACCACTTCCCATCCACTGCTGCTTAGACAATATAACCACATTTTCAAGACGAAACTTGTATCCTAACCCTTTTTTATTTATATCTTTTCATCCCAGCTCACACCGGAGGAGGAGGAGAAGAGGCGTGTCCGGCGAGAAAGAAACAAATTGGCCGCCGCCAAGTGCAGAAACCGGCGACGAGAGCTCACAGACAGACTGCAGTCGGTGAGCTTGGCCCTGTTTTAGCTGCCAGATTGAGTAACGATCATAATAACATGCTTTACGTTACCTCCCATAGCATAGAGGTGTGTTTTAATAAGGGAGAGGTAATGAGGTGTTTAGCTGAAGTGGAGTGTTTACAGTGCTCAAGACAGACCACATACCAGCAGTATTTATGGCCTAATTAATGGGCTCTTATATAAGCCACCTTACATATGCAACTGCAGGTGAGGAACGTATTTCTGCTGGAATGGATAAACATCCACCTCCATAAACACTGAAGTAGAAGTTCGGTGTAGCTAACACATGTATCCTCTCTCTTTCTGCTATACCTCTCCTTTCTCCTCTGTTCATTTTACCCACCTTTTTCTTGTTTGGCTCTCTATTCCCCCTGTCCCCTCTCTCCCCTTGCCCCCTGTGTCTTTCCTTCTCTGTACCTGCCCACAGGAGACAGACATACTGGAGGAGGAGAAGGCAGAGCTGGAGGCTGAGATCTCTGAGCTGCAGAAGGAGAAGGAGCGGCTGGAGTTTGTCCTGGTGGCCCACCAGCCGAACTGTAAGATCACCTACCAGGAACAGCCTCAGCAGAGCTCAGAGCAGCTCCCTCCGGTCCAGACCCAGCTCCATCCCCAGACCTTACAACCTCCTGTCTCCATTGTGGGCTTGGCTGTGAAGGAGGACACTTTCTATCTGCCTCCTGCCTACACAGCCCATCCGGCCTCCTCACAGTCCCAGCTTCCGGTTCAGCAGCAGCCGCAGCAGCAGCAGCCGCAGCAAGTCCAGCAGCAGCAAGTCCAGCAGCAGCCTCAGCCAGGAATAATGCAGGAGGTAGAGTTTTCTAGTTCTTTCTATGGCTCAAGTGAGCCGGCACCTGGCGGGCCATGCCTCATGGCCAGCGACAGTGGTGGTGGTGGTGGTAACCATGACGATGCGGCCATTGGCAGCTACAACACCTCATACACATCTTCATTTGTGTTCACCTACCCAGAGGGAGCCTGCGGGGTCAGTGCCAACCAGCGGAACAGCAGTAGCGAGCAGTCATCCGATTCCCTGAACTCACCTTCGCTGCTGGCGCTCTGACTGACCGACAAACACACGCGCACACATATCAACACACACACACATCGCTGGAAGTAGAGGCTGAGTTAAGTACACGTATAGTGCCAAGCAGTCTCACAGATTGAGAAAAAAAAAAAAAAAAGAAAAGAGAAACAATCATGTGTTTCTGATTGGGTTAAAGTTTACACATTCTGAAATGCATTCCAATAAAGAGCCATATAAACAGAGAGTTGCACATGAAATCAATTAAATCAAACCTTTAATATTGAGCTTAACAAAGAAAACATTTGTTTTTTATTATAAGAATAACTGCAACTGGACACGATGAGTAAATAAACACACAGGCCGTCCAAGTTGCCAATCTTAAGTGTTCTGAATGAACAAATTAATTCACAGTCAATATTCCCAATCTTCATCATGTACAGTACATTGAGTGAGATAAACCACACGCTCACTTTACACTCCAACAACAAGCACTGGTGCCCCCACCTTGTTCCCTCTGTCGGTCGCCCCTTTTCCAGTGCTCTTGCTCTCATCCTTTTCCATCCTTTTCTCCCTTCTTGTTCTTGCTGAATGTATTTGTGCAGATCTGAAATAGGGACAAAGGACACTTTTGTTCAGGGTCTTTTCTTGTGGGAGACAGACTGCTGATCTCTCGCTCACCTCTTAACACTTCATCTGCTCGACTTCCTTCTGCTTCTTCATTTGCTGCTTGGACTTGGCAAGTTGGGGGATCTGAATATCACAGCCTCCACTTAAATCTTGTGCTTTCTTCTCTCGTTTTTACAATTCTTCTGCCGTCTGCCTACCTGCCATGCTAGACCCATCTCTAGCCAACTCTGTTTCTCCTCTTCTGTCTCTGTGTTTTCTCCCTCTCTCTGAAGTCTTCAACCCCCGAGAGCCCGAAGACCCCCGAGAGCCCTTGGGACCTTGAGTGAATGCCGGCCCAACTAACACGAGCCTTTTGCACCCTCTCATACAAGGACATGGACGCAACACCCACCCACCCAACCACCCACCTCCCCCTGACCCCCTACCCCCCTGAACAGAAGAACCTTTTTCTGGAGCGCATTGCTCAGAGCGGATCCTTACAGTGAACAGTAATTGAATACTTTCACACACGCACATAGATGCAAAATGCAAGATGGATGCCACTGTCTTCTGCTGAGCCATTTTTCCAATGTTGACACAATGAAGATTAAGACACATCTTATGTTGTGAGGCTGATTTAAAAGCGAGGATGGAGAGGGAGTTTGTTGCAGCAGCGCACCGGCTCCGTGTTTTTGCCAGCCTGTTTGCTCAGAATCAATCAGATGTGAATCGATGCCTTTTATCTCGAGGAGGGACGTTTTTTTTTCTAATGTAGTGAATCAGACAACCTCTAAATATTGGGCTCAGTGGTCTCCGCACCTCCCCTGTTCTCTCAGCGGAGACAAGGTGGGGGTGCGTTTATTATGAGTGTGTCCACTCGGAGGCACCTGGCCCGTTTATTTCTTTCTTTATGGAGGTTGATGTGGCGAGTGAGCACAAAGCAAGACCTGGGAAACAAAAAAGGGGAGAACATGCGGGCTGATGTTGTGGAGTGAGCGTCCTTTCTTCGCCTGTGAATTTGAAACAGTTTGTTTTTTCCTGTATGTTTGCGTGAGAACTGTTATATATTTTAATGTTTATGTTTGTTTGTGCGTTTGATTGTTTTTGCATTGACCTCTGCTTTCACTTGTGCTGTTGTCGTTTCTTTTTTTTGTTTGTTTGTTTGTTTGTTTTTAATCGGGAGATTTATTCATAACTGTTACTATTATTGTTGCATTGTAACTATTGTTTCATTATTTTATTGTATTTTCATTTGGCAACTTTTGGAGGCATGTTGTGCACTACAAGGGTTTTTCTGTGTCAAAAAAAAAAATTATAAATCTATATGCATATACATATATACAGGTAACATGTATATATATAAGTGTATGTTCCATGATTGTAAAGTATGAATGTCTGCAGATCTAAATGGGATATTTTTGTCAATGAAGAACAAGACAAGATGTTACTGAGGTTTAGTTTTAAAATGAATATTTTTCTAAAGGAGCAAAAAAAATAAATAAACTTAAAATATTGCCCTGTCCCTTAACATGAAGCACGATGTCACTGCCTCTCTCAGTGTGTATTTATGTTTTATAAACAGTATAAAGCACTATCCAAGACAAAGTAGATGTATGTTTATAACTATGATGTTAGAAGGTTATGATAACGCCTTTGTTTTGTCTGTTTGTTTTTCTCTGTGAGGTCTGTCCCAAAGCTACTGACACCTTAATGCCACTTGATCCTTAGCAGATGCAAAATGAGAAAAAAAAAATAGCAGTAGTGTGATTGAATGTCAATACACATATTATAAGTGTTCAGATGACAACGTCATGACTAACCAGTTTCATTTAAGAAGAAAGTATTTTATATTCAGTATGCATTTCTGCCAGTGTAAACATATCACTCAATAACATTGTTATTTCCTAACTGAAATGTGTATTTAAAGGATAATTGCAGTTTTATCCTTGATATTAACATTATTATGTTAAAGTTTATCCATTCTTGTATTCAAATATGTTGTCTAATTGAGATTTTAAAATAATAATAATAATTGTGATTGTATTTGCTGGAAAAGAAGCTTTATTTTCAATAAATAAACATATTTAATCCAAACGATGGCTAAATGAATGCTATCAGTTTTCTTTCAAATGTGGCTCCTGGTGGTCAGAAAATGGGCAGACCTCATTTTTTAAAATGTTGAATAAGGACTGTATTTGTACAGCTGTTGGAGATGCCTTTTGATTTCCTCTCCTAATGCAAATGTGATGAGAATATGTTCTGGTGTCAGAGCAAGCATAAAACATATTCAATAGTTCTCATGTATATAGGGTTTTTTTGTGGTGCTACTTATAGTATACGATAATAATGAGGCAGTTCCACGTCGTATGGTGGAAGGTTACTTATTGCTGTTGCTGAGGCTCCAGACAAATGAACACGCTGCTCGTCTCACGGGGGATGTTTTATTCTGAATGGAAGCCAATAACGCAGTGAATCCCCCGCAGACGAAACGCTGGAAGCCCAGTAATCACTCTGTGATTTCATCCTAGTTTAATATCAATTGCCTGCTACATTTTAAGTGTGATATACAGATCTCAGAGGGCCCTTGTACTGTACCTGCACTTCACACCGATGCCCTTGAATGCCACACAACAAATTAGACTCATTCTTACATCTAATTTCTTTGCCTTGGATTTAGTTGAAGTTGCTTTAAATCTTTTTTTTTTCCTGTTATGTTACAATCACAAATGGTTTGCTAATGAATTGGGAAAAGGTGACACAGAGGGAAAAGGAGAAATATTCAGACAGAGAAGCTGCCTGCACATACCTGTACTGTACAACGGCGACGATACAAGAGCTTTCCTATTTTTCTATGATGTGGTGAATGTTGCAATGTATTTCTATTTTTCCACAAGTCCCATTATACACTCTGATTCATGTGCAATACTTATTATCCTCTTGGATTAACATAATGTAGCAAATCACGCAGTGCTCAAACTGACTGCTACTATATGTCCAGTGTGAGGATGTATTGCTTTAATTATCCATTTTTTGTTCAAATATTAAATGTTATTCTTGCTAATTATTGTAACATCAAGTTTCGAGACAATCTTCACAGAGAGATTATGTTACAAATGATCTAAAAAGTCATTTCTTTTTTTTTGTCTTATTTTTGATGACCGAGGTTGCTTCATTTCATTGAGATGTTGCTTTTATCAATGTTTCATCTGTTTTTGTAACAGTTTACTTCATATTTTAACAATGTATCTTTATTCTTGAAGCAAAGGTTGTCATATTGTCACATTTGGAAACAGGTGATATATGACTTTTGAGGTTGCAACAGTAAAAGGCCCAAAGAAACCTTGTTTAATATGTGACGTCGTCAGACATTGCCTAAAATGACAGTTGTCATTTGGATATTTACTTCAGCTCATCAAGGTGCTCTCATATCAAATTTTCTATTTTTTTTTTAAGTTCATATATAATTTAACATATCTCACTAGTTTTCTCCACATCACCATAAAGTGCTGTTTACTTATTTTTATGACTTTAATTTCATTGGTTTTTAACTCTTGAAGTGGACCAAAGTGTTGATAAATTTGCTGTGTCGCTTTTGCAGTCCCTGCTCTCTGATCTTATGTGGCTCTGTTTTCTATCCATGCAGTTGTTTTCTCTCAGCTTCTGGACTGCAAAAGCTGGGTGAGCGGTCTCCTTTAATGATGGTTTGACCAAATGTCAAAATTTCCAATTTGTGAAGAAATTGCATTAATAAACAACATATTTTAAGGTACACGTCTCTTGCTTTTTAAATGCTTGACCTTTGTTGATCTCTTTGACTTATGCAGAATTTTCCTTGAATGTAAAATCAAAGAAAAAAAAAAGCCTGTTATTATCTTTGTTACTTGAGTTGAAACTGCAGGTGTTTGCCATGGAGCTAAAAAGTGATTGTGTTTAGTGTTTTTGTCTTTTTGATTGTACATATCTTTTTGTTATTGCAACTAACGATTAATGTCATTATGTTGTATTGATTTTCTCCTTTAATTATTCAATCATTAAGTCTATAAAATGTCAGGAAATGTTGAAAACTCAAAATTCACATCAATCACATCACATTCAATAACAATTTCCCAGACCTCAAGCTGACATTTTCAAATATCTTGTTTTGTCTGACTGACAGTCTAAAACACAATCGTATTTAATTTACAATGAAAACAGAGAACGTCCTCATATTTCTGAGGCTGTAACCAGGTTGATGTTTGGCATAACAAATAGATCATAGCTGCCAATTAATTTTCTGTCCATTGACTAATCAATTAATTGACTAAATGCTTTGACAATATTTTTAATGTCAGCCGAATGTGCTATTCAGTATTTTTTATTTTTTAAGTTTCAAACAATCACAGACCTCAACAATCAAGACAAGGTATTACATGATAAGATATTCTTGAACTAACAATTTAAAAAACAAAAACAGAGAACTAGCAATGTTTATATATGTATAATGATGCAACAGAACAATTAAATAAAACCAAAAATAAAAAGGAGCACATGTAGCAGCAACTTGAATGTTTCATAGTTAAAGTGATCATAACTGCATATGATGGGTGTTTTGTGTGAGCTTGCAGTCTGTGTCGCTCTCTAGTGTCCATAAATAAAACTGTTTTCTTTTTTTTTTTATTGAAACTTTATTGAAACTAAAATGATGTGAAATCATGTAGGAACATAGAAAATAATGGTAATTTCTTTGAAAAACAACGTGTGAATTAAAAAAAACCTACCCGTTATAAGCATCACATTAACAATAAAATCAATTTTAGGGTCTTTACATTCAAAATATATTATAACATCTTTAATAGAAAGTTTAAAACTATGTTTATAACAGAAATGACCAAAATAAATAAAACATTTTATTTTTTAGAAATCATCACTTACAATATGTGTGGCAATAATACAATAACAGTAAACAAGTAGGCATCATGATGAAATAAAGATGACATAAAGGATATGACTTCACTTTCAGTTTGTTGATACAATCAACATGCTAACAGGACAAAAGGTCAAATTAATAATAATAAATAAATAGAAAAATAACAGAAAAGGTGGGCAATAAAATCATATTTCTTTAAAAAAAAAAAATCTTGGACCTTACTACCTGTATGTGCACATTCGTTGTTGTTTAAAAGTTGGATAGACTCAAAATATTTTCCAAATTTAATCATGAAAAGTTCACACGATGGGGAAGCTTAATTGAATGGTTCGTTTGAGTGTTCAAATAATCCTAATTTTTCCCAGAATCCTGATTTGTAAACTGTTATTCATAAAATAAAGGTTTAGTTGTATCGTCTTCTTTTTTCTTTGTCTTTCTTTCTTCTTCTTTTTTTTTTTTTTTTTTTTTTTTTAACGAAAATCACATTTATTATCGATATCCACACATCTTGAGACAAATTTGTTGGTGGAACAAATAAATAAAACTTCACATCACTTTTTTTTTTTTTTGAGGGGCGGAAGTTGCGTCACGGATGCCCGGATGTAGCCGCCTACGTCACCACACATTTATTGTAAACATGGCGTCCGTGACAACAGGTGAGAGCATAAAGGCCCGGCTAGCCAACGTTACTACTTGGCAATACTCAAAATATTTCTGTATTTTAACATTAGATAAGGCCACTGCATTAACTCGAAACACTGTCTAGAGTTTTTACGAGCGGTTCTGTTCATTTTGGGTGCCGCAGTTAGCACCTTTTAATTCATGGCTAAGACAATGCTAATGCGGGATGCTAGCAGTAACCGCTCTGTTAGTCGTGCTTTAAATATGTGATTTCACTTCTTATTGTTACAACACATGTAATGGGGGAACTGTGCTCTGAATTGTTCGCGATTTAATCGTTTAATTAAGCTAATTCATCGTGTTATTCTCACGTTAGCCAACCGGCACTGAATCTGTATCAGATTTGAATCACATTTTTTCACATTTTATTGACAGTGATCCATAAATCTAGCTTTATAATGTTACAATATCTTTTTTGATAGCACTTAAGCTTTTATTTGTGGTATACTTTGCCCCTAAAGAGACGCCTCACTAAGTGTCAAACGAGAATTTAGCCACCGTGTGACTCCCAGTTGGGATGAGCCATTGTTGTGGCAGCTGTCGCGCTCCCTCCACTCTGGATCTTTTACTCAGACCACAAGACGTTTCATACTCGGTGTTATAAACAACCTCCAGCTGGCCTTGGTCAGCATGTGTCACACTTCAACACGTTGCTGTCTCCTAGGGTTTACATCTCCCGCCGGCCAGACAGTGGGGGTTAGAGACTACAGTAGAGTGCAGTGAGAGGTGTAAACCCCCACTGTACTCCACTGTATGACTGAGAACCATAATCTACACTATAACTTTATGTTGTTTACCTTGAAGAGGCCAATCTACTGTTACTGTGGTCACAAGTAGTGCAGAAACTAATTTTGATCATTACTCAATTTAGTATGTCACATATACAACAGAGAGGCTGCTGTATGTTGGTTTCAACTTCTTACATGTGTGGATTTTCTGCTTTTTGCTGTTTTATATCATTGTGAGTTGAAAGGATAGGTTCGTAATTTTTCAAGTCTGTCTTACAACAACAGTCAGGTGCCCATATGAACATTGAAAGAGGTTTTCCTCGCTGTAATTATCCCTCCTGTTCATACTGGCCATTGAAAGATCCCCTTCAAATGCACTTTTAATTTAAGTGATGATGTAAGTGATAATCCATAGTGTGTCGACAGTCATTTTGTGTAAAAATGCATTTAAAAGTTTATCTGAAGCTTATATGAGGCTTCAGCAGTCTGAGTTGGTCATATCAAGTGGATATCTGCCACATTTACAGTATTTTTAGCATCAAATTCCCTCTTTGTGTTTCCCTGCTGAGCTGCGGTGGAAGTATAGTAACAAAAAGAGGGATTTTGGCACTAAAAAGACTCTTAAAAAATAACTGCTAGCTTTTGTTGATTTATGATTGCTTACAATCTTTTATTTTTTTCTGAAGCCACCTCAGAGTGGATTCAGTTTTTTAAGGATGCTGGGATCCCAGCCGGCCTCGCTGTCACTTATGCAGTCTCCTTTGTCGACAACAGGTAATCTAATGCCTCCTTTTTTATAGGCCTGATATGCTTTAGCCTCATCATGATGTGCTGTTTTCATATGCTTTTCCACTGCACTCTTACATTAGTGTGTAACTGAGCTGACACACAATCTCTCCCATCAACTGATCTGCGTCATTGCAGTAAAATCATTGGCGTAACTGATTGGTTTCAATCTTTACAAGTTAATCAAAAAACAAATAAATCTGATTAGAAACAATGTAATGATGATCTACATGTGAAAGTAAAAACCTGAGACCAGTAATGTTGAAGTTAGGTCACGTATTGATTGTTGGTCTCATCCTTCCTCACTGGTGATGACATGCAGAAACCAGATCCAGTAGAAAGAGCGGCTGCATCTAAACAGTCATAATCCAAAACGTAATCATCCTCAACTGCAAAAATAATTCAGTCAGGACAAGATATGAATGATTTGGGGAGAAATAAAATTGTGATTTTTAGATCAATATTACAAATGCAGTTTACATTGCAATCACTTTCTACAAATCTAGCTGTGTTTGCTCCTCTAGTTTGGTTCTTTTGGTCCAGCCTAAGACAAAAGTTCCATTGATTAATTTTAGGTCATTTAGGGTTCACACATGAGAACTAAAGTCATATTCATATCATATAATCCTCTGGATGATCTATTTTGCAGTAGTTATAACACAAACAACAACTCCAAGACTGTCTGTAAATGGGGGTCTCCGTCTGCTTTGAGGTGAACTCTAGTGCAGTTTGTTTGTAGTGTGAATTTAAAATGGACAGAATTTGATAGAATTATAATTTGACATTTGACACTTAAAAACTAAACTTATTTGTGTTATTCATGTGGTGATTAAAGCAAGATTAAAGTGAAGTAAATATTGGAATGGCCTACCGGTTGCAATAAGGGAGCGCCCCACATATTCCACCTTTAAGTCTCATCTCAAACAATGGCTCAAGGCAAACCAGAACTGTGATCATTTTAAGTAGACATGTGTACAATGTATTTCGTCCTTTTATACTTCGTATTCATATATTTGTATTTGCCTGTTGTTATTTAAAATGCTTCTGTTTTTGTTACCTGCCTAGAGACTACAGATGTAATTTTTTGCTAACTCTGGCATGTTTACATCTTGTATTGTAGACTGATGTTCATTAATGTGCTCAGTCCCTATCAAATAAACAAATAAAATAAAAAATAACCTAAAGGGCAACAACATACCTCTGTTTTTCTTTGGTCAAGACCAAGGGAACAAATACGGTATTTTCTGGTTTTTCATGTCACTGCAGAATTCAGAAGAACATGCTGATGGACCTGAGTAAGGACATCATGATGGACCTCGGCATTACTGTTGTTGGTGACATCATTGCCATTCTTAAACACGCCAAGCAGGTCTACAGGCAGGTGAGATCAGACTTAACAGTTTAATGTTTGAAGTAAGGAAATGTTGAAAATGGACGATGTATTTTTGTGAATGCAGTCATGGAAAGTGTTTGAAAGTCAGTGACTCACTGTAAACAGTGAATTTAACACGACCTCTGTAATATGTATTCCTACCTTCGCTCTTCAGGACATGTGCAAAATGGCCACAGAAGCCATCTCCTCAGGACAGACCAGTGTTCAAGCCGAGCTCAGAAGAACTGCCAACACTCGTAAGTGTCAACATTTGACCTTTTTTCTCTGGAGAAAAACAATGGACCACAATTTAAAAAGATTTTCATTGTCATAAGTTATATGGATTTATTTTCAAATTTAAGTTTAGGGTCACAGCAACTGTTCAGTCTGGAGCAATGAAACAACAGTGTTTATCATCCGTCCTACTTCATACATTCATGAATGTACATACATTCATTTATTAGAGTGAGACAACCATGTGACTTATTTATCAGCCCAGCCGGAAGCAATACGAATCAATAGTTGTATAATAATAAACTCTGTCTGCAGTGATCAGATGAAAGAGGCAGACATTTCATACATGTTGTAGGATTATAAAATATTGAAGTTAACCACAGGAGTGGATAAAAATCAATATGTCAATATCTTAATGCTTCCTCTCATAAGATATTGATACACGCGTTCCATGCGTTGATGTTTTTATTAAGTGCATTAAATTGATTTTAGACTGTCTCCACCTGATGACTCTTTGGTGTGGTGCTTATCGGTGATGGTTAAAGGAGCGGAAGGTAACTAGTGTTCTCTGAAGAAGAAAAACTTTAAAGATATTGATCAAATCAAATCTTTATGATCACGAAGTGTACAAATCACATAACAATTATCCATGTTCTTCATTGTTCTAAACTTTCTGAGAAAACAATATAGCACCAGAAGTTGGGGTGTCCATCTACCCCTCAAAAAAGTTCAATATATATGTTCGTTGATCTGATTAAGGAAATTATTAAAAAAAACATTGGATACCCTGCGATTCACAGCCGATACAAATCAGCTGAGATTCAGTTTCCATTAAGCTCAGATTAAGTACAATTTTATACTTTTAGATGCAGAGATTTATGAGTCATGTTTAGCAGTAGATAGATTTAAAAATTAACGGCTGTGTGGCATTTGAATGATGATGTATGTGTGTATGTTTGTAAATGTGCATAATAATAATAATCGCAATTTGACAGAATATGTTAATGCATACGAAATGCATCTTACTTTCAGGGAGCAACATGGTCGACCCATTTTCAGCGTTATTACATACATTATATCTGTAGCTTGGATATTGTTCATCGATCTTAGTAAACAGCTTTGTTGGATCATTCATGTGCACTTAACATTCAACCAGCGCTTATACAGCACAATGTAAAACTGGTTTGGATTGGCACAAGTAGGTATGACCAGTTGTTCAGTAGCTTAACCTCTTCCTCTTTCTTATTTAAGAGATAGCCTAAAACGGTCTAAAGCTGTGCAAAATAAGAATTTTCACTCGCTGTATTTGTCATTGTTATGTCAGCTAATGGAACATATTAAAGGCTAAGTGTCTCTATAAGTAAATCAATTTAATCTAATGCTACTTTAACAAACTGCATCAGTTAGTTATTTGGTCCCGGTGCCAGGTTGTACAAGAATGTGTTGTACACATTCTTTGATGTGCCATTTTAATTTTGAAAGTCCTCTCACATTTCAGAAGACAACTGTGAAGCCCAGCTGTCCTCTGATCTGGTCTTGTGCACAGAATATGGTGAAAAAATTGAGTTTGCATAAGAAACAAGATAAATCACAGCTTATTAAGAATGTCCCTGTCTTTTCTCAGCTGCCACTCGTATGATTGCCAATGCCTTGAGCCACGACTCCCCGCCAGCCACTCCAGCCCGTCGACCTGACAACCGCCTCTCTGTCACCGTGTCCAACATGCAAGCAAACAAGAGTAACAAAGCAGGTAGATATCATTCACCTCATCGCCCTCTCGACCAACAAATCCAGCCTTTCTTGCTTCTGTTTCATTCTCGTCTACCCAACACTTTTTTTTTTTGTCAGTTGTAAGTCAGCCAGCAGATGAGGGGAACGGGTTGCCAGCAGTGAAGCGCCGGCGTGTGACAGCCGAGATGGAAGGCAAGTACATCATCAACATGCCCAAAGGCACCACGGCACGCACACGCCGAATCCTGGCACAGCAGGCCAAGAAAGGTAGGCCTGACCCAGTAGTCTGGGCGCCTCGCAGACAACATGATTGAATGACGCTGTCGCTCATCACCGCTAATCAGTACTAAAAGTTTTCACAGACTTCTTTCATACTAAAACTGAATCAGAAGACTAAAAAACAGAGCCTGCTTGACCTTCATTCATTTCTGACATAATTTTATCCCTCATCTTTACTAACACTTCATACTCCGCCAACACTCCTCTGTCAATCTGTGCTTCTTTTTTTTCCTTTTGTCTCACATCAGCAAGATTTTACCTGTAAAATCTGTGACTATCATCTTTCCTCCATGGCATGAATTTGTAAGTGGGTTCTGTCAGCAGCACTTTTCTTTCAACACATTCACTCTTATTTCATTAAAGGAAATGTAAAGTTTTAAGCCCTAACATGCTCTTTGTCAGGGCTTGTAACGCATTTCCTTTCATGAGGGGAACAAAACTCTCAAGTTATCATATAAATATTCAAAATGGAAAAGCAAAGTGTATATGTGTATTGTTAACTAGGACCTCTGGTTAGAAGTTCAAAAAAAATAAAAAGCCAGATTTCTCAGTGTAGACTTGTATAATATAACGTTTCAAAATAGGAAATGAAGAATAAATGTTAGGGAGAAAATATGCAGTAACAAAATAGACATGTTTGATATCTTTTACAACCTTCACAAAGTTAGTTTTTCCCTCATTGCCATCACACAATCATTGAAAAAGCTGAATGACACATTTCAAGCTTTTATGATTTTATTCTCTTTTTCTGGTAAAATTTTGGCAACATGCTTAATCGAAGCTGCTTCCTCAGATTGAGGAAATAAATTATTCATTAATTAATTAATATACACATGATCTTCACAGTACATTTAAACTTTGTGAGCTGATAATTGTAGCACTGATACATTTAGAGCCTAGTTTAATGAAACCATTAAAATAAATCTGTAATGTTTAAGCAAGAGACTTTCACTTTCCACAGTTATTAGCTGCAGTTTTGTCTTAAAGGTTAGAATGTTTAGAGTTTAGTGGCATCTAGCAGAACGAACTTGGCAGAAATGGAATATAATATTTATATTTATGTTTTGTGGCCTCCGTAGAAGGGTATTCACTTGGTTGCAATCTGCAACCTCACCACTAGATGCCACTAAATCTTACACACTGGTCCTTTGATAAGCACAACAGTAAGATGATGAGATTTACATCATTTCACTGGTATGATCAGTAGAGGATCAGGAAGTTGTAGAATTTTTCTGATTATTGGTCTTTTGCTAATAATTTATCAAAACATGAACCAACCCTATCACAGTCTGTTAAGCTGTTATACAGTTTATGTTTTTTTTTGTGTGTAAACTATCTAATTGCCTATTACTCTGATCCTTGAAAAGGTTTGAAGCGCACCTCTGTGTTTGCGAGACTTGGGGCTGAATCAAAGGCAGATACAACAACAAGCAATAACAAGGTGAGACCCGTCAGTACATCTTAATAGATCCGTGTGTTTTGGATGGAGGCGTAAAGATAAGTTCTTTAATTATAACGCTCATGTTCTGGCAGCCCACTGGTGTGTTCAGTCGTCTGGACAGAGCGGGTGAAGACGGGCCGAGGCCAGGAAAGATAGCTGCAAACATGCACATAGACGACGAGGACGACAGCGATGGAGAAGGCTCCGTCCTCCAGTACGCTGGTGTCCTCAAAAGACCTCCTCCCTCCCAGAAGAAAGAGCCCGCCGCAAAACCAGCCCCGACCACCCTGCGGCGCCTGGGAGGCAAATTCAAACTACCTCCCTCCGACACTCCCACCTCCTCCTCCACCTCCTCCTCCAATGGCCTCCCACCTGCCAAAATTAGTGTGCTTCAGAGACTGGGCAAGCTCCCTGCCACGCACCAGAGCACAGCCGGTCCACCTCCACCTGCTGACACACAGGACAACAGAGTGACCAGCACCCGACCCAAAGCTCAGGAGAAACTCACCATAGCAAGCTCCAAGGTCAGCAGCAGCACCGGGGCCGGCGGAGCAGGAGCAGGAGCAGGAGCAGGAGCAGGAGCAGGAGGAGGAGGAGGGGACAGTCTCGGGGCCCAGATGGACGTTAAGGCTGTCAGTGTTTTTAAGAGACTGGGCAGCAAGAGAACCTAACACACATCCAAAAAGATTAACCAGACTCTTTCTATACGTTCTTTACAAAAATTTGTATCCACACCTTTTTGCATTTATCCTGGCAACACACAGGACTGCAGATTGATATTAACTGGAGTTTTTTTTTTGTTTTGTTTTTTTTTTGTTCCGCCTGAGTGAATGGACGATTTTAATGCTGCACTGTGGCTTTAGGTTTACTATTAGATAAAAATAGATGCTTTTTTTTTCACACTTTAGTTACGCTGCCATTGAAAAATCACTTCAGTTTATCTCCAAGCTTTTAATTTGAGGATTCTTTCAAACTCTAAGTCCACTGTGTGTATTTTCTTGCCCGACCAGAAAGCTGGTTATCATGTCTCAATCATATCTGCCATTTATGATTTTTTAGAAATATATATTTAAGTATACTGTACGTGAGTTTAAGGCATGAGCATGACGTCAACCAAGCTGCCCACTATGGTGGTTTTTTAAATTTCTCCTGTAACTCCACATATAAGGATGCTGCTGCCTAAACTTCCCTTTTTCTGAGATTCATCCTGAATGAACACACGAGTAGATGAAAATGTTGCTAAGATTAATTATTTAGTCGTTGTGTCAATATTTCTTTTAAAATACCACCTCAGGCAGGCTAATTTTATTATTCAAGGTAAAAAAAAAAAACCTGGACCGCAGTGGGACGTAGAACAAGCAGTGGGGTGATGGTTAAATCTTTCCACGTCTTGATACCTTAAAATTACCTCCTATATCACGTTTTGAGAGTAGAAAATGGGTAAAAGCGTTGACGAAAGGCTTCTGAATATCAGCCTCGGACTTGTGCACGAAAAAGGAAATTAAAATGGTTCCACAGAGCGACCTCTCTGAACACTTGAAACAAGAAAAAACTACACCGACACCTCTTCTTCTTCTTCTTCTTCTGCACTTGTGGAGTAGAAGTTCACACCTCTGGACGCCCAAGTCAGCTTTTCTATCGTATTACTGAACGTTTTCTATAACCACCTACTTGAAGGCCGCATCAGTAGAATATTGTTTATTTCGAAATGCAATATATAGATTTGGTAGACTTGATTTCTCACAGCACAGAATCTGTTCTGCTGCATATTTTTCTATATCATGTTCCCATGTAAAGAAACTCAGAGATGCCATCAGACCGGGTGTCAGGGGGCCACAGACGGTCCAGTGGGTAGGTCACCTTACCCAGTATGGGTCATTAACACCTGTGTACTATTTTGGTTTTTCAGACTTCACACCACAACTTTGTTACAAACTGTAAATATTTGAAAAGTTTAAAATTGCGTTAAAGACCTTGTTATTGTTTTAAGGAACAAAGTAGAGCAAACTCACCATGAAGTGTCATGATTTTTAAAAAATATTGAACTTGCTGAAGTATGCTTGGTAAAATGATTAAAAAAGAAGGGTCCAAACATCGTTGCTGTTTGTTTTTTCCTGTTTGATGGAGGCATTACGATGCAAGTCAGTGGCACATACTCTACTGTACAACTCTAACTAAGACATGACAGTGTAGTCAATATTTATATTCCCTAGAGAATATTAACATGATCATTTATCAATAAACCTATCCACTCCTCTCGTAATGAGGCTGCTGCTGCATAATGTTGGCTCAACTGCGAGAGTTTCCTCTTTACTGTATGCAGCTGCAGCCTGGGACACACACACACACACACACACACGTTTGACGTCCATATCTGAACGATTATGTTATATCTTCCTGACTGTTGAAACATTGAAATCTTTATACCCTCCTCAGTACAAAATATATAGGAAGTTTGTTTATCTGGATCACTTTTAGCTCAAGGCAAGTCTCCATGTTAAAATGATGTTAAAAGCATTGTCAGAAGTACTATAGAGCACACACACGCATATGTATACACATCATATGTGTATATGACAAATGTCGATTGACGATTGCAGACATGAACTTTTCTTAAATTGAAAAAAAAAAAGACTATTTGAAATGTATTGTTTTTACACCACATTTGCTTTTATTACAGTTCTTTGCTTTTTTCCCAAGTATACTAACATTTGCTTCTTATTACATGATTAATACGCGGTTGGTATAAAAATGACTCTTGTGACCCTCAAACATCATATTGTGATACAAACCACTTGACTTTGAAAAAGACAAAAGATGTTTTGTTATTATGAACACCCATGCACTCTAATGCAATCCAATACAACAGCTCTGCCATAAATTCTACTTTTATGAAGCTTACACATTTTCAGTTTTTGTTGACATTGTCAGAAAGGTGATAATTCTACTTTATGTTTATTATTGGGGTTGTAGTGGGTGGTGGAGGTGTGCTTCAGTGCATTATATTGCATCCACCCCATTAACAGACATGAGGGGGGTGAAATATTAGGAACACTTTTCAATATAATGAACTCCACTATGACCTCAATAATAAACATACTGTAGAATTATCACCTTTCTGACAATTTCAACAAAAACCAGGATTATATAAACTTTGTAAAAGTAGAATTGTTGCATGGGATTGCATTAGATTACACAGGTGTTCCTAATAAAATGCTTGGTGAGTATATATTATAATCATAATATGTTTCAAGGAGGAAAACTAAGAAAACGTCTCCTTTATGACACTGAGAAACCGTGGAGCTGCCAGTATTTAGTGTATTTTCTCTCTTAACACACACAGACTGAGTTGCTGTTGTGACTCTGGACACATTAGCTCTCACCGCCAGCCATGACAATAACATATGGAGGGAATTATGTTTTAACTGTACTCTTAACACCTGTGATGTCTTGCTATAATAAATTATTCATAAATGTTTATCTGTGGGCTGGTTGGAGGAGGAGCTGATACACTGCAGGTCTGATCTGTGAACCAAGAATATGGATGTGAGAGTACAGATGTTTATTCTCTTTGTCACTGCTTCTGGACTGAATTAACCTCTTATCGTGCTGCTGCTTATGACTCAGATGAATCACACTTCACAGACTTGCGGCTGCTTATATGCACATGTGGAGGCAATGATGTTACCACCTTGCAAAGATTTATGCAGAAACGACGGTATCATATGTGGCTGGCTGGTGGTGCTGCACGTCACATTGAAAAAATTGGTGTAATTAACACCTTGTCCCCTTGAGGTCGCTCTCTTCCTCCTCCTCCTCTGGCTCCTGCAGCCTCCTGCTGTCCGTCTCCATCTCCTTGAAAAGCTTATCAGCTGAAGTCATCAGGCGCTCCGGTTTGGCCATTATCTGATGTTTATAGATGGGGTATCGATTGAAGTAAAAGCTGAATTTACCTGTATCAGCTTTTTTTAAATTATTGTGAGGGCTGGCCACGTGTAAACAATGGGAGTGACGTAATGTGTTATCTTTTATAAGGCTATTAATTAATCATTTAGGATATAGTAGCGTAAATAGGCTTGTGGAGGCTGTCACTTAATGGTGTCAATAGGGCACCCTTTCCTGATAGTTCAATAAATATGCAAAAAAGCTCTTAATTATTGGCAGATATGTATTATTGTGTAACTCATACACTTGGTTAATATTTCTCTACCAAAGTGCAACGTGGTTTGATAAATAATCAATCGTATCGTGAACATTTCTGCACCTTTTTTTCCGCTTTTGACATGCAAAATTTGGACTGCAGCAGCAACGCCTCACGACTTCTGTTTTTTTTATTCCCCCACAATGCTGTGCGGTAGAGGTAGTCTTGTGTGCTGCTGTCTGTGGTGCTGAAGCTGCGCGTGCCTCGGAGCTCGCTGCCATAGAAATCCTCCCGAGCATCCGTCCGCGAGAGGACCAGCACGAGGAAAACAGACGGATGGGGGATACAGGATGTCGCTGCCAGCTGCTCTAGCCTTATTTATCTCTTTGTAATTGATTAAAAAAAGCGGTTAGATTTATTTTTACATCTATTCCTCAAGCACAAACACGAGCAGGAAACGCTTCTGAAGCCGTTATCTTGGCTGTTTTTCTCCGGTGCCGCCGCCTGCCCAGCCGTCTTTGCCGCTCTATCACGCATCATTTATGCACAGCACGCTGCTCCGGTCCTCCCCAACAAAACACACATTCGTGTCCGAGCACCATGGCCCGCTCCAGCCGCTTTCACTAAGAGACATGGAAGCCAAACAGCACTCGATAAAGAGCCTGAAAAGCTACCCGGAGACCGGCGGCCGGAGCCTGGCAGCTGCCGCCGGAGGCGACGGAGGAGGCGGCGGCGGCGGTGGAGGGTACCGAGCCGGCTCGGCTGAAATGGAGATGGAGTCGAAGATCCAGAAAGCCATCGACTTCAAGGCGGAGGGTCACCGCTGCTACAAGGAGAAGAAATTTCGGGAAGCGATAGGCAAGTACCACCGGGCGCTGCTGCAGCTCAAAGGGGTTCATGTGGTCGACGGGACGACGGGATCCGAGGTCAACCTGCTGAACCAAGCCGCCGCCAAGCTGACCGAGGAGCAGCGGAGAGCCGTGGAGAGCACCGAGATCGAGTGCTACGACAGCCTGACAGGTGAGCGGTACCGGTCCCAACCCCAACAAGAAACACCGTGTCCTGTTTTAACTCAGACCTCAGAAGCCTTCAAGTACTGCTGACACCGTTGTTCGCTCCGGTTCATCGGGTTCACACCAGATAGTACTGATAGTACTGTGTTAGGCAATAAAAACCTGGATAGATTATTTTGTGTGTTTTAGTTGGTGGGCACATATAATGTGAAGGATTACGCTCTGATCAAAGGAGTCCATTATTTAGTGGAAGCTATTTTCCAGCCACAATAGGGGAAAAATGAGAGGGAGGCCTAAATGAACACATCTTATTATCACTATGCCAAATTCAGGCTCTCAGGCAGTAAAGTCATTATCTCTTAAATGGTACATGTGACATTAAGTCCATTTATTTTCTTGTTTTTTCCCCCAAAGTCATCACGACCAAATGACAAATCCCAGTGATTTCATGTTTATTCCAGTTGTAGATGTAACGCTCTGCTGTGTAAGTGAAAGGAAAAGACAGTAAAACACAATAAATGAATAAATAAATAAATAAAGTCACAGGATAGGCTGATGGGGCATTAATGCATTAATGTTTTCATTATGTATATATGAGCCAAGTTCACGTCGTTGTCATGTTGTAACATCAACATTTCACATGAGGTCTGAGGTGAGAAGACGTCTCCTGAACCGTGCAGTTGGATGATGTAAGACTGCGTGTCTAATGGCATCACTGTGCAATCAGTGAGCCCCTGGATCACTGTAGTATTTACACCAGTTCATATACAGTTACTTCATGACAGTATTCATGTGCTGTAACATATACAAAGTTCACACTTTAAATTAAATGAGCATACTCCAAACATTTTAAAGTTCACACACGTTGTAGATTTTCAGTATTAGAAAATATAATATATGTAACAGATTAAACATCATCTTATCGTCATATTTGCTATGCATGGAGACCCACATATATTTAATATATGTCAGAGTAAGATTACACCAAAAATGACGGAGGAATTGTTGCAGTGAAAGCAGACAGAGGTGTCAGCTAATAAATAACAGGTGTAGAGCTGCAAACAACAAAAATGTCCAAATTATCTGATTCCAGTTTCTCAAATATGAATATTTTCTTGTTTCTTTCGTCTTCTATGATAATAAACTGAATATTTTAGGATTGTGGACAAAGATGTGACATTTGAGGACGTCACGTTGGGAAACTGTGGTTGACATTTTTCACCATTTTCAGACATTTTATAGACCAAACAACTGATCAATTGATTGAAAACATAGTCAACAGATTAATAATGAAAATAATCATCAGTTGCACTAAACAGGTGTGACAGCTGACTGCAATGATAATAATAATTTAATTGATGCAACTGAGTGATCTGCATCTGTAACATCTTTAAAGGTAACTCTACTCTTACCAAATAGAAATCATCTTCAATCTTAGTATGTTGGGTTTTAATCTTTAGCTTGTATCATAATGCAGAACTAGTGTAGCAATAAAACAAAAACTAAAGAGCTCATAAAAACAAACTATTGATGCAGTTAGAACAAGAAAAACAAATCTGTAATAAAATATTCTAATTTCAAGGTTCTCTGTCTGGATGTTTTGACCATGTTTTACAGCCTTCTACAATCAAAAGCTTCATTTTCATTATCGATTAATCTGTTGATTATTTTCTAGATTAATCAATTCATTGTTTGGTCTCTAAAATGTCAGAAAATGGTGAGAAATGACGATCACTGTTTCCCAAAGTTCAAGATGCAACCGAAAAATGTCCGATGCACAGCCCAAAGATATTCATTCATTCATGCATTCATTCAAACCTTCAAGGACGCCTCGATTACAATACAAATATAAAATAAAAGAAACAAAAATCAGCAAATATAAAAAGCAAATATGAACAGATAAGCAGTAAGCAATATAAAACATAAGAAACAATAAAAGCAATACATGCACATAAAAGTTAAAGCTCAATTAAAACACACACTGCCGTGTGTCAGCTAAAGCAGATTTAAAATGATTAAAAGGGATTTTATTATCTTCATAATCAGTTTACTATCACAGGAGACTAAATAAAACAGAAGATGTTTGTATTTGAGAAGCTGCAACCAGAGAATTACAGAACATGTTTTCTGTAAAATCGATTATCAAAATAATTGGCGATTGATTTTCTGTCAATAAACAAATTGTTGCATCCCTAAACATTTGATAACATGTGTATTTCAGAGGTCAAGAATGAACCTCTAAGCTTAATGTATCTTGCTGTAGGGTTACTGAATGAAGGTCATCTGGTCATATCCTTTTCCAAATTTCACCCTCATCTCAAATCATCTGTCAATCAATCATCTATCAGTTACTGTTGATCACACGGGACCGCTTCGTTTAGGGAAGTGGAGCCAGATTTTCTCCTGGCAAACAAATATGTTCTTTTGTAGTGTTAATCTGATTACAGTGATAGAAAAAAAAGATAAATATCATCTTTTTTTAGTGCTTCTTTAAAAATCCTACTTATGTCAACAGTATTTGCTTCGTATGCAGCGTGAACAGCAGATCATGATGAATAACGACACGCTGGATCCAGGAGGAGATGATGGTGATGATGATGATGATGATGATGATGATGATGAACAGTGCACGCTGGCACGAAGGCAGTTACATCACATCACCTGTATGACATCGTTATCTATGTGAACATTGTGGTTTTCGGGTCATGAGGGGGCAGCGGTGATATTGTGGCGCTGCCCAGTCGACCTGCCATGATGCACTTAAGTTCGCCTTGTTCTGCGCAGCATTCAGGGACTGTCTGGAGGAGGGGGGGGGGGTCACTGTGGCGTAAAGGAAAGATAGGGTAGGGAAGGACAAGAAGGAGGAGGAGGGAAGGTAATAAGGAAGAAAAAAGAAGAATTGGGAAAGGAGGAAGCGGCGGTGGAAGAGAAAGGGGATCGGTTAGGGCGGCAGGAGAGGAAGCATGGAGAGAAATAGTAGAGAGCAGTGGAAGAGGAAGGGTAAAGAGGGGGAGGAGGGGACCGCTAGCACGCGACAGGGGGCCATATTTACCATGGCAACCATCGCTGGGCCTTTTCCCTGTTGTTGTATTAATACCGCTCATACCCTCCCCTCACGGCTGCTTCACCAGAGTGACTGCACATGCGCACTGACACACATGAACACACACACAAAGAAACCTCACTTTAACCTTCCTCTGCCATCAGTGAAGACATTTACATGAGCTACAATAATGTGTTTGCTTGGGATTAAAATGTTTACTTTGGTAGTTTCTGGGATTCCTACGTTCATATTCCTGCTGCATAGTCCCAGTAATGATGGAAGACGTTTGCTCTTTCTTATATTTTTACATCATGTTGTAGTTAACCCTTGTGACTATCTTCAAGCAACATTAATGAAGAAACCAACAATGCATCAGTCCGTCTTTTAATGCTTTCCAACTTCCCTACACTCTCTGTGTCGCACCCAAACACACTGGTTTCTACTGAAGATGTAATTCTTTTAGAACATGTCACAAATATATCTAGTTTCATTTATATAAAAAGAAGTTATTTGGGCATGGTAGTTTTTAGCAAAAGTTACTTTAAACAGGAGTAAGGGGGACTATTTTCAGCTGCGGATTAATATACATTTGGTGCTCTAGTGAGTATTTACAGCAGTAGGATGGTGTATGTGGGAACTGCCCTAAATAAACTACATTGTAATGAAGGAACATGTCACCCAATGCAACAATGATGTGTTTTGTAATAGTATTTGACAACAATGGAGCTCTGCGGCACCGATGAATAAGATATATCAGGCTTTGGCTACAAAGGAGATGAGTAGGATTTAATTCATTGTTAGTTTTGGTCTTTTCATGGGATTTGTTAACAATAACAAAAATACAGAATATCACCAGACTTATCTTTAAATAATGCATCTAAAATAGGAATACTCCACATTTGGCTGGCCAGTAGTTCAATGTTATCGTTCATCATCTCTCTGCATTATTATTTCATGACAATACTCACACAGAGATGTTTTGGTTCACAGCTCTCGTGTTTTCAATGAAGGCCAACAAATAAATCTGCCAGAGCTTGACATTTGAAACACTCGGGAGCTCATATTTTTTAAACATTAAAGGATAAGGCTGGCGATTTTCTGTATTTTTCTTATTGTCAACAAATCTCATGTATTGTGTGTGTATCAAAAGCCTGATATATTGTATTCATCTGTGCTGTAGACTTCTGTTGTCCAAAAACGATTAAAAACACGTCAATGAGCCAGACCACTGCACTGGATGTTCCTTCACCATGAAGAGTTTGAGCATGTTAATTGGTTTAGAAACGGCTCTAAAGACTAATAACAGAAATCACATTTTCAGCCTCAGGAGAGTATTTCTGTGTACGGCAGACGCCACTGCACATGTGCAGGAACATGGTTCTGTTTACAGAGCTTTGCTAGCTTGTTGTGCTACATATTACAATCTCTTGAGTCTTTGGAGCTGTTTCTAAACAAACTACCATAACGTGTCTGTGAAGATTGTCAGTCATCCAGTTCATGATTATCCAAGGAGGGTTGAATCGAGGGCAACTGGACTTGGTTGTAGATACAACAACGTACATATTTTGGATAGGGAGGACAGATGGTCTGAAAGAGGAGTGAAGGAGATGATTTATGTTAATGTAGAGAAACCATCCATCAACGGAGGATCACTCATCCCCCACCTACAATGTTCTCCTCTCATCCCTTCCCAGGAGACTTTACAACCATTCACATTTGGCATCAGGTGACTCCAACAGCTGTTGTTACAACAACCAGGAGCACTAACGAACCAAGTGGTAACAACCCCACAGAGGTTAAATACCTGGGACTCCCCACCAGTCAATTAGAACTGAAGAAGCCCCTTAGATGAGAGGCGATCTACAACCAAGTCCAGTTGCCCTCGTTTCAACCCTCCTTAGAAAACTACCATAACTGTGATATTTGGGGTGAAGGGAAATGTCACCTAGTACAACGGTGTGGCTCACTGATGTGTTTTTAATAGTTTTGGGGCAACAACAGAGCTCTGCAGCACAGAAGAATACTATATATCAGGCTTTGGATACACACACAATACTTATAAGTAGGATCAGTTCGTTGTTGGTTTGATTCTGCTCATGAGATTTGTTGACAATAAGAAAAATGTAGAACATCACCAGCTATATCCTTTAAAGCATTTTGTTCTACTAAAACACTAAAAGGCATTTGACTCACTGTGATTTTGCATCATATCATACTATATTGATATCAAGACAGTGCTGTGATGATCTCCAACCCGAACTCCACATATCTTAAATTCAGTTATTCTCATGTCAACTATGACTTTCCTCAAATTAAGGGTGTCAGAAAATACTCAAAGAAAAGAAAAGAAGAATGAAAAGAAGAAAACGTTGTCTTTATTAACCAGGTTAATATTAGGATAATGTGATCCACGTTGACAAAACAAAATGGCAGGAGGAGAGAAGAAAAGCATGTAAAAAAAGACTCATACAATATCCAGAGCTCACACTGACTTCACTGTGCGGCTCCACCTGGTTATGAGCACCATTTGAGCCATTTCATCGTTGAGCTTTCTGATGCAGCAGCACCAGCAGCTACACATGTGTTTATGTGTGTGTGTTTATGTGTGTGTGTGTGTGTGTGTGTGTGGTAAGAGGGGAGTGGAGGTGCTTTCCGTGCTGCTCCACCTGTCATTCCTTTCATACCCATTGCTGACATTGCTGATTTAGTTTAAGTGGAGTGTATTAGTGTGTTTGTGTGCGATTGCGTGTGTGCGCACATGAACAGACATGTGTGAGTTGGTGTGTGTGTGTTTATTTTCTTATCCTCTCCACAGAAACAGTGAGAGGTTACAAAACACGAGATGGGAAGATGAGAGAGGAGAATATTAGAAGGGAGAATCAGAGAGAGACTAAATGTGTTTTCAAAAAGAGAAAGAAGAAATAATTCAGGAATAAAAGAGTTGATTATTATAGAAAAGATGCTGGCGATGAAGAAAATATTTTAACACTATATAGAGGAGTAAATGTATTTAAAGAAGAGACAAATAAGTGTCAACAGTAACGTTACCTGATTCTGTCAAACAGAGAGGCGACGGATGATGAATGCCCTGTTTGCTGGCCTTGTTAGGGAGACAACCCGAGTCTGTGCATCCCCGCAAGGCTGCATCTAAATGGGTTACACCACCACCACCGCCGTCTGTGTCTGTCGTAGTTCACAGTGGTGCAACATGTTGGCCAGAGGCAGACTGCCTGCCAGGCGGCCTCAGTCATCCATCCACCCACCACAAACACACTGTGAGGCACATACAGAAATAACAGATGTGACTGCAGTTTGTTTGCTCTTTTTTTTTTACCTGATATTGATCATGAAGAAGCACTTTCAACCACAGGAACAGGTACTACTTTGTATCTGTGTTGAGTTTACTAAAATAGCACAGAGGCAGACTTGTTACAAGCAATTTAGAAGCTGTAGTGAGTGTTAATCAGTTCAAATGTACATTAGAAACTTTACAAAGAATAAAACAGAGGGCGTGACGGTGTGATCCTGTTGTGAGAGCGATCAGTCTGACTTTTCATTAACTCCTGCTTGCTCTGATCTCTGCCTGAAATCTTCCTTTGTTCCTCCTGACTGGCTCAATCTGTGAATGAGTCATAAGTCGAAGCCTTGGGAGCGGCGCAGCAGGAGGGGATGAGTGGAATTGTTTGTTTCGTAACACCAAACACCTTTTTTGTTCAACTGCTGCAGCTCTGCTCGCCACGATGATGATAATGATGATGATGATGATGATGATGATCCAGCAACTTCCACCCACTCGTCACATTATAAAAGATTGTCAAAACAATGGAAATAAAAACACAACCTGTTTTTTTTTTTCAGCGGTGAAAACAAGGTTGCGTTTGAAAACAAAGAAAGAAATGCTGTTTTATCATTTCAAATTGCAAGATATGAAGCAGTTATGAGGTTTGATAATTTAATCACTGACATGAGCTTATTGACGTGTTACAGTAAACCCCTTTTCCCACCAGTTGGTGCTCCATCTGTTTTTATTCAGATTTTCAATTTGCACATAAAAGACCTGAGTCGAAAATTTGAAAAAAAAAACCTTGAAATATTGCAAAAAGAGTTTTTACGGTTGGCTGAGTGATGCAACAAAGTGCAATGCAACAGATTTAGTGCATAAATCATGACATACATGAAGCATGTGACTAAACACACCTTTAGACTGTGCGACAACAACAATTGTGTAAGTTTATTGCACATCACATTGTATGAGATAGGTCTAATAAAATCTTGGTTGCAATCTGTTTCAGACTGTACAATATCAACCGGAAACATGTCAGATTGTGCACTGCATGTGTGGTGAATTGTAGCGCTATGATGTAAACAGAAAAAAGTATGTGAAAGCAGAGGCACGTCATCAGTTCACGTCGCCCATCTGAGCCGTTCTGATGTTCTGAAAATGCAGCAAAGCACACAGACCCCGTTGTTTTTTCCCTCCATCGTTTTGTTTTTTGTGCAGCAGACATATTAAAGAAGATGTGTGTGTTTTCCCCCTAAACTTTATTCAAAAATGGCACTTACGAAATGTCACATCGGCCAGTGTATTCTGTGTCTTTTCATGTCATAGTCATGATTTCGACCCAGTCTGTCTTTGCTCTCGGTGAACGTGTCTCACAATGCGATCTAGGACCACCATTTCGGATTGATTGACCAAAGATTTTACCACATTTCTCTCAGGATTGTCAACTTCGGTCTCAGACGACCAAAAGTCATACAGTGTAAAAGAACCTTTAAATATCCACCGAAGAAATGAAAGTATCACGTCTGTGTGGAGCAATGAGGAGACATTCCTCAAATTAATGCGTGAAACAAAATGTCACATTTCCATCATGTGCTCCACATGGTCGCTTGAGCTTAGACTGGCGCTCTTTTAATTCATCATCTAGTTGCGCTCTCACCTCTTTTGAAATGATTTAATGGTCCCCAACTAGAAAATTCGTGCCACCAGCGGTTTATCTTGGCGATAACCCTACTCCTAACCCTAACCCTAAACCTTTGCACTACATTCGGATGGAAACACAGCTAGTGTTTGTAGTAGCACACTGTGCTTTTGTAGTTTATTGCATCTGATGCCGCCTTAACTCTTAATCTATTCTAAATTCCACATTTTAGTATCTAGACCCTCAGGGACATTTCAGTGAGGTCATTAATTAACTTTTGAACTGTGACATGCAATTACAGGCATTATAAGGATTTAATGAGCCTGTTGGAGACATCTGTTTCTTACTGGACCAGAAATAAAAGCGCTGCCTAGTACAACCAGAGACACACACAACTATAGTCCTATCGCTCACTTAGCCTTGAAGATTCAGCACATCACAGCCTCTAAGACCAATCTTGCTTCAGATGGGGGGAGCAGCTAGGGCTGCATTAGAATAACGTCAGCGATGTGTAACACCACAGACGGAGTGATTTCACCAGTCCACTGGATCAGAGAACTCCTCCCCCTTCTTCTCCTGCCAGCTCCATCACCAAGGGACGTGGTGGAGTGTGTGAGATAAAGGCAGAAGAAAAGCATGAGGATGAAAGGAGATGAGGATGGGAAATGTATAGATGGAGGGGTTAAGACGAGGAGAAAAAGCAGGGTTGCATAAGCAGTTGGAAAAGGAAGAGAAGTTGCCCAGTGCTACGGAGAAAAGAAAGAGTTGCACAATGTGCTCGTAGGAGGATGGAGGAGGACGAAGGGAGAGAGAGATGCCATGCAAGGGTGAGAAGGAGGAGGGGTGGAGGTTTGGTTGGTGTTTTTCCTCCCTCTGTGCGTGTACGTCTGCCATTGGAGGGGTGGCCGGAGCAGAAGAAGAGCCGTGGAAGCGTTGCGTGCCAGGGCTGCAGATGGCATGGCATTGCTGTCATGGGTACGACTGGCACTCCCTCTACTGTACCACTCGCACTGTACTGTTCCCTCTACACCAACCCTCCACATTACCTCGCAGACAAGAGAGGGAGAGAGAGAGAGATTTGGAGGATGGGGGAAGGGGTGAGTTCGTAGAAGGCATGCAGAGGCTGAAATGGGGGAGGGTGCAGGAGAACCTGGACAGAACTCTTAAACACGATGGGATTATAAGAGAGGAAGGAGGGTACGACTGTAAAAGAGAGTGACAAGTAGGGAAGGAGGGGAAGAAAAGGTATTGGCTCGGTGACCTTTAAGTAGTGAAGGGAGGGCTTTCAGAGCTGCATTTGTATTTTTTATTTTCACCGTGAGGAGGACGGCACAGAGAAATCCCATCCAGACCAAACTGATTTATATCACGGCCCTGACAGTCCTAGATGACTCCTGTCACAAGAGTAAATAAGATTCAGTCATCTGTCAGGAAGAGAAGGAGGAGAGGGAACAGGCAGGGACACAGAGAGATAGAAGAGATGGAAATAGACATAACAAGAAAAACTGTGGACTAAAGACAAAGATTTCTTACTATTATTTGTTATAATAGCATTTTTAATGAAGCTCTGTGCACATTCCCGAGTTGACACAGTTGTATGCTTCAAATTTCCATAAAATAAAGGCAGTAAAACAGAAATAGAACAATGTGAATCCACAAGAACATAGTTAAGATAGTGAAGAGTGTACAAACCAAAGACAGAGCATCAAAAGAGAGGTAAATTAAAACAAGAACAAGTGTGTTAACATGCCAGCATTTGCTAATTAGCACCAAACACAAAGCACAGCTGAGACAAATTAACATGTTGACCCGATACGGTGCTACATGGACAGTTAAAGGGGTCATGAAAGGAATTATAAATCATCCTGAGGAGGAGTATCTCTGGATCAATAGCTGTCAAGACATCTCACTCAAAACCACAAATAGTGGTGCTAGTCGGGATCACCAAAGTCATTCAGATTCATCCTCTGGAGAACATAAACGTCTGAACTAAATTTAATGGCAATGCATCTAATCCTCACATTGGAGGCCACTTTAGAAGGATCCTCTGAAAGCTGCCTGACAGATAGTGAGAGTTATCATTAGACTTCTTTTAGAAATGCAATGAACAGGGACCAGATTTTCCTAAAAATCTTCATATCTATCCTTCAGAGCAAATCTGATTCTTTTGAGGTGGAAGATAAATGAGAAATCATTAAGCCAAAGTTGCACTGAAGATGGTTCGGATGTTTTCCACTGGTGTAGTAAAGATTTTCTTTGCTGTTATAAGGCCATATGCAATAAACACTCCTTGAAGCACCCTCAATGTGCTCTTTGAAAAATATATAAAAATTTCCTCCCGACACTTAAACCTGGACCCTATCTTCCCATCTTTTTGTGTCTAAATGACTAATGGGGACAACATTTTTTGAAATTGGTCCAGTATTGAACAAGAGCGCTGCAGCCGTGAAACGGGCTGCAGTGTAATCTGATGGAGCAATAGCGCCCCGTTAATGTGCGTCCACTAAAAGTGTTTTTGCCACTGAAAGGCTTAGATTGTTATTATAAATGTCTGACAACATTATGGAAAGGACCATACAGAGAAATAAAACGTTTTTCTTTACCTTTTGCTTGATCCGATCAGTTTGTTATTGTGTCTAACCATGTCTCGCTCAAGAAGAAGTCTCGTTCTGAGATGTTGTGAGAGTTGAGTTGTTGTCAAAATCAGCTAAATATTCAACTCCACTCTCGCAAGATTTCAGAACGAGACTTCTTCTTGAGTAAGACTTGGTTAGACACAATAACAAACAGACCGGATCAAACGAAATGTTTTATTTCTCTCTGCAGTGCTTTCGTTCAATACTGGACCAATTTCAGGAATTGTTGTCCCCATTAGTCACTTAGACACAAAATGATGGGAAAACAGGGTCCAGGTTGAAAAATACCCAAGCTTCCCTTGAACTATAAATCTTTTTATTAAAGTATCTTTGACAGAACTACATTTATCTCATTGTACTGACACCTCAGTAATTTATTATAAAGCCTTTGTTGTGACCGTGTGTATGATTGTGATGTGTGTTGTGATTTCGATTGTTGAAACATGATTGTTTTCATATCGACTCACGGACTGAAATAACGAATAAATCGAAAGTGGCTGTCAGAGCTTTTTTTAGTTGAAAGTCATGGCAGATCAGCTGAGAGAAAACTGAAACAGACGCCCTTTCCTGACACCCTCGGATGGAGAGAGAGAGAGAGAGCGAGTGAGAGCGAGTGTGAAAGGAAGACAGATAGAGAAATGCAGAAATATTCATCCTCTGTAAGCCATCAGTAATGAGAATTTGCTGAATGTTTGCGTGTATCTAACACCCTGTGCTCCAGCGGACAGTGCAGAGTAAACCAATTGGCTGTTTATATTTATCCGCAGAGCTGCATGTTGATAAAAAGCCATGCTGGTCGCTATCTGAGCTTCCCCTACACGGCCTGCTCCGGCCTGACACTGAATGCTTTATTACATGCACTGCCGGGGGTTGACATTGAAAACTCGTCCTTGTTACACGCTGGTTGTGTTGGTTGTGGTGAGCCTGTTTTGCTGATCCAGCGCTGAAGGTGATCCTTTATGACGAAGATTTACCAAATTTGATCATCACAAGTGCAGTTTCAGTTAAAAAAAGGAAATTATAAAGCATGATTTGGAGTTAAGGTGTAAACTTTAAAGCTTCTATAATTAATATTTTATATTAACAATGGGTGAAATGATTACGTGAATGTGAAAGGTGAACCAGAGAGAACCAGACTCTGCAGTTCCCCTCAGATCTAAGGAGCGCTTTAGCTTCTTTCAGCTTGTTGTTTTGGTTTTACGACCCACAACTTTACTGTTATTTCACTTTCTGATCTTTACATTTGGCTTGTTTCTTTTTTTCTTGGCTAATTTGATGATAAATGGATGTTTGTTTTATTGCTGCTGTTGTTGTTGTGCGACCATTTTGTGGAAGCTAATGTGGATACAAATAAAGAATAAAGACAAAGACAAGGAGCCAGATACTTTTATCAGGAGTTGGACCAAACTGGAGCTAATAGTAGAGTGAATTTATATTCACCACGTGGTTCCTCGGTATCTGCTGGATGTGTAAATAAGCAGCTGTTTGCTAACATGCTCATCATATCAACTGAAAGGGTGAAAATATGTCAGTTTTTGTGTTTACAGTTTGTTTGGTAGTTGCTTGGTACAGGATGATACAGATTGCTCTAAACACAACTGGCTGCCAACACGTGGCTGTATCGTTTTTGGAAATTATGAAAGCTCCTGCTTTAAGCCAATAATTTACTTCAGGTACTCAGTGGAAAAGCTTTACTATCTCGCAGATTAACGCTGACTCTATGAGATTCGGAGTCAAATCATTTGGCACTTTCCTCTGCTGACCTTTTCAAACACTCACTCATCTATCTTGTTACCACTATAATGGACAAAGTTTCTCACAGCTGCTGTGTGCACATTATCCAAACAAACATATACAGAAAGTGGATCAATATTAGCAAACATAGCCTTGATTATGCCAATATTTGATACAAGCAATGTATTCGACAGCAGCAGAAGTAGCCAAAGACCTGCTAAACTAAAGGCAAGCGTCTGTCCAGTGTCTACAGATGACATCACCAATCAGATAATGGCCTAGCTAGGAGCCACAATATTATGTCCATGTCAGAGAGTTCAACCACAGATATACCCTCAATAAAAGTCCATATTGCTTTATTAAACTGCACTTATCTTATTTTTGAATGCCTGCTTTTACTCACAACAGTAAAAGTAATATAGAAAGTCATGGATCCTTGTTTGGCCCTTGGACACTAAAGGATATAAAATAAGTTAAATAAAACCATAACTTAATGAACTGCTTTTCATTTTCTTTGGAGGCCTTAAGTAACCCAACGAAGACCCCTGAACGCACCCTGAGCAGCACAGGCTTGTGTCACAGACAAGAAGAAATGATTTCATCTTTGGTGAAGTCATACCGAAGATAGCTTCCTCACTTGTATAAATATTTAAGTAGATGAGCATTAATCCTGAGTCAGCGACTATTTTAGGACAGCAGAACGATATGGGAAGGTGGAAATGGATTGAAGAAAGGCATGGTCAGAATTATTTTATTTGTTTTGTTTGTAGTTTTTTATTGTTTTGTGTCTTAAAACAAAATGGAAGAGGGGTCAGTAGCATATCTGCTTTTGGTCTGCTACAGTACAAAGTCACACTAGTGATGCATCCTTCTTACTACATCATGTCCACTTATTTGTTCACAACTTGTGCAGAGGAGTCACAAGAACACAAATCAATACATGCAGACAAATACTATACATAGGACATGCCAACGCCAAGTGAAAGAAATATAAATGAATACAAACTGAAAATAAAAATGTAAAATAAAGTTCCTTTAAGTAGAAAGAAAACAGTTTTTAAACAAACACTAACACTTCTAGTCCATAAAACTGCTGCTGTAAGACAGCTAACCAGCACTGCTTTTACCAGAAAGGCAAGAACAGTCTTGTGATGCACAGGTTGAGTGTTGAGGACAAGGAAGTGTAACAAATAGATGACTGAAGCAGCCTAATATATGATTAAAGTTTAAAAAATGCCTGTCCAATAATGTTCTTGTTAAGATCCCTCCTCTCTCTGGAAACACACGTGCCTCTACTGGACCAGATCTGACAGTATACAAAAAACAATAAGTGGTTTAGTGGTTTTTAAAAAAGCCCTCCCTCTGCCCCGAGCTCTCTGTGAGAGATCTAACAGAATAATCTGGTTACTTGATTCCCCTGCATGCCCGGGATCAATGTTGCACTGTTGGTAATCCATGCAAATATGTTTGATTTACCCGCAGCTTCCAAGCATGACAGTCTGTGTCGGTGTTTGGAGGGAATCAACACGCCTGCCCGGGTTATTCTGCAGGGGGGTAAATCAAAAAGCTGTGCAGAAGAGAGGCAGATGGAGTTTTTTAAAAGAATAGTTTGACATTTTGGGAATTAAACTTGCTGAGTTATATGAGAAGATCGATACTGCTCTCATATCTGTACACGAAATGTGAGGCTACAGCCAACAGACTGGAAACATAAAGACTGGAAACAGGAGGAAAGAGCTAACCTGGCTCTGATCAACAGTAACAAAATCCTCACACACTAAAGAAAATCTCTTGTATTCTGACTTCAGAGAGCTCACATTTTATTCAGAAATTATTACTGCAGTGTCAAATAATTTAATTATCAGCTACTAATTACCTACACTTATGTTACATATTTTGAGCAGTTAGTTAACAGGTGAAACTAGATGCAAATAAACAGTGATTTGCTTATTTATAAATTAGCTGAATAGATTGTGTTAGTGTATGAATTATGTAAGTATCAGTAAAATTGGATTTTATTTAGACGTTACAGTCGGTGGAGGCGGCCTTGCAGCCATTTTGCCACACGTTCTTGACACTTGTGTAGTTCTTTTCACCGATATCGTCACTGTCAAAAAAAAAATCAGATATCTGCAACTCAGATTTACATCTCAAAGGCTAAAGTGAACATTTTTTTGACTTGTATTTACATATTATCTGAAACAACATGATGAATACAGGATAAAATAAGCCAACCAGCTGCTAGCTGTAGCTTTACATTGAGCACACAGATATGAGAGTGGCATCAATCTTGCAATCATGCAAACTACAATTTCCTGTCTTACACTCTTTTCTCAGTCTATTCTCCTCAGGATTGTTAAACTCATCTTAAATAGTCACTGACTCATTTGTAAGGCTGATCTTGACACTTTCTCTTACAGACTTCCCCAGTGGAGCCCATGGAGGCCATCTGAGACGCACGCAGTCAAAAGAGTGTTTAATTGTGAGGGTTTTTTGGCACCATATGGAGCTACATTAGTCCTCCGCTACAGTCACACACAATCAAAGACCTCATCTGCAACACTTGTTTTAAGTAAAATGTTATATGATGATAAGACGAGCTCTTATCATCTCTGTCTAATAACAAATCACAGTGCTCATTATGGATATTTCTTCTAAGGAAAAGAGCCTTTTAATATTCCCTGTTTCACATTTTGAGTGATATAAAAGAGCTAATAAAACTTGGATTAAGACTAGGCTGTCCTCCCAAGAAAACAAAAGCATCCGTCATTTCAGCAAATCCCCAAAACGACTTATGTTTACATTCAAATGGAAGACCGCTCTAGCTGTAGGAATTATAACCCTTGTCAGCCAGATTCTAACAATGGAGTCCGCTGTTCATCTCCCTTAAGAAAATAGTTTTTGTGCCTAAACTTAAATGAAATGAGAAGCAACTTCTCAGAAATTGTGAGACAAGGTGCAAGGCGAGAGAGAAGAGAGGGAGGAAAAGGGCTGAGATGGGTGGATGATAAAGCAGGTGGTGGTTGGACTTTAATGCTGTGTCATGTCAGTGCAGACAAGCCTTTGTGATAGAGCGAGGGAGGAACTGTAGCCCTGTCCCCCTCAATAACAGTGAAAGGCATTCGCAAAACGCTTTGGGTGGAGCTATTCTTAGTGGCCCTGGAGAGACCGTCCGCACTGTCCGAGAGCCGTGACGTCAGCCTGTTCAATCAGATTTTGTCCAGAGGACGTATGTGTGAGGCGCTTTCATGATGATGACTTTGCATTTGTCTCTGTAAATAAATCTGTTGCAGCAGCCTGACATTTTGTAAAGGAGAGACACCAGATCGAGTGAAAGGTGAGAGGAGGGCGGAGCGCTTTTTGCTCGGCGGTGAACGGGGGGGGGTGGGGGGGGACCGGGAAGAGATGGAGGGTGAAGGACGATGGTCAGAGATGGATGTGTTGTAGGGGACGTGTGAGGAAATGAGGAGTGAGTGTGTGCTGTGAGAGTGATGGGTCTCCCCATCTGTCATTATCTTCCTGCAGAACTAATTACAAGGTGATGGACAGCAGACTAATCACCGAGGCCACGAGTGGCATTAAATTAGCCGGATCGTGGTGTCGCGCCTGGTGCGATGGAGAAAGGGACATGAGTCCAGAGGGAGGACGAGGCAATGTAGAAGAAAGAAAAGGAAACCCGAGTTAAAAACATGTCGCATACGAGGGCAGGAGAGGACAAAAGTGATAGACAAAGAAGCAAAAAAACGTGTTTGTTCTCTCATCTTGTCCTCAGATTTTCTGTCGTTATTTACCCTCAGCTCTCTCTGGATTTTGTTTTGTCAGTGCTGTCTCTATCTCTGTCCTCCCTCGCCCCCTGTCTCTCTTGTCTTATATCAGCTTCCTGCCTATTTTCTCTCTCTTTCTCGCTCTCTTTCATTCCTCCCAGGCTTTGGCACTCTGTCTGCTAAATGAAAGCGAGTCTCTATGCAGGCTCTGTTTTATGAGACATGATGGTTCAGGCAAACCAGTGGGGTTCCTGAGCATGTGTTAACCACTCCCACTCACTGCACCTCTCATTCGACATTCATGCAGTGGAAACACACACACACACACATGAATACACACTTCTCCACATTCACAAGCTCACACAGCTTGACAGCTGTCCTTGCACCTGCTGGGTTTTCTCTATAGGTTTAGAAGTCAGCGAATTCAATTTCATTTTAAAATGTTTTTTTATTCTGCACAATTTTTTTTTCCAGTTATCTGTGTTTTGTCTGCTGCTCTTTAAATCTGTGTGCAAGAGACAGAAACACTGACACTAACTCAACACGCACACGTAGCCACAGTGTCACAGCATCAAATAAAACCTCAGCTCAGTCTCCCGTCTCCTGTCCTCACAGGAAGTCCCTCATTAAAACAAATCTATCAGCCTTGTCTGGACGGCTTGTTCCCTTTTTGCAGTCTCACATCTCATTACTGTTCCCCTTTCATCTCACATGTGCTCATAAAAAGCTGTGGGGACGCTGCATTTTTAATCGAAACAAAAATCAGCAAACCATGTCTGATAGTCGTCAGAAGAGGAGCTGCCTTTCATAGAGAGGTCAAAGTTCAGGGTCAGCTAAGCACCCCTGGCACTGGCAGGGTTTCAGTATCTTAGGCAGCACATATGTGATGGACAGTGTCTCTAATCACAGTGGTCCCAAGCTTTTTTTTGGCTTGTGACTATTATTTTTATTATCGATTAATGAGATGATTATTTTCTCAATTAATTGCTCAATTGTTTTGTCTACAAAATTACAGAAAAAGGTGAAAAATGACCATTATAATATCCCAGAGCCCAAGCTGGTGTCTTCAAATTCCTTTTTCTTTTTTTTCCAACCATCAGTCCAAAACACAAAGATATTTGCTATATTATTATAAACGACAGAAAAACAGCAAATCCTTCCATTTGAGAAGCTGGAACCAGACTATGTTTGGTATTTTTGCTTTAAAAATAACTGAATAAATAAATTGATTATCAAAAAAATTGCTTTCTGTCAATCAACAAATCGATTAACAGACTACTTTTTTTTCGTGCTAATTCTCGCTTTCTATAATATCAGTGTGTGGCCACAACAGTATAGTTAAAGTTAGAATGATTGTCATAGTCATAGAAATAAAATATGGTTAGACAAGTAAAACACTTGATTATGGAAATTTTAGAGAAAACACACACAAGTCAAACACGCTGCATGTCCATCCACCACCTCGACCACCACAGCCTCACAATCTCGCTACCTCGCTGGCACTGGACACAAAACATGAGGTGCAGAATTGTCCGATACAGACGTAAATCCCAGGGTTTTACTGAGCAGTTCACCCAGAAACAGATTTTTCCCCCTTGTTTTATTAGAGCCATGACAAAGTAAAACTTGCCTGTTTTTTTACAAGAAGAAAAGCACAAATTTTGCAACAGACGTTTAATTTCACGACCTCTCACACTTATATTGGGTCCCGACTCTCCCAGGTGGGGATCAACTGCGCAGCCACATATTTTTCATAACACAGGACACCCACAGATAATGTCGCACACACACACACACACACACACACACATGCCCCTGTCTCTCAGGGACTGGGACACCTTGGCTCCAGTGATATTGCCTCTGTCTGCGTCCCTGCCCAGCGTGCCTCGATGATCCCGTCATTATCACACCCTTAATGCTTCTCACCACACTCTATATTTCCTCTGGCATGCCATCCATCTGCCTAATGGGCCAGCAGGGTGCGGCCCAGCCAGTCATCACTTGTGCACATTGCTTTTATGTGTGTATTCGTGTAGTCAAGTATCTTTTTCAACCATTGTTTGTGTCAAACAGTTCATTTAGGGGCATCTGCTTGTGCGTCTGTGTGCGCGGTCGTCAAGTCATATCTGACCTCTGTTTACACGCATTTGTATGTTTGAAGTCACCTGTGTCAGTGTGTGTTTGTGCTTCTGCTCGTGTCATTTTGCTGTACTGTATGCAGGTAGGTGTGTGTGTGTGTGTGTGTGTGTGTTTGTAATCTGGCCTGCGTATGTTTGTGTGTCAGTACCAGTGAACTCTCTAACTGCGTCAGCCATTAGGCCGTTATGGACTGTAACTGAACCCTCTGAAAGCTCCGCTCTCGTCCACTGCTGGAGGGCAATGACGGATGGGTGTGCGGAGGGAGGAGAGTAGTCATTGTAGTCTTAGTTGGATGGTTGTACAAACAAGAGGAGTGGAGTCTGTACAGGTAGAGGGCATCTGAGGTGATTCCTACTATACCTGCATAAACAGATCGCAGCCTCGACCTTCCTACGCTGAGTCATGAGTCTCACTAAAAATAACTGGATTGTCAAGCTTTACTATCAGGGTGTGTGTGTTTGTATATGCATCCAATAATGATGATAATACAATTAATGCTCTGTATATAACAACTTTCCTGCAATAAATGCAGTTTAAAGGTCTTAACAGGAGGAAACATAATATTTTTTGTTTTTTTAAAAAATATATTTATACAAGGTAGGCTGGCTTGTTTGTTCCTTTACAGCAATGTAGTGTTTACAAGTTAAATGAAATCACAAAGGAAGTAACAAAGACGGACAAACAATATACAATGTGCAGGCTCAGTGAAAGCAGTCGCCAGCAGGCAGAGAACGTTTCGAAATGTTTTTTCTGTGTGTTTTATTTTAGTTTAGTCAGCGAAAGCAGACTAAACTTAAAAACTAACACACACACACACACATATCAAATCAAGTCTAATAGTTTGTTTATCTGACTGAAAAATGGACACTCTCCTCAGCCTCTCAGCCAAGAAGATGAAAGATTAACTGGAAACTGTTTAATCATTGAAAACTGGCTGGAGGACTTGAAATGAGTCTCTATCAGCCATCTAAGACTTTGATAATGAAATAATTTGACTTCTACTTAGAAAATAGTAAGTCACATCACGCCCCAGTAGCCTGCTGGTTAAGACGTCTGCCAAATGACCACAATGTCCACAGTTTGATTCCGACAGCTGACCTTTGTCGCATGTCGTTCCGTATCTCTCTCTCTCGCAGCTCGTTTCCTGACGTCTCTCAACTGTCGCTGTCCAATAAAGATATAATGTGCCTTAAAATATATTTAAAAAAGAAAATAGTAAGTCACTGTGTTGATCCCCATACAGAGGGTTTGTAATAAAAATGGATTTTTGTTGACTTATTGTACGATTTTATGCTTGTATGTTTGGTGTAATAGTGTCATGAAAGGTATTTTTTTCCTTGTTAATGTTCTCTTTTGGTCCCTTAAACTATTTTCAAAAGATAATTCAAACACATCTCTTCACTTTTGGAGAGAACAGAGCAGTTCAACGAGGTAAATACAACTTAGGGTCTTCTAAATGTTGGTGGGATCTTCACGTTATTTGTTGAGGATTAAAATTCTTCTGACAACAATATCAGTGTCGACATCATTCGGTTTTTGTTCTGTATTAACCATCATTTTGGAGAGAAAGCCAGTAGAAATTGTGACTAAAAGAGCAGATATTTATTTATTTTATTTATTTCATGTTTATTTTTATTGGGACACGTACATACAGTAGAATTGACTAATGTCATGAACCACATATTTTATAACCCGAGCTTGTTTGCTGTGCCTGCCCTTAAATACACACACACACACACACACACACACACACACACACACACAAAATACACATAAAAGAGCACAAAACACAAACAATGACACAATAAAAATAACCATATCTGTTGAGAATATTTAAGATAATTGTAATTATGAAAATCTACTTTGATTGGTGATAGGGACATGATATAATAGTGATTATTTAATTAAACTACACACTTTTATACAAAAAAAGGGAACGGATGACTGTGACTCAACACACTCAAACACACACAATGTACGGCCTGCATACCAGACATAATGCCACTTCAACCACTAAATACCAAAACACATTGATTGTTATTGAACTGGTCCATCCTCTGATGTCCATGGTGAATTATTTAGTGTTTTGCACTTGTGTTGTTGACAGCACGGCCAGTGTGTGTGTGTGTGTGACTGACGCAGCTCCATCCATTAGTCCTCCTCATTTGATAAAACACTTCTCGCTCATCACTGGCTTTTTGTCTAATCACACACACACACACACACACACACACACACACACACACACACACAAACACAAACACACACAAACACACCTTCTACAGTCTGTCTCTGAGTTTTAGGGGGAGACGACAGGTAGAGGAGCACTAACAGCTTTTAACACACTCCCCCTTTAGTCTCCCATAGGTCTCCTCTTGTACTTTACCCTACAGCCTCCCACATATACTGTATATACACCTCCCCCTTCCTCCTCCTCCTCCTCCTCCTCCTCCTACTCCTCGTCCTCCTCTTACTGCAGCCATGCCTCTCACTCCTGACTCACCCTGCCTCCCAGCTAATAGTCCCTGACTCATGTTATTCACAGAGCTGTCTGTGTGTCAAGGGCAGACTCAGAGGAACAAGGGAGGATGACGGGAGGGTTAAAAAAGGAGTCAGATCAGGGAGGGATACGGTGGGGTGGGAGAACCGGAGGAGACGTGACAGCACAAGACAAGACAGAGGAAATAGAGGGAAATTATTGTGATATATGTATAGTTTAGGACACAGGCAGAGATGGAAGGAGAGATGAAAAAAGGAAATTAAAAAAGAAAGATATTAAAGGATGAAGGAAGAAGAGAGGCAAGGTCGACCACGAGTGGTTGTGATCATCAGAGGAATAGTGTTTGAGTGATCAGATATCTGAGCCATCAGCAGGCATTTAAAAGCTTTAGTGGACTAAAAGCTGTATGTGTGTGTGAGTCTGTCTTTACTAATGAAGTTATTCCGACCTTAGCTGATCTCAGAGCTGCTGAGAAACTGCTAGAGCGAAGTGCTGCTGCAAGACACATCTGTAGGATTGATGACTACAATGAAATATTATCCCAGAGTGCTTCAGTTTTTCAACTAGTAGAGCTCCAGTTGGTTCAAGTTGAGCTCACTCGGCCTCGGTACTGTACTTCAGCACTCACCTCTCATCCCGAAGGACTTCTGCGGTATCTGTCTCTCACTTGATCTCTGCATCCTCCCCCGCTGCCCTTCTCTCCCTCCTCTCCCCCCCGCCACCCTCGCTTCTTCTCTACAACACATCTGCAAAGTCAGGGAAATAAGACTTAAGCATCCTCGCAGTCCAGTATTCACTCCATCATCCCCTCCCATTCTTCTATTTTGCATGTCAAGCTCAGCGGCAGCATGTAGAGACATTACTCTCCGACCCCCGCGGCTCAAACTGCTCGCACGACTTTTTGAGTCTTTTTTACGCTGCGACACATTAGTATTGGCTATTTATAGTCAGCTCACTGCCATCCAGAGGAAGCAATGTAGAGACTAAGTGTCACTGTGGCTCTATTAAAAGGCACAGAGTGAGATGTCAGCAAAATATCCCCGTCTTTGTTTATCACCCGTGAGACCCACATGTCATTTAAACTTCATTAAACCAGACTTGATGTGTTTGCTTTAAATAAGTGAGACAAAGCTGTATGTTTTGTCTTGATAATTATTATCATTATTACAAATGAATCATATACTGACGTGTTTCTTCTGTCTCCTTCAGCATGTCTGTTGCAGTCAGAGCTGGTAAACTACGAGAGAGTGAAGGAGTATTGTCTGAAGGTGCTGAGCCACCAGAGAGACCACTTCAAGGCCATGTACCGCGCCGGCATCGCCTTCTATCACCTGGGCGACTACGAATGTGCCCTACGTTACCTGCGTGACGCCAAGAACCGTGAACCCACAGGTCAGTTACACTCATATAATAAATAACTTACTATATTAGTACAACTGCAGGCTGCAGCTCAGCTCTTTAAGTTGAATTATAAAACACAAGCTCAAGGTGGTAAAAACACTTCTCACAATATCTGCAGGGAATTCGATAATTAGCCATAATGTTTTATTAATTGTACAATGTAGACTTGAGTTCCTACTAGATTGTGAAACAATGGCACATGTTCCTGCAGGGCTGTAATAATGAGGTCATGTTCTTGGTAATTTTTATTGATTTATTGATTTTTTTTCTCTGTGTGTCAATTTGTGGGGTTTCATGGGTAATATGAGGGGAGTTGACATAATGCAATTAAAAACTTACATATAATGGGTATTTTATAAGCTGATTTCAGAATTTTATTGGGCTTATTATTTTTAAATTTATCATTGATTGTTGCTTATCTCCTTGAAAAATCTTTAAAACACCATTTCAAACCATGTTGAAAAGTAAAACAGTTAATTGAATAAATAAAATACACTTTTTTTAAATTATGAAGAACTGAGACCTTGTTGGTCTGTTAGTTTCAGAAGCCATTAAGTCTTATTTCAGTTTTGTGTTTTATTTAACATACTGTGATTTCTGCCAGTTTCTCTGCATGAAAAGATGAGCTGTCTGCACCAGAGTGTAGTTCAGCTTAGTAAAATGGCAAATAGTTGTTTTTACCATTCAGTTTTTGTCTGGATTAAACAATAAAAATGATGTCTAACATGCTAATTAAGAGTTTTAGATGCGCTGACCTTTGGACAGAGCCAGACTAGCTGCTTCCCCCTCTATCAAGTCTTTATGCTAAGTTAAGCTAGCCAGCAGCTGCCTGTAATTTCATATTTAACAGACAGACATGAGAGTGATATCGATCCTCTCGTTTAACTCTTGACAAAAAAAAGTGAATAACCATATTTGCCAAAATGTCAAACCATTCAGCTTACAAATAGGATTAGAGTAAAATTGTGACTCCTCTCTTTTTTCAGCCTTAACATCAATCACATTTTCTCTCTCCATCGCAGACACCAACGTGCTGCGGTACATCCAGCTGACAGAGATGAAGATGAGCAAGAGCGGACAGCGGGAACGAGAGAGCGGCAAAGAGACCCAGGGCTAACCCTCGACCTTTTCACCCTCCTGACCCTTCGACCTTTGACCCTACATCGACCCGGCCTCTCTCCACCTCTGTTAACCCTCGACAGCACAGCCCACGGACAGAAGAGACAGACCCAATCACCTGCTAGAGCGATTGGCGGGAGACATATCAAGCGCTGTCTGCAAACCACCCTAATTTTCCATCTTCTTATCCCTCTCTCCCCTCCTCTTCCTCCCTCAGGTGCTGTGGTTCCTCTCCCTTAGACGCAGACAGTCAAGCAAACGTAAAAAAACAAAAAAACAACAAAAAAACAAGGAAACAGCTGTATTATACTCATATGAATCAGTCCTTGTGGTGGAATGAAAAAGGAGCTTCAAAACATACTTATGAATAACGGACATTTGCGTAATTTAGTAAATGTTTAAAAAAAAAAAATTTTTGTTTCTGCTCTCTCTCTCTCTTTTTCTCTCTTTCACTCTGCCTTCTCTCTCTCCGTCTATCTCGGACTCTGAGGAGAATATCGGGGGTTGGGAAGCTCAACCATGAGGGCAGGGGTGTGTGTGGAGGCAGTTTGTAATAGCGAGGGGTGTGTGTGTGTGTGTGTGTGTGTGACACATATCAAGACCATATAGCCCAATTTGATTGTACATCCAACCCAACAGGGCTCACTCAGGCCCCTTAATCAGACTATGATGGGACAGATGTGCACGAGAAATCTTTCATCTTGTAGAGAAAAAAAAAAACCTGCCTCTATGCTTAATCTGTCGCTCTGCTGTCTCACTTTTCTTTCCTGGATGCCATGTATCTCCATTTCTGGACTGTTTTTTCTTTGTTATTGTTTTCAATTCAAGGGCTAATTCAAGTGTTTGTAATTCGTTCCTGAGGTTTTTCATTTGCTTTCGCTGTTCATCATACTCAGCTGTTAATAGCATCTGCGGCAAAACGGACAAACTTCTGCAGCGGTTCTGCTGTTGTGGAAACTGGTGTGTCTTGAATCTGTTGTCCGAAGCCCCTCCTGGGTCGTGTGTCATTGTTGTTGTTGTTTGTTGTCGTTGAGACTGTCCAAGCCCCTCCCTCTCCTCTCCTCCTAATCACCTCTCTCTGTTCTCCCGTTAATGATGTCACAACGGAAAATAGCCAATGGAATCGGAGTTCCATCAAACGCCCGTTGGCTAGATGGAGATCCGCTCTAACGTTTCACAACGAGCTGGAAAAAAAAAAACTCCACAGCCAGAAACACATTTCTACGAGGAGGTCCAACCTTTTATCGCTAATGTTGACGCTTCCCAGACATCGATAACAAACCAAGTAGACTCTGGGCAGCGTTAGTGCAGGGAAAACAATCACATCTGTCCTGACATCTCAGACCACTCAGCTTTAGTGCAATTCAACAAGAGTGTGCTGTTTGAGATTTCTTCCGCTGTCACTTTATAGTATCTTGATCGATACAGTATCTGTGTTTGTAAGTACAGATAACACACGACATTAGCATTAGACATCACTATCGATGATATCCATGGCTAGCTGTCAAAAGATACATAAGATATGTGCTTCTCTTGTGACTTGTGAAGCCTAATCATTGATAATATCGCTTTTATTGATAGCTTTACCACAGGCTCAAATCTGCCTGCCCTGTTCTAAGGAAGGTTGGATTGATCATATGTGAGAGCATGACCTGAATTTCCCTGAAACCCAGTTTCCTCTTTCCTGTGTGCAAGCCCACCTCCTGCATGTAATGTGCGGCTCCAGAGAGTTATTTCAGACGTATGGGATAGGGATTATATCTGCTCTATTGCTCTCTCTCTTTCTCTCATGGCATGCTGCCACTCAACTGTTGGCTCATACCTCTATTCTATCCATTCTGCCCTTTATAAACACAAAAAGAAGGTGACAGCTTGTGATCACAGCAGTAGAATAGGTATCAAGTAGGAAGCATATCTGGAAAAAAAAGGCATCTGCTTCAGTTGAGGTGAGAGATAAGCGGTAAAACCCAATTTCAAGAGGGAAGTGGGAATCAAAGATTTCCCTTCTACATTTTCCAGTGACCTGCTAGGAGGTAAATAGGGACTTAATTGTGTCAATGGGACTCTAGAGAGATGGCACCATGCGTTGAAGAGACTGGCATTATACAGAGAGGCTCCGGTGGAGGGAGAAATAGGCCATCATCAGCCCCAACAAAGCAGCTGCAGCTCCAAGTCACTCTGGCAAATAGAAAAGTTTAGAGCCGGGAGATTTATCACCTAGCTGGCTGAAAGTATGTGGACACCTGCATGTTACACACCCATATATGACTGCTGAAAACAATACGTTGCTGTGACAGCCTCACTCCACCTGGCTGCAGAGATTTGCTCCCATTCAGCCACAAGAGCATCAGAGAGATCAAGTACTTCCTCCCATAGGTGTTTGTTGGGGTTGAGGTCGGGGCTCTATGAAGGCCAGTCAAGCTCTTCCACATCAAACTGGGAAAACCATTTCTTTATAGATCCGCCTTGTGCACGGCTGTGTTATTATATTGAAACAGGAAAGGGTTTTCACCAAATTGTTGCCACAAACTTGAAAGCACAACCTAGGAGTCAGGACCCACCAAAGGAGTCACAAGATAAACCTAAAACGGCCTTGAGATTAGAGCTGCAACAGAAAATTAATTGGCAACTCTTTTGATAACTGATTAATCATTTTAAGTCATTTTTTAAGAAAAAAACTGTATATTTTTGGGTTGTGAACTGTTTTTATTTTAGGTTGCATCTTGGGGAATGGGGATCAATTTTCTGAAAATTTATAGTAAAAAAAATGACTAATTGATCGAGCAAATATTCGTCAGATTAATTGACAATAAATAATCATTAGTGGCAGCTCTACATGAGATGATTAACTAGATAGGAAAGGAAAAAACATATTTCTGACTTTCCCTGATTTTTCTTTTACTTTTCATTTTTACTGGTTAGTCATATCTCTGAAAATGATTCAAAGTGAAGATTCTGAGAAAAGAAAATCACTCTTTCATCACAACAGAGACACATGCAAACCTGTTAAGAGAGTTTCCAAGTTGACAGAATTTCAAAATTTCAAAAAAGTCTAAAATATGATTGTATACAGCAGTTTTAAGATTATCCTTGATTGGAACGAATAGCCCAAAAAAACTGGAGTTATCCACATTACTATGACAGGATTGTCCACATACTTTTTGCCACATCTTCTTTCATTCTCTGAGATATTTTCTTGGATATCAGTTATATCAATATGACAATAGTTCATATTTAATTACATGACTCTATTGCAGCAACATGATCAAATCTTCTGAACTTGTCTTATAACTTAATTTCTCAGAGACCAAATTAACCCTTAGATTACATCATATCTAGTAGGGCTGGGCAATATGGACAAAATCAAATATGATATTTTTGACCAAATACCTCGATATCGATATTGTGACAATATTGTAGGAATGAATATTGGTGCTTTCACGAAGTATTTACACAATGAGATTTTTGATAAGTAATCATCAGTAATGTGGATACAATGACTAAGTAGCCTTTTAAAACCAGGAAAAGACAACACTTATGCCATATCACGATGAGACGATATCTAGTCTCATATCACGATATCGATATAATATCGATATATAGCCCAGCCCTGACACCTAGTTAGTGTCACCGAGCTGTAGTGTTGATTCGGGCTAAAACATCTGCCTTCCTCACTCCTGATGTGCCTCTGTGCTCTTTTCTTTCTTTCTGTCTCTCTGCTTCTCTCTGGCGCTGCTCTCCCAGCAGAGATACAGTAAATCAACAAACAGTGAGAAGTGGCACCTGCAGGCTTGGTCTCCATGGCTGCCTGGGCTCAGTCTGCTCACCCGCGGGCCCCTCGGGGATAGGTCTCCTCCCATGGTCCTCTCTCCATGGCACCAGTCTGCCATCTTGTTTTAGTCTCGCTGTGCGTACGACCGTCTAGGGGATCACTAGCTGCACATAAAGCAGGACGCAGGTTCATCTCTGGCTGATCAGTTCTCTTGATAAATGGCAGGACTGACTCTGAGGCTGTTATCGTGAGCATAATCTGCCAAACACGCTGTCTGTGCAAATAAAGACACCAGGGGCCAGATGCATAAACAATGCGTACGCACAAAAACCATGCATACCGTACGCCATACCTGCACATAAACTGGTATTTACAAACACAGAATGTGCGCACATCATGTATTCTTCAGACCAGACGTGCACATGTTTTTTTTAAAGGATGATGTGATGAGGTGGAGATGAAATATAATGTGAGAGACAGAATGTTTTAGTAAAACATTGTTTTAGTTGATAACCAGCTGCACTGATTGAGTGATTTACACAGAGATTTATAAACCAATCAAAGACCCATTTACAAAAATTATTTTAATTTACACAGGAGTCGATATTGTAATTTGCTGTTAATATTCTTTTTTATCCTTAGTTGTGTCACATCTTCTGTTTAGATATAAGTGCTACAAACTAATAATTGATTACATTTCTGAGATATTACTACTAACAACGCTTTACAGGTCCATGTGATGAATTAATGATATGGACGCCAAAAAGAGCCACACAGCTGTGCATAAAGGTTGCGTGTTATGACAGATGTCCCAGCTGTTGGAGAACCTCGCCGGTGCAACACAATCCTGGGTCTTCATCCATTTATGGTTAATTGTGGGAGAGGAAATGAGTCTCGTGTACATGCGCCTGTAGTTCCACAATGACTGAGATTTATAAAACAGACACATGCGCACACACAGTTTTATAAATCTGACGTAAAGCATGCATATGCGTATTTCTGGCTTTGTGCGAGTTTTGTGCATCTGGCTCCTCTCTACTTCAGTGTAGCTTTGAGAACAAAAAGCACAAGCAAAAGAAAAAAGAGACGGAAAAGTTAAACTACTGGCTGTGTTCTTTTTTGCTCTTTTACTTTGATGTCATTTGAGGTAAATGTTTGTCAAAATGTCAAAGTAGTTTTTTGTGAATATATGATACAAATGTACAAAAAAAAAATTAACAAAAATGGAAAGTTTTATGGTTGTGAAAAGCTTTACTTTACTGAATTACTTTATTGACAGAAAAGAAAAGCGAGAGATAGAAAAGAGAATTTAACCAGCTGCTCCACAGAGCTGCTTTTTGACTGTGTCCGTATTTGTTGGTATTTCTGTTGACGTCCCTTTCTTTAAAGGGATCCAGAGCCGGCTCAGAGTATGTGCAATGACCCTTTGACCCACCCACCCTCTGAATGACCTTTCACCCGACTCATCTGTTTCTGTATACAGTAAAGACGACCAGTAACGCAGGAGTGGATGAGAACTCTGAGGAACTTGTACCAGAGCGCAGAGCTGCTTCTCACAGCGATGGACCTCCATCCTTCTTGTTTCTGTGTTGATGGAGAGGAAAAAAAAAACATGAAGCTGGAGACATCAAGGCTATGACTGCGTTTTTGTCACTGGAAGATTTGTCTCGCCTCGCTCCCAAGAGGCCTTTTTCCATTCAACATCCAAACACCACAGGTCTCCATCACTGGTTTTACTGAACTGCTAGCCCGGGAATGCACTATTGATTGGTAAATGAAGATTATGAATAAAGTTTCAAACAAAGAGGAATGATGTTGTTTTGTGGTTTGAAGTCATTTCAGTAACATTTTACTCATGGAGGTGAGTTTACTCATCATGGGGAGAAATACTCAGCCTGTAAAAACAGATTAAGAGCTTCTGAGAAAGTTTTCAAAGTTCATTCTTGACCTTGGAAACGGCTTTTAACAAAACAGTCTCACCTTAAGGTCCATTTAGTGTTTCCAAAGTCAATTATGAAATCAACTGTTTAGACAACATGGAAGAGACGTCTTTAAAGTGCTCAGAAAAAAAAAGTGGAAATTTGAACTTCTGTAATTGCATGAGAACTGAGCAAACTACATCTGCTGATGAAGATTATGTGATATGATCGAAAGCTCCAGAACAGCCACAACATGGACTTTAAGGTGAGACTGTTTAGACAACCCTGGTGATAACATTAGGGGTTATCTTGACTTGTAAAGTCTACAAACATGGAGTTTGAAAGATGCAAACAGTCAGGAAGTGTCTACTGAACAGAGGTGCATTGTGGTAAATGTAGGATCCAGATTTTATAAAGCCTGACTCCACCTACAGAATTAAAGTCAGGATATTTTGGCCTCTGCTGCATCGATTTTGACATTTTTTTCTTTAATCAGTCTTTTGCAAGTCCCCAAACTTTATGGAAGAATAAACTTGTCACAACCCGGCTTTAAAAGTGAGTTACACACAGAGCAAAGAGCAAACACTGAGAGGGAGTGAGATACATTTGCAGAATTGGTGTCATCCTTTAAATCACTTCTTAAAATTTATCTTTGTCATGTCACTGTTCGTTTTACTTTCCTTTCAATATGTTTTATCTTTTCTACTTGATCATTTCGCCCTTTTCATCTTATTTTATTCTATTACATTCTTTGTACTTTTCGCAGCCTGGTTTTATTTAATTGTATTATCTTGATTTTTCCATGTAAAGCACTTTGTAACTTTGTTTTTAAAAGTGCTTTATAAATAAAACATTTTTTAATCATTATTATATTATATAGACTCAGATGCTCCAGTCTACTGCATCACTGACAAGCTCTCAACTCTACTATCTAACTTCCTGACAGACAAAACTTCAAAGACAAAGAGTCAAGCCTGGGCCACCACAAAAACCCAAGACTTAAAAGTCAAAACTGTAGCAGTAGAGTCTGATTGTCCAGACTTAAAAAGCACTGGGTGCAACATTAGACTCTTGCCTGCCTGTTAAATTCTTCCAGGCTTCATGTGTCCAGATTGTAACACTGTTTTTTTTTCTACTTTCTAAATTTTGAGCCCAAGCTGAGGTAACACTGATGACATCATCACAGAAGACCTTATGCAACTGTTTGTACAGAAATAAACTGACTTTGACATATAAAACCAACAGAGTGCCCCTTTAAACATCCAACACAGTTTCTAAGAGGTCTGCGTCTTATTCTAAAAATCACTTCTCCACATTTATCATTACAAAAATACAGATTTAATCATCTTTGTGTCAAGTTGTTCTGTCCTTAAAATGGTTTGTGATGTCGGTCGTTTTGAAACAGTGTCACTTAATAGCTCAGATTCATTGAAATGTACTAAGTGCACAGATTTTTTTTAGTATCAAACTGAATTTGTGGTGTGATGCTTTCATAAAAGATTTAGTTTAAGACAAAGGGAGTCCTTCGAGAGATCTGGGGACACACCAGCTGGCAGCCAATCTGGTTAGTTGTTCATGCCTTCACTTCAAAATACACAAACACACTGTTAGCTCTCCCTCTCTGTCCATCTCTCATCCAACACTGCCACCACCTGAATGTATGTTCAAACTGTATGCGCACTGACAAGATCACTCCCTGAAACAAAGGAAAAAAATGAGAGAAATATGGTGAAAAACTGTTGAGGAGACAATGATGGGAAGGGCAGAGAAGGTGAGACACATGTGATGTGAGTCATCGCTGCTGTAAAGGACAACAGGCAGATATAAAAGGACAGGAAAGCACAGAGTGTCTTCTGTATTCACAGACAAAACACTCCTGTTGTGTGTGTGTGTGTGTGAGCTGTGAACCGGCCACGCGACGCTCAGCCTGCCGAATCCTCTCTGCTGGCTCTTCAACACCTCTCACCCTCTTCCTCACTTCATTTTCAGTCCCGTCATCCCCCTTTTTTTTCTCCCTTTTTTTTCCCTTTGTTGTTGCTTTTAATAGCATCACCATGGAAGTGAGGAGAGGTTGCTAGGTAACTGGCTGGCGTCTAGAAGGGTTTTTGATTGGCAGTCACACTGACAGACACAGCAGTGGAGTGTGTGAGGATTTCTGAGTGTGTGTTTGTGTCACCTGCATACACTGCATGTGTCCGGAGACGTCTTTGCACCCAAGGGTCGTACTGTGAGGTTAAAATTTAACACTTTGTTTGCCATTCTGAGGATTTCTTTCCTCTCTGACATCTTAAATTTAACTCAGTAGCTGTTTCTCTCTGCATGAAGGCACCTTCATCTGCCTTTTATGGTAATTGCAATGTCAGAGAGCGACTATGGGAATGCATTACGTGGAGAAAAACAGCAGACTTGGAAATGATATGACATCATAGGCCACAGTGGTGACATCTAGAGGATTTTATCTGCTACTGCGGTGCCCTTTGTTACTGCTGCTGCATGCATGTGACCCCCCCAGATCATGTTAATGGACGGATTCACATTTTTTAAGTCAGGACAGTCAGATGCCCATATGAGCACAGAAAGACCTATCTTTTAAACTGTTTCCTGAAAACAACAGTTGACCATCAGATATTACTGCACACAAAGAAAAGAAAATCGATGTAGCAGCGACACTGAAGCATCTTTCTTTGTTTTTTATTCGTCTCTCAGGGCAATCATTCATCACTTGTCACACTTATTCCTCATTTAACCCAGAAAAGTCACAAGTTGAGACTGGAGACAACATGGACGTTTCAGTCGTTTCCTTGGTTTTCCTGTTATATTAAACAAATATATACAGATATCCCAGGAAGAGCGTCATAACAATAATTAATCCTTTCCAATAATAACAATAAATTTAATAAATACTCAGTGTTCTTAACCACACGAGGAGAATGAGTCCGGGCTCATTCTTCTAACATGTATGGGATTGTCTTCATCCCATACAAATAATAACACACACGCATATTCACACATACACACACACACACACACACACACACACACACACACACACACACACACACACACACACACGCACACACACGCGCACACATGCTCACTTAGAGAAATTTGCACAGTCAAGTAAATACCATCTGCAGTTTAACCGTCCACTGTACGAAAACAACTCCGGAGATGAAAGTTGATTTGTCAGCTGTGACTAGAGCGCTTTGTGCCGAGTCCAATCGTCCGCAGAGAGACTAACTAGTTGCACAACATGGCTCCTAAAGTGCCACTGATGTTGAATACAGCAGGTGAGGGGAGGATATCCAAACAGTCCTAGACGAGCATGAGGTCGAAGTTGTTTTATGGAAATCAGGTAGCATTTTTTTTTCCTTCAACGTCTCCTTCTTTGTGTCCATCTCATGGATCCATCCAGAGTGCTACTGACTGCTAGTGAGGAATGTTTTCAATCGAAACATGAAAAAGACAAACGGATGCGTAGCGACTTGTGGACTTATTTTGAAGAAGTACTGCCTGTAGCGTACAGCGAACCATTCACACGTAAAATAACATGCACTGAAAAAGCACCGGCACGCAAAAATGAACCCATTTTGTTCAGTAATATATACACATTCACACAAAGAAAAAACACACCTGGTCTGCCAAACCAATAGAAAAAACTTTTTTTTTTTTTGCTAAGAGGTTACAGCAGGGATGGTGCAAGCACTGAGAAAATAAAACTCTGTTTTTACTGTACAAGGCTGAGGATAATAACCAGTCCACCAGTGCTGTGAGAAAAGGCTTTTTCCTGTCTCAGTCTTGGAGGGAAGAGGACGATGACCCCCATGCAGAGAGACAACACATGAGGATGAAGGCAGAGCTGATGTTTCACAAAGCTCTGACGAAGGAGAGTTTATGAGGGATGTTTGTGCACCGGCAGAACAAACGGCGTGCAAAATAAGAACAAGGACACTCTCTATTAAGGATTTCAAACAGTTTAAACAGCTCCTGTGCTTCTCAAGGAAACACTCCCAAAACAACAACCAATGTTCAGGTGTAATAGTGAATGAATATATTTGTGTGGTCTTTGGATAAGTGCGGTGAGATAAGTGGAATGAGGGCAGCTACACAGACAGGCAGAAGCACAGGCAGATGGATCGAAACGAACAGTTAGCAAAGTCAAAAAGTGGCTTCTTAGAGTACTTGAATGGCTTTTGAAGGTTGTGAGTCTTGAAGGAAATGAAGCCTGGGCGTGGTGCGCTGAGGAAGTGAATGAGGAGAAGGTAGCAATGGCTTCCTAAAGGTGAAAGTGGGTAAGGTAGGTGGGTGAGCACATTACAAGGCTTTTAAGAGGACTCGTGGACCCTCAGTGTCGTGCAGGTTAGTGAGAACTACAGGGGGAAGGCTTGCTTATTAGGACACTCGGTTGAAGGGCACACGAGAGGGATGGCTTCCAGTAAGTGCCTCCAAACAAACTTCAGTGAGTGCACTCGCTCGGCTCAGACATCAGTAGGCATTCCTCACTGTCTCCTAGTGTCATGGGAACAGGTTTGTATACAAAAACTTGGAAATGTTCACCGTCTGCTTCTCACTACGAGTACTGCTGTCCACACAGAGTGGCAGGCTGCAGCTGTCCACACAGAGGAACAGTGTGGTCCGAACTCTGGCCCTCCACGTCCATGTCCATCAGGTTTGGCCGCGCCGTGCTGGCGCTGCTGTCCCCGGATCCGAGAGGGCTGTCGCAGCTGCTGCCCGGCGAGTCGCTCAGGGTCCGGGAGAGAGAGCCCAGCTTCCAGGGGTCGGCTCTCATCCTCACAGGGGTGGGACGCGGCCGCGGGGCGAACTCGAGTGTCTTGGGTCTCTCCAGGGGGCTGATGAGGCAGAGAGGATCCGGGTCAGGGATCGGTGGTGCGGGGGCTTTACGCCGATGAGGGATTGGGAAGAGGGTGGAGGGGTCAGGGAGTCGAGGAATGTCCAGAGTGTCCTGCGTACCTGAATAATAAACGAGATAATGGCAAGAAAAGAAGAAAGTATTTAATTTCTGTAAGCTGTAAATTGATTGAAAACGCAGCATTTGGGTCACAGATCTTCATCAGGCATCAAACTCACAATATGAAACAAAAGCATCTTTGCAGAAGAGCCACAAGATGCAAAAAACAAACCAAAATGAGACAAACAATATATCTCAACAGAAATGGCCATCATGAAACGTCTGATGATAGTTTGGTATTTTCCTGAATTAAAAATAGTTTCCCACAAGCACTTAAACGCAGTAAATGGGAAGAGATTTGAAAGCAGTTCCTCCTCTCACCAGCATTATCATATGACATAACTTAAGGTCTCTCAAGAAAGAAGATGAGGAAGATCGTGTGATGTGTGATGAATGAAAGCTCCAGGACAGCTACTAATGCACCATGTGGCGAGATTTGTTTTGTCAGGTTTTCATAGGATGCTGCTGATTGGAAATCACTCTAAACTGAGAAAGTGAATTGTTTTCAATTGGCAAGAATATTGATTCTTTCATGTCTTTCAGATTATATTTCATTGTACTATATGTGATTGTTGTATGTAGACTGTGTGTGTTTGTGTATTCTCATGTTTACTTCTCATGTTTTACACTGCAACTTTGTTGAGGTCAACCTTGTAAAAGAGATAATGAATCTGAAGACATCTCCGTGTTAGATAAAGGTTAAAAAAATATAAAAACAAATATTGATGAATTCAATGACAGTTTGAGAAACATTCATGGTCCACAGAGAATGAATCTTCATATATTTTTCATCCTCTGCCACCAGGAGGTCAAAGTTTTCTCTTATCAAGTGAAATATATCAGCTGTACACTCTGTCTTGTTAGTAAATGGACTAAAAACAGTCATGTGTTCCTTTAACATAGCAAAAACCATCCATGATCTAAATCATTTATCTCTTACCTTTGTTAGCTGTGAAGCTTGGCACCCTGGGTGGAGGAGGCATGGGCATGCTTCCATCTGACGGCGTCCTGTGATGTCCCAGAGTTTGGGCTCGGGGCCGTATTGCTCCGTCTGACGGGGTGCGTCTGTGTCCCCTGTTCAGGGCCATGGCTGCAGACACGTGGGTGGGCGTGAGCGACTGGTTGGGCTCCTTCTTGAAGCTCTCCGCCCGCAGGTCCAACAGCGGGTTTAAGGAAGCGGCTGCTGGTGCCGCCGGTGTTTTGACCCCCATCATCGGGGTCAGTGGGTACTCGTCTGGGTCAGAGGGAAGGAGGGACTTTGTGGAGTTGCAGTCAGACAGAGAGGACAAAGAGAGGAGTGTGACAGAGGGAGAGGGGTCAAGGCAAGGGAGCGCTGAATCATGATGCCTGGAGAGGGAGAGGGAGAGGTTTCGGCTGGGCGGAGAGGTGCTGCGACGGAAACGTCCCGTCCGCTGGAACAGACCGTCCTTCTTCTTCCGCTGCTCTTCTCGGAGGTCCTGCTCATCCTGAAGCACCTGACAACAACATCGGGTCACATTAACATTCTGTTTGAGCACAGAGTAGTAAATTTATTCATAAAATCAGCTGAAAAACATTGCAACAGTGAAACATTAAGGCTGGTGTAATTTGAACTGAAATTATCTGCTACTTTTAAAAAATATGCTACATTATTTCTTTGATTTTCACTTCCTCATCCCACAAAAGCAACAACAACAAAGGATCACTTTACTTTCATTGATCTTCTCACAGTACCCACTTTAAGACTGAGACTTGTTTGCCTCCACAACAGACGTAAATCGTCGGTCCATGCTGACTCAGCAGCATCCTGCATTTCCTGCAGATCATTTGGCAGCTCATTCAAACATCCTGTTCTAGCTCAGCTCAAAGAAGGTGATCTTTTAGATTGAGATCTGGAGACTGTGAAGGTGATTTGAGTTACGTCACTGATGTGTTTCTGGTAGCATTATGACAAAGCCTTTGGGACATAGTGTGTTGTTATGTTGGGAATACACCTGCTCAGCAACAATATTTTGGTTTGAACCATTTACATTTGGTTATAAGGAAGGTTATAAGCCAAGAAAAACATTAGCAGCTTGACTCTAAGCAGGACTTACTTCACCTGCAGTCTGTGGAAATAGGCCAAGTAGCTAATAAAGTGATTAAAGAAAGTACAAATGACTGTACTGTATTTTAACACAATTTAAAATGCTATTATCCTGTAAGGCATGTTTAGAAACAAATTAAAAACAATAAAATCTCACATACAGCATATAATATAAATTGGTCATGAAATTCATACAGTCAATCTAATGATTGAAATACTGTGTCCTTGTCCTGTAATTCAATATGTGACAGAAAACTGTTTTTATTTTCCTTTTGTGGCAGTTTATGATTCTGTATGTTTTAATGGTGCGTTGATTATTGAACTGATGCTGATGACAACTTGACTCTGTCACAGTTTATGAGCAATGTCTTGTTTGGTGATAAAGATGCGGTTTGTTTAATTTTGGTGCTGAAATAGTCGATTGCTTTGTTTGCTTATTCAGTCTAGATAAATATTTCTATTATTAGCAGCAGCAAGATTTGTGTGCAGATTTGATTATATCAGTAATATTTTTAGTCTACTGTTTAAATGTGTCATTCTGGCTGAAGGGTCATACTAACGTGCATTTGCCACCTTCCTTGTAGAGATTCAGGAAACACAAGTACAGTAAAACATTGCTTATCTTCTTCTTCTATCCTAAAGCTTTCCTAATAAAGTAAAATTTTTACAAAAATCATTTAAAACTCTTGTTTACGAGTCAAACAAAACAAATTAGCTCACTGGATTAGCTTTTGTAGCTAACTGCACAGAGGTCTTAGCTGCTTGTTAGCCAACTACCTATTCATCTACAGTGATTAAAAAGAACATTCACTTATTGTTTGATAAACTCTTATAGCATAATTTATTAGTAATGACAGCCACAACAATGAGATGAAGACCTACAGTAGGTTGAAAAATACTGTAATTTTTCCTTTTAAATTCAAAATTTAAAGGTGCAGTGTGTAGAATTTAGTGGCAACTAGCAGAAATTGGTAGAAATGGGGTATAATATTCATAAGTATGTTTTAATTAGTATATAATCCCATGAAAATAAGAGTTGTTGCATTTCGTTACTTTAGAATGAGCCCTTTATATCTACACAGGAAGTGGGTCCCCTTGCACAGAGGCTGTCATGTTGCACCGTCATGTTTCTACAGTAGCCCGGAACGGACAAACCAAACACTGGCCCTAGAGAGGGCCTTTCACATTTGTGAGTTTCACAGCCACCACGTGTTCTCCTACATGCTTGGAAGGGGAGCGTGAGGTGAAGGGTATTCATTTGGTTGCAGTCTGCAACCCCACTGCTAGATGCCACTAAATCCTACACACTGCACCTTTGAGGTAAAACTGAAGGTTTATAATTGAAAGCCCATGCAATTACGGGATGTTTTGTTTTGTCCTTCTGTTCATTCACAGTTTTTCTTACCTGCATTTTCCCCAGCTGCAGCAGGTCTTGTCCAAGAGCCACAGACGCAAGCAGCGAGGCACAACCCAACAACAACACGTCACTCTTCTTCCTCTGGCTGCAGCGACGGAGCGAGTCCTGGTAGCTCATCCCTGTCCCCAGGCCTCCAGGCCCCTGACAGGAGCTTGTGTTAGACACCCCAACAGCAGGCATTGTGTTGGGCCCCAGACTGCTCCACAAGGACCCTGAGTCCTCAACAGCCCCATTACTGCTGGTCTCTGAGGGCAGCAGGGACCCTGGTGACTCCTCAAACTCACAGCACTCCTCTGTTAGAGACAAAACAGAGGAGAAAATGGGTGAGATGAGGATGATATTTGGGTGTGTGGTGCTAACTAGCTCCCCAGTGAAAGATCCAGACTCACCCATTTCATTGAGGCTGGAGAAACCAGCTGTCATGGGTGCATGTTTGGGGGACTTGCCCAGGTTTGGTGCACTGGACGACCAAACTTTAGATCCCTCACCCAGAGATTTCAGTCTGCAAACAGAGATACAGTATAATGCATTAAAACCAATTAGTCAGTAGAATCAGAATCAAACTTTAAATAATAACTACATGTGTACAAGGAATTTGTTTTGGTGCATTAAAATTAAGAAATAAGATAGAAATAATATAGAAAAATAAGATTAGATACCTGAAGAAGAGAGAAAAGTAATTAGTAAAATAAATATAACATATATAAATATACATTGTGTGCAGCAATACCAGTAATGTTGCCAGATAAGTCCAGTGCAATCAGCTGTTTAGATGAACCACCAACCAAATCAATTTCTAAATAATAATAATAATAATAATAATAACAACAACAACAACAACAACAACAACAACAACAACAACAACAACAACAACAACAATAATAATAATAATAGTATAATATAGTTAAGTTAGCAAGTGCTACAAACTAACTTTTTTCAGATAGAAGTTAAGGATTTGAAGTTTCATGTCAGTAATCGTACACAACATTGATTTCTTTCCACCAGATTTCCAGAGGTAATTGCTCTGCTTGTGGCTGGTCCACACACTGAGATGAGATATTGATTGAAAGGTTCTGTTTCTGTTTCTATGTGTTGTGACCAATAATTTGTCCACAAAAATATGAGAGAAAAGGGAGTTTTTCCTTGTCTGTGATAACAGTTATGTCAGCGGGTGAACAGAAAACGAGCCCCATGATCCAGTTTTGGTCACTGCAGTTTTATCGGGTACATTGTGTTTTGTGATATTTAACCTCCTTTTAGAACATACTACCATATTGTCAGAAATAACTGATTAAAATCTACATACATTGAGATGTATATAGATCTATCTTTCTTTCTTTCTTTTATATTTACTTTCTGATGTGGGTGGATTTCTAACAACAAATGTTGGAAATCACACCTGCTATAAATTAGCTGATCAGCAAATGAAACAGACAAATAGATTCTGTATCAAATCACTTAAAGTTTGTGTGTGTTTTTTAAATGTTAAATGTTAAATGTCAACAGCGTAACTTTGGGCCGGTGAAGTATGCTAAACCCCAAGAGTGAGAGTGGGTCAAATGCCAAAAGTATAATTTAACTTAATGACTATTCCAGTTTATCTTGAGAAGATTCTGTCATTATTTCCCCTGAATCATTTCTGTAACATCTCACAAAATAATCTACAGGTTTAATACTAGTAGGTAAAATTTTCTAACCAAAGAATACTGTCAATCACTAGTTCTCACTTGCTTTCATCAGTTAAAATTAATTTTACATCCATAACTGGTAGATCAACAAACTGTGCACATACTTCTCCTCCCCACCGACTCTCTCTCTCTGGTGGGTGGAGCTCGGTCCCCAGGTGCGTCCTTTCTTTTTGCTGGCTGACAGGTCTTCCTTCTTGCACACAGCGCTGCGACCCCACGTCTTACTGCCATCACTCGGTGTCACTGTCAGACAGAACAAACAATATATAAGTATTAAGAAATCCATGTTACATTCCTGCTGTATCTCCTCACTTTGACTTTTTGATTGTTTGCACTCACATCTGATGGCTCTGAGGCGGGGGATGACCCCCGGGCTGGCGGGCGGGGTGGTGCTCTCGCTCCCCTGGGTCTTCCTCTTGTCCACGCTGGGAGATGCCTGAACTGTGATCTTATGCTCGAAGCCTGCAGGAGAGAAGAGGAGAGAAAATGTGCCAGAGTTTCTACAGAAATCATTTATCACTGGTCAAGAATTTTCATAACTTCAGGAAAGGCGCTTCTCTCTAATATAACATGCAACCATTATACAAACCATGATATGTTAGAGAATAAACAGATATAAAATATAAACACCAACATAACATATACAGTAAATTTCCTATATACATTTCTGGAGATTAAGAAACTAGTCTGAAACAATTAGTCTATTAATCAGTAGGCTGACGAACAAAAAATAGTTCATGTCATTTATCAAGTAAAAGTATCAAACATTTGCTTGTAAGAACTTCAGAAATACGCAGTATTTCTAAAATGTGTTTATGGTTTTAATAAAATAGTGTGTCTTGCAGTGGTGGAAAATAACTACGTACATTTACTCAAGTACTGTACTTAAGTACAATTTTGAAGTACTTTTACTTTACTTGAGTATTTCTATTTTATACTACTTTATACTTCCACTCCACCACATTTCAGAGGGAAATATTGTACTTTCTACTCCACTACATTTATTTAACAGCTAGTTACTTTTCAGATGAAGATCTGACATAATGGATAATATAACAAGCTTTTAAAATACAACACAATGTTAAAGATGTAAACAGTGGTTTCCAACATCTTTGGCTTTTGATGTCTTACAAAAAGCAGTGTGTAGTCGGAGTCACATTTCAGATGTCTGTGAGTTGTTAACAGCTCCATCAAATAGTGATTTTTCCCTTTAAACTTCTCACATGCTTTCATTTCAATAAATGTTCAAATTATCCAATATTTCACCAAAGATTAGAGAAAAAGTCCAAAAACTGAAAACAGATTTCAGATCAGATCAGAACTTTGTTTTTTCTTCTTTCCTCTCCCATTAATCATCTCACGACCCCTCTGAGGGAACCACTGGATTAAACCAGCTAATTGTATATAAAGAAGTTCGAACTAGCTCCACCTCCAGCAGCTACAACAGTAACATGCTGCTTACACACTGATGCTTCAGTATTAATTAATCTAATGATGTCATATATAATAATATATCAGTCAGAGGGATGACATGAGTATTTTTACTTTAATACTGTAAGTACATTTTGATTCTTATGTACTTTTGACATTTTGAGGAGAGGATGACCACACATTAAGCTACAATCATTTTATTATATCACCAACTTTTCAACAACACTTGGGTCTCTGGTCAAAACGTCTTCAAAATCAAAGAAAATGAAAGTTTGACTTATTTACTGTTGTCTCATCTCTTAGAGCAGTCAAAGTCCTAAATTTCCAGACTGGAAAAAACACAATGTCGCAACTAATGGCTTTAAACTGGGAGCTTGACCAGTTTTGTGCAGCTGATTCATGATTAAAACAACCTGACTGCAGTTGTTTCTTTCACCCACCAGAGGGCAGACTGATGCAGTTGCTGTCTCTGCCCAGCTTAAGCAGTCTGCTCTTCTTGAAGTGGCCCTTTCTTTTCTTGACGCTGGGTTTCTCCTGGTACATCTGGTGGATGATGATGTTCAGCTCTCTCTCCACGATGTCGATCTCTCTCTCCGCCAGCTCCTGCTCCCTCCTCCTCAGCTGCTCCTCCTGCTCCCTCTGCTCCTCGGCTGCTCGGGCCAACGCCTCCTCCCAAGATCTCAGCTCCTGCAGAGAGGAAGAAGAGAGGTTGTTAACGTAGCAGCACCTCTCCTAACACCTCTTTGGGAAAAAAGGCTTGTTGCTAAGGTAATTCCAATTTGCAGAAACACCTCAGATAGATGTGACATGGTGAGATCCTTCCTACCATCTATAAGAAATGTCACTTTTTCCCCTAAAAGCAAAAAAAAACCTCTGCTGAAACACAGATGAAAGTCCTGAGAATTACATCTACCATCTTCTTAACACTTCTTTTAACTCCAAAAATAAATATTCTGTAGACTGAAACCGAACATTTTATTAAGTTGAAGTCTTTTACTGGCCAAAAACTGTAAAATATAATAGATATGTGTAACATTCAATCTAACTATGTGATGCCTCTCCAGAGAAAAAGTAACCTCACCAGCACCTGTGAACATGTTCTCTGAGTTCTCACCTTTTCTTTGGCCCGCAGCTCGTCAAACATCTGCTGGATCTCCAGCCTCCAGTCCTCTTGTAAGGAGTGGAAAGACTCCAGGGGCATCTGGAACATGGCCGACTGCTCGATGGCCAGCAGTCGCCTCAGGATGCTGGTGAACGAGGGCCTGCTGTGGGGGTTTGGGCTCCAGCACTCTGAGGGAGAAGAGACGAGAGGGAAAGACGCTCGAGTGACTTTTTGAATTACAGAAACATGATAGTGTTATGTATTATGATTTATATAGCCAGCTAGAGGTTATACTACTACTATAGTATGTGTAGTACATATGATGGAGTTCAGCTCCATTTCTTTATTTAAAGTTCCCGTATCTCTCATTTATATCACATATTTTACAGTTTTATCACAGTTTATATAATATAATGTGGTTGTAAGCAGATATAAGTGTTTATTATTGTATTTGTCAACAACTATAACTCCTCCTGATGGCAACCATATGTGAAGCTGGTGTATAAACAGGTAATAAATAATAATATAGTAAAACACAGTTGTAATGATATAAAATATGTTTTCAAAGGAGAAGTTATAATTGTTGACACATACTGTACATTAATAGACACTTGTAAATGTCCTTATATCTGCTTATAAATGCTGAATAAAGGTGCTTTAAGTAAAGTGTTAGTGATGAAATGTATATTTTTTTTGTTATTGTGCAACAAAAGAAGCTTTTTCCTGGAACATCTGACTTCACTATAGCTGTGTTTTTATTTATAAGACAAGCTTCTTCTCTCCTGCTGTGGCTTCTGTTATATTATCCAGATATATGGCGCGTGCCGGTTTCCAAGTTTTATGGCTCACATTAAGCTGCATACAAAGACGTACTCCATGTATATTGTACAGTTTCAGCTGACAGACCAGGTCCCTCTTGCTCAAAGGATAAGGCGTTTTTCTTATTGTCAACAAATGACATGAAAAAAAAGGTAATGTTTTATTTTACAGGTCCTTAATTTCAAAATATTTACTTAATAATTTTTAGGTCCCTTCCTGTAAATGATAGGTGTTCAACTGGTACACTCCCGTTAACTGCTATTACAACCTGGAGATTCTTTTAGTCGGTACACAGCAGGTCAGCTGATGTCTGCAGGCAACTATTCAACATATATTAACAACGAGGTTCAGTTGAATATTTAACTGAGTTTAAACTGAGCTTTTGTTTTAAAGAAATGAGTCATTTCTCTATAATTAATACCAAATTACACTGTTCTTTTCAGAAAAATTAAGGAGCTGTAAAATAAAGCATTACCAGAAAAAAGAAAAGAAAAAGAAAACAAAATAAAAACTTTCCTTATAGACCTCGCAAGTATCTCATTAGCACAAAGTCCACTGGTTCTTACTGAGCATCTAAATCTTTAAAAAACACATCACAAATACATACTTTCCTAAAACAGCTGGGTACTTTACTCAAACAGGAGTTAATAGTTCATTTGTTGGGGACTATTTTCAGCGGCGGATTAATACACATTTGGCATTTATGGCATCTAGGATCCACTTGAAATAAACAACAGTGCCCATGTTCATCGTAACAAAGGAACATATCACCCAGTGCAACAGTGTGGCTTGATGATGTGTTGTTACATGTCACGGTAGGAAAAACTCAGTGTAAATAATAAAATGAATGACTGGTTTCTCAATATAAAATAAAGACGACTGAACCATGAATTGATGGTCTGATTTTTTTTTTTTTTTTTTTGGCAGTAGGAGAGGAAACGGGAAGAGGAAGAGAGCAAGACGGCACAGCATATGGCAACAATCATGAGCCAAACCCCGAGTGACAGTGTTGCAGAAACATGATGCACACCTACGGTTTACATGCTGAGCACAGACTGATCAGTACCGTCTATCCAACATCTACTGTAAGTCTTTATCAACACGGTAAAACATTATAAGAGCACAGACAGAGTGTCGTTTCACAGCCTAAAAACATTTTTCCTACCAGGTAACATTTGTTTATTTATTAGATAATATAAATTAGCATTAAGAGTATGTGGAGTGTATGTGCAGTTGCAGAGAGAGATGAAGATGAAGGTGAGATGATGACAGGAGTAAACAGAGTGTAGAGAGCAGCAAGGCATGACAAAGGAGAGATTAACGGATGAACATGGATAAGATGAAGTGGACTGAGAGGGGGATGAGGAGGAAAAGAGCTTTAGAAGCAGAGTGGGAGGGAGGTGGCTGAAGTTTGCTGCTGGGCTGACAGTTTGAGAAACAGCTCCCTCTGGCCTGGAGCTTAACCGTACGCATCAAAAAAAACAGCTTGGGAATAAGCACATTAAGGCTCTTTGGATATAAGGCAGGTGTGTTTAAAAGGAGATGACCTGAAGAGTGAAACAAGAGGCGGTTAATACGCTACCACCGCGAATAGAGTGGTGCCAGGATTATTTGCAAGGTGAAAAGGAGAAATGTGTCCCAGGGGGAGCTCGAGGATATATAAAAAGCAACTTAAGGAAACTGTTCAGACAGTCTTCATCCATTTTAACTCTTAGTGTGAGTCTCAGCTCCCAGCTGCAGCATAAAAATGTTTTAAAATCATCGACCGTAATCTCAAAAATTCAAAACGGTTACGACATCTCAAACCTGCTGTATCTAAACACCCGAAGGGCCTTTTTCAAAGTGTGTTTTTGTATCTTCGCTGACATGTTTAAGGTCATATCTGATGACTGATGTACAGTACAATCCTATAAGGAAAAGCACAAGGATGAACAAAAGTTTACTTGCCAAACATGAGCAAGTGACATAAGTAGGAGGAACCAATGAAAAAACAAAAAAAGCTTATTTCACTGTGTTCTTGTTCTTGACAAGTTGTGACAATTATATTGTTCTCTATGAAGACTGAAGTATAGATAATTGGATGTGATAATCGTGTGCTTACCTCCCAGCAGCTGAGCAAAAGGTTCAGGGCAGGTTGAAGGGATGGGGAGTGTTAGCTTGTTCATGGCAACACCGTACGCTACCGCCAGTGCGTCTATCTCTCTGTAGGGAACCTCGCCGGTGAGCAGCTCCCACAGTAACACACCGAAACTGTGATGAGAGACACAGAGAGAAGACAGACGAGGGAAAAACAACATATAATTATGCTCTGTTTTTATCTTCAGTCAATCAGTCAATCAAGCTTTAGTTGTGGAGCACCTTTTGTACAGGTTTGTTCAATTCAATGTGCTTTTAAAATGACTGGCAAGCTGATAATAAGACACACAAGAGATAAAAATGATGGAAATGTAATACTAACAAATAAAATAGATTAAATGAAACAGAAACTAAATAAAATAGATAAAAGACAATGACAAATCAAATAAGAGAAAAGGAAATAAGACAATTTATAATGTGAATACAATAAAATGAATAAATAAAACACAGTATGTAATGGCAATAAAACCGAGTTAAAGTGGTGAGATTTAAGTTCATGTTTAAAGATATCAACATGTTGAGCTGCTCTCAGATCTTCAGGCAGACTCTTCCAACAGTACAGAGCATCAACACTAAAAGCTGCCTCACTAAAGGTTTTTGTGCTGTAAGGAAGTCAGATGAGTCAGCCAGAGCGAGGCTTTAAAAACAAGTAACAGATTTCTGAAATCAATACGAAAACTGACGGCCACTTTAAAATATGTGCAACGTGTTTGTCACATGTGAACCATCCATGAACAGAGACAGGAGTTACGATCTCGTCCCACATAAAACTACTTTTAATCACGTGACTGATGTTCTGTACTTCATGATAACAACTTAATCATTTCCATGACAGCGCAGTAATCCGCTGATGAAGGCCACAAGATCTAAATATTTTATGATAAACTTCACTGAAAACAAAGGATGCTGAAAGCTGTGACTTCTGTTTTATTAGCCTAACTTTATCATTGAAGGCAACAAGGAAGAAAAACTGTTTAAATGTTCTTAATTTTAGACATATTTTATTACTATACATATGAACAAAATCTCGACTACACTCTGCGACTCGTTAGTCTCCCTCGACCTCGAGCCTGGGGAAGTTTCTTTACAGTCCGAGTACGGTACTGTACCTCCACACGTCGCTGCTCTTGGAGAAGAGGGACAGCTTGATGACCTCTGGGGCCATCCAGGCGTAGGTGCCCGCGGCGCTCATCTTGGTGGTCTGGTGCCACTCTCTGGCCAGGCCGAAGTCTGTTATCTTCAGGGTTTTACCGCTCAGGTCGTCCCGCTCCACTGGCTCCAGAATAAGGACTGAGGATAAGGAGGAGGAGGAGGAGAGTTTGTGTTAAAAGAGACACACTCTTAAATACTGCTTTCTGACAAGAGGTCGAACAACAACGAGAGAAGCTACAGAAACTCACGAATCATAAATTATTACAGTTAAATCCTATAATTTGACTGTAAACTGCAGTTTATCATAAAAACCTCAAACAATCACACAAACATCAACAATTAAACACATTTAATGAACAAGACAGACAACATTTTAATACAAAATGTTTAAAAATTTGAATTGTTTGACATATAATTTTCAAAATATGTTGTTTCTGTAACCCTAGATACTGCACGCGTTACATTTTGGTTTATCTTGCTCATTTATATTGTATAACTAAGCTGTATGATGAATAATATGATTGTAAATAGCACAGTTTTAGCTGGGGATATTATTTAGGAGTGTGTTATTAACATTAACAGGTTTAACGAGTACAGATGTGAATCCAGAGAAAGTGCTGTGTTGGTGTTGATTAAAGAGGATTAGGTTAGGATTTAATATTGGTGTTTCCAAGAGTAAAATACTGTATAAATACTGTGCATGTTGGCTAATAAAGTCATGTTTACAGTACAGTTGTGGTTGGACCAGTGTGCTGTTTAGGTTTCAGCTATAGGGCGTAAATATCACCTCTGGTCCAGCTGTCTGCAGTTTGTGTGTGTGCGTGTGTTTTATGATTTCCATACAGTGACGGTCATTTAAGACATATCCGTGTTAATGTTAATGTCTCCTCTCTCTGCCTCTTCTCTTTCTCTGTCTCTCTTTCATATACCATGTACGACTTCCTCCTTCATTTCCGTGTGCGGGCTGGCTATGGAAATATTTGGAGTGTACACAGTTCACAGGCACTGGGAGCCAGGTGGGGGTTGCTTTCTCTCTCTCTCACTTATCTACAGGCGTATGCAAAGGGTGGCGGAGCAGAGCTACGCACACACACAGCGGCGTCTTTGTTTACACACACATGCACTCCCGCGCGCGCACACACACACACACACACACACACACACACACACAAGCTTTCACATGATAAAGGTGTGCCTCTCTGAGCTCTGCTCTGTCCACAAGCTCGCTAGGAGACCAGTTTCAGTGATAAAGAATCGATCTCAGGCCTGTCTATTGATAGATTTCCATGAGCAGGATGAAAGAAGTACTCAGATCCTTTACTTACAGTAAGTACAAGTAGCAAAACCTCACTATAAAATACTTAAAGTCCTGCATTCACAATGTTACTTGCAGTAGGCCTCTATCAGATTGCTATATTATCATAGATTATACTATCAGATTATGATTCATCACTGTGCGAGCAGCATTTCAGTGTTACAGTTCAGTTGGTCAAGGTGAAGCATTCAACTACTTTATATTAGAACACTTGGTTGAGTAATCGATTAGTCGATTGACATGAAATTAATCAGCAACTATTTTGATAATTGAATAATTGTGTCAGTAATCTTTCAAGTAAAGATGCTGAACATTTGCAGTTTCCAGCTTATAAAATGTGAAGATTTGCTGTTTTTGTTTGTCAGGTATGACAGTAAACTGAATATCTTCAGTTTTTGGCCTGTTGGTTGGATAAAATGAGGAATGTGAGATTGTCACTTTGTGGCATTTTTACTATTTTCTGACATTATAAAGACAAAACGATCAATAGAGAAAATAATCTGCAGATGAGTGAAAATAGTTCAACAGTGGTATTAGTCAATTAATTGATTTGTCGAAAGACTGAAAATTAATCGCCCAGAAATGAGAAAATCCACTTTTTTGAATCTCTTATCTGGAAATCTGAATGTCAGACAAAACAAGCAGTTTGAATACTTCAACATGGGCCCTGGAAAATTATGATTTGTCATTTTTCCACTGTTTTCTGACACAGCTTAAGAACCTAACAATAAATTGAGAAAATAATCTGATTTTTCATTCTGTTGGGAGTTTAATCTACAAAAATGCATCATATTTCATAAACTAATCACATGTTCTTCATCTGCAAAGTAGCTACTAACTACAGCTATCATATCATATCAGATAGTGAAGTAAAACATTAACTATTTTCCCCTAAATTGTGGTGGAGTAGAAGAATGAAGTAGCAGAAAATGTAAATAGTCCACTGAAGTACAAGTACCTCAAAATTGTAGTAGAGTAAATATACTTTCAACCACTGTCTATAGCTAATGTGGCTGTGTGTGTATGTGTGAGAAGTCTCATCTCCTAACAAGTGTGAGGGACGGTGAATAAGTGCGGGTTGCTGAGAGTGATAATAAGCCAGCCTCATCCTCCAGCCGTCTTTTCTATTCTGATACCGTCGTCTCTGTGAGGGACAGCTGTCTCCTCAGGGCTAACTCTCTCTCTTTCCGTGTCTCTGAAAAGCAGAAGACGTAGCCAGACAAAAAGAACGAGAGATCGGGATGTGTTTGCATGCTCAGATGGGTGTGTCCTCCTCACTGTCCACCTTTCCTGGTTTGTTTTGTGAGCGCTGCCTGCAACAAAGTACATACATGAAGCACATCCTCGCGGGGTAAAGGACATCAGGCCTGTGGGTGGAGGGCGGGGTGGAAACAGAGAGGAAAGAAAAGGGAGAGGCTGATGGAGACACAGACAGAGCGAGAAGGAAAGACGTGTTTACAGATACTAAACGTGTGAGCAGAGCAGCACTTCCACCTGCTCCCACTCTGGCTCTGTTCCCCTGACGTAATTATAATGTCGTCGTGTTACTTTCACACCTCCAGAATGTCTCTGTGCAGCTCCTTAACGCCACCTGCGCATATTCATTCATCCCGTCACAGGTTTTCACTACCGCCAGCCTTTCATCCATACGTCAAACACAAAGATCAGTGTGTTTGTGCTCAGCTGGCAGCACAGAAACCTCAAGTGTAGCGATACACAAATAACACCCGCGAGGGCGCGGGAAGCATCACAGCATATTTTATCACAGTGGAGGAAAAAAAAAAAATGTCCTCAAGGATACTGTGGCTTTTACACAACGCAACGCCAGCGCTGTTGGAAATGTTAACTCAAAATAGTCTATATGAAGGACTGCTGACAAACTCCCTGGTTACTACAAAGTTTACCATGGCAACAAGCATTATGGGAATCATCACAAGGCTGGATATATTATTGATCAGTCACACAGATTCACAAAGTATACTGTGAGAGTAGTTTGATGTAATATCATTAGTTATGTGATACATTTACCTTTAAATAAGAAAACAAATTGCTGCTCCACTGCTCTTTATTGGCCTGCTCAAATGTTTAACTTTTCCAGGCTTCATTTGAGAATGACAAACCGAGGTGACCCATTTTTTACTATGTGCTTATCGTGTAAGGATTGCCATGCAAAGCCCATATAGGTCATTTGTTTTTTCTTAATGACCTGTGTGATACTTACAACCTATAGGGACCCACTGTATAAATGCAAACTAGCAGATTAACAAGAGTCTGCAGCCACGCTAACAGCTCTGAAAGGCTGTGTATGCTGCTCAATGTAAAAAAAAATAATATTAATAAATGGAAAATGGATAAAATTGCAGTCCTAAAGTTTGTCTTCAGCAGTCACAGTAAAGTAAATGTAAAATAGCAGTGGTTATCATGCTGACCAGCTCACAGTGATCATGTTAAGTAGCTAATGTATGTTCAACATCTTAGTTTAGCGTTTCAGCATGCTAACATTTGCTAATTAGCACTAAACACAAAGTGAAATATTGACCTAGATGAAAAGCCAGAGTTTTTTTTACAGATATAATTATGTACAAATAAGACTTAATGTTGAGAGGAATATAACAGACCTTTTTTTCCCAACAGACATTTTGACTTGACTCACTGGGAAAAGCACAGGTGTAACTAATACATTAATGATGAGTCATGACAGTGCGACAGTGACTCAGCATGCACAATACCAGGACACTGAAACCGAAGCAGCTAAATGGGATTCAGACATCATTCATTTCATATTGATGTGTATGTTTGAATGCTGCTGCTAGACTGAGTTGTATTTATTTTATTTATGTGAACTAGGTAAGCTGTGAAACTGAATTGTCCTTCTGGGATAAATAAAGTTGAATCTGAATCTGAATTATTTACAACTGTGCTTTTCCTACTGTGAAAAAAAGGCCTTTAGTCTGTAGCAAAGTTCATGGCAATTTATCCAATAGTTGTCGAAATATTTCACTCTGGACCAAAATAAAATTGATGGCAAAAAATTCAATCAATATCAAATGACGCCATTGTAGAACATTTATAAGTGAAGCGCTTCATCCGTTAATGGTATTGTAAAGTGATCTTGTGCTTGTTGTAGCAGTGAAGTCCCTGATGAAATGATGTCAATGCAAACAACATCCTGGAGCCTTTCTCCCAAAGCATGATTACGTTTACTGGTTGACTGCAGAGTAAAATCTTGACTTGTGATAATGGGCTACACAAATACAACTGACATGACTTGATCATCTGTCAAAAACACCTCTGGATGTGTCCAGAGTCAAACTTTTGTCCCACAGTAGAACAGTGCAGCAGCACTTTTCTCCCCCGTCTGATTAAGTGTTGATTTAACCTTTAAACTCCTCATTCCTCCATCCTCGGACCCTGACCCCGGCTGAGCGTTGAGTCACTGTTTAAACACCGATTGAAAACTAACCAGCGAGGCTTTTACCTGACTAATGATCCTCCAGCGTGGTTAGTCAGTGCATTAAGCACAGGTGACACATTAGCCTCTTGCAACCAGAGAGGAATGCAATCAAAGGCTTCTGAGGTTTTAGGTCTTCTGAGTGATGGTATTTATGACAGAGCCACTTACATCAAAGTTCATTACACCTTAAACAAACAGTGCAGTTATGTTCGGTCTGTGGTTTTAATCTGGAAGCTCAAAACTCCCGTTTTCTTACAGAAGAGAACGTGCCGCAGCACTGACGTGGAGGCTAACTCACAAAAAATCCCCATTTAAAGAAAGATTAAACATTAGTAACAGAACAAAGAAAAACTGTGAGGTGGAGCTGGGCAGTGATGAAGAATGCAAGAATGCAATGACTTACTGGTTCATGATCAAATAAATGAATCAACAATCAAAACAGAGCTCTACATGAAGGTCACAAATTCAACTTTTACACCCAAATTTATATAGTTTTTTCTTTAAAATGTGCAGATTTGTGTACAGAAACAGAATCTTAACAAAAATAATTATCGATTAATCTGGTGATGATTTTCTCAACTGACTGATTAGTCATTTTTTCTTTAGACTGTCAGAAAACAGTGAAAAATCTGTTATAACTTCCCAGAGTCCAAGGTGACGTCTTTATATGTCTTGTTTCATTCGACCAGCAGCCCAAAACTCAAAGATATTCAGTTTCTATCATGTTTGACAAAGAAAAGCATTAAACTATCACATATGAGAAGCTGAAACCAGCTAATGTTTGGCACCATGCCAGATTTGTTGTCTACAGTTATATCCACAAAACATCAAAAATACGCCTGTTACACACAGTATGCTGTTTTGAGAAAAGAGCTGCTAAATTTATTATTACATTTCTCATTTTTGTACACTGCAACAAAGGTAAAATGTGTAACAGACATGTTTTGTAGTTTTTTGTGGTTGATTATTACTACAATAGCACTACAAAATAACATTAACCCATCCATCCATTGTCTTTCTGTGGTGCCCCACCTTAAATAAACAATTTCATGTGAGAGCGAGCAATCAGCTGCCAGAGCTTTGGGCGTGGTCATCTGAGCAGTCAGCTGAGAGATTTGGACTTGTGATCAGCTGATCTGAGAGCTGCAGGTGATGCAGCATGTCAGAGCTTGAAACTACTTTACTTTCATTCATTTTTTCCGGCGCTGCTTTGTTTCCTTTCTCCTCTTTCATTTCTGTGTGCAGCAATTAAGTATTCCATCTGAGTGAAAATTTGCATTTTCACAGTCTCCACAGGTGTGTGTGTGTGTGTGTGTGTTTTGGTTGAACTGAAAAAAAAAAGTTTTATTTGATCTCTGTATTTTAACTGGTGAATAAAGTGGTGAAACTGGCCTTCCCTGATTTCCACTCCAGCCAGCTATAAACCAAAGTCTGTCTCATCTTACAGTGACCTCTTAACAGTAAGTGCACAAAAAATAAAAATAAATTAAAAAAAACAACTCAAAGTCAGACATCAGTACATTAAGTTTGTCTTTTACTGAGGTTACACTGCTGTAACAGTGCTACAGATAAAACCTAAAGTGTGTTTGTTGGCCTGAAGCTGATGATGAAGACTCCCTGAAGATATGAAGAGTGCTTGTTTCTGAGAGACGAGGAACTTCATAAATGCAAATCTTCCGTGTATGACCTCAACAAATGAGTCTAAACCGTTATCATGAGCAGCGAGGGACACACAACAAAGATAAACCAGTTAACTTACATTGCTTGTGTTATTCTGGCAAAGGCTCAATTCAATGTGCTGTGTCATTAACTTGTTGTTATGGTAACAAGGGCAGAGGTCACAGACTAGGACTATAACGCTGGGAAAGAAGAGGAGGCGTCTCAGAGAAGAAAACTCTCATGAGAAACCTTTTGTCTTTTTTTGCTCTCTTAATTTTCAGTTTAAATTCCTTGTTGGTGTGAGAGCATCTACAAAATATTCAACAATTATCATGATTAAGAATTAAATCAAATTAAATCAAATAGGTAAAGCTTCCACACACACACTCTTATGTTGGACTGCTTGTACAGTCTGAGCTTGATTGACATCTCGCTCGCTGTTAGTTTTGCTGCACGTGTTAAGGTATGGTCACATTACACATTCGTTCCTACAAATATTCGCTCCGTTTTCCATTCACTTCTACTGACGCCCACACGACAGACAAATTCAAGCTTTTGTTTCCTGTTTCGGTGCAGATTCATACGTCAGAGTGTGTTTCATCACCATTATCAGCACATCATCACACAACCAGACTATAAACTAGTAGTGTAGTGTCGCTCTCGTGCACTGTTTATAGTTCGTGATCAGAAACATGACACCACGTCCTTTTTTCCAGGACAACTTACACCTAATGTCTAATCAGCCATCAGCTGGTCATTAAAAGCACCTGTGTGGGTGTGAAGAGCCTTTTTAAGTTTGGTTGTACATCACTTCGGATGTGCTGTCATGCTGATAACAAATTCAAGAGGAGCTGACAGTGCTGCATTTTTATGTGAACATTTACATCATGTAAAAAATTCAAATTTACTGATATTACAGTTCTGCCAGCTGGTGTGTCAAATACATGACGCTCAGACTGACTGATTATCTCCTTGTATGCAGTCACATATTTTCACACCATAAATACAGGTACGTTTTTGGCAGGAATTGTGTTTCTTTCTCCCTGCAACCCATTCTTCTTCCCTTTCGCCTTTTTCACCCTCCTCCTCCTCTTCATACAGGAACAGGTGTAGCCTGCAGGGTGGAACAGCTGTTGCCGTGGCGCCAAGTCAGCAAATCAGGTCCAACATTCCAGCAACCCCCCACCACCCCCCCAAACAAACTCCTCTGACCCCTCCCTCTAACTCTCCACACCTTCCTCCACCTTCCTCGTCCTGCTACACACACACACACACACACACAGAGCTGCTGGTGTGCTGGTCCCAGCTGTCTGTCTCTGCTGGTGTGTAACAGCGCACGCACACAGGGAGACAAATACAGCAACTTGACTGACATGGCAGCGAGCCGACGGCGCATCAACACAGACGAGATGCGGGCCCGAGGGATGCTGAGCAGCCACTCCCCCGCCCTGCAGGCCCCCGGCGTCTCCGTCTCTGTTTCTACTTCGGCAAAGATCAGAGCCAAAAAAAAAAAAAAGTAACCAGCCCCGCCACTCCACCGCCTTATAGCTGTCTCTTCATCTTCCCATCCCCTCTTCACCCCCCCATCATCATCATCACCCCCCCCCCTGCCCTGGTGCCACTGCCTGACTGTCTGCTGTTGCAGCTGTCGCCAGCCTGGCTACGATCACAACACACCGGGGAGAAGAAATGGAAGAAGAGATGCAGCACGAGGGTGGAGGGAGTCAAAAAACAGAGAGTAACTGAGAGGTAGATTGTGTGTATATAATGAGGGAGGTGGTGGTGGTGGTGGAGGTGGTGGTAAGGGGAGGGGGGGGGGTAAGAAGATGAGGAGGCCAAACTGGCTGGTGGTTTGAGGATGAAGAATGGGGGAGGGGAGACAGAAGATGAGAGAGGGGGAGAAAGAGGCAAGAAAATGACAAGAGGGAAGAGAGCTGCAGAAATGAGGGCAAGAGAGGAGAGAGTGAAATTTTTGGGAAGAAGCAGCTGAAAAAGGGAGGAGGAGGAGGAGAAAAAGACAAGAAACGGAGACAGAGAGAGATGGGGCAGGAAAGGGACAGGCACTAGCAGAAAGAGGGAAATAATGAGAGGATGAAAAGATGCAAGCTTCCAGAGGTAAAGAGAGATGACTGGAGGGAGAGCTTTTGTCATTTTCCTGGCAGCACATACCAGATGTCTTTGTATCTCAATAGGTCTCTCCATTTTTCTTTGGCTTTCACACGTCTCCTCTCTTGTCTCTCATGAGATTTCAGGCAGAGGAAGATGTAAAGCATCTCTCCAAACACACAGAAAATCACATTCAAATCCCACCATAACTTAAATACGGGTCTTTTTTTTTTTTTAAATACAGTGCGTCAAACACAGACAGTAGATTTTAGAGTTTAACGACACTTCTAAAAATGCTGATTTTAGTTAAAAGCATTTAATCTCCTGAAATTTAAAAACCACAATAGAGTGGTACAGATGGGACTTTAACCTGTCTCCTCTGCTGCATTTAAATCATCTCAGTACATAAACAAAACTCAATTAAGGCGAAAAACTGACGCACGACAGAGCGAGGCGTGCAGTGAATCGCTGGGTCTCTTCCCGTCCCCCCTCCTGCTTTGATATGGAGGTTGTAGTGAGTATGCTCCCATGTCATCGATACCTCGGCTTGGCTCCTCTTGTACCACCACAGGCCACATTGGGGGCTCTAATCCTGAGCCGTGCAATGGCACAGTTTCACCCTGCAGCCATTCACTTTGTCTCCACACAAACGCAGCTGCCAGATACGTGTGACCAGGCAGCCTCTCTCTCAGAAGATATGGAGGTATTAAATGAGGCGGCTTTTTCTTGGTGCTTTTTGCATTGAGTGTGTGTGTGTGTGGTGTGAAAAAGAGAGTACTTACAGTGTGGGAATTTTTAGATTTGAGCTTTCGTTTGACAAATTGGACAGAGCCAAAACCTGTTTTTATGAGCACAAAACAGACTCGGGAATAGATTCGGTTGTATGAAAAAGTGAAAAAAAGGTGAAAAAACTCCTCAAGCCTTGATCATTTTGGTGGATTTAATTTGAACAGTCAAAAATATTCAGTTAAATGTCTTATAAAAGCAGGAAATCATTTCATTTGAGCATCAGGAACCAGTGAATGTTTGGGATTTCTGCTTGAAAAATAACTGAAAAGATAAATCAATGATCAGAATTGGCAATACAATTCTTGAATGCCCAAAAATTAATTTGTTTATAATGTAAATAAATTAATAGCAAGGATTTTTGTGTCCTTTTATGAAGAGATGACGACTCACAGTGTTACACTTGTTTATAATGATATAAATATAAAGACTTGGCAGGTGGTCATTCTCTGTATGGAAACCAAGCACAATGAAAAATAGACTCAGCGTTAGTGAACAAGATGTAATAATAATAATAACTGACATTGTTGTAAATTTCCTATGTTTTTTATCCATTTATCATTTATGAGTTGAGGGTGGAGCTGAGCTCTCAGCAGGTTGTGTAGTACAACCACCACTGAGAACAACATGTTAACATGTCATTTTCCCCAGAAGTGAATGTAAACTGTGAATAAAACATTACATTCTACCATTGTCCGTCATCTCTATACACACTATACATGCAGTCTACTGTCCGACTGAAGTGCCCTCGGTTTGACTCCACTATGAAAGCGGGTGAAGGACCTTTGGCTCGGGGGACACCCAGCGCCTTCTCTGCTTGGCCTGACTCCCCACTCTCGGTGCCAGGCTGCTGACAAACAACAATGACCCCTCTAACAGCGGAGTCAACAGCCACTAAACATACAACAGCCCAGGAGCTGCCAATGTAAATGTGACAGGCATTACTGTGTTTATCACTGACTACTGTGGTGGCAGGAAACACAAAGTCACATTTAAAAAGCAGTGATACTAAGTGAGAAAATTACAAGAAACAAATCTTGTTGCTCTCTAGTTACTCTTCTTGACTTTAATTTCAGACAACCTCTTGTACCGTTTCTTCTCAGACACTCTGACTAAGGAGCTGAGGTGAATTTGAGGTGATGTTGATGAAACACACTGCCCGTGGCGTTTACTACACTACTGTTTGCCTGCCTCAACTGAAGAGTAAAATAAAATACTCTCTGGGCCAGTATCACAGACAAATATTGAGAGAAACTAGAAGCTATAAGGTGTTTCTACCTCCTATGTGTTCATGCAAATACACAATTATACTCGACTGGTGGACAGTATATGTCTGCATTGTGACTTTTATTATGTGAGCGTGTCTGCATGTGTGTACAGACACTGTTTCGAGACCAAAATATGGCAAAAAATCCTAATGAACACTCAGCCTGAACCTCATTGTGGTGAATTTCTAGCTAAATCTGTTACTCAGCTGCATTATGCAATTCATAATGTACAACATACAGCATGAGGATGTGTGTCAGTATGCTTGGCAGGTCCACAGGCAGTTTGAGCTGCAATACAGTAAAGACAGCAGGGAGTCATTACTGTTACTGGCTCTGAATCAACTGTTTATTGACCAGTGGAGAAAATAATTGTGATGTGTGTTGTATGTGTGTGTGTGTGTGTATGTACATGTATGTGTACTCATTTGTACTCGTGCAGCCATTGACTGGTGTCACTGTTTGGTTTCATTGTGTCACTGTATTCTTAGTCTCACTGCGACAGACTGAAACTCAGCAGCGTTCCCTTCTGTCAGCGAGGCGATACAAACATCTGTTAACAGTGTGGCTGTGTTCACACGGTGCCAGAGCACTGAGCACAGTCCAAAGTCCCTCTAACAATCCACATTCTGGTATTCTTACACTGGTCGAGGCCTTCATGGACTTGGTTTGTGGTATAAATGTTCCCACAGTCCCTCAACCTGCCTCTTCACTCCACTTAGAGAGCCTTACATCCTCTCAGGTTTTCTCCCTGCTGGTGCAGCTGCCAGAGCGGCATGATGAGACCAGAATGAGGTCCTTGCTCATTTATTGTGAGATACTGACACCAAAACCTGATTTTTACTACCATCTGATGCTCGACATAGTTGAAAAATCAACTTTATTGTAGTTGCACTGCATGGAGAAACTGAATCTTAACATGAAAGGAGATGTCTAAGTTGGGGATTCTGAAATTATTAAACAAATCAGACATCAGCAAAATGTGACCAATCAACATTTAACACAGTTTTCTGTTCTTCTCTGTTTATTTGCAGCAGTGAGTGTTGACGTATGAAGATACTGCTGATGTATTTTATCGTGAAGGCAGTGCTAGGCCTTTAGTGTGATATCAGAAGAGTTGACAGTGACATGTGCTTTTAGCTAGAGCTGCAAAGATTAGTCATTTAATCAATTAGGCGATCAACAGAAAATTCATCAGCAACCGTGTTGATAATCAAATAATCGCTTCACTATCAAACATTTTCTGGTTTCAGCTCCTCAGATGTGATGATTTAATGCTTTTCTTTGTCATACATGACAGTAAAGCAAATATTTTTGGGTTGGTCAAATAAAGGGTTGGACATGTAAAGACAAAACCTTTGACTCATGGAAATGATAACATTTAGCATATAGCATTTTACAATTGAGAAAATCGAGAAAATAACCAGCAGATTAATTGATCATGAAAATGATAATGAGAATGTTAGTTGTAGCCCTACTGTTAGCTAACATTACCAAAGATTTACTTCTTTTTCCATTAAACTATAGATTCAGAGATTTTTTGCACTATTTGTGAGCAGGTTTTGAAACATTACATGGACAAAATTCATTTAATTACATGCCACATGATTGCAACATCTGCAGTTCGATTCCAGCTGCAGACCTTTGTTGCATGTCATACCCCTCTCTCTAACCATCATCTCTGCACCTTCGTCTGTCAAGTGAAAGCAAAATACATGCCCACATTTTTTTGAAAAAGTACGATAAACCTGTTGTTGATGACGTTTATGCATTGCAACAATACAAATAAGTTTTGCACAAGCTTAAAAAGATGTATGAACGTCTATACTTATAGTAAAGAACTGATGTGTACTTCACGCTTCATGTTAACTTAGAAATAGAGGAATTATCTTCAGTTCATCACAGAGAGCTTACAGATTTTAAATTAAGTAAATTAAGATCACTGCTATTAGATCTATGCTCAGTATCAGCCGATTCTCTGATCAGTGCTTCCCTTGTTTGAATAGATACCACAGAAATAAGAACAATACAAAACCAACTAATCACTGAGAACATCACTGATAGCTGTTTGATAAGAGAGTGTTTCGGGGTAGATTAGCTCCAGGCAAAACACAAATGAGGACAAAAACTGAAAAACCCAACAAAACATTTCTGTGGTCACTCAATATTACTGCAATTCATAAATTACCATTAATTGTTTCACTATATTTATACAATGAGTGTAATTAATGCACATAAACTGACTTGATGTCCAGCACAAAACGATTTGGAAAAGCTACGTAGGCTTCCTCTACTACGACACAAGTTGTCATTATACTATATGTAAATGCCGTAAATGTGGATTTATTACAATGTTCAGTTTGTTAACTATTACAAAACCTGCGTGTGTTGGTCTTCACATGGCTGCAGTTGTTATATAATTTGTAAGTCTGACTTGAACTTGAAGTGTATTGGTATAATGAGCCATACAGTCACACACAGATAGTGAAAAACTGTAGCCTACAGTCCATCAAGACTGCTAGCCTTAATCTGTAGCCGGCTCACTAAGAGAAAGAAGAATGGTTTGACCTCCTCTCAAACTGGCCTTATACTTCTCCCTGTTCCTCCCCCCATCCATCTCTCCAATCCCTTTCCCATCCGAGCCTCCAGGGGTTTCTCCAGAGCCACTGCTCCTCTACCCATCCTGCCTTGCTTCCATCCATCTCTCTGCTCTGTCATTCACGGCCTACAGTCGCCTCTCGCTGCCTCTATCTCCCATCCTTCGCCCACCATCCCCCCTGCAGTGACTCCTGCCATTGTGAGCCCTGCTCTCGCTCTGTCTTGGGCTGCTGTGTGAGAATGGGGTCATTGTTGCTCTGTTGCAGCATGTACGTGTGTGTGTGTGTGTGTGTGTGTGTGTACATGTGCCCTAGCGCCAGCATGTCCTGCTGTCCGACCTCCATACGCAGGCAGGCCTACATACTAACTGCACATGCACCAAGTTTGCAGATATGCCAGATAAAACACAGAAATTGAAAAACAGCCTTTCCTGTAATCATTCTGTTATCCAAGGGTGTAGTTTCCACTGACTGCATGTCACCTCACACTTATACAATTTGTTTGATTTACTCACAAAAATCTCTTACTAACAAAACTCTGTTGTGTCCTCTGACTGTCCAGCTGCCAAAATCCAGATAAGCGACATATGAGAGATAATAAAAAATGTTGCCCTGGCTTTTGCCTCTTAGGTAGACGTCCTAACCATTTCATTGGTGGTAGCCTAAAGAGGAAGATCTGCAGACATTACTCAGATCTAAAAAAAAAAAAAAAAGTACAGCAACATTGATTGTGAGTTTTTCAGGAAAATAAATTAATCTATATTATATTTGTACTTTTGACATTGTGTAATTATAATATCCTAAATTGGACAACAATCAAAGATAAGGCAGGAAATGACAGTGCAAAAGTAAATATGCAACCAAGCTATTCGTAAAACCATCTCTAAGTTTGTCTGCAAAGTCCTTACTAAATTCCTCCCAACTGCTAGCTAGTTTCAAACTACTGATTTATATATTTAATAGTGATTAAACCTATACATTTAAATTACATCGCACCATTAAAACTTAAGGAACATCTTAGCTTGTAAAAACATCTGCAGCAGGATCCAATCAAAAGCCACTAACTATGTAAACCAGAAGTCATTGTAACAGTTTTAGGGGATCAAATTATATATTTAACTTCAATGCAAATCTTTTGTAAATGCTCGTGTGACTTGGTTTTATTTATATATGCATAAATGGAGAAATATATGCGCTTCATAGTTAGTAGAAGTCATACTTACTTTAGAGTGAGTAGGAAATATCTGATTATGCTAACCAGGCTGACTTTAGTCTGATGTAGTGTAACATTTTGTAATTTGAGGTATATTGTGTTGTTTTTGTCACAAAATCTTACCAGTTTACCTCTTTTTTAACAGCATTTTGACCAAGTGCCAGGTCAAATCTGTCAAGTAGACTAAACTGTATATCTCTAACACTTTATCAGTAACTAATAAGCTAATGCTAGCATTTTCAGTGGGACCGTTAGCTACATAATAATTACACCTTGCAGTTACTGGATGTAAATCTTTAGTAATGAATCTCTGCATATAAACTAGTTTGTATGGTGCAACAAATTACAGTATATTACGTTATTACACTTTGAATTGTCAGAAGTGTTGACCATATCTCTAAACGGGTAATATGTTAACAAGCTAACATTAGCTTTTTAAGTTGGTTTCAGTAGCTTCGTAACAGTTACACCTGGCACTTACTGGGTGTAAATATTTAGTAACGACTAATATCTACATAAGAACTAGTTTGTGTGGTGCAACCCATTGTCATTATGTAAGTCTCTACTTAGTAGATAAAATTCTGTTATCACAATGTCAGGTCAAATGTGTCAACCATATCTCTAAACTGGTAATATTAGCAAGCTAACGTTACCTTTTTTTTGGAACAGTTAGCCTGGTAGTTACTGGTGTTAATATAGTAACAACCTCACCTGTCATAACTCAGTGATCCATAAGTCTGCACTTAATAATACTTACAATAAAATAAGGCTCAATTTGAATTTAGAACAGCTGGTGCAACCACTCCAGGTCTCTTTTAAAGGACCAGTGTGTAGGATTTAGTGGTATCTAGCAGTGAAGTTGCAGATTGCAACAAACTAAATATACCTCCCCTTACCTTCCCCTTCCAAGCATGCAGTATGTAGTAGTAAGCATACAGTGGCCATGAAACTCGCGAAAAATGCAAAAGGCCCTCTCTAGAACCAGTGTTTGGTCTGTCTGTTCTACTACTGGGCTACTATAGAAACATGGCGGCGCAACATGGCGGCCTCTGTGGAAGAGGACCCGCTCCCTATGTAGATATAAAGGGCTCATTCTAACGTAACGAAAACACGGTTATATTCATGGGATTACACACTGATTAAAACATAGTTATGAATATTATATTCCATTTCTGCCAAACCCGTTCCACTAGGGGCCACTTAATCTTACACACTGGTCCTTTAAGTAGAGTTAATTCAATAATAATAAAGCAATTTAAACAGCATTTCAAATTCTATTTATTTGAATACCATCATTACCATTATTATGTAAAATATGATAAAAAGAAATCACAATTTCTGAAGCCAAACCTACAGCTTTGTATCAATTGGCGAATGATGAAAATGACGCCATATCCATACATATCATACATTCATATGAGTCAAATTCAGTCCATGAAATACTTGAACACCTCAAATTAAAAGACTCTAGTGTGATACTGGTCTCTCCCTCTCTATTTGTGCCCAGAATCCTCCTATTGCTAGCTCGCACTAGTCCAGTTAGTCACAGTCTCGCCCTCCACCACTCTGTCTCTCTGAGGGATTAGCAGCCGGCACTGGCCACCACTCTAATCCTTTCCTCATCAGACTCACTCTTATATTCTCACACACACAGCCAGACGCAGGCTTTTCCATGACAGCGACTATATGCCATATCTCACCTTGTTAATCTGTTAAGTAGCTATTACAGCACTTATGTGCAATGCTGTTGTTGATGTTGAGGTTTAGGGCTGCAACTAATGATTATTTTCATTAGTGATTAATCTGTTGATTATTTTCTTGATTAATCAATTAGTCCTTTGGTCTATAAAATTTCAGAAAATGACAACTGTTTCCCAAAGTCCAAGATGCAACCTGAATGTCTTGTTTTGTCCCGACCAACTGTCCACAACCCCAAGATATTTAGTTTACTATCAAAGAAGACTAAAGAAAGCATAACATATTTACATTTGAGAAGCTAGAATCAGAGAATTGGGACATTTTCTTTTTAAAAAACGACTCACAACGATAAATCGATTATCAAAATAGTTGGCAATTAATTTAGTAGTTGGCAACTAATCGATTAATTGACTAATCATTGCATCTCAATTGTGGTTGTAGTTTAAATCAAAATAAAAAAAGACCAAGATCAAAGCCCAAAAAATGGTACTTTCAGTAAATTAATTTGTCTTTTCTTGCTTTATAATTTAAACTCTATGAGCTAACACCATACTTGACAAGCCTGCTTCGGAGACACAGGGCTTCCACTATTCAGATGATTGTTGACTGTGTAAACATGGCTTCAATTTGAAACTACAGCAGTCAAAACAGCAGCTAATGTCAACCTCGCTCTGTCTTTATCGTGAGTGTCTGTTATCCTCTGCATTCACAGTTAAACAGCACAGAAACCTTCATCTGGGACCATAAAACATCCATATATATTCACATTCATATGTTGCACACATTTAATAAGTGTTAAGACATCTTAACACTAACAGGTGTAAGATATACACTCTGTGTATATAAATGTCCACAGAGATACACAGTTAAATTATATGATATTTACATTATATAAGAGCAGGATACAGAAATAGCTATGGGCCAGCCTGTGTGTTGCTATAGTTAGCGACAGGTGATCAGCTCACCTGTATTGTTTTACTGTAACTGCAGCTGACTCAAAGCCTCTATAGAGCCATGACTCTGTCTCTTCTACTGGCAGTGATAGTGAAACTTTTATTTGACAAAATAACTCAATGTACACTTACTAGCTTTTTCTGGTGCTTTTAACTGCATCTCACATCTAACGCCAAATACAATCTTTGTCTATATTTAGACTATATAAATATGTGTATATATAACATACCGTCTATTTTTAGGTCGGTAGGTTAGGTTAGGTAGGTTGCAATGACAACTGATCCAACTCCATGACAACTTAGCAAACTCTATCCGCTGATGAAGACCATGACATGTGGTTAAAGGTGGGACAGTGAGTGGAGCTTGAGGGAACATTATTTTGTCAAACTGCTGTTCCCAAGGTCAAGAATGAACTTTTAAGCTCAAATGTGTGTTTTTTATTTTATTGTTACATACTTAGTATAATTGCTTATCGAGACCAAATATGGCACTTTAATTATGTTATCTTTTATCTGTGGTCCAAAAGTTCTGCAAAATAAATCTGAATCCACACTTATTGACTCAAGAATAAAAAGTTTTGAACCTTCATTAGAGTTGAGTTATAAGTGATCACTGACATGTATATACAGTAAAAGGCTGGGCAATGCCAACAAAATCAAACATTACAATATTTTCTCAACAAATATCTCAATGTCAGTAATACTAGTAATAGTAATACTACTACTGATGCTTTTAGAAGACATACATATATATACAGTGTATTTACATATAAGTAAATGTTAAAAAATGATAAATAGTAATAGGTAATGATGGCAGATCAGATCAAATTTTTAAAAAGCTGCATTACTGATCTTTAATTTTCTTTGGATCACAAACAGATAATATTTAAGTAGTATCAAGATATTATAGTAACCAAAATTCATATCTTGCCTCAGTGCTAAAACAAGTAGTCAGCTTTGATACTTGATCAATCATTTAAGTCAATTTAAAGGCAAAAATCCTGAAATTAACTGGTTCCTGCTTCTCGAATGTGAATATTTTTTGGTTTTCATATTTTTATATCATAGTACACAGAATTATCTTTGGGTTTTGGACTGCTGGTCGCACAAAACAAGCTTCTTGAATATGTCAACTTGGACTTTTTTTCATAATTTTCTGACAAGACCATATAATTATTAGATTAATCTGTAAAATAATTGGAAGATTAATCAATAATGACAATCATTAGTAGCAGCCCTACTCACGTATTGATATTATATTAATACACTGTGTCTTTAAGGTGATGAAGAGCCCTCTGAATCTTGCCACCATTTCTACTAGCTTTAATCCAATCGAGGAGGACTGGTGCCCTATGCTCTGTGAAAGTAGAGGCTGATCCAGGATCAGAGTGACAGGTAAGGCATGACCACGGGGGCAATGACCTGCCAACCCACAAACATGCTGTGACATCACTCTAAAGAGGTCATGGTAATCAGATTATCCACGTTACACAGACTCACTCACTCACTAACTCACCACTGTGGGCCCGACTGACAGCAACACTCAGCAGGTTAAAACACAAACAACACACACACAGGCACGCCTTAAAAAACTTCAACTGAGATGAGATAAATTTAGAAGAAAGCGTCCAAGAGAGCCAAAAATAAAATCCCTGTGTTGTAAACATTTTTGTAAGGCTTTAAAGACACGTTCATTAGATCAGCAGTGTCACGTTTTGCCTTGATGAATTCTTCAGAGAGCTGTGGGAGAATGAAGCGTCGGATTGTTTACTGAGCGCCGAGCCCGGCTGATGGAAGACAGAAGAGAGGCTCGGGGGCCTGAGCTGCTCTGTAACCGCGCTGATGCCAAGTGGTCGGCAGTTTGAAGAGGACACCTGAGACCAGCGCACCTGGACAATGAGCTGAGGTGTAACCCTAAACTGAGATGAACCGCTGTTTATCCCCCGCGCTCTCCTTCTCTTGTTCTTTCCCATCCGTCTCCTCTCTCGCTTCACACATCTCCGCTCTCTCTGGACCCCAAGCTTATTTTCTCTATTCTCCCAACCCTCTTCTTTTGACTCTGCACCTCTCTCCTCTGTCTCTGTCTCACTTTCCTCCCATGCTTTCCTCCCCGTGTGAGTCATCTAGTCTAATCACATACTTAACGATTAGCACCCACACTTTTTCAGCAAGATTCATCATTCAGGGGAGAGAGGGTCTAAGCCCTTACTGAGACATTCCTGCATTTCTTCAGTGGCTATTTTCACACAGACAATACTCTAAATTAGGGGCCTGACATTTTGCGCAGCAGCTGACAGCGGCTAGCAGCTGTATGACTCAGTGACACAGAAGCAGTGCCCATGTCACCATAGAAAGGCAGCGTTATGGTGTTGTTGCCAAGGCTCTGCTGTCCAATACGCATCTGATCCCCAATCGTTGCCGTCATGGAGCCACATGGATGCGTGTGTGAGTGTGAGACATGACGGAAAAGTAAGAGACTCAAGAACTGAGGGACTGAAGATTAAGGAGACATTTCGGCAGATCAGCAGCGAGTGTGTTTAAGCTACACTGTCTCCCTCTTAAAAAGGCCTTCAGTCAGCATCCTGCACACTCCACCCATATTTGTGCACTCCATCCCCCATCAGTCATGTCACTTGGGATAAACACACACAGTCAGACCTCCACGTACACCCACACACACACAAATGCACTCAGATGCACGCTGTGTGTTATTTCTTTGATGCACCAACAACTGCAACTGCGTCTTTAAACAGCAAGTAGCACAAAGGACCAAAAATAGCACAGTGAGTTGCAGAGCAGAACTGCTCTCCTTGAGGAGGGGAGGAAAGAGAAGGAGGAGGAGGATGGAGGATGGAGAGCAGGAGGAGGTGCAGAGAGAGATGACAGGGAAAAGACGGCAAAAGGAGACCAGTTCTCCAGGACTTAGGCTTCCCCGCTGTGCTCAATTTCAAGTTTCTCATCCAGCGTCAGCACCATAATACCTCACACAGCCTATAATCATGTTTCCACAATTACATACAAGTTTATAACTGGTTTTACTTATTCGTCCCAGTGGATTTAATATAGGTCAAATCATAACATAATAGCTGTGACCACAGACTGAGCATCTAGACCACAAACATATCAATATTATAAGTGGGACAAATAATCAATACAGAAATATATCACGATAAGCTCTCATGCAACTGCTTATCAATTTACTTTAAGCTACTTAAAGTTTTGCTATTTTTATTTAACATATTGGTATTTCTGTCATTTTTTTAAGTAATCTTTCTCTAGCTAAACGGTTGATATCATGTAAAGTAGATGATCTTGTCTTGAAATATATTATATATCACAAAATAATGCTGATACCATTGTTACTATGGGCAACATGTCATTAAAGTATTGGCTGATTATTTCCATCCTGTGTCAGTATTGCTGTCACAATAAAGTAGGACTCATATCAGTATAATTCATCTGTCTTCAATATGTTGTTCCCGTTTTGGTCAGAAAATATACAACATACAGTATGTCTCTACAGGACGGAGTCAAGCTAGAACTGTGATTTTGTGTTTTTGACGTATTATTTTGATTTACACATGTGCTGCCTTGAGAGATTCTTGTGCTTGAAATGTACCTGGTGTTTGACCTCAGAGGTCCTCACTGAGCCTCTCAGCTGTGAGTCAGACGATGCATAAAGAGGGGTAAGCTTGAAGGTTGAACTGAGCAAACTCCATTCACTGATGAAGGCCAAAAGGCGTGCCAGAAAGTAATAAAACATTTCCAGTAAGTGGATATGATTTTTTTTTGGCAGATAAAGAGCTGTGTCTGTGTCTGGTTGCTGCTCCTTTCTGTGTTTTACATAGAAAATTGGTTTACTTTACTTTATGTACTTCACCCCCAAAAACAACTTCCCTCTTCAGTTATCATACATTCAGATGATAAGTCACACTTGTTTGCAGTACTTACTATTGCTGGACTTGAGGTCTCTGTGGATGATAGGTACAAATGCCTGGTTGTGCAGGTAGTCCATCCCTGTGGCAATCTGAACAGCCCAGTTCACCAGAACCCTCGGGGGTACCTTCTTTCCAGCCAGGGCCCGGTTCAGAGCCCCCCCTCTGGCATACTCCATCACCAAGCACAGGTTGGGCTCCCGCAGGCAGACCCCACGGAGAGCGATTATGTTGGGGTGCCGGAGCATCCAGAACAGCCTGGCCTCCTGCCGAACACTCTCTGCTGTGACGCTAATATCCTCATCAGGGTCTTGCCTGGCGGCCTTTACTGCTACTTCCTCTCGCCGCCACACTCCTTTGTATACTTTCCCAAAGCCACCAGCTCCAATCACCTCCTCCAGGAGCAGTTCAGAGAAGTCTATTTCCAAGGGGCAGTCACCCACCCCGCCTGCCACCAGCTGCTGGTAGCTGGCAGCGTCCCCCTTTGTGACATAGTTGCTTGGAAAGATACCCACCTTGTCCTGGATCTTCCCCGTCCACCAACCCTCATCCCCAGACACTTTGGAGTCTTTAGAGAGAACCTCGAGAAGGTCCCCGCGCCGCAGGGTTAACTCCTCATCTGCTGTGGCCTCATAGTCGAACACTGCCGTCCAGTAGGGGTTTGGGTTGGTGGCCCCACAGCGGTGGCCGGGGTGGGAGTCTGGGGAGCCGGAGGAGGAGATGGTGGAGGAGTTCCAGCTGCTGCCATTCTCCACCTGCACGACTGGGGCAGGACACATCGGCGGTGGAGGGGTCATATTTGGGGGCATGGAGGAGGAGGAGGTAGTAGAGGAGGGGGGGCCAGGGGGGATGAGGCAAGGGGGAGGCGGGGAGCAGCAGCCCCCACAGCTGGTGCAGGACAGGGGCGCTGCTGTGCTTCTCGCTCTTCCGTATGGGTTCATGGCAGCCTGACTGCTGTTTGACGCTGTAGGCCTGCCCTCTGTCAACTCAGGCACAAAATCCATACAGGGCCCATTGACTGAGAGGAGGTGTCCTCGACCACCAGTGAGGGGGAAAGGGGATCAGAGGATCAGAGAGCTGCAACTGCTCTCCCCCATCACATCTCGCTGTTGAAACTGTGCCAAATCCTGTCACCGGTTGCTGCTGTGCTGTTGCTACGCAGTGTGTAAGTAACATGTATTCCCAAAGGCAAGTTCATTCAGGGACAATGTACATCGGGTCAAACAATGACATTCAGCAGAGCAGATCCATGAGTTTATCCCCCCCACCCGAAACCTAATTGATTGTTTCCACAACTGTGTCTTTTCAAAAGCTGCCACAGATTATGAATATGTGTTTATCAAAGAAACAGCAGGTGTGTTAAAATCCTTCAGAAAGACAGACGCCTTCAGTCTGATGAGTTCCTGCTCAGTGAGTGAGTTATTAAATTAAATTCAGACATTATTCCTCTCACTGGTCTCTCAATTGCTGCATACAATTAATAAAACTGTTACATACTTATTATACTACCAATTTCCTACATTGCTGTCATAATTAAGCAGAGTTCATCTAAACAAAAACAAATCTGTACTCATTATGTCCTTAGAGTTTTGAATATTTTGCCCTGATGAATAAAACATAACAAATACTGTAGTTAGTATCAGCCCATTGAGAAGTGGCTCTAAAAGCTACAGACACAACAAAGCCTAAAACACTCAGAGGTGATTGTCTGATTAATTTTAGTAGTGAATATGGGCTATTTATGCTGCCAATAAGAAACACAGTGTGTGTTTGATCTGAGTGAAATCCTCTGAGCAGGGGTCCTCATTATTTCTCATCCAGCCCAGTGTAGATGCACCTCCCCCGCCAGCCATCTCCATGAATATGGGCTGTTTTCTCTCTATATTGTGATAGGAAATATCCGTGGATATTCGCCCTACATCCCGACAAGCCGGTCCGAGCTAAATCCTGCATGCATGAGCCGGTTCAACGTCCCCGAATAGCCTTTATCAAAAAGGGCCCGTCCATTTTAAGACAGCTGGGGAATTGCGGTAACAAGCAAGAGCGGCAGGTATTCAGCTGTAAAGTGGCACCACCATGTTCAGCATCCAGCCGAGTCTGAGCACAACAAACCCGCCTCCGTCTCTGTGCAGCGGCCTGGTTCAGTCGCCTCTGCTCGGCTACATTTGTGATGGTGACGAGGGCTCGGCTGGAGAAGAAACTCTGGTTCACTGGAGAGAGAGATGGGATGCCAGCATTTATCATTATCCTGATTCCTTCTGAGCGCGCATGGTATAGTTTCAGGTGATCAATCAAACAGCCTCGTAGCGGAGGAGTGGATTATTAAATGTCCGCGACTTCTTTAAGAAAGACAGAAATCGTCGCACGGTGGCAATGAGGTGAAAAATATTATCAGCGAGGGTTTGCGTGGAGGCATTGCAGCATTACAGTATCTCTGATCCGAGTAATAATAGGCTATAATGACATTTATAGCCTAATAATAATAATAAGGTTGTTTATTATGCGCGTATGTTGAAGGTACCCAGTCCCCGCTTGCGTCTTCCGCCCCAAACAAGCTAAACAGCTTTATTTTAATACGTAAACAATTAACGTTTACTGTAACCTAACCTGGACACTGAGGGCAGCAACATCCACCGACATCATCGCATGGGCGTGTGGTTGCATCCGAGTAAGAGGTGACCATCAAGGTCCGTAACCCAATTTTAGAGACAAATTAAAAATCTCCCCGGAGTCCCTGTCGGTGCTGCTCATCCAGCTGTCCGGAGCTCCATCGTAATCAAACAGGCTTTTCCTCCAAAACGACGTGACATTTCGAGCACCGAGCTGTCAGTCTGTGGGCTGACTTTGCATCCAAATACACCGGGGTGCCGTTCACATACGTGGGAACAAGTGCCTGGCCTGTCACCGATCTACACATCACGGGGATGGTGGAAGCATGCCGGCTGCCTCCTTGCTTATCCCCATCATACGTGTGTGTAGATCAGGCTGCAGCTCGCCTGCAGGACGGATGGGAGGAAACCGCAGTCCGTCGGAGCGAGACGAGGGCTGTGCTGCTGGTGGTGTGTGTGTATGTGCTGCTGCATTGTGGGTAATGTCGTTTTTCACGGATCTCCCGCTGACCTACATCATTCTGACAGCTTACATACTTAAATAACTCACAATCAGGGGCGGATTTTACCATCAGGGAAGGTAGGCACCTGCCTGGGGCCCCAAATTAAAAGGGTCTCAAACAGCTATAGATTTATTATGATGTTTAGATATGAAAAAATGTTGAATTATGTTACTATTTTAACTCTTTGTACTCAGAAATTACCTAGAAAGGCCCCCAAAGCATTAAAAAAATATGCAACTGTATACTCCTTCTTCTTCAGAGGAAAACACTGTACCACTACATTTACCTGACAATTCAGATTTTACTTACAATATATAGATATAATAAAATATGGTGCCTTATTAATCATTAAACTATTCAGCATAATATAAGAATTAAAAGCTCCACCTTGAATACAAGTTAAGTACATTTAAGTACATTGTGCTGATAATACCTCTCTTTCACTCTTCACTTTTCAGTGAAAATTTGAATGCAGGACTTTAACAGTAATTTTATTGTGCAGTGTTCATAGTTTTACATAAGGGAAATGTTCTTAGTACTTCTACCACTGCCAATAGAGACAAGAGTTTACAGAGACAGAGACAGAGTTTACCTGGGGCCCCCAAAACACTAAATCCACCCCTGCTCACAATATTACAATAATAAAGAAAATCTTGTTAAGTTAATATACTCTAAACTAGCATCCTGTCACATGAAGGAAACCATCTTTATGACAATACTAATCTTACTCATAGTGATAATGTGATGTAATACAATGCAGTATAATGTAATGCAACAATAAATTTATTTTGACTTTAAAGTCGTCTTCTTGTTTCCTTATCCTAAAGTTCAGCAGAGGTCAAAGGTCAGCTGAAGACCAACAGTCCCAGAGCTGGCAGGGATTCATTCTGTTGCTCAAGAACACTTCAGTAGAAAGGATGCATACTAACAGTGAGGCTTTAACCAAGCTCATATAGTTAAAGAAGAGTGAATCTATTATCTTCTTTAAAGAAATTACTATACTGACAGGAACTGACTTCCAAGACTAGAATTAACACATACATGCCTAGAAAAAAACATTCATTTGTTTGTTTTACTGCAAAGAGAGCATATAGTTGATAAAATAACTGCATTGTTTTCTTGATATTGCTAAAGTGTGGATAAGCCAAGAGTCCATTCTCCATGTTCTGTGCTCCATGTTTTTGTACATATAAAACACAGACACAAGAAAGAAGAAGCTGGAGTTTGTACACATGATTAAAACTAACAAACTATTAAAATGACCAGCTGTTATTTTCTGTGAAAAAAACATAACATTTGTCTAACAATTTACAGTATAGTAGCAGTATTCACTTCTTTTACTTTTTAAGTTATACTGACCCCTGGTGTCTAATGACTGAAACACAAAGTCTTTGCTAGTGGTTCACCGTCCTCTTCAGTTTTTTTTTTTTAGATAATAGAGGAAAAACAACAGTCAGGTAACCAAATCAAAACTGAAATAGGTTTTTCTTGCCATAATTATTCCCCCTGTTCATTATCCCTTCATAACGCACTTACAATGTAAGTGATGGGGGACAAAATCCACAGTCCTCCTTCTGTGCAAAAATGTATTTAAAAGCTTATCTGAAGCTAATATGAAGCTTCAGCTGTACAAATGAGTCAAATCAAGCAGATATCTTTCAATGTTACAGTATTTTTAGTGATAACATCCCTCTTTTTGTTAGTATACTTCCACCGCAGCTCAACAAGGAAACACTGTCTGAGGAAATACAAAGAGGGAGTTTGATGCTGAGTCAAATTTATAATTGAAATTAGTGCAGGCACCTTGTTCCTTCTTTCTCTATCACTTCTTTGCTGTTGACCAGGGCCACGGATCAGATATATTTGCAGGATTTGTACAACATTTCCATATAATATATCCACAGAGGAAGCCTACAGTGTAATGCACTAAAATGAACAAATTGTTGCCTTTTACTCTACCTGTGCAGGCCACAACACAGTATGTTCAGATTGTAATGGATCGATTTATGAAATGAAAGCTTTATCAGGAGCTCTCTGCAAAAAAAATCAGCCCATTGATGTGTTCCAGGTTTTCTGTGCTCATCATCAGACAGTGCAGTTGTCTCTTTAAGCTACCTGTGCAACTGATGTCATTCAAAAGTGAAAGAGGGAAAAGGTAGACATGTAACATTGTGTATAACTTTGTCAGTATTGTATGTAATTTCATTTTATTTGCTTTATTTAACCAGGCAGGTAAACTGTGGCTTTTTTGTAAAGATGGTCTTTAAACATCAATTTGACCTCATAATTATTTGATAGAGACAGTAGTGTAGTACTATTATTAACGTTTCAATGTCCTTCTTGAATGTTTAGCCTTTCATAAAACTCACACTGTACCAAGCTACATGGTTGTAAATCCCCTCTGTGGGTTTTTTCTGTTGACATGTTTACAAAGGTAAATGTAAATCAACAAATGATAGAGACTGTAGTGGAACATTAATTTGCATGAATTTTCATAACTTTTCATCTTTATCTTTTATTTTCTTGAGATTACTTTTGTCACTTGTGTTTTTCCGGTCGGGGTATTTCAATTATTTGAAGGATTCAAGGACACTTATTGTCACCTCAACACAGATACATTTATACTTTTCAGTATCAAATGCTACCTATGAAGAAATGAAATTGCATTTCCTGGGCTTGGTGAAAAGGTTGCACAGGTATTAAAAGAATTTAGAAGATTAAAATTTAGGTTAGAAAAATAGAAAAAAATAAAATAAAAATAGAGAATCTAATGTGCAAAGTTGAATTGCTACAGATATTTAAAAACCTGTAGCAGCATTCATGAGCATAGATTGTGCAAAAGATATATATGGATAAATCTGACTAATATTCTACAGTTCAGAAATACAGAATAGAAAAAAATATTAAAAAGTTGATTAAAGTGAAAATTATGATACTGATTGAACACTGGCTTTAGGAGTAAAACCGAGTCATTCATGTTGATGTTATTTAACAATGAATAAAACGTTTAAACAGTTTTTAAAGCTATTAGAATAAATTTGTGAAACACTCCCTGTCTGACATGTCAGAGGCTGAAGAGGATTGATTATGTTTAGCAACCACAAGGTTGTGCTATTCACTCATTTGTGAACAATGCATAATCAACATCAGAATCAGGATCATCTTTATTGGCAAGTATTGTTTATGCATACAAGGAATTTGACTTTATTAGTGGCTCTCAATGTACTTACACAAAATAACAACACAACAGATTTCAGAAATATACACAAATAATGAATATATACAGGTGAACACTTGATCATGTAACATGATAAATACGCAGAGTGCTTCTCTAGTGTTATTCCTGGATGGTTTACACACAGATGTTACTTCCCGTGCTTTTAATACACCCAGTAAAACACAATTACACTTACAGATTGTCATTGAAACTAAAGTCCACAGTCCCAGTTGTGCTGTGCTGCCCTCTGTCTGTTACTATCAGTAGGTTGCGCCAACCGCAGCTGCGCATGCGCAGTGAGTGTGCGGGGCGCAGCGGTTGAGCATTCTTGGCAACGTCTCTCTCGGTGAACAGGCAGTCGACCGTCGGCCAAGGAGTGTTTCCACAATGTCTGGAGAATTATTTTAAGGGAATAGGAGCTGAGCGGAAAAACACCGGAGCAGCGTCGGGTAAGGTGTGTTCTCTTTTCGTTTTTCTCTGAGTAGTTTTCAGCTGAACAGTGCGGGATATTCAAAAGCGCTGAAAAGTGACGAGTGAACTAAACGTTAGCGAGCAAACACCGAGAAGCAGCCCGAGCCGACCAACTTCAGTCAATGCAGAGAGCAGCTCGTTACTACGGATCAGCCTGAAGCCTTTTCCACCGGCTCTGTGCTCCATCTCCACCTCCAGCCATTCAAACGAGGAGATGTATAATCTGAAATACGCCGCAACTCGCAAAAATCTATTAACTACAAAATATTCTACTACCTCCCTAATCATTAGGGTTCCAGTGCGCATGCTCGTATTTCTATGCAGACTTCGGATTTGTAGTTTTTTCGTACCTGAGTTAATCACAGTTGTGAGGGCCAAGAGAAAACGGCTAAAACTACAAGTTCCAGACAATGGGAGCTTTGTTTGGGAGCGGAGCTAGCCAGCTAGTTAGCCTGGACGAGCTTTGAATTTCGAGTAGTTGTGCTGCAATCGGAAGTTGCCGTGGCTGGAGATTTGTTTCAGGAGGAGCTGAATGGGAGAATATCTTGGCTGCGCGTAGTTTGTAGTAGCGCTGTTGCTGATTCAGGAATAAATGACTTGCCGCGAATGGTTAGATTGTGCAACATGTTTTAATTGTGGTGATTAAAAAAGAAGGATTGACTGTGCTTTTGCGTGTTTACACATGCACACTGTTCAGCTGTCAAGAGATGCGTGCAATGTGCGCAGGATTTTTGCAGGCGCAGAGTAGATGTAGGTGTATGTGCGTGTTTGTGCAGTCGAGTGTGTAACGTTATACTGAATGGGGAGGTGATGATGATGATGCCTCGGGGTGTCGTCTCCCTTTCATAGAGATCCCCCGTGTTGCTGCCGTATTCCCCAACACTCAGGAAATGACACGTCGAGTATCAGCATGATGGATCGGGTCGTGCAAGAGCAGCAGAGCATGGCAGCACTCCACATATTCTGGGCATCATTTACTCTGGTTGCCTCCAAGCTGGAACTAATGGAATAATTATAACTGGGGAAAATCAGAGTATGGTGTTGAAGTGTCCTAACCTGCTTATCCTACTGCTTTTTTTTCTTTATAGATGTTAAAAGGTCATGTTGGTGTGTTTACCCGCCTGTAACATCACAAGTGGACAGTTAAGCACTTTAGCTCATTTGTGTCACATTTATCTTAGTTTGCTGTGCATTGGGGAAATCCTGCATTTCGTCTTTCAGATGTAGAGGAAATCAGATTTGAATGCAGTCAATACAGTTCTGAACTGTAAAGTTTATGCTGAATAATAATTACATGGTTCTCCATATTGTAAATCCAGCCTACTTTGATCAAAGCCTGTACACCAGACTGACTGAGCGAGTTGTACAATGTTCTCCGTTTATAGTCTCCATGAAGAAATTTCCATCTTTTCCATGGATGTTTGAAAACGTTGCATATTAAAAAACAAAATGAAGCAGGCCAGCTATTTATGGGCCATGAACATATCATTCTGACCACGTCCAGTGTTTGACACTCCCTCCATTTGCGCTGAAAATCCAAACCATGAAACATTCATTGGATAAGTTTCAACTCATGGACACTTGAATCAGACACACTTTTATTACAGTTTAAGATAGCCTCTGTCCACAAGGCTCACTTTATCTCCTGCTTTACTGTCTTCTTTTGTAACTCCCCACCTGTCTGCCAAAGCAAAAATTCCATACATTGATTGCTAGTGAAAAAAAGCTGAAATAGATTTGTAGTTCAGCACAGTGTATTACATCAGTGAGTGCAGCAGCATGTCCCTGCAAGCTGTTTGTGATGGATTTATTGAAAGCAAGAGATGAAGCAAACATGCAGAATGTAGTAGGAGTTTTAGACTGTGGTGTAGACACATCGGTGCAATTATAACCTTCAAATGCAATAATTACAATCAAGAAAATGTATTGTTTATGTCCGTAAATCCAGTATCGTGTGACCTTTCATACAATCGGATGTGATGCTTCCAAAGTTATGTTGTAGTATACCTTTTTCACTTGTCAAGGTGTTACTAATAACATTAACATGCCTGACACAGAAGCAGCTAAGTGGAATTCAGCCATCATTAAATATATTATTATGCTCTTCCTACTGTTACATGTGAAAGTGTCTTCAGGAAAAAAGCCTGCAGGGTTTGTTGACATTAAACGCATCTAGGGCCAACAATAATAGAGCCCTTTAATATTTAATCAAATATTTGTTTTAAATAGTGTTTTACTTTCAGTATCGCATTCTTTATTCTTAAAGTTCTGCTATTAACATTGCAGCAAAATTCAGTACAGTTTAGCCTGAACAGAGGTTACTTTGTCTGTGCTTTACATTTCCGCTATGTAGCGTGTTTAAGTGACAAACGCTTTCCCAAATGCCGTACTGTTCTCCAATTTCTACAGTTTGGGTCACATGAATTGAATTAAAATCTGTACAGTACATCTCTTAAGTCACTCTTCTACACCCCCATGCTGAAAAAAGGGAAGGATGGACAAAATTCAAGTTATGTACAATATGAACTCTTAAAGCAACAAGATCAAAACTTTGAAGACATTTGCGCTGCAACAATTTGTCGATTAAATTAGTGGTAGATTGACAAATTGTCTGCAGCTGTTTTGATAGTCAGTTAATCCCCAGTTCCAGTCAGTCATTTGTAAAGATCTGCTGTTATTTTTAGTCTTATGTGACAATAAATTGAATATCTCTGGATTTTGGACTGTTGGTCGAACAAACCAAGTTATCTGCCGTTGATTATTCAAGAAAATAATCTGCGGATTAATCGATAATGAAAACAATTGTTAGTTTCAGCTCTAGAGGACATGTCACTTTGATATTTGTTGTGTCAAAAATGTTCAAATAATAAAAATTATTATGGTTTGAAACTTCACCTTTTACAATCAAAACTTGTGGGGGATACTGTAAGAGATCATAAATATCATACATACTTTAGATTCTGCACAATGGGTTCTGCTGCCAATACCACATGATTTTGAAAAGTCCTACATCCAACATGTCTGTATAAGAATGTGTGTGGTTGTATTTTCCAACAATATCATGTTATCCATCCTAATCTGTGCTCATTTCATAACTTTGGACCCACGTCACATAGTTAGAAAGCACCTCCGGCAGTCAGCTTGTCGTTGACTCCACTGGGCACCAGATAACAATTGCATACAGTCTCGGATCTTGAGGAACATCTATTTTCTGCTACTTATTTTGGCGTTTCATTGCAAACAGCTGCAGGAACAAAAGATCCTGTCTTCAAAGGGAGCTGAATCTGGGCCACCTGAGTTATTTCGCCTGTAAACATAATGTTGAATCACCTCGTCCTATCTCGGCAGAGGTGATTCATCAGTTGTTGATTTATCCCTGTTTTTTTTTCTTCTTGAAAAGGGGTTTAAGTAACTCATACACAGGCATGCAGTCATATTCATCTTTTGGGTGAACAATAAAATCTTTCCATGGGGGTCTCTTGTGATGTTTTTTGTTAAGGCAGCAAAGTCTGTGTTTTGGCACCAGCTTCAGGTAGAGCTCTCCTTTCCCGACCGCGACACCTTGGCAGCCCTCCTGCTGTTTGTAATTCTAGATCGAGAAGTTCCTTGCCAGGTTTCTGTTTAATCCTTGGAGGCGTCTTAGTTAAATAAAGGTTAATAGAAATGAACAATTGCGTGTCTTCTCACAGTGTGTGCAAAAAACACACACGCACTAATGCATTTCAAACGACATCCATCACAATTATTGGTGTATTCTGAGAGGGGGGAAGACACCTGAGGCTAAGGATGCCATCTGGTCTATGTCACGGTGCATAATGACAGCTACGTGTGTGTCTACGCATATATATGTGTGCTTTTGAGAGGACTAAACGTAAACGTATTATCCTGAACTTGAGCTTATAGAGCCCAGCCATCGTCAGCTGCTGTGTCTGCTACAGATCAGAGCCATTCATTTCTTACTGGGGCACATTAGAAACTGTTCTGGCTATGTTTGATGCTGGCTCATGCGGTTGTGTTATAGTCCTTTTAAAAAACACAATGATGCAGTTTTAATCAATGTTGGCAGTTAATCTGAATGGGTCACCACATGTCATCACACCTGGCATCACAGCCTCCTTTCAACCACGTTTGAATGCAGCTTGGACATTAATTGGCTGTGGTGGACAGGTGTTATTTAATGTTTCTTTTTTGTGATAATTTTTACTATTACTTTATAACAAACAGATCAAATCTGTGTCCTCCACTTCCAATATTGTGGTGACCAAACCCTCGCCATACCCGTCAGGAAATCTCCAAATTATGGTCTTACAGCACACATAGTTATTTAAGACTGAAACAAAATAGATAAAGACCCCAGAACTCATTCCTCATTCACATAAATCAACGTTGTTGATGTTTAAACTAGCCTAAATCTTACTGACTGGCTTGTCTAACGAGAGAGACAGAGAGGGAGCAGGACAGAGACTGAGAGCACATTGTGTGGGCGAGAGCGAGAGAGCTGGAAATGACATTTGATAATTATGTAATGTCGTGTAGTTCTATGTAATTCTGTGGTTTAGCATTCATATGCTTGGAACTACAGTGTAAGAGTACAGCCGACTAAACAGTGGTGTCCTCAAATATGTGAAAAATATCTCTGCCCACCAGAATGAGGTGCTTACTTCTGTATACTTCCTTATAGATGCTTATATATAAATAGATTCTGGGTTATCTTATGTATATAGATAAACTATTGAATATTTGACCCGGTATATATGTGTGTATGTATACAGCAGTCTCGTGTGAATGGGCAAAAACTGGTTAAGCATCTGCTGTATGAAAGGAGTATTAGTCAGAGTGCAGGTGTACAATTTGAGATGAAATAGCATTAGACCACCAACAGCATTGCCGCCTCCTGTCCCCACTCTCTTTGATGTATTTGCCTCCCCTGAGGGTCTAATCCATAAGTCACCATGCATGACGATGTCAAGAGGTCAGAGATTTACAGAAGGAGGAGCACACCATGTTTCCTGAAATGAGTCTGTGCTTTATGGCCTTCAGTGCAGCTATAAAACGTTCGCTAGGTAGGCAGTTGATCTATCAAGCCTGCCTGCCGCCTATTTCTTCCTCTTCTCACTCCCTCAGAGGTCAAATTCCCTCAAGGTGTTGTTTACCAATCTGTGGCTTCTTCTCAGGGAAGAGGATGAATCAGAGAATCACAGCCCCGCGTGTAAATGTCCAAAATGCGCTTGCATTCAGCTGACTGTGCTCACGGCGTGCCCTTTCTATCTTATACTTCAAAGAAAAGAGAGGATGGTGTCTTCTCAGTTTGGATATATAAGACTGAATGGATCTCCCAGGCGTAGCAGAGGCTACGTCCCAGGCTGCATCTTTCTTCTCTTGACTCCTCTGCTCTGGGTATGTTAGACTGGGGTAAATATAGCCTGTTGGTTTTAGCTAGAGGATAAACACAGATGTTGAGGAGGCCTTTCTTGCCACAGGACGGCCTGCATCCTCCCCCTGGTCAGCGTTGTTAGCAGAGGGAGAGAGTGAGAGGGAATGCCCCGCCATCCATCCACACACTTAAACGGGGTTACTGGAGTTAATACTAGGCTTTTGGCAGGGTTATAGGAGATGTATACAATGGCTACAAAGCATTTAGACAGCCTGACAAAGTGCTGTACATAAAAAGTGATTTACACAGACCTATATATGGCTGTCCATTTAACAATTTAAAGTGGAGGCCTCTCTACAGATTCACAAATGGATGTCCACTTAAGAAAGAGCCTGTACTTTGCCCGGGCAGGTGGTGAGTTTAAACCTGGACCTACTTTTATTGAAACAAGGGATGGCTTGAAGAACATTTTCACAGACAGAACTGCTGGAAAACTTGATGTGACTGTTTGAGTTATATCTGCATTCTCACACTGAATCTAAGGCCATGAGGGGTTTGAATCGCTGCAATAACTTGCTATAGGCCGGCTCAGTCCCTGAGCAGTGCTGGATATGCTCATCTCCACAACATTAAGGGCTCTTATCTGTTACTCTTCCCCTTTTATAATGTCTCTCTCTAGCCTATACGCCTCTTTCAAAAGGGGATGATGATGTTAAATGGTGTTTCAGAGCTGTGCTGTAAGAGACGCCTGATGATAGAAGCACAAATCATGCATTTCATCTCGAGGGAACAGGCTTTGTTCTAGAGACTTCCAAAGCATTCAGACACACATCCATTAATATGAATTGTTATGTGGCTGAGGGGGGCAGGCGCCACCTTTCTCTGTTTAATGTCTTCTTTGCCTTTATCCCTCCTACTTCTTGTTTCTTCTGTCTTGGGAGTTGCTGCTGTAAGGAGAGGAGCGTGTTGTTACACCTGCTTCATATATGTCCCTAACTGAGGCTTCACACATGGGGCCTTGGCTGACAGGTGGTGTGTATGTATGTGTGTGTGTGTGTGTGTTTTCACAAAGAGCTCTGTCATATGTCATATGGCAGAAATGTTCTGGAAAGAGGAAATCCTGCATGACGGGATAAAGAAACAGCTGATTCTGTCTCCATCTGTTTTTATGGAGTGAGGCGGAGTGAATTAACTTTGTGTGCCCCACACACACACAGACACACACACACACACACACAAGCTTGACCATCACACACCTGTCAAGGCATAAGCTCACTCGCTATCTGTTTTAGTCTGAACAGCAGCAAAGAATCTTAAAGCTGTGTTACAGTTACAGTTGATTTATCGCTTCAGTCATTTTTCATGCAAAAACAAAGACAATTCTCTTGTACCAGCTTCTCAAGTGTGACGAATTGCTGCTTTTTTGTCATGCATCACTGTAAACTTAATATCTTTCAGTTTCAGATGCAGATGAGACAAAATAATCTTTAGTTGTAGTTTTAGTTGTAGTTACTTTGACCATCTGATTGCTGTAAGGCTACGATCAGCGATTATTTTCATTATCAATCTGTCAATTTTTTTAGTTATTCTTTTGCTCTATTATATATAAATTGCCCACAGAGCCCAAGTTGCCATCTTGAAATTGCTTGTTTTGTCCAACAAGCAATCCAAAACCCAAAAGTATTCAGTTTACAGTATGACAAAGAAAGCTTTAAATCACCATACTGGATAATTTTTGAGATATTTGCTTGAAAAAATACTATAACAGTTATGCTATTATGAAAATATTATTGCTATTAAGTCAGAGATTTAGTAAGATTTTTTTTCTGACAAAATCTTAAGTTAAAAGGATACCTGAAGTCAGCTATCAAGAATTTTAAGTTTAAAAGCTGTTCATCCCGGTCAGCAGCCTGAATCACCGGATCAGCAAAGGGTTGTCATGATCCAGCCCACTACTTCCGGACAATGACTCATTTCTTCATCATGAAAGATATGTGCGTGTGTATGACCACATTTTTGTTTCTTGCTCGTTTCTTGCCGTAGAGCCATAAAAGCATCTTTGTAGCCCCCCAGACACCCCATGTGAAATTCCATCTGTATTTTATTTGGAGGTGATTGCTCAGTGCGGTCCTCAGTGCTGGCTTTTGGAGGTCACGCTGTCGGACAGCGTGTGTGTGTGTGTGTGTGTGTGTACTGTGGAGGATGCAAGTGTGTGGCGGAGATGAGTGTTGTGTAGTGAATCAGACACCAGGCATCAGGGAGAGAAATGGCCTAAGACTGCAGAGATTACTCATGTCCAGTTCACAGGACATGAGTAAAACATTCCTGTAAAACTCAGAAATTGTCTCTGGTATGCAGCTGATATCCTGGACTGATTCTTTGCCAATTCATTGTTGAGATACTTCAGGATTAGAGCATCTTTTCAGTTTCAGGAGAGGAACTGTGCTGCTTTCAACTATAGGCTGAAAAGAAACTGTTGGAGAAAAGGGCGTAACACCAGACACCATCAGGAAATGTGTAGATCGATTTGCATGTTTCTCCCTTCCCTGTCATTCAGAGTGCTTTGCTTTCAGTGACCTGCACGTCCTTTACTAACCAAGCACACACGCACACACACACAGAGCCTCATGCATGTGTGTGGTTATGTGTCTGGTGGGAACGGGTGAGTTTTAAAGATGTTTTTAGTTATTTGTCTCAATGTGAGATGTTTTATGAAACTACAAAAATCTGTGTTTCTTTCTTTTCCCTCATTTTGTGGTATGTGTTCAGAGAGGCATGCATACATGCATATGGTCCCTCCCTCCCTCTGCCTCTTCACAGCTAAGATCTCAGGCTATGACTGCTGACTGTGGAGCCATTGTTTTAATGCTAATTGAGTATAACATGTGGTCATTCCATGAATGCCTCTTGGCCCATTTTATGGTACTGTATCAAAATGTGAATTTTTTTCCTCCTCATTTCCAAATCAGATTTGATACCGAGATGGAGGCTATTTAATGCGCTATTTCCTCACAAGTTCATTTGGTCTGCTCTGCACAGAAAGGGTATGGTATGCTAATGTGTTTATGCTGTCGCTAAGGCAGGGTAGTGCAGATAATATGTTAGGTATGCTCTATGAGTGGGACGTAAGGGGATTTCTGAGAAACATATACAACTGTTTTGCTTTGGCGCTTTTTAAAATCCTACTGAGTATATAATCCACTGTGTGTGAGTGCGTGTATGTGTGTGCATCTGTGTACGTACACAATGGTTGTACAAGTAGAAATTATTATTCAATATTTTGGAATTACTTATTTGTGTTTCTTGTCGATCTGTCGTCAGATACTCAAGCTCATTACCTCCCGTGAGCATTGAGGCCACTACACACAGACATTGTTTCTAAGAAAGTTAGGGGTGTAACGGTACGTGTATTCATCCTGAACCGTCACGGTACGGGCGTTATGGTTCAGTGCATGCAGTCGTATGAAGAATATGCTCTGTGACCCATATAATTACTGTCAAAATATTTTAATAATCCATTTAGGCCGACATGCGGAACAATAATTCTAGAGCGTGAGTTCCACCCAGAACATATTGGCAGTGCAGCACTTAACTATAGCATGCTCATGGATGTACACGAGTAGCCTGGTTATCCTGGTTACCCTGGTTACCCTGTAAGTGTTGCTGCCGTTAGATTGACAAACAAGAAACTCATAACAAGTGATGAGATGAATCACAATCTATGAAGGATGATTTGAGTAGTAGATCCATGATTTTGAAAGCTTCTCAAATTCCAAAACACTGCACAGCGTTTTTTAATACTACGAGGAAGGATTTGATAACTCTGGAAAGTTATCCTGGTGACAAACATTTTATCATCCGTGCAATCACAAGTTAAATAGCATGATTAACCTGTTCATGTTACAAAATAATCTACTAGGAAGGTGCATGTTTTTGTTGGCCAGCAACGCAGCACCTTATCAGATGATGATGCAGTGCTTTGCTGCAAAAGATGAGCCAGGTTAAAATTTTTTGTCAAATGATCCTGTGTTTTTTTTTCTTGCCATTGCCATGTGTTGGCACCTGTGCTGTGCAGCACGGGTCCAGCAAACTTTCAAAACAAATACTAAAATGTAGTTTGGTGTGAGTAAAAGTGTAATTTAAATACAATGATAGGTAACCCAACAACCATAGAAAAGGAATTACAGTTATCTTCTGGTTGTATTCTGGCTGTTTTGAAAGAATTTTAAGCGTGAAAATAAAGTGTGTATGAAGAATTTTGTAGGCAGATAACTTCAGATATCCTGCTCCAATGTGTTTGTCATTCATCTAAGATAGATGCTTTAGTATTGGCTTCAGTGTACCATACCAGTTCAACATGTAATGATAAACATGTTGATTCAAGCTGAATTTTATAAAAAATATAAAATGAATCCAGTGTTTAGTCACTCTAAGCAGTTACAAGGAGCTAACAGTTGTCTTTAAAACAGTTCAAAAGCATTTTGTACATTTATTGGAGGACAAGAAAAGTAGTATTGAGAGGGAAACTATGGTGTAATGCTCCATTTCTGCATGGGGTCAGTGCATCCAGCACAACCCACACAATCTTATCTTGTTTTAGCTTTTGTGCTGTTGTTGGTTAAATCTTATGTTTTAGCGTATTATCTAATGTTTGCAGCCTCAGCACAGACATTTCTTGAACTACTACATGTGCAAACTTGTATGCCTTCCAGTACCGTTTATTTATGTGCCTGATTAAATTAGAAGTATTGTAATAAGCTCTGCTGATGCCACCCTTTGAAACACTTTCATTGTGTAACACTCGACTCGACTGTTTTTAGTCTCCAGTTTGAAGTAAATCCACACTGCAGACTCGGCTGCTGCCAAGTGGCTTTCAGATCATGCACTCACTTGCTGAAAGTGATGGGTATACTTGTTTATGGTAAGAATTATTTTGTTTCATCAGAGGTTTAAACACACAAGCCGCAGCTGAAATAGTGCATTTGAATTTGCCAGGATTCGTTACCAATGTAATAATTTGTTGCAGCCAGAACCAGTGACAAAAACTGCAGTTTTTTCCCATCAACTCGTGTGTGTGTGTGTGTGTGTGTGTGAGCCTTCGTGTTTGTGTTTTTCATGTCCAGAGTGTGTGCAGCGGTGACAGCCTCGTTAACCGTCCCATAGGAGTAGGCTAGAGAGCTGTGGAGGGGAGAAGGAAGTGACAGAAGTTTGGGTGTTTCTCAACACAACAGTGGAGCCTGTTATCATCGTGGGAGAAGAGGAGACGGATGAGCTGATAAATGGCTTGACAGGGGAGGAGGGATAGGAGGACACACAAGAGGGAGAGGCTAAAAGGGAGGTCTGTTGCTAGAAGAAAGCCAGCTCATGTGCTTCTTTCTCTTCTTTCACCCCTTTATTCATCCTCCTCTTTCCATCTCAGATTTACCCATGACCTCTGCAGCCAAGCCCTGATTAGATAACTGTCTGGTTCAGTGTGTCAGATGAGGCTTTACCAGCAAACATGTAAAGATAATCAAAAGAAAGAAAGTAGAGCAAAAAACAGTGGAAGTGAGTGACGATAAGAAGTGTGTGAATGATATACAGCCCCCTTCAGAGAGAGGTGGTGGGTGAGGGTGTATTGTGTGTGTGTGTGTGTGTGAATCTGCAGAGGAAATGCACAGTCTGTTGTTTGTTGTTCTCTGGAGAGGGTGTGTATGTGGAGCGGATCTCCTCTCGCTGTGATAAGAAGAAGAGCAATGCAATAAAAGGTTGAGAACAAGAGAGAAGCAGAAGACAGTGGATGTTTTGTCTGTGCTGCAGCTACCAGGTGACTGCTTGTGTGTGTGTGTTTGTGTGTGTGTGTGTGCGTGCTGAAGGTCACCGCTATCCGCTATCACCCCACCCCTGACTGAAACTCGCTTGACCCACTTTGTTGCCCGAAAGTGCTCAAACACTCACAACGCCCCCCCTTCCCCTCCGCCTAAGACATGCACTTAGACAACATCTCTGCTCAGTTCTCACTCCCAGACGTGAACTCTGTCGCTGCTCTCAGCCCAAACACCTTAGCACACACAATGGCTGCATCCATTAAGCACATTTCTGCAGACGCGCCCCCACCCCCCCCAACCCCTCTGTCCCCCTCCTCCAATGTGCATGTACACAGTGGGTTGGTTTTTTCCAGTGGTTCCCACGTCTGAATTTGACAGGAATGTTGGCAGCCCCATGGGGAGTCTCCAGGCTCTGGATCCCCTGGATCCCTCCCCTTTCCCTCTTTCCTACTTTTCTCTTCTTTTTTTTTTTTTTTCTCAAAAACCTTTTTATCATTAGTCAAATGTTTTCACTCCGCACCACTGCTGTCTGTGCCTGGAAAACAAGTAGGCCAGTGTATGCTTTTGTGAGCACATGTGCAGCTCAGTGTGGGTGTACATGCATGCGTGAGTGCATGCACGGCTGTACAACCACACCCTGGACTCACGCCACGCTCTAAACCAAACACAGAGAGAAAGAGAGAGGACTTCTAGATAGATTTAGCTTGTTGTGACAGCGCTCCACACTTGCTTGGGCTGGAACGGCGATGACTGCAGATCGCAGGGTGAAGAATGAGCAAAGTGACACCAGCACTGGCCTTTAAACCATCCCTGCTCCTGTAGCAACAGCCGAGTTTGAGAAACAAAGTGATGATGGTGATCCGGTGATAAATTCCCTCTGTTGCATTTTTATTTGAGGCTGTTTGAAACAGACACACCTTCCACTCGGCTGTTTTTGCTGGCAAAATTCCACTTAAGAGATGCTGCTGTCGATCCAGATGCCTGAGATAGTTTTGAGGGGCTGAGATCTCTCTCGGGTTGTGGAACTCCTCTTCGCCTTCTCAGTGTGATTGATACTGTGACCTGGAAACCGACAAGCATACACAAGTTATCGCTGCTACTTTAACATTAGAACCATATGGCGGTTTAGAGGGAAGGAGTTTAAATGTCGACCTCTGGATCTTGAAGGCAAAGTGCTGACAGAAATTTACTCAGATCCTGTGTCTCCATTTAGCTCTCCATAATGGGGTGTTCACATGGGCTAGTCAAGCGCACATACACACATACACACACACACAATGCTACTGTGAGTTAAAAGGAACCACACCTTGCTCCTATAATCCTCTTTCGTCCGAGACAAACCCCTCTTTATAATATCTTCTGAATAGGCTGTATTCACCTGTGCTCGCCACCTGCCTTCCATTTTGCAAAAATGTGTGTGTGTGTGTGTGTTTTTCTGTGGATGCATTTTTGAACTCTTTATTGCTGATTTTTATCCTTACAAGAGACAATGAGACACAAATGATATCATAGCAGACCAGTAAGAACAAACAGCGCAATGGGAAACATGTTGACAACAATAAACAACAAAACCCCACTGCCCTTCACCCTCCCACCTTGATGTGAAAAGAAAAACACAAGAATTTAAAATTTAAAAAATGTGATTGTGTCGTGACACACGTAACAACATGAATGATGATGTCTTGTTGTCAGTTTGCTGCATGTTTTAGTAGTGTTTGCATACAGAAAATACAATATTCATAGTGTGTTATCCAACTTGCAGTTTCTGACATTGGTGATTAATAGTTGCCAGGCTTCATAAAATGTATGATTAGATTCAGAATATATCTGATGCTCTGTAAGCTGGTGTTCAGACTGAAAACAGCTGGGTGTTAAAACAATGCAATGGACCACAAAGGGCTGTGCGATATGACTATATATATCGTGTGACGATAGAAAAACATCTGTTAGTTCATATTATGCTCTGTCGTTTGTTTCATTCTGTCACAAATCCCATTCTATACAGCAATATTTTCAGAGGAGAGTAGCGTGACCATAAACGGCAGCAAAATGGAGTAGAGACTATGTTTATGTGCACTTGTTTCATTTCAGCTCAGTGTGAGAGTCTCTAAAGCGTTTTGCTGTCATTGATGGTCGCGCTATTGCTCTCCTCTACTCTGCTCTCCACCGAGGGCAGGGCTGAGGCCTCTATGTGTGCTGCACACAGCACAGCAGAGGAGAGACAGTGAACCAGTCGAAGTACTGAAGTTGACAACAACTACACTTGTTACATTACTGTAAATGCAATAAAAGCTTCCTGAGTAAAAAGCCAATAAGTGTAATTTATTAATGAAATCCGCACAAAAGATGGACAGACAGACCAGAAAACCGTATTTTGCAAATTATGCAATTTCATTGGATTTACAGAAAATGTGCTATATTGTGATATGTATTGTTATCTGGATATGAAATGACCTATATCGGGATATGAGATTTTTGTCTTATCGCAAAACCCTAGTGCGATGTTGATGGGGGTGAGTTGTTTATGATCCAGTGAAGCTGGTTTGAGTAGTAAATCTATGTCTTCGAAGGCATATCAAAAGCCCAAACACTGCACAGTGGTTTATAATACTACAAGACAGGATTCTACACCCCTGAAAAGTTATCACTGCAGCAATTTTTTTAGTTTTCGTTGCAACAGGTGTTTTAAAAAGTATAAAAGTGTTGTACAGTAATCTACCAGAAATTATGCTTGCAGGGATTTGGTTGGAGCAACTTGCTGAATGATGCTGCATTGTGTTGCGGCAAATCTTGCAAAGGCAGTCTGTTTTGGTTTTTTGGGGGGTTTTTTTTAGCTGCTAATGGCAAAACTGTAGTATACTTCCACTTCAGAAGAATCGCTTGACTGACAGTCAGCTATGTAAAGTCAGTAGCATTTAAGTTATATTGTGGAAGATTAGTTTCTTCAGTAACTACTTCAAATAATGATGTCATTGGAGATGGGTTGAAAGGAGTCCTGAACACCTTTTCGAAAGAGTTTTGAAAGGGCATTTCCTGTAATCACAGAATAGAGGGCAAGTCCAGAAGGTGTAGATAACAATAAAGAGACTCGTACATGTGCATGTATTTTAAGAAATCTGGAGTATGCAGGTACCTTTGAGATTTAATCCTCGTGCTATTTGCTCTAGTTTAATTCCCTCGCTCGCTGGCTGCATTCTTTGTTTCTCTTTTCTCACAGCGTCAGATTTTACAGTTCTTTCTGCAGCTCTGTGTTTCGGCTGAGTCTCAATGGACCTACTGTACTCTGTTTGCTCTCACTACTCAAAGTCCTGCAGGCAAACAGTGTCTGGTCTCTCTGGGGCCTGGGATTGTGCTAAAAAAGAGCCAGGCCCGCCATGCTACAGTATTACAGTTTCACCATAGCGTCATGTTACCACAGTGTCTGGCTGGTGACGCTGTGTGAGAAATGGGTGTTTGTGTGTGTGTGTGTGTGTGTGTGTGTGTGCAAGTGTTGGAGAGAAATTCAGTGTGGACTCCAGAAACACAGAGAGCACACACAGATGTAAAGTTTTAGCTCGGCTCACAGTAAGAATATATCTACACAAAAAGAAACGGGGGAGGGGAGGTGGAAACACTAGATCACGCATTACAGTAGGTGTGAGAGGAAGAGCAGCAGACCCTTGTAAAAGAAAGATGCACCCCCCCAGGCAAGGAGGACTCAGCCAGTGTCCCCCACGTTATTCTAATGCACTACTCCGTGAATGTATCTTCCAGATGAAGTTGCTAGTTCGCATTTTGGTGCATGTCTTTTCTATTTATTCTAACTCCCTCATCTCGGCATCTCCAAGTATTCTGTGGGACTTGAAATTGCTCCCCTCGGCTAGTGTTGGCAGACACAAGGAGGGAGGGAGGAGGAGGAGGAGGGAGGAGGGGGAGGAGGGGGAGGCCGGAGAGATTATGAGACTTGGGGTGTGCTTTAACCCACTTAACACACCATCTCAGGGTCTCCTGCCAAAATGGTGAGCTTAGTGCTTTTAATCCTCTTCCCAGGGTGAGCTGATAGTTTGTTGCTCGCGGCTGCTCTCTTGTCTTTCTGCCTAGAAATGTTTTCTGCGTGATATTTTTTTCATCACGTCATATTTTCTGATTATTCATCTCAGCGTGACGTTTTTGTCTTTTATAAGTGAACGCATACGATTGTGGATCTGTCCATCTTGCAGTGGGTTTGTGAGAGTTGTGTGTGTGTGTATGTGTGTGTGTGAGTGAGTGAGTTGTCAGGCAGTTTTCTGGTCATAAACACACTAGTGAAGTAGCCCTGCTGTGGTTTGAAGTGAGCCTCCCCGTCGGCCCTTCCAGCGTTCACAGCAAGGCATGTTTATTTGCACCCCACAGCCCCCCCACATCCAGACTGGGCCGAGCTGGGCCGGCTTCTGCCCCAGGGGTCTGACTACAGTCCAGTTTGAGCTCCAGCAAGTCCACCCTCTCCTAGCTTTCAGCCAGCATCACATGCCTGTGTTCCTCTCTTAATAAAACAGGCTCATAACGCCACGTTCCTTGCATTCTTTATGTGCAGGCTTCTCTCCTCTTTTCACATGCATGGACGGGTTGCACTGAGAAATGTAGACCACACCATTAATGAAGCCAAATTGTGCACAATGCTTTTAGTGTGGCTTAATGTTGTCGAGATTAAGATCTGTTTGCTTGCCAGTATATTGCATTTCTTGAAGTTTCCTCTTTTGTTCATGCCTGCAAGTAGACGAGCAGAGATAGAGGAGGGGAGGGTGGAGCAGGAACAAGTGAAGGCTGATTCAGTGGTGGGGGTGTGTTGTTGGAGCAGCAGCCCTGTCACTGTAGGTTTACGTCTGGACTGCTTCCCCCCCCCCCCCTTCCCTCCCTCCTTCTAGCAGAGTGGAGTCATAGCAGAATCGGGGTCAGCCACGCTTCCTCGGTTGCTTCCCGGTCCTAATTTTATCCCTTTTTCCCCAAAACAAACTATATCCTCTCTGCGTCTCTCCACATATCTGTCATCTCTCTGTCTGACCTCCTCGTTCAAATAATTTGCTCTCAGTTCTTTCTTACCTCTATTAATATCCCTCCTCATTTCATGCATTTAGTCTGGGTACTCCCCCCACCTACTGTGCCTGTTAGTGGAATAGGAAAGGGTGAGATTTATAATTAACAAAGGCTGATTCTTGCACTGAAAGAGAGAGCTGTCTAGAAGAGTCTGTGTGGAGGGGGGGCGCAGGGTGGGGATGGTGAACAAATTGGGCTTTTTATACAGAGTATCAGATAGATGCTGAAGAAGGAAAAAAGCACAGTGATGAGACACAATGACTGATGTGATCTAAAAGAGGTTGTGCTGCTTTTAAATGCAGGTTTTTGGCCAAGTCTAAGCTGCTTAGCCATGGCAGCCTACAGTACCAACACTGCATAGATGCTCTGATGAGCTCGGGCGGCCATGAAGACTGGTTACCATCTCATAAAAGATCTTTGTCCCCTAAAAGACTACATTATCTCTTGAATTATCGCTAGTGCTCTGTGGTTCTGTAAACCTGCATCCATAGTGTAATTAAAAGTGCTGTAACTGCTACTTGTGCTTTTTAATGGTTTATGAGTTTATGACATGCGTTTAACAATCAGAATTTGCATAAGAAAATACAGCTTTTAACAGGCAAATCTAATCGCCTCTCATTAAGAGGATGTTCTAGTTTTACAGGACAATAGTGTATTATTGTGTTGGTTCACGCCAGGTTTCTTGTTTGCTCAAGGAAGGCAGTTGGAAAGATGGAATGCAAATAACGTCCAAACTAACCCTCTTCCTCTCTGAAGAAAAGGGCCTACTGTGAGGCTATAAGACAGGGCTTGGTCTGGTCTGGTCTGGTCTGGCACAATTTGGTTGGTTAAACAGATGGCTTGGGGCAGGCCAGTGTAGTGGAGGGAGGGACCGTGCAGACAGACTCTTTACCATCTGGGCCCCAAGTGACACCAGGGCTACTCCTCTGTACATACATACAACTGATATCTGCCTCCTAATGATAAGGTGATACAGGAAAATTCAGTTTTGTTTGCCTCATTGTGGATAGAAATGGATGATATTACTACTACCTGAAGCAAATGATCAATGTTTTGAGCAATATAGGTCTGCACGATATATCGTTTCAGCACCGACATCGCGATGTGCGCATGTGCAATACTCACGATTGCAGGACGCGCAATGTCAAATGAGGCAAATTAACTCAAACATGCCATGCTACAACTTTTTTGCTTGCTTGACAAAAGGAAAACTCGCAAAGTTCTCATTTTCCATGACTAATCTCAGTGTTTCCCCTATAACTGTACTGGTCTGGAGGGCCGCCAGTCCAACGAGAACCCTTGCCAGGCCTAAAAAATCTTTTTTTTAATGCCAAAAATAAAGCCAAATATCCATTAATTTGGAAATCAATAGCGTCTGGGGGCCTCTCAGTGCAGCGCTGTTCTGAAACGTTAGTCAACCTCTGTGCTGTTGCCTGGTAAACTCTTTGTAGCGTAGATCCTTTTAAGGAATAGGGCAGTGCATAATGTGTGTGCGTAGCATGTGTACGGTTGAGTGAGTGCGAGCGGCAGAAAAGTGATGGTGAATGTGAGCGGAGCAAGAGGAAAAGGTTAGCAGTAAGACGTCAATCTGGCAGTAAATGTACAGTAAAGGCTACAGTGTGTCAGTTAATAAATGCTGCAGCTTCTCAAAGACCAAGAAAAATAACGACTGTTGTTTCCCCAAACACTGAAAAAGTGAAGGGAGTTATCTCCAAAGTTAGCAACAATGGGTTAGCCTAAATCGACGACGCTAAACAGAGAAATAGAGAACGGAGAAATGTGCACATGACACAGTTACTGTCACAGATAATGTCGCCTGGATGCTAGAGGCAGGCGTTTAGTTACGTGGGGCAGCTTTTGAGTGCGTGTATTCCTGTTATCAGCGCCACCTTGTCCTAGTGCTGGTTAAAAATTAAAAAGTTGCTGTCATGGGGCTGGTCGGTGCCCTAATGCAAGAAACGCACATAACACACAGACAAAACTTGCAGTATCTAGATCTATCTGTACTTACATCTTGCTGGTATATAAATAAATCTGGGTTGTTTTTTTTTTGCTCAACTTTGAGAGTTTTACAGCTGCACCGAGAGGCCTGTTTATCCTCCACCGCCTAGATTAAGCGTACATTTGAACATCATTTGTGGGAAATACACTTAATCGCTTTCTTGCCGAGAGTTGAGGGAGAAGATTTACGCCACTCTCCTATCTGTCCTTTCAATTTGAAGCTGGAGTCAGCAGACGGTTATCTTAGCTTTAGCATAAAGGCTGAAAAGGGGGAGATACAACTGGTTTCACAGAATGACAAACAAGACTCCAGGAAGTCACCGTGCCTGGCCAAGAAATAGTCTTGAGCATAACCCTTTAGTAAAACAAAAAACATGCAGTTTTTAGACTTGTATGGATTCAATAAAAGAGATATAGCATGTTGATTAGTGAGATTTGAAAAGGACCAAGCCAGGCTAGCTGTTTTCCCCCGTTTCCAGTTTTATGCTAAGCTTTATGCTAAGTTAATCGGCTGCTCTCTGTAGCTTCAGATTTAACGGACCAAAATGAGTGATTACGGTCCCCTCTTCTAACTCTGCAAAAAAGCTAGTCAGCATATTTCACAAAATGTCAAACTATTCCTTTAAGATAACATTAACACATTAAAACCCCACAAACACAGGAAGTTTAAAACACATCATCAGCTACCATTATTTACACTATACTGTCAGTTGGTCCCTGTGTCCCTGAAGGTAAAAAAAAAAAAACCTTCGTGTGTACTATTGCAGGATACAGCTACACAGACTTTGAGTCTGCCTACAGCATCACTTTTGATTTAGCTTGGTTGGTAAAGTGTACATCTGCCAAGTCAGAGATCCGAATTCTAATCCTCAATGAGTCAATTTAGAGACAAGCCGGTTGTAGCTTATCAGAAATTACAAGCTTGTTCGAACTAGTCACTGTTTGAATCACTGCCGCTATGACCTTCCCTATAAGTGACAGCACTAAGCCCTTTTTCATACAAATGAGGAACTGACAGTTTCACCAGGAACAAGAAACAGTTCTCTTTATTGTTTTTTTTTTAACACGCTAATATAGTGAGTAATAGACTGAAGTGGGTTGTGTGGCTTTGGACACGCATGGCAGCGTTTTGAGCTAAAGTCCAAGGTGATGTGGTGGAGTACAGAGGCAGGGCCCAAGCTAAGCCTCAGTCAATATTTGCCTGTGTGAGCGCCGAGCCACTGGCAGGAGAACAAACTAAAAGTGTTGGCACATTTCTGTCGGAGAGGGAGAGATGGACAGACATACACAGACGTACATAGTTTCTCTCGGTCTCTTCAACTCCAGCATTAAACCTCCTACAGCTACCACTCAGTATGTGTGACACCTGTTCCCCATGTTCTCCAGGTCTGTGTTTATAAAAAGCATCAGAGCAAAAACCACAGCACTAAGTGGTTAGTGGGTGGCTGCAGCAGAAGCATCATTAGAAGCTCAAACGTACAGCTTTCGCGTGTTTGTGCGTGTGTTGCTCTAGCTTAACATTTGCATTGTGAACTGCTGTTGTGACACACCGTCGGCAAACAGCTTGGACACAGGCCACCCAGCAAGAACTGAACGCTCTGGTGTTTGTCAGCCTCTCTCTTTCTCTCTTTCTCCCTCTGCTCTGTCCATCTGGCAGTGAAAGACAGAAAAATGAACAGTAACACACACACACACAGGTGGAGAGAGTCACCACAGTGACACAGAAGAAATGTGAGAAAAGGCAGCAGAGGATGAGGAGAGATACTAATGAGCAGAAAGGTGTGAACTGAGGGTTAAGAGTGTGTGTGTGTGTTTTTGCAACACATGTGGCACATAAAGAGACCTGCTCGGCTTATTAACAAGACCTTCCGCTGAGGCTTTGAAGGAAGCCGCACCACCCCAGCCGCTTAACATTCCCGCCCTATCCAACTAAAGTTACAGACTGGGAGCATACAGGAAGTTGTAGTCCTATAGGAAAATAACCTGACATTTATAAAAAGCAAAGCATTCCTGTAGTTTCTGTTTGTGTTAAACCAGGTGATTATTTTGAGTACATGCAGGTCAGTATGTGTGCCAAGAAAACTAATTGTTACTCTCTGTTTGTGGAGGTGTGTAGTGACTCTCGACACAGTGAAACTCGATTGCCTGGTTTGCTCGTAGTCATACTTGCTGTGCCGTGTGTGCTGCTGTGATGAAGTCGTATTTCCTGTTTTGCCAGGAGTTCCAGCAACTGGCGGCTTTGTTTGGGGGTTGTGGGTTTGGACTGTACGAACGTGTTTACATGAAACTGTTCCACAAGAGTGACAGGCAAAGAAGAAGAAGAAAGAAACACTGATGCAAAAAATAGTAAATAAAAAAATTTCTCTTTGAATGACGAACACTGCAGTGAGATCACCTTTGTGAAATCTTTTGATGTCTGTGTTATGTCTACTTACTCTCATTGCAGTATCACCACCAAGTGTGGGGGGGGGGGGGGGGACCACAAAAACATATCTATAATAGATTGATATTTATTATGGCCTCATTAAAGAGTAAAAAGGGGACCAATCCAGAGTTCATGTGGCTACAAAGTCTCTGCAACACCCTAATGCAGAAGTATAAGTCTGGGAACACTTGTGGCCCACAAGTTGTTGTCCAGTGAGGTTGTTGTACTTGGAGTATAAAGTCATAAAACTTAAAGTGACAGCTGATTATAACTGTATCAAGCACTTGTCATGGGACCTAAGACCTGATGTTCCTTTGAGAAGCCAACCAACCAACCAGCAAAACATTGTAATTTAACTGGTGGCATTCAAGATTCAAGATGTTTATTGTCACTCAGTTACACAAGTACAATCATGTGAAATACTTTGGCCGGGAGGTTCCAAGCCAGTAATTTTGGCTTTAAAAAATGACCTGAATGATATAATCAAATATCAGTTAATTTCTAAACTAATCATCATGAATGATGCAGTACTCTGGTACCAGGTTGTTAATACATTTGCTTTTTAAATAAGATATACTGAGACTCAGCAGTTGTGAGGATCTCAGCACCTACGTTCAGCCAAATTTCAGCTTGTGAGAAATTTCAGTCAGCCATTCAAAACTCGCCTGAGTGGCTGTGAAAACACAGAGGATCAAATTTTTGGGGTTCCCCCATGCATTCTTCCTTCTTGTATTTTCCATGTTCCTCGTCTGTATTTCCTGTTTCAACATTTCCAAGTCTGCCTCCGTCCCACCTTTTCTGATCGGCTTTCTTTGGCTGAGAGTAAGCTGATCCCAGAAATTTCTCACCAGCCTGACCACAGGAGCAGAGAAGAATCTAGAGAGAGAGAGAAGTGACTCAGTATGGCAATAAATATTAGAAATGCAGGGACCTTTAGCACGTACACACTACAAGGAGGTAACAGTAGTTAGTTGGCCTCGCTCAACAGGAGAAGGAGGAAAAGGGAGGAACAAGGGAGTGGTAGATGTGTTTTTAATTTCCTCTAGCAGCTCTTATCCTGCTCTGCTGGCTCTCTCCGGAATCCCTGAGGTGGATGTAAGGGTCCTGGGTCAGGATCACCTCGGGACAGGGTGGGGGGTGCTGGTCAGGAGGCCCAAATAATAAAAGAAGAGAGAGGTTTGATGAGGACAGGAGAGCGAGATTTCTCAGGCATGATATGGCCAGTTAAATTCACTACACGTTTTACTGCTCACTTTTTAATTTCAAGTCAGCATCTTATTTCTCTTTTGTGCAATCGTACTTTCCTGCTTTTGATCCGTGTTGTCTTGTGAGACACACATGATGGAGACAGTGCTGCCTACATATCCTGTCACATCTTATGTTGTCATTGAAATCAAGATGAACTTGGCTGAGTGACTACTGTGTACTTGAATGCTTGACTTCCTTCATTTATGAGGCTAAAGCAGTCAGCGTCAGGTATTTCCTCCTCTCCTCCTGTACTTCATTTCATGGAGAATAAATTGCACTGAATAATCTCCAGATTCATCAGAGGTTAAACTCTTTTAATTCCAAGATAAATTTGACCTTACAGTATTACACCCACAATAGGCCAAACCTTTCCCACACTGCTGTCTTGGTACCACTGACTGTGGTACAAATCCAGTTAAAGTTTATACTGTCTGCAGAGAAAAACCCCAAAGGAGTCCATCATTTCACAGGCATCAGAGGAACCGGCGGGCACCATCTCTATCTCTGACCACTATCTCTCAGCCCTGACACGCTCTCTCTCCACCAGCTGAGCTTATCTAGGCCATACAGCTAAACAAATGCTGGGCGGAGGCAGCTGCAGTTTTCAAAGCCTGAAATCAGCCAAGAGGCATGACTCCAGCATAAATCACATTATTTTGATTGAGATAAGTGAAGTGACATGTTTTGTAGCGCAGTGCAAACTCCGACCCCTTAGTCTTAGCATTCAGAGTGAGAGTCCCTCATTCTACAGGAGGAGGTGGAGGTAAAATGATCCGCAACAGTCAGGTTTGTCTGTGAGAGCTCATTTATTCCTTTGGGAACACACAAAGTCCTCGTAGAATAAGGTCCTAACTGCCTCTTCGTTCAATGACACCATTCAGGGGAAAAATCAAACAGTGAGAGGCCAAGTGAAAAAGGACAGGGACAGAGAGAAAGACTGGCTGGATTTGTGTTAGAGGGCCTTCTTTGTTTCACTACACTGTAACCCCCCCCCCCCCCCCCCCCCCCCCCAACACACACACACACACCCCTTGACCCCTCTGCTCTTCTGCTATTGTTGATGTACCATTCAGAATAGGTTGAAGAAAAGAGGACAACTGTGTCACTTCTCATTAATCCGTGGTGTTTAAAAACAAAACTGATAGGAACGACACTCGAGGTACTCTCATCTCCACTATGTCTAAAAGAAGCCGTGTTAGCGCTGAGGGCCAGATGAGGTCATGCTCTCATGTCACATTTGGCAGCTTTTTTTTTCAGTGATGTTGACATCAAAATTGTGTAATCATTGACCGTAATGGTTTTTTGTCATTTGTGAATAATCTTGATGGTGAGGCCAAAGGATGTTGACTGACGTCCGGTTGCAAAGTCCAACTCCCCAACTCGTCACTCAGTCTGAAATAATCAGTTGACTATTTGATTAATCAGTTATTTGATCGACAGAATATTAATCACCAACTATTCTGGTAAGAAAAAATGCCAAAATACTCTGGTTCCAGCTTCCCAAATGGAAATATTTTCTGGTTTCTTTAGTCCTCTGTGATGGAAAACTGAATATCTTCTGGTTGTGGACTGTTGGTCGGTACAAATCTTTAGGTTGCATATTGGGCCTTGGGAAACATTTTTGACAGTTTTCTGACATTTTGTAGACCAAGCAAGTAATCGTTTAATCGAGAGAATAATCAACAGATTAATAAATAATGAGACTGATCATTAGTTGCAGCTCTATTAGTTGATTGTTTAAGCCATTTATAAAGCTGAAATGTCAAGCATTTTCTGTTCCCAGTTTCTCAAAAGAGGATTTGCTGCTTTTCTCTGGTTTATATCTTGAACATAACAAGCAATTTGAAGAAATCACATCAGGTTTCTGATGAATTGTGATCGGTATTATTAACATTTTATTGACTAATCTAAAATCGATTAATGAAAATAATCATTATTTGCTTATTGCTCAGACATCATTAGGCAAGGCATTGTAGCTGACCCTGTTCTCTGATATCTGTGAAGGGGAGGAGAGCTTCGGGGATCAATACAATATTATCAGTTATCATGTTCTTTCTGCTCTTCTGTCTGTTTTTTCTTCTCCCCCTCCCCACCCCCCTCCAGTAAGTCTTGAATGTGGCCAGATCCTGCTCTTAGCCTTAAATACCCTTTTTGGCTCATTTCTGTGTCTGCACTGATTAAATAATCTGTTTTTTGAGAGGTGCATGGAGGAATGCGCTTTAGGAATTTTTGATTGAGGCTTACCCCGTGCTTGACCCTCACTGATCCGGTCACTGGAAGTAGTGACATGGACTCTTAAGTCTGTTGCTTGGCTGGGAGTCCAATCAGGGGCTTGCTGAATGAGAGCCCACATCTGGTCAAGTCAGTTGACTGCAGCAGTATTATATATATATATATCTCAGTAACTGAGTTGAGAGCTGCAGGGCAGTGAGAGGAACGAGTGTACTTCAGAGGAGCTGTTAACCCTGACCTCTGACCTCCCTTTTAAGGAACGAACTTCCTTTTAAGATCAATAATCATCACATGATAATCATTACTCAACTTGTAGATACTTTCTATTACACAGCAGCTGTAACTGTGAATCCCAGTGGTGTCTACAGATATAGTGTTTCTACAAAAGTAAAGCTTCCGGAGGAAAGCCCTGACACTCCCAGCTGCTTGACACATCTTCTCTTCTCCCTGCTGGAGGCCTCCTCTTCCTGAAGCCTCATCATCATTTAGCCTCATTAGTCTGTCACTGCTCTGATACGGTTACAGGAAGAACCTTGAAATAACCAGCAGCTCACACACACTCGACACACTCCTGCCTTTCCTCTGTGAAAGCATCATTATAGAAAAATACTTACATCTATGCATACAAATATCAAAAATATAAAAATGTTTCCGTTTTTGATACTTGCTACTACGGACACATTTTGATCTGTTCCAAAAAAAATATTGTGATTTAATACCCATCATAACGTCTATATTTTCTCACTAAAGCTTTGGAAACCTTAACCTGACGTGCCAGATGGTTTATACACAGAACGATCTGAGAGGTCGTCCATGGAAACAGTTTGGAAAAGGGCAGGCACTTTAAAAAAATATTTGGCAGGTGATTGGATGAACCATCTGTCTGTCACCATCTTACCTTGGGAGGCAGCTGGATTCGCAACGGTGATTGTGTCCGAACCACCGGTGGTTCTGACACAAGCCAGCTCATAACTCGAAGCCTGACAAGATGGATTCTCGCGTGATCTCATGATATCATGATCTTGCAAATCCAGCTGCCTCGGGAGCTAATGGAAACCTTACATCAGAGTTAAAGATTTACAAAGTGATGTGCCAAACGCAACAGCTGCAAACATGTTTGCCAGTCCACTCTGTCAACCCCTTGATTAAGAAGAAACCATGATTTGTTACCTGGAGGTACTGAAATTAACATGCTGAGCAGATCCTCTGCTGCTCTCTTTGTATATATATGTGTGTGTGTGTGTGTGTGTGTGTGTGTGTGTGTGTGTTTATAGGATTTGTGAGAGATTATGGTTATAGACCAATGATTACAAACCCTTTAATCACAATCAGCTGGCTGATTTTTTGGCAGTATTGTAGCTGCAATCAAATTACAATGTACAGCTTTATAAATTGTCAAGGTATTATATATATGGTTAATTGAGAAAATCTGTCTCTGCTGTCCAGTCCTCTTACTTAGTGGTGAGAGTCTTTGGAAACAGGAGCACAAATTGATAATCTGTTGTTGCTGCCACACCACACAGTTTCTCTGTTCCTGCTTTTCCAAGCTGCACTTGTGTATGAAGGGGAAACGGCAGCTAATCACTGCTGTGCTAGACAGATTTAATATGGCAGATGTATTTACTGTAGTTGAATTACTCTCACGAGCTGCCTTCAGAGCTGTCATTCTCTTGACAGGTGAGCAAACATGAATCCTATATTATTCCCAATTATAAAAGCATGTGTCACTGATGCAGTGCATCGGTGGGCGTGTTGCCCAGATGTCTCTTGACAAAGCAAGATCCTATACAAGAGTATAGTTTCTGTCTGTAATGATTAATCATAGCGATGAAGCATGTGTTTTCCACCTGCACTTGTTGTGATCTGCAATAGTCAGATACAATCCTTTCTTTTTACTACTCTGTTACCTCCCAGCTGATATGCAAACACCTCAGCAATTAAACATCACAGTTATGGGCTGGCAGCACACATCTACTATGGTGTTGCATTCATTTTCAACTTCTGTCTGTGTGCTGGGCAGTTTTATTGATGTCTGATGCAGTGTTGAGGGAACATTTTACTTATTTATTTGCACTGCAATTGAGCCATCTAAGCAAACTAGCAAAGTGAGCATAAGCAAATAAAATATTTATTTTGATAATAAATGATTCAAAAATGAGTAAAAACACAAAGAGATGCAGCAAAATCCCCAAACCACTGCCTATTGCTATAGAAGATAAGCTAAATTATTCAGTATTTATACTTATGTGATTCCACATTATCCCACGTGTTGTACTTAAACAATGCAGCACTGCTTCTGTGTGTAAATGTGCGTGTGAGCGAGCGTTTCTCTCCCTGCGTACGCCATCAGGTTAATCAGCGTGGAGCAGCAGTAGCCCGCTGTTCTCCCCTGAGACATCTCTCTGGGAGCTGCAACAGCTGTGATGGTGTAAGTCCGCCCGAGGACCCGCCGTCACTGCTGCGTGCGCACACACACACACACACACACACCCCCAGACAGAAACACACCCAGTCTCACCGCACACCCATGGGGACAGAGGCCAAGGCCAACAGCTGAGCTGAGGGCTTGTAGTGTGGCTTCCTTATTGTCTCTCTCCCACATGTTTTTGTACTGTGAGCAGTCAGATAAGTATCTTTATTATCATCATTGTTTCTGTGCTGTTTATGGAGTCTAAGCTGGTCGTAGGTGCTGTTTGTGTCTGTGTTGAGTCTGTCAACAATGTACAGCTGATTATTAGAGCTGAAACAATTAGTCAATTATCAATTAGCAGATTCACAGAATATTTATCTGCAAATTTTCAAGCAATAATGCCAGACATCCCTTACCTCCAGCTTCTCATTTGTGAGAATTTGCTGCTTTTCTTTGTCTTATATCAAAACAAGCTGATTTTTTAAAGTTTTGGACTGTTGCTCGGACAGAACAAAACATTTGAAGATGTCACATTTTAGCAAACTGTGATCGACATTTCTCAATAGTTTCTGAATTTTTATCGACCAAACAAATAATTGATTAATCAAGAATATAATCATCAGATGAGCTGATAAAGAAAATAATCATTAGTTGCATCCCTAATTTGAACACCTCATCTGTTGTCACTTAACACAGCTGTTTCAACATTAAAATCTGAAGTATGATAACAGAAGATTAAGCTGAAACTTAATCGTCTGTATTTACAGCCAAGAAACACGTGTCAGTCTTGTCCGGAATGTGCCCTCTGGCCTGAGTTTGAATCAAAGAATCAGTGAGCTGATGTGTTCATTTTTGTCGAAATGCACACATCTTGGTTGTGGTCTTGTGTCTGACCTGCATATCACTGCGCAGGAATGCGTCTGGCAGTTTGTTAATTTGTCAGGCTAAATGCGGGCCTGGTCTGCAGCAGCTGCGACAGGTAGCTCGCTGACAAAATCAAGATGGTAATCGTCTATCTGTGTCATCAGCCACCTGACGCCAGGTGATATGCCTTGATGAGCCGGGAGAATGGCAGCGTGTGGAGAAAATGTCTGCGTGGTGATGTATCCCCCCTTCTATATGAGATACGCGCTGAACATGCAGGCTTTGTCTCTCTAAGAATCCACAGTGTGTGGCCAGGACATGTACGCTACTGTTTAGTACTGACTGATCAGCCCTGCGTGAAGAGCCTTTTCTTAGACACTGAGGGCTTCTGCGGTCACTTCACCCCTAAACTTCAAAGTCATTCAGTTAATTTTCCCCTTAACCTCCTCTGCTAATCCTCTGTGCTTACTCTGTCACCAGGTTCAAGCTTTGCAGATGTAATTGAAAAGCCTCTCCATATAGCTGGCTCGGGAGGTTGGCATATGGCTGGTTAATGTACCGTAGATACCGTCTTAAGATGACCATCTATAGAAAATGTGAAGAATTTGCCAGACCGGATTATGTTATGGAAACAAAAACAAGTAACAGATGCTTGAAGTCTGCTGAGGAGTGCCCTAAGCTTTTTCATGTCTAGGAGGAGTTTGGAGTCCATTCAAACATGCTTTGATGCTTGAATGGCACGTGGTTGTGAGTAGTCTGCAGAGAGCGCACGGGGGGAGATGGACAGGCTGATTAAACCACAGAGGGAGAGTGAACAGATCTCAGGACAGTTGGTTGAACACTTGACAGACAGAAAAGAAAAGAAAGAAAGATAACAAAGACTCACTGCAGCACCTTTTTAAAGAGCAAAGTTGTTACCAGTTGTGTGTGAGCTTTGCTGCAGTGACAACATCAGACTGCAAAGTGACCAACTGTTGTGTGGATTACTGCGTTGTGTCTTGTTATTTACTGCTCCGCTCTCAGGTTGTGTCCTGATTGTCTGCGGCCCGCCGCCTACACCATACGGCTTCTTGCCAGTGCACCTTCCCGTTCCTATGGCAACCAGCAACAGCATAGCGATCAAACAGCTACAGCAGCATTTCCAAGTGGTTTTTGGTGAAAGGAGCTCTGTGTATTGCATATGACTTCATCACTGTATTTTCCTCTTATGTTGCCCAGAGTCGCAGCACACGCAGCCAGTGGACTTTCCTTAAAAATGGTGTCCGATTTGGAGTTAGTTTGTTGTTTTTGTTTGTGTTAAGGAGGCTCAGATTAGAAAGTTTTTACTGTGTAATCATCAGTTTGTTAGCAAGTAATTAAAAAAATATCAGTCTTGATACATAATTGTAGGATTCTTTCCGAAAATGCTTTCTGAACATATAATTAAACAGTTTTGATGGAGCAGTAAACATGTGTTTGTTGACATGTTGCAAGAGGATAATAATATACTGCTTGAGGTGTATCAGATAATACTAACGGGGCTTGCTTACGCTGCAGATTCATACTGGAACTGCTGGATAGGCTGATCATCAATCTCATATTTCGAATAAACCTTTGCTCATATTGATCAGCTACCAAATCGATCAGAGCAACACTCAGCTTGATTTATTTATAGGGATTCGTTTAAAGCACAGTGTCTGGTTTGATTCAGGTTTCCAGTGGTTTGCTCTCATGCAACACTTTCCCACTCAGTCCAGATTTCATCTTAATGAAGATCTGCCCTGCGGGAAGCTTTTCAGCTGGACAGAGCCACGTGTCATTCACTTGTGCGACTCAGAGGAAGGAAACGGGGTCTTTTTTTTTTCCCTCCCCAAAAGATCCATAGCTCCTTTTCAGTTTGAATAAGATGAGACGGTGAGAATCACGGGGAAGACAGAGGGGCGTGCAGAGGAGTGGAGATCTGAAAGGGATGAAAGTGTGACAGTCCCCACCTCCCAGTGTTGGTGTGTGAATGGGGCTGCCCACCCCTCTCTGCAGGGGGTTTCCTTCCTCTCCTGCAGCATGTGTACTTATTACACACTATAGACTACAGCATTATATGCAAACACACTCACAGTATTCAGAGAACAATAAACTGTGTCCAGTTCCAGTGAGATTTTTTCTTCAAAGAGAAAGTTACAGGAAAAAGTTGATGTAAATATTAGTGTGTTTTTCAGAATCAGAACCAGGTTTATTGACAAGAAGGTTTGCACGTACAAGGAATTTGCCTTGGTGTTGTGGTGCATAATAGTCAAAATATACACAAAATGAAGTAATCCTAAATAATATAAAAAAGAAAGAAAGAAATTTATAATAAAAACAAATATATAAAATATATTCTAAGTGAGAAGAACTGCTACAAATTTAAATTTTAATTTGAAGAGAATTAAATGAAAAATACAAAATATTGACCAGGACTGTTCATAGTGTAAACAGTATGTGCAGTGTGCTGTTAATAATAATAATACAAGTTGTGTTAGTGTAACACGCCATGTTAGATCAAAAACGTAATAAGACAAAACATTGTGCACCGACACACCGAGGCAGCCATCCCCAGCGCCAACTGTATGTTGACACAGTAGGCTACATATTTATCAAAAAGTCTGACTATGTGACTAAGATAACATTCCAAGATTAAACCATTTTGTTTTTCAATTGCCACGTGTGTTTTGTCTTTTAGAAATTGATATTTGAATTTACAGCTACAGTGATTAGTTGATCAAATTATTTAGATTTTCATTTTTTTCGATTTGCTGCTTTTCTCTGTTTTTTATATAATTGTAAACTGAACAAATTTGAGTTTTGGACTGTTTGTCGAACAACATAAGACATTTAAAGACGTCACTTTGAGCTGTGGTAAATTATCCAACATTTTTCACTATTATCTGACATTTTATACAATAACAAATGAATAGATCTGAATAGCTTTTTAAGTTTTTGAGATCAGGCAAAACATTCATATGCTTAAATTTACACCAGTATTGGTTGTTTTCTGGACACACCCTCACATACTATGAACAGATATAAAGGTCTTTACATTTACATTTTGGAAAACTTAAGCAAAATCAGTGAATGTTTTAACATCATGTAAGTGTTCATTTGACTCAGAGAGTAGGAGGAGAACAGATATTATGATGACTTTTCAGCTATCTAGAAAAGACCTCACTCTTTTTCAACACACTGTGTGATTAAAAACTCGAGTAGGCTGAACTCTGGAGGAGTACTGACTCAACAAATGCTGTAAAATATTCATGCATCTGAGTTGTGACAGTAATCCCATCTTAATCACAACATGATGCCGATGATGGTGAAGGCACAGACACGCCCGCAGGCAAATATACAGACTCTCTCATTTTTTATCCGCTCAACTGCGCTTCTCTGAAACACTCTCTACACTCTACAAGATGAATTTTATAGAATTATTTATGGTGAACTCTTAGTCCTACTGTTCTTAAAACATACTGTGTGTGTACGCAGACACACACACACACACACACACACACACACACACACACACAGAGGGAGGAAGCCAACTTTGTTCTGGCTGTGTGACAGTTATTCTGTCTGGCAGGATTCAGAGCCACAGAGAATGACTCCACGACTAAATATACTGCAGACTCTTAAGACTTAACCAGAGTCTCAGTCGCACAAGTCATCGACTTTCCACTGGGCACGTGCGGAGGTCCGCTCTGGATTCAGCTCTGCTCTCTGCACTTCACTGCTTTTCTGTAGAGGTTCACTGGTGTTTAGATTTGGTGTTTGTGGAAGCCACATAGGCCATTTGTCTTCATCCTGGTGCTTATGAATCCTCTGTTCAACTTGTTCCAGTGTGTCTGGGGACATTTACCGTCATGTCAGGCGATGCATCAGACACTGCGGATTGGAAACGTTGGCTGTTGTTGCTCTTGGAGATCCACCATCTTCCACAGACATGTTTTGTTGACATAAGAAAATGGTTGAAAGAAGTGCTCTAGGTTTTGTTTTGAGACACAGGTCATTCAGGAATAGCAGCCATTCCATGGATATCAGCTTTCTGATAGTCACACCAAACAGTGACACAGAGGTGACAATTCAATCCTGTAACATGTGAGGTTGTACTTTCATTGTGTGTGGTTTACCAGCTGTGTTAGTGCCTCCACTGTTGTTGAACGTCTGACCACTTTGTCTGCCATTAAATGTTCAAGTCTGTGCCATAATGTGGTTGTGTGACACATAAAGCCAGAAGACTTTCAGCATCTCAGAATGACTGTACTGCTCACACTATAAGACCTTGTTCAATCCCAGACCGTTGTCATGTTGGTTTGTGGGTGCACAACCTACACTAAACTCATCCCAGGTGATGTCATTACAAGATTCAGGTGCAGAGATCTGCGAAAGGTGCAAATGATCGCAGTATGCAACAAAAACATGCAAGAAGTTTGTGACTGCTGCCTCCTTTCTTTTCTGCCTCCAGTTTCCTGATGCACTCACTGGATACTGCTCATCTCCCATGTAAGAATAGTGTCCGAGGTGCACCAGTTACAAGTGTTTTTGGCTATGATGAAAATTTTAGTGTCTCGGACAGTTCAAGAAGAGGTGAAGATGTGTCTCGACACCACTTAAAGTAACTCAAGCGACTGGAATGAACTCTTCACTTCACGGTTTCTGTCTCAGATCTCAGAATAGGACAGGCAAGTCATGTAGTCTGCACTGGACTTGAGTCAGGTGCTGGCAGGAAAACTAGTTCTCTAAATAAAACCTGTCAAAGCCCTTTTAAACCTGTCTCATGCTGCTAGTTTACATTCAACTCAGTTTAATGTAACTTTGTAGTTGCCTGCCGCAATCCTTGTGACATTTTCTTTATTTTTCTGTTTGTTTGTGTTTGGGATTCGGCTCCACTAATGTGATATGTGTACTTGAGTGTGTGCGATAGTGGCCACATACAGTACCTTTCACAGAAGCTGTAAAATGAGGCCATATAATCACTTTGAGGCTGGGGTCTGTGGAGTCATGGTTGGGAAGTTTTCACTTACAGTTTAATTTCATTTTCGGGTCAGTGGAGTGAAGCCTGAGCCTTAAATCCATGCTGACGCTGCCAGCTTTGTTAAGGACAGACGCTTTCCTGTAGGAAAATAGACACTCGCACAATCATTGACCCCTATCCACCCCTGCCCCCCTCTTCTGCTAAAGACCGCGTTATTATGCTTGCCGTGGCAGGGTAAGTGGGCCCTGATTGATCAGTATTGATTAGAACTGTATTTGTCAGACAGTAATGGGCCTCCCCCTAAGGATATAATGTCTGCTGATTCCCACCTGCCCCCATCTCTTGGCCCCACTTCACCCCTTTCTTTATGCCATACTTGTACTTGAAGAGCCCTCCCCCCTCTGTTCTTTAGCCCCTCGACCTCTAATCAAACTGCACAGCCTCCTTCACTTTGCCTCCATTCTCCTTCTGCATTTCCATCTGCTCTCTCTCTCTCTCTTTCTCTCTTTCTCTCTCTCTCTCTCTCTCTCTCTCTCTCGAGAAAGAGCCGGAAGATGGAGTTCAGTTGTGAGGACGAGGAAGGAAATTAAGAAGAGATGCTGTATGAATCCATCAGCTGTTTTCATTTATCATGCACGTTATTCATGGTTCAATATTCGAGTTGATATTAAAACATCAGTTTTTGGAGATGCAAAACACAGCAAAGCCTCCATAATGTGGTGTTTGTGTGCGAGTCAGTCTGTGTGTATGCAAACGTGTTTACAGTACAGAGAGCCTCAGGCATTTTTGTTCAGACTCCTCACAAACAATAGGTGTGTCTGTGTGGATGACCTGACGAGCGCACACTGTTCACACCCTCAATTATAACACTAACAGCTTATGTGAAATACATAAAACTATTTAAATAATGCAACATTGCAGTATGGCTGAGTGTGTAAATTTAAGAAACATTAAACTTCAGGTTAATGTGATGTTAATTTCTCTCCATTTCTTGTTTTAGAGTGAAAAACTGGGCTCCCTCCTCTGCACTGCATTACCACATCTGCTTCACCTGTGCAGCTGAAACCAGAACAAGGTAAAATTAGGACATGTGATCATCTGTATGTGTGTGAAAAAGTGTGATTTTAATTATTAAGCAGACGCTTGTATGTTAATTGTAATCTGAGGTTTAAGGATTTTACCTTGACAGACTGTAATATTTAACTCACTTTAAACCATTTGTTTTGGGCTGTTTGGTTCACTTTTTATGAACTGACTTGATTTTTTTAATATAAGCATTTCTATTCTGATAGCTGTAATCAGCCAGTATTTGTTTGCCAGTGCCAGTATGAAAGCTCTCACTGTGTTTGGTTTTGTATAGGTGATAGGAAGGTGTTGTGTGGTCGATCTAGTACTCTCAATCTAGTAACAAACTTGTCTTGATACTAGATTTATCTGCTTTGTTCTGCTTCATTGTAACTCTGACATTTAACTCTCTTCACTTGCAGAATATTTGAGTGTTTTTATGAGAAAAGTGAGACTCAAAAACTTGATAGCAAAGGCTAATTAACTTGATGACCTGGATATTTTTCTGCAGTGCAGGAGTAAGCTGTCTGCTCTGCTATTTAGTACAAAAAGAATGTCCTCATCTGCATTTCGTTCTGATAATGAAAAGCAGGTCACCTGACGTGCTTCAATAGGAGAGCTTCACCAGCAGCTACTGTCAGAAAACGCAACGTGTAGCTTAACAGGAACTCCCATAATACTCTCTAGTTCTTTGTTATCCAAGTAACATCACAAGTCTCTTTAGTTTTATTCTGGATGTGAAGAATGTGGTGTTATCAGCAGTGTCTTTTGATTTACTTTAGTTTTGTCTGCTTCAGGAAGCACTTTGACCTGTCAACACCTTCCCAGAGCATAAACACTCTGTGCTGATGCTATCTGTGTTGAACTTTAGGGTAAACAAAGTTATTTGTTGTTTTATTCTTTTACTGTCAAAGCTTTATTATTATCATTTTGTCATTCTAGTATTTTCAACCATATATTGATGTGAGGGATGTCTGGGATTCTCTGACATGGCATTAGGAAGCAGAGTATTCAGTAGCAAAACACATTTTGGAGGAACCTGCCATCAGGGTTCGGCAATATGATGGCATATGCGGTATATATTTTTCCATACAGTTTACACCATGGTAGCTATCCCATTAATATCTCTGAGTGTATTAGCTTAGAGCGGGTAATGATGCAAAGCAATGAGCAGCATAAATATTGGATATGACTTCTTGTCAGGTATTTAATTCGCCTGGTTAGCCAGAATCTGACAGTCCTGCCTGGTTATTCATATCTATATACAGTTTTACACATAGAGAGAGACTGAAAGTGCAGGATTTTTGAGCCCCATATAGAGAGCTTTAAAAAATCCAATTATGATACTGTCCATTATTTATTTTCTTTATACAACTCTTTAGCTAATGGTCCCTTAAGTTTGTTTTTTCAACAGTCGCGACCAAGAAATGTACTGGGCAAGACGTTTAACAGCTAAATAATAAACATGTCACTCCTCTGTGGTGGACAGACTATAGGATGGTGACATATTGCATTTCTGTACTTCAGTTTCCTGTCATTTGTCGGTTGACATATAAGCCGAAGCCGCTGATATAGCTGCACTGAGAATATATTTATTTTACCATGAAACTACACATAGAGAAACAGACCCTGGAAGAGGATGTGCTCATATTATTGAGTAGAGTTTGCTTGTTAAACAGTTAATTGCTTTCAGTTAGAAAGGCCATCCTTCAACCAGACGTCTCGAGTTCATGACCCTTCACCAGCAAGTCTCTACTTTGTTGAAATATCTCCGAGCAATACACTGAATCCCTTTGACCTCCCTGTGAGGGGTTGAAAGCAAAAAAAAAGAAAAAATTATCTGCAGGGATGAATTCTCAATAAGGAAAATGTAGTAGTGTCTTTTACATATTCGCCTCCCTGTGTGTTGATGTTTCTCCTCTCCACTTCCACCTCCTCAACTCCTACTCCCTCTCTCACCACCGTCATCACAGATAAACCAGTAAATGACTATGATGATGAATGATGATGTGGGCTGCGATTCTTGATCCTCCAACTGGATGCAAATCATCAGGCTTGTTACATGGATGTCTGAATGTGTGTTTGGGAAGCTGCTTTTTTTTTTTTATCTACTCTTCCTAAACGCGTCTTGCTCTTTTCACCCCAACCCCTGATCGTCCTCTTCCTCGAGCTGCCTCAGTGTCATGGGATGGCAACCTGACAGACAGACAGGCAGATGGAAGTGACACAAGCGACATCAGCGGGATTCAGCAAAACAATGTAGACGGAAATCAATGGAGACAATGACAGCGGGGTCAGGAGGGACTCGAGGAAAAGACTGAGGAAGAAAGTGAGTGGAAAGGAAAGCAGGGCGACAAGGAGAGAGCTGTGGCTTCATAAAGCAGTCTGAGAGGGAGAGATGTCGCCTCCAGATAAGCCAAACAGACTTACAAGCCCAATATAGACCAGAGTCAGAGGCTTCAACTGAATGTTTCCTTCCAGCCCAATGTTCTGATATGTCAGTGTTGTTTTTGCAGCTTCCTGTGGAGTTTTGTTGTTGCAGTAGGCGGTCAGGGACTCGGGGTAGTTTGTTTCTGAGATTCAAGTTTGCTCTGGGGCGTCTTCCTGGATTCCCTACAATTCGTGTTGCACATGGAGAACGGCTTCAGTTTTTGGCATTTATCATGGAGCTTGACCGATTGGAATGATGACTCCTCACTATTTGCATTTTTCTAGTTGTGGAGGAAGATTTCCTGCTGTAGGGAAAGAAAACACAGTTCTGTTACAGCTGGGGTTAAGAATGATGTCTGGCTCGAAGCAGAGCACCGTAGCTCCATTTAGCACGTACTCTATGCCAGAGCAACATTAAATTTGTTTATCAAATCTATTTTTGTAGAGGGAAAACAGTCTCTCTCCACAATCACATCAGGAAAACGCAGACAGACACTGGCAGTCATCCTGTAACCTCTGATCATGAGCCTTTCCGACTGCTCCACTCCAGACTCCAGAGTACAATGAAACTGAACTTACTGCATCCGGCCGTTGAACTCAGTTAGTAACCCCAGACACCTCACCTCTACCACTTCCTGTTAATGATACTACTGAACTTATAGAAGATCACTGATCTCTTTTAATTTCAGACTCTTGGCATATACCTGTTACTTTTATACCGAAACTCTTTTAAAGTATTTTTTTAGTAAAGTTAAAGTCAGGTTTCAAGTCAGTCTTCAAAAGCAGATTGCAATTGAGTTTCAAGTCTCTCAAGTATCTGACTGGTTATCATTAAAGGATAAGTTCACATTTCTCTTATCTTCTATCAAGTCTATCTTCAAACAACACTCACAAAGCTGCATGTACAGAAATACATTTTGGGGTGCTGTAATCATTCATTTTAACCATACTGGCTGTAAGTGATCAGCGACAAAATCTAGAACGATTACAGCAATTAATAACTCTTTAATGTACATATTGGCATTTAGGTATTATTTTAATAAATTTAAAATAATGTGAACCTATCATCTGAAATAACACAGCTGTTAGTAGTGTTAGTAGTCACTGAGACACAGAGTTTTTTGAATGCATTTGTCTAATGATTAAAATATCCAAATTGTTTATGTTCAGTTTTTTTGTTTAAAACTTTAAATTGAATATTTTTTTCCCAAGTCAAGTCAAGACAAGTTTTAATTTTTATAACTTAAGTCTTTGCTCCCTTTTTACTTGTTACACAACTTGTTAAACTATCTCACAAAACCTGAGGTTATTTTTATGTTTGCTTATGTCTTCACTTAAATAATAATATTTTTTAATCTTTCACTTTCACTTCTCTAACTCGAGTAGCTCTTCACTTCTACATGACATGAGGTCGTCGAGGCAGAGTTTAGGGTCAGCAGAGAGCTGATAGCGCCTCCTGTTCTGTCTCCTCTGTCAGACGCCGTGGTGGCATGAATGCTTGATGTACAGTCCCCAGGCTGCCTGCCAGCACTGTATTGTGTTGTATTACAGCGTCCCGCTCTCCTCTGCTCCTGTCTGCCGTCTGCCAGTCATATGTACCACCATCTGTTCCTCAAACCAGCCCATAATCTAGCTCGCTGTGGCATCGTTTGCTGAATTTAAAAACGCACAATAACTGTAATTGTCTGGAGTTTGTTTTTTTTTTTTTTAGAGATCTGTTACATCAGTTCATGTTTGCTTTATATTATTGATTAGATTGACTTTCAGAAGACCTTGGTGTTTGGTCTCTGTGTACCTACATCTTATCATGTGACTTTTGCTTTCTCTGCTTCAGTTTCAATTGTAATTAGACTGCTTTCCATTTTGGCGATGACTGAGACAGAAACATACGACAGGTCTATCCTTCCTCATCTGACGAGCTCTCACTCGCACTCCGTGCTGATCTCAGGTCTGCCCATATTGCTCTGACATACCAGCAAGCAGCAGAGGCAGCACCCTCCTCCACATCGAATACTCTCATTCCTCTGGAAGCTGCACTCCTCTGCTAACTCTGTCATTACTACCATCTAACCAGTGTAATTACCAGCCTCGGTGTGTGTTTGCGGTGCTTGGGCCAAGCCTGCATCATGCAGAACAAGTCGGAGCGGGCGTGGAGAAAGGGAGCATGAATGGGAGAGACGGGGGGAGTGAGAACAAGGGAGGTACATCCTTGAGCTAACTAATTACTGTATGTGAGTAATTAAAAGGCATTAAATGTCTGTGCTTTATCTTCTGATGTCTGGGCCAAAGCTGAATGTGTATACAGATTTAATTCTTTCTCTTCACGGATCTTCTCTGGATTTCTAGAGATTTCCTTCTTGCTCTTGGTTGATAATCATATTTTATTATGCTGTTGTTTGGTTTAAAAAGTAGTGGTTTACTTTGAATATGCCCCCCACCCCCCAGCTGTCACCTTTATCTTATCAATAGAGCAAAAAACCTTTCACATTTAGCTCCCGGATATGTGGTTTGTGATGTACAGTGTATTGGCGCTTCCCCTCCTCTGCACAGTGTAAGAATAGCTGTAGCCCTAAACTAAACTGATATTTTGCAATTGTTGCTACAAATTTACTGTTTGAGTGTTTGAAACTGATGATCTGATCAGATACTGATGCTGTTTCTTGGGTTAAAGATTGTGTGGATGTTTCCTCCCCTCACAACACTTTTGGTTGTTTTTAGGGCTGTAGTTAACCAAAGAAAATCTCGGTCGACAGAAATCGTACATAATCTTCAACTAATCGATTAGTCGCGGGGGAACGGGACAGAGTGCAGTGCAGTGAACTCAACTTGCTAACTTTGGAGCTAACCCCCTTCACTTTTCCAGCACTTGGGGAAACAACAGACGTGACTTTTTTTTAGCATTTATTAACTGACACACTGTAGTCTGTACTGTACATTTACTGCCAGACTGACAACTTACCGCTAACCTTTTCCTCTGTTCCGCTTGCATCCACCGTCACCTTCCTGCTAATCGCTTTCCCACTCGCTACACAAACATTTACGGAACATTAACGAAGCTACGCTACCAAGAGTTTCCCAGGCAACGACGCAGAGGTTGACTCGCGTATCAGAACAGCGCTGCACAGAGGCTATCAATGTCCGAATGAATGGATATTTGGTGTTATTTTTGGCATTAAAAAATTTTTTTTGGCCTGGCGGGGGTTCTCGTTGTTATAATGGTAGGAGAAACGCTGATTCAGTAAACGTTCAGTACGTTCAGTAAATGCTCAGTAAACGTGGAGTACAGTAGACCCAGCAGTCTCCATTTGGTTGGTCGAGTTCAAAGTTGTGAAATCTACGGGGGTGTTTTGAATACACTCCCGTTTTCACAGGTAATTTGTTAGTCTGTCCCTCCCGCCGCAGGAAATAATGGATTAATCCTGGAAGGCTGTTGATGTGGCACTTTTCTCCTTATGAAAGTAACATGGCAATTATTCGACCAATGAGAATTTGGTCGGATGAGAGCATATCGACCAACTAATCGACCAGGAGACTACAGTCCTTATTGTTTGTCAGTTCTGCTTACTGATGAAAACCATGAGAGACTGTTGAAAGCTGTGAAAACGCTAGTGAGTGGGCCTTGAGTTTAGATGATTTTTTTTTACACATACTAATCTTATAGTAACTTCCGTTTTAGCACATCTTGACAGATTTGTGATTATAGTAAATCCCTGCTGTCCTTGTATTTTACCCCCTTTTAATATAATTTAAGTGTGTTTAAGTTGTAATTCTGCTTTTTTCAACAACCTGAGAGCAACATATCATCATGTTAATTTGTTATTTGGTGATGAGTAATGCAGAAAACGATGATTGTCAGCTTTGTGGTTGAAAGGCAGATTGTGGAAAGTAAAGTGAGAAAAAGGATATGGGTCAACTTTTGAGATGTGATAACATGTGTTACCACGCCAGGCCAGACACACATCGCTATTGAGCCGATTAACCTGTCAGGATAAAAGAGCATGAGATATTCTTTTGTTTTTAGTCATGCTAGCAGCATGCCTCTGTGGATGGCAAGGTTGGAAATATCTCAACAACTGTTGGATGGATTGCCATGAAATTTGTTACAGACATTCATTTTCCCCTCAGGATGAATTGGAATATTTTTGTGATCTCCTGACTTTCATTTAGCACCACCATCAGGAAAACTTTTTAGCTTGTCTAGTATTTTGGTTTATGATAAAATACCTGAAAAACTAGTGATATTCCCATCATCAGGTGTACTTTGTGTTTAGTGCTAATTAGCAGGTGTTTGCATGCTAACACGCTAAACCGAGATGGTGAACATAAACATAACACATGTAAAACATCAACATGTTAGATTGTAGACTTTTATTCTCAGATTCTTGTTGTACTGATTTTGCTAGAAGCACCACAAGCCCACAGATGAGCTGTCTCACAGGCCATCTATCTTGACAGACGTCATTGGTAAAGATCAGACCGCACTGACTCCATCGCCTCTCTCATCAGGCACCTCAGACACATAATGAAACCATTCTGCAGCTCCTGCAGCTGGGGCCGGATAATCTGGGATTGGGCCTGATTGTGGATCACAGGACAGCCCTCCGGATGAGGAAAGACTCTGTCAGAAAGCATGATCAGAGCGGGAGCCTTTGGCCCGGAGGTGCCTGTGGTTCTCCAAAACAAAGACATGATACATTTGCGCGGCTGTATGACTATAGGGGGATTTTGTTTGCTGTGAATGAGTTTTGTTGATGGTGCTTGTGTGCATGTATGAGTGAATGAGTAATGCAGTCTTGGGGCCAGAAATGAATTCAGTGAGGGCTCATAAGAAGGCGTTGTCTATCATAAAAGACACACAAACCACTCTGAGCTGCCTTGACACAATGAAAAGCTCAACGTTATGCAAATCGGACTTTATAACAAGATAGTCACCACAGGAGTTGACATTTGTGGGATTCACAAAAACTGAAGCAGCTGGAGAAAGACGAGCAGATTTGTTCTCACAACAAAACAGTTCCTAATGTTCGCTTTCTGCTGGCTGTTAGATGTTTAACCCTTTTTCATTTAGACAAGTGTAGCTTCCTCCAGTTTTTAAACCCAATGTTTGCATGTTGAAACAGCAGTGCGATCGATGAAAGTGCTCAAATTTTAATGATGTTAGATGTGAACCAGTTCAAATGATAGTACAATTAAACTTTGTGTGTGTGTGTGGGTGTGTGGGTGTGTGTGTCTGCTTGTGGTTGCATCATATGATAAATTTCCTTATTGCTTTTGTCTGAAGCGTAATAATGTTAACACTCTTGTCTGATTCATCGTGGAAGACAGTTTTACAGTTGTGAAATATGAAAGGTCAAGTGTTATCTGGATAAAAACGGAACATACTGGTGAATAAACTGCTGCGATGGGCTGTGTGCTGCAGATTGTGCTGCAGACGAAACAGGTGTAAGTGCGGCATGAGATGAAGGTTTTGAGTAACATGCAAGCTAAATGGAGTCATTGTACAATGGAGTAGCACGATGCAGGGATCTAAAGAGGGAATGAGTGAAACTGGTGAGTCTGAAATTTAACAAGCACATTGTAAAAGGTATATATGCAGATATTCGTTTGGCCTTTGCCCATATTTGAATTACTTTGGTGGTTTTAGAAGAGACTCGTGGAGATAAAAGAGCTTTAATCCAAGGATGGAGAACTATGTAGAGAATAAGATTAGACAAAAACTCGAGAATGGAAAAGGAAATTTAGCAGAAAGGAAAAGAAGCACTAGCAGTTTGAATACAGCAGAGATGGATAGAGAACATTTAAATTTTACATATTTAGCTGAAGTACTCATACAGAATATCTAACCACCACCACAGACTGTCATTATAATGTTTTTCAACAGGTCACACTGTATTCACAACCTAAAAACTTTGACCACGACTTGAAAACCAAAAAAGAAAAATGATCCAGTCTGCTGGGAGCCTTACACTGAGTTCAACATTTGCACTCGTTTAGCTTTTTAGATCACTAAAATAACAAGTAACCTTTAATAAGGAGTAATAAGGTCAAAAGACACTCTGTTAGTATTCCTGTGCACAAGCAGTGATCATGTAAGACATTAATATCTGAAAAAAATCATTACATTAAACCTCAGGAGAGATGTAAGATACCTCTGAGTAAACAAGAGTCTTTACAAGGCTGGTGGATTTCTTAAGACCTGATGTTATGTGACTGTCACATTAAAGCATGCCGCTGTGGTTCACTGAGCAATGTACCGCTCTCCTCCTCGCTCTTTCTTGAGTCTGTCCAATCACTCTATTTCTGGATTTACCCCACCTCACCCCTCCAGCTGTTGGGTCACTTTGTGCATTCGCCCTTTTCTCTCTCTCTCTCTCCTGACGTCCTGCTTTAACTCCTGTCTGTCTTAGCTTCAGCTATGTGGCGATCTGTGCTAAGCTGACAACAAAATAAGTCACGAGCTGTCATGTCTGGACGGCCGGTAAACCAGTCAGGGCAATCACCTCTCAATCCTCAATTACCCAAACATACATATTTTCATTAGACACATACACACAGCATACACTGCATACTCTTAACACTCATCTAGGCTATACAAGACGTGAGTAGAGAATTTGCCAGAGTGCTGAAGTGTTTAAATTGTGCACTGAGCTTTTCCTCTGTTGGGATCTATTACTTTCTAGTCCGATAATATTAGCTGAGTGTTTCAGTGGTTTTAATCTGCAGCAGAGCGGCCAGAGCCTTCATGTCCTGTGGGTATATGACTGCTTGTGTGTGCATGCACATGCACTCGAGTGCACTGTGTGTGTGATAATAATATCCCTTGTCAGCCTCCTGAAGATTAGCCTCAATGGGAGAAATCCTCTGTCATATCCCCGCACCTTATTCTCTTCCTCTCTCTCTCACTCCCTCTTTCTCTCTCTCTCTCTCTCTCTCTCTGTGTTATCAGTCTTACATTGTTTTACAGTTGAGTGATTCGCTCTTTCCAGAATTCACTGCTCAGTTTCTCTTTTTGTCTGTGAAAAGAATTTGGGTCACACGAGCTGTGTGATTTACAACATGTATTTCAAATCTAATTTGTTTTGGTTTTAGAGGTTTTGTGCTGATGATCTGAAGCTGATTTGTTGGAAATTATATGTTGTTTTTTCCTTGTTTTTCTTTCCTCAGATCTGCATTAAACTGAAAATAGTCCAAGAAGAAGAAGAAGAGGAACAGTCTTTACTCAAACGGGTCCGTCATGGATCAGTGAAGTCTTTCCCGCAATGTTTTTGGGAGCTGGAGGCCGCAGCACCGTCAGCAGAGTGTGTGTGGGGCCCCCCCTCTCCCTCTTTTCTAGCACCCCTCCTGACATGGGATGCCAGCCCCCTGCCCACCTGGCCTCTATCCTGCCCTGAGCTCTCCTGGGGTGCCATGAACAACTACAGAGACAGAGGGGTCACCTGCACCTCCTCGGACCTCCTAGATGGGGGAGGAGGAGGAGGAGGGTTACCCCAGCACACTCCGTTTCGTCACACCCCCAATGGCCACTTGGTGCCTGGCCCCACAGACCCGGCGATGCAGCCACGCATCTCAGTGCCCAAAATGGGTGTTCGGGCGCGTATTGCAGAGTGGCCCCCACGTCGAGCACAGTCCCGGGAATCGCTGCTTGAAAATGGGCAATATGGCAACAATCACCATGGAGATGACTGCTCCACTTCAATGTCCTCATCAGTTTTTTCTTCTGAAATCGGGTTGGTGCGGGGTGGAGTCGCCAGGTTGCCACGACGACGGTCCAAGGATGTAGAGTTCAGAGGTGGAGGGTTTGGCGGTGAGAGAGGTTCACCCTTGAGCCTGCGTGTTTTCCCCCCATTGAGGCAGCGCTCCAACAGTGAGGTGACACTGAGCGAACAAGACGAGAACGAGGTGAGCCTCAAATCTTCCTCTAAGGTGTTTTCACAACAGTAGTTTGGTTCTTATGATCCAGAGCAAAGAAAAAAAATTATATATTCATTGTTGTTTTTTAGTTCTGGTCTGTTCACAATGGCTTTTTACTGACAAACCAAGATAGGTAAACATGAATACAAACTGACTCATTGATTGGACAGATTTGCAGACTTAGTCATCCTGCGCCATCAATGCTACACTGGACCTAAAGGCTTAATGTCACTCTTCCTGATACATATATGTGTCACCATGACTTTGTATAAGTGTATATGCTTCTGTCCAGGGGTGTAACGGTACACAAAATTCATGGTTTGGTACATTTCCGGTACAACAAGAAAAAAAAAGAAAGGTGGAAAATAATATGTTGGTCTTCTTTTTTTTTTTTTTAAATGTAAACATCCAACAATGGCTCATTGGCCCAAACTATTATTGAAACAGTTTAGTTGTGCTCCAGTGGAAAGGGAAAACAACCCTCCTGTTTCCTGCAGGGAGTCAGGACACCTGCTAACAGCTATTTTATGCTGGTTTATTGTTCACTCAGAACTGATTCTTACGATGTGTCGTCTGACCACGTTGGAAATCAAATGTGTTTATTGTTGTTCTGAACGGCTTTACTCAAAGGCGAAGTGAAAAGCCGACTGTCACAGAGAGGGGAGGGAGACGGGGAGACACGATATCATTTAAATACAAGGATAACAGCGCATATTTTAATCATAATGATGGCAGCGACAGTATATGAGTAACCAGGGTAACTTGGCTAAGCTGGTAAGCTTCTATACTCTTTGCCTGCATGTTACAGTTAAGTGGTGCACTGCCAAAACGTCTGGGTGGAACTCAAGCACTAGAATAATTGTTATGCACGTCATTGTAAGTGAATTATTAAACTATTTTGACAGTAATTGTTTGGGTCAGGGAGCATACCGAACCGAGGAAAGTTGTGTACCGAACTGAACATCCTGTACTGAACAGTTCAGTACAAATACATGAACCGTTACACTCCTACTGCTTGCTTGTACAGATCGCTTCATTGATAGTTCATGATAGATTAAATAGTAGTTTATATTTTGATGGTGGTTGTTGAATTTTGCTTTCACACCACAAATGAACCGCACCCGATTTGCTCGGAGGCCCACCTTTTCATGCGGTTTCAGCCTGTTTGTTTGGCCCGCAGCAGAGTTCAACTGACATCTTTTACATGAGCCCAAAAAAACTTAGTGGGCAAATGTGCCAGAGTTCATTTGAGTTCATTTGAACTGCAGCAAACAGTTTAGATGTGAAAGCACCCTTTATTTTTTATTATTAAAAATCAGTTTTTTTTGTTTTGTTTTGTTTTCCACTGATATGTCATCATAAAGTGAAAATTCTCTCCTCTTTCTGCTCGAAGGTGGAGGTTCGTGGAGGAGGGGGGATGGGCAACCTGTTCAGGGAGTATGGCAGCACCTCCTCCATCGACATCCAGGGCATTCCCGAGCAGAGCTTCTTCGACATGCTCAGCCAGTTCCACCAGGAGAGGCCTGACCAGCGCAGCTCAGCTCCAATACGCCTCAGGGAGTTGCTACGCGCTCCAGACTCGCCACCGAGCGCAGCCCTGCCCTCCGCTCCCTCACCTGGTCCCACACCGGGTGGGGACGACAGAGGGACAGGAAGGAAGGATGGAGCTGAGCGAGTAAGGAAGAAAAGCGGAGGGACGGAGTCGTCACTGGGCACCTCCTCTTTGTTTCGGAAACTTCGCAGCTCCAGTCGAGGGGAGCTGGATGGAGGGAAAGGAGAGAGTGGTGAAGATGGAGGAGGGCGGGGCTCAACAGATACTTCTTACAAACCGTGGGTGTGCCCCAAGAGTTTTGTCCACTTCGACGCTCAGAGCGTCCTGTTTGACCTCCACGAGGCGGCGGTTCAGCGCGGCTACGTCACTCAGAGGAGGAACACCGCTACGGGAGCATCGGCTGCTTCAGTGTCTCTGTCTGTGTCCAGATCTTCGGCTCCGAGTGGGAATGACCCCGTTTACTCCAGCATTGAGGATCTGACCCTGAGCCTCGACCCTGCCTCCACAGCGCCCTCTCTGGGCATGGACCCTCTGGACGGGCCTCCTGGAGCCCACAGCTCGAGCCCACTGCTCCTCTGCTGCCCCCACTTCCTCAATGAGACCGGGGGCCACGGGGAGCGCAACATCAGCTTCCTCAGCTCGTCAGCAGAGCGAGGAGGGGAGGGAGGAGGAGAGGGAGGAAGGGGTTGGCTGAGGAAGAGTAACGCCAGCGTCTCGGTGCTGGAGGTGCCTATTGAACAGCAGGTTACAAGACTGGACAGGCTGAAACTGTACAGCATAGAGCATGTTGACCTGGGGGCCAGGTACTACAGAGACTACTTCCATGGGAAAGGTAACACACACAAACACAAACACAAACACATTCACTGTAAAGCAGATTTCACAATTCACCCATAAATATTCTTTGATGTTGGTGCCAGCTGTGTTGTGCAAGGATCACAAGAATCAAACATATTGAGAGAAAATTGATTGTACATGGTCACAGTATTATAACATACATGTTGTTGCAGCTGCGGTTTATTGATGGTTTAACAGTTTTCATTCCAACACGTTCTCTGGATCTTAATTAGAAACTGGCAAACCCAACATTAATTCTCATGAACACTAGATTCATTTTTTTAAGTTAATTATAAAGCATGAATATAAAACATTTGCTGGTCCCAGCCTCTCAAATGTAATGATTTGCAGCTTTTTTCTGTTTTATATCATTGTAAACTGAATATCTTTGGGTTTTGTTTTTTTTTGGTCGGAACAAACAATTTGAAGATGTCACCTTGAGCTCTGGGAACTTGATTATTACTTTTTATAAACTAAATGATTATTAACTTTACCAAACAAGCAATCAAAAAGCATCCAACATATGCAGGCAACAGTCCACATACAGACATTAATGATAACTAAATGAGTTGCAGCCCAGTATACATACTGATGATCCCATTTTATTCTCTGATTCGGGCCCCTCGCTGTTATTCATCAGTGTAGATCTTGCCAGAGTTTCTCTAGTGTCAGTCCCCACGTCTCATCCGTGGCAGTTAATATCCAGCTGGGCCCGAGCAGAGCAGAACGGGCCAAACTGGCATCACTCCCAGAGTTTTTATTACACATGTACCTGCCACTGGACTGTTGGCAAACTCTGAGCTGATGATAAACCACCTGCCTTTCTGCATGATAACAAGAACCACATATTCAGCCGGGGCAGCTTTGTTTTACATCTGGTTTTCAATGTGAGAAGAAATGCTTAACTTCAGAGATGAATTGTTTGTATGTGTGTGCGTGCGTGTGAGATCTGTGCCTGTCCGTACAAGTGCATGACATGTGGGCATTTCTTGTCAACATCACCTCTTCAGACACTGTGTATGAAACTTCCCCTGGGCAAGCATCATCTGGCTGCACCCTAATTAATGACAGATGCTGTTAGGAGCACATGTGTGCAAGCAAGCGTGTGTGAGAGTGTGTGTGTGAGTGTGAGTGTGTGTGTGTGTGTACGTGTGTGTGGGTGTGTGTGAGGGACAGGCCTGCAGCCACACAGATAAAGGTTATCATTCCAAAAATATGTTCATCTGCTGACTCGTTTCCAGCTTAGCTGTCCCCCAGAACGCTGCTGTGATTGTGCGAGTGTGTGCTGTGATGTGCCCTGTGTGCACGTCAGAAAGCCTCATCAAAAAGCTGACAGTTTCACCACAGGACATAGCATGGAAGCTAAGCAGGCCTGAGTCTCTTAACGTGCACCTCGTCCCGGTTCATTCCAATAAGAGGGGGGGATAGAGGAGGAATACAAGATTCGTCCCCGAGTGTCTGGAGAATTTGCGTCTCAACTCCCACACTGCCTGTGGCGTTGGCATTAGCACAGCTTAGCTTAGGAGCTTTAGAAGAGGACATGCAAGATGTTTGTGAAGTGTGTTGATAACTTTGTCTCAGCCTCTTAATGGAGGAATATGTTGTGTGCCAACACTGGTAACAAGCCACAGAATGTTAATTGGCGATTTATGACACCACATTTTGTTAATTTCCTGGATTTACGAGACTCAGGACATATTTGTTCCTCTATAGTCTTATTCCAGCTATTGTTAAACATAGAGGCTAAATGTATTTCATCAAATCCTCCTTTTGTAGTGCAGCCCACAACACACACATCAGAAAAATGTCCAGCATCTCTCGTCTGTCGCCACATAACTATTTAGTCCTTTCTTTTTTTTTCCCCCAGGGTCATGCCTTGTGTTAGCTAATTTCCTGAGTATTGATTATTAGATAACATGTACGTGTCATTTTGTCACAGTCCTGAGTGCCTCTCCTTCTGTCAGCTTACTTCATACACACAGTACCTTTTCCCCAAACCCTTCTTACTGTCTGTCAGATTCTCCTCCTCTTCTTCTCAAGCTTATATTTCCTGTTAGTGGCGGGTATTAAACCTCAATGCATTTTTGGTATCAACCCAAATGTGTCTGCAGCAGGCATTACCACAACAAACTACTGAAAAAGTTAGCATCAAACATCTGGTCAGAAGTATAGTCTTGTTTACTTTATCTTAATTGAGATATTTACTGATTTAAATAATAATTTCACCAATTTAAGACTGGATTGGAAGTTCTTGTACGGCTGCTTGTGTTTAGACAAGGGATGAAACTAACCATTATTTTTATTAATGATCAATCTGACAATTATTAAATTAGACAAACTACTTCTGTTAAAGTGATGGTTTTGTCTGACCGACACTCCAACATAAAAAAGATTCTCAGTTTACTATCAAGACTAAAAATGAGTCAATATTCACATCTGAACCTGGAACCAGTGAAGTTTTTGGAATTTTTGCTTAAAAAAATTACTTAAACGACTGATTTATTACCAAAATAGTTGCCAACTCATTTTCTGTTGATCAAATAATAAATTCAGCACTAGTTTAGACAACATTTAACATTTGAGAGGTTTGGCTTCTTTGTTGACTAATATCTAAAAGATTCACAAGATACGTGGCCTGACTCAACCCTCCCCCTATTAGTTGATATATCCAGTCATATATGTGGTTACAACAAAAGTCCATGTTGCAGATAAAACTGTTTTCTCCAAAAGTTGAACATCTACTTCTCCTTTTTCTTCACAGAGCACTCAAACTACTTTGGGACAGATGATAAGCTGGGCCCCGTGGCTGTGAGCATCCGCAGGGAGAAACTGGAAGACACCAAAGACCTGAAAGACCAGTATCAGTACCGCCTCATCGTCAGAACAAGCGAGGTATGTAAAATCTGCCGCCTGTGTGTCATGTGGATGTTTGAGTGATGAGCCAGTGATGAGTCAGTGAGAGCGTTATTCTTTAGGGACTTTCTTTTACTACTGTAGTTTTTACCCAGCCCTCCCTGCGTGGCCCTGCTTGTCTGTGTGACACTTTTCACCCTCTCTGCCCTGATTTTAACCTTCCCTCCTTCCCCTCCGTCGCTCCTCGCCCCCTCTCTCTGCTCCGCCAGTGGAAAATTCCACCTGCCCAGTCTCAACACAGAGAAGCCAAACCAAACACTGGCCGCTCTGGCCAAAGCATTTGGCCTGCTCACAGGGAGCACACCCAACCACTTTTCTCCTTTTATTGATCAAATACTCTTAATGTATTAAATAATAGGCTCTTATTTATGGAGAATTAGTCAAGATTTTCTGCAGCTTCCCTTCTCGACTCAACTACAGACTGGTCAGTTAGTCAGAGATGCAGCAGGCTGAAGCTTTTCAATTTTTTTTCATGGCTATAATTTGGTATCTGTGAGTTGGTGGCTTTATCTTTAGAAATATTTTGTTAATCTCCTGGGGTTTTCCTGTGTTTGGTGAGCATTTAATCATAGGTATATAATAGTTATATTATAGTTATAAACACCTGGCTAAAATTGTCAAGGTCGCTCCAACAAACAGCAGAGTTTGCCTGTGTTCATTGTGTTGTTGTAGTCCCCAGCCTGAGTGTATTGTCTGCTCGGCTGGTGCTGTGTTGTTTTTAGCTGGATTACATGGCTGCCTGGCCTCATCACCTTAGCTCTGCTCTAACAATGGAGCCTCTCCGCCATCTAAGTACACAGAGCTCAGCTAACAGACACAGCCAGCACACCCAGGCCTACCGTTCCCACACAGAAAAAAAAAAAGAGATTGATTGCAGACTTTTATTCTCTCCCGCTCAAGCTGCAGCTACTCTCAAATATCCATCCACCTTAAGTCTGTCATTTAATTCTGTGCAGCAGTGCTGACACAGCAAGGTGGAGAAACTTCCTCTTCCTCCCCTCCTCTCCCCCTCCATCACACATTTATACTCACAGCCCTCTCACACTCCCGCTCAGCACGTCGCAGTCACTCACTCCCCCGTCACACGGAAGCTGACGAATTGAAAAGATAGCTCCATAACTTCTGCTGTGTGTCAATCAGGTTTTATTTCTTCGCAGCAGACCCGAGTCTCTGAGGTTCAACTGTCTCTCTAGCCCCTGCCAGCTCTAGAATCTGCCATGCATTTTTTATGAACCTGTATGTGTGTGTAGTCGTAAGTGTGTGTGTGTGTGTGTGTGTGTGAGAGAGTGTGGTAAGAAGGAACAATGCACTCCTCCCAACTGTATCTGAAGTTATTATAGTCTTACTGTTTTGAAGCAGGTCAATTTCCCCTCACTGGGGAGCAGCACTCTGTGGCAGCACAACACTGAGCAGAATATTAATTCACAATACTGCCGGGCTTAAAATCCTCCACACACAGCACATGCAGTGTGTGTGTGTGTGTGTGTGTGTGTGTGTGTGTGTGTGTGTGTGTGTGTGTGTGTGTGTGTGTGTGTGTGTGTGTGTGTGTGTGTGTGTGTGTGTGTGTGTGTGTGTGTGTGTGTTGGACAGAAAGGAAAAGTGTAGCTTCAGGGCAGCAGGATACTATTATGAGTAGAAGTGAGACCATCCTTCATCTGATGGACCCACTTCAAGCTCCCAGGCTACTAATCATCAACCTTTCCACTTCCAGGAGTGTTGTACTGTAGCTGAGCCTGACCTCTGACCTCTCTGTGGAAGAAACTGGAGATCAATACAGCTATCTTAATATCAATAATATATTACATACATCTTCCTGTGTCTTCCTTGTTTGCCTAGGTTAGGATTCAATCAGCCCTGTCTGGTTTTTTAGCTGATTTTATTCAGCTGACCTTATTTTTTATATTATATTTTTTATTATTTATAAGTGCAACACAGAAAACACAGCTTCTTATGAATGAGACAATACAAAATATAAAATTTAAAAAGCCAGTATATGTGATGCAATACAGTCATACACAAGAAAGGTTTTAACCCATACCAACAAAGAAGAAAGAAGAAGAAAACTGAAATAAATAGAACAAAAATGAATAAACAAGTGCATAACCAAGCAAATATCTTTAATTCAAAGAAAGAGGGAAGAAGAAAGAACGTTAAATAAAAAGTCAGTAACCCTTGTTAATATTTAAGTATGTTGCTCTGCCTGAAGAGGGTCAGCAAGTATTTTGTCCGTGAGACTGGGAAAGGGTCAACAGATACAGAATTGTAAAAAAAAAAAAAAAAAAGCGATTTCATAAGAACCTAGACATATAATAAAATTTACCCTCCTGTCCTTTTAATGAAAGTTTTCTTTTCTATACTTCTAAGTGCATCATTACATCTCTGATTCATTACATTACTGAGTCCTCGTACCAGCAGACTAATGACAAATGTTCTCATGTTATACTGTGAACTAGTTTTCATTACATGAGGATCTATAACACCAAAAACTGTTGTTAAAGAGTCCAAATCAACAGGTCGATTTGGCACAGTCGTTTGAGAAAATGGCATTTCAGTGTGGCATTTTGAAATATTTATAATCTTATAATATATCACTTCCAGTTTGACAACTCTTGTTCTTTCTCCACATACAGCTGGTGACCCTGCGAGGTTCCATATTAGAGGATGCTGTGGCGTCTACGGGAAGGCACGGCACGGTGCGAGGTCTGCCGTACAAAGAGATCCTGGAGCAGGTCGTCCCCGAACTCAACGTCTCCTGTTTGAGGCTGGCGCTCAGCACGCCCAAGGTCACAGAGCAGCTCCTCAAACAGGACGAACAGGGGGTCAGTTTGGTGTCTGTATTTGCACTTTATATGTGAGCAATAAAACAAACGGCTGATCCCAGCAGCTGTCTGTACTCAGATTGTCCCTGGGGGAAATACAGAAACTCTACCTGCTCAGTCAGCCAGTATATCTGGTGAAATTACTGCAAAGCAAATAATAAAAGATGCTGACATATGGTATGCTCAGATAGTTTGTGTAAAGGTGTTTGAAACCCGTATAACTGATTTAGTGTTGGTGCAAAGTGCTAAATTAGAGGGCAGAGAAAACTGTGTGAAGCAGGGTGTGGTGTGTTTGAGCATGAGTGTGTTTCCATAAAAGCTTTAATGTTTAGCCATGTTATCTCAATTTTTATTTAATGGAGGGTGAAGTGCAAGTTGGAGATGTTTTGCCAGCATTGGACTTGTTTTTGTTTGTGCAAATGTTTTATATAAAACAATGAAACTGTGCTCGATTTGTGTGTGTGTAAGTTCCTCCACATACATATTAAGGTTAAATCTTTATTTGTAAGATCTGCTTCGACCTTAAGTTGCATTAGAAGCAGAAGCTGTGTGAGTGTTTGTAATGTTAATGTTGTCTCTCTGCTGCCTTGTAGTTAAGTCAGAAGCACAAGGTGGGTGTTCTGCTGTGCCGCGCAGGCCAAAGCACAGAGGAGGAGATGTACAACAACGAGGAGGCATCGCCCGCCTTCTCTGCCTTTCTCGAACTTCTAGGGGAGCAGGTGCTTCTCAAAGGATTCACCAAATATGCCGCACAGCTCGACACTAAAAGTAAGTCTTCACAAGAAATAGCCAGGCCACTGCCCCACTTCCCATGATCCCTGGAAAAACATTTGTATAGCTACTGTGTTTGAGCTCTCATTCAACAACACACTTTCATCTGTGGTTCCTCTCCAGCGGACTCTACGGGCACCCACTCCCTGTACACCACCTACCAGGGCTATGAGGTTATGTTCCACGTGTCCACCATGCTGCCATACATGCCCAACAACCCACAGCAGGTAAGAGCTCAGGAGCACTCCCACCTTAAAGTCCAGCACCATCTCCTGGGGCTGTATGCTGTGTCTCAGGTCAAGCTCTGACGTGCACCGCTGGAAAATACATCCGTGACTACCGTTGGTTGACACCCAAAGCCCATCAAAGTCGAGCTGTGGTTGTCCGTTAAAGCTTCTGTCGTTCACTTTGGGTCATAAACCGCAGCAAGAATTCATGAATTGGAAACTCGTGACTTGTGTCGCCCTCTTCATTTAGAGTCTCTTTCCTCTTTTATTCAGCCTCTTGTGTGTTTTTATAGTCTTTGTTCTCTGTAACTTTGCTTTTCTGTCCTCTTTTACTCACTCGCTTTTTCTTTTGCCCTCTCTCTGCCTCTCATTCTTTAAGTGGATCAGAGCTGGGTGGGGTTCAGTAGTGAGTAGTTTCTTTATTTTCTCCCTCATTCTTTACTTCTTTAAATAAAGCGGCCTTCCTACACATTCTCCTGGGTGCTGTGTGTTTGCAGCGTGGGCTGCGTCAGTGACCTATGTGTAAGAACATTTTGCGTGTGGGTATATTTAATAGTTTGCATAAGTGGTTGCGTGTGAGGCTCACACGGGTAAACACATGTGCTGAGACAGGCCCTGTGGGTGCTCAAGATGTACACACTTTATAGTGTGTGAGTGCATCACTGCAGAACAGGGAAGGCTAGAAATGATTCTTCCTCAAACACCTCAAAATGTCATAAATTAATCTTGTAAATTGGAGAACTTTGATTACATCTGTCATATTCACAGAAAACACCTTTTGACGGTTACATCATCTTGTAAAACATCTTGTAAAAGTTGATTAAACAAATAATGTCAGAGTTGCACATTGAAGTGTGTTGGAGCAGTTAATATTAGTGTCAACTCTTCCAATAAAAAGTGCTATTTTATAAATGGTACAATAACTCCATCCAGAGGTTCAGAGACTGCAGCAGAACACACAGTCACATCCTCAGATGAACCTCTAGGTGGCAGCATCTGACATTTAAAGATAACAGGACGAACAGAGGATGAATGAAGTAGATAAATAGCTGCTGTGATTGAAAAAGAGTTAAATGCATAAAGAGCAATTCCACAAAGAAAAATGTTTCTCCTATCGCTCTCATTTTATTCTCCTCTAAAAAAAAAAAAGCCTCCTTCCCACCAAGAACACTTTGAGACAAATGTAAAACTGGCACATATTTACACGTACACTTGTAGAATCCCCCTCTTCATCTAAATAACAAGATCACAAATATACAATTAAAAAAACATGAAAAAGAATCAAAAAACTACCAGAGCAAAAATTAAGCTGTTCAACACAAAACAAATCTGGTTCTATTCTGTTAAACAGTGTGATGTGCACATTTTTTCAGTAGAGAGGAAAAGGAGAGCTGAGCCTGCAGAAGCCAATCCTGCAAAGTTCTTCATATATAAACCATGATAAAATGAAAATTTCCACAGTAAATAACCATAGAAACGTGCATATCAACAGTATTTTGTTGTGTTAACAATGGATACTAAAATAAAATATAGTCAAGTTGTTGATAAAAGATCCTAAATGTTAGCTTCTATTTAAATGATATTCATTTTAATGTTTGTAACCACCACATTGAGCACAATAATACACATTTTCTATTGCAGCCTTAGTGCAAGTAAAGGATGCTCCATGCTGGAGAATGTGTGTATCTGTGGCCAAACAGTGGGCTGGATTACATAATTGGTACTTTCACACTTCCCTCTGCAGATGAAGAGCGGATTGGCAAGCGCCGCTCCGCAGACACAGCCTGGACTCTGTGCCATGTCTCCTACACATACACAGATAGACGTACAAACCAGCACACACACAGACACAAATAGCCCACACAGAATCCGCAAAAACAAATTACATAAAGAGCTGTTGTGAGGTGTACTGTCTAGTAGTGGACGTCTCAATCTCTCATTTCCCTTTGTCAGACTTTCTCCATCGTTCACTGAGTCACTACTTTCAACGCCAATAATGTTCGCTCATTTTATTAATTTGTCATTTTCTCCCCTTAGCTCCTGAGGAAGAGGCACATAGGGAACGACATTGTCACCATAATCTTTCAGGAGCCCGGAGCGCTGCCTTTCACCCCCCAGAATATTCGCTCACACTTCCAACACGTCTTTGTGATTGTTCGTGTACACAACCCCTGCTCTGAAAACACCTGTTACAGGTAAAATAGAACACATGTTCATATACACATATCTACAATAATAAATGTATAGTTAAAATCTTCAAATCCTCTCCGTCACATCTTTTCTCTCAGTGTTGCTGTGACCAGAATGAAGGACGTGCCTCCATTCGGCCCACCCATCCCCAGCGGCGTCACCTTCCGCGACCCGGATACCTTTCGAAATTTCCTTCTAGCCAAAGTTATCAATGCAGAAAATGCAGCGCACAAGTCGGAGAAGTTCCACACCATGGCGACACGCACGCGGCAAGAGTACCTGCGTGACCTGGCTGAGAACTACGTCAGCAGCACGCCGCTTGACTCGGCCGGTAAACTAAACAACCTCATCTCCCTGGCGTCCAAAAAACGCGAGCGCTCAAAGGCAAGAGAGGGAGCGGAGCTGGGGGCTGCGGGAGCTGTCGCCTGGAGGGTGCTGGCCCAGGACTTCAGTGGAGGTGGGACAGAGCTCCCCTGTGCCTTGGGTTTGTCAGCCGAATACGTCCTCCTGATAGACTGCTCCACCAAAGAGGTGGTGTTTAACTGTTTCTGTGCCGACGTGATTGGCTGGACGCCGGAGCGGCTGGCGCTGAAGATCTTCTATGGCAGAGGAGACCACATTGCAGTGCGGGTACCAGAGGGCTGTGCGCAGGACATCAGGGAAGTGGTGCAGAGGTTAAAGGTGAGAGTTGAGACCCCATTCTTTTGAATATTTTTATACTATATCAATACACTATTTATTATAGTGTTATTTTGAAAATTGGGGAAATTTTCTATGTAGATTTTAAGCCTGTATACACTTTAATTCTGTTATATCTGCTGAAAGCATTAAACTCTTGACATTCTTAATAGTTTTACCAGCCATCCTGGAAAACCTGGAAATTCACTCAGAGAGTCAACTGTTTATTACAAGTAGTTTAGGTGTTTGTAATGCAATACCATTATGTAAATATCATAAAAAGTGTGCTAAGTGTGCCTATAAAGTGCGTATTAAATAATTGTTATTTAGCACTCTATGCAATCACATAGCTCACTTTTTCAATGGAATTACGCAACTGCATGCATGGACTGATGGCATTTCATATTGTGATAATCCCTGCAAAATTTGATGAATTAAATGCTGGGAAAAAGAGATTTCCTGGACTCCAGGGAGCTTCATGTTAATCCAACAGAGGAAATAAAATATTAAAAAATGAGTTAATCTTTCTAAAAGTACCAAATACATGCAGATCCAAAGGCTGATAAAGTTTCCAGAGAGCCTGTTGAAATAGTTTCAGCTGGCGTTACTTCATACAAATTTTATTCAACAGAACAGTGAACCTCCTCTCCTCTTTCAGGCTGTTTTATTTTATTTACCTCATATTACAAGACACCTAAAGTCTATTTTAACACAAACATAAGAACATAATACTGTAAATCTAATATTTTAACCTTATTTTATCATTTTCTCTCCTTCTCTAGTCACTGACAGTGGGATGTGAGACGGTGGACATGACTCTGAGGAGAAACGGACTGGGACAACTGGGCTTCCATGTTCGTCTGGATGGCACTGTGGCCGAGGTACCGTCAGATGACCATCTGCTGCACCAGATCTCTACTGAGCGACTGAAACGGTCATTTGTGAAGAATCTTGGCTGCACATAACTGGCATGTTTGAAGGCTTTTATTGTGTTTTTTTTTTATTCTCTGGCAGGTGGAGGAATACGGTTTTGCCTGGCAGGCAGGACTGAGGCAGGGCAGTCGCTTAGTGGAGATCTGCAAGGTTGCCGCGGTGACGCTGACTCACGAGCAGATGATTGACCTGCTGAGGACGTCGGTTACGGTCAAAGTGGTCATCATTCCTCCGTATGAAGAGGGGGGGCCTCGCAGGTGTGTTGGAGTCTGCTTGTTACATTCATGAGCGATTCATCTGTAAACAGCTGTGGTTGAATACAGATGTTGAGGCAGTGGGTGACAGCATAAAAGGGTGCTGAGTGTTAGCAGAAGCATGCAGTAATGGAGGGACAAGAGCGAGCTGGAGTGAGCACAGGACGCTCTTCACTCAAACACACAAAAGCTCGGGTGAGATAGTGGACAGACTCCAATGTTCTGAGAGGATTTTGCGTGGGAGTGTGTGAAAAGAGGAAGCGAGCGAGCGCAGAGAAAAGAACGATGTGTGGTTCAATCGCGCACGTCTCCCTGCTGAACAACAGAGAGGAAACGGTCAAAAACGAGGCACGGAGACAAAGAGAAAGAAGCATTTGTTAAATGTGAATTGACAAAATCTGCCATTCTTTGTTTCTGTCTCTCCTTTGTATCGTCACAGTCATCTCTTTCAGCTCGCTACAGTCTGATTTCTTTTCTCCACCGTCATCCTTTTCCAACCTTTCATCCACACACAAGGTCTCGACTGAGACAGAATAACGAGGCCTTATGAGGCTGATGTGGTGTTACAGAACGGTTACGGAGGTGAAGTGTGTGTGTGTTTCTAGAACCAGGGTTCCTAAATACAGTAATTGTGGCTGACTGTGTGATCGCACAGTGGTTAGATTTCTTTAATGTTGGAGGCAGTTTAATTACACCAAGTTAAATCCCTTTGACACACACACAGATGCACAAAAACACACGCACACTCTACTGTGGCATTGATGCAGCTGATAATTAAGAGTCTTGTATTTCACCCCCCCCTCTCTCTCTCTTTCTCTCTCTTTGACTTGTTAGCTGTTGTGTGCCAGGCAAGCAGATTGCATGAGATTAAGGCCTGGAATCTGCAAGAGAGAAAAAACGGAGACCAAAAAGAAATAAATAAATAAATGAGTGGAAGTGATTAATTAAAAATGCATGCCCTGTGCGAATGAAAAGGACAGAAAGGAGGGAGGGATACAGAGAGAGAGAGAGAGAGAGAGAGAGAGAGAGACAGAAAGGCAGGGTTGAGTGTATTGAGTTGGAGAGGCAGAGAAGTGCTCGGCGAGGAGGACGTGTCTCAACACCACCGAGAGTGAGAGAAGTGGGTGGCAGAGAGAAAGAAAGAGAAACAGGAGAGGAGAGTTGGAGGTGTTTCTCCTTGGTGATCTGCCTCGGCTGTGCACACGCCGGATTGATGGATACAGTAGAGGAGAGGTGTAATAGATGGCGATGGTGTGTTTGACTGTGTGTGTGTGTGTGTGTGTGTTTGTTGGGGAGCTCCAGCTGTGTAACTTCAGCCAGTGTGATGGAAGAAACTCTCCATATCAACATATGTAGGCTCTGCTCTCGCTAAGGTTTGTGTTCTCTTTCTCTGTGTGTGTGTGTGAGGTCACAGCATGTACTACTATTATATAACTGGGTGTGGATATTGATTTTTGAGGTAATAGTATTCCTTCATTGATACGTCCTTCTGAACATGCATATTGAAAATGGAACGTAATCGTGAGCTTTGTCATATTTTATAAAGTGTGTGTGTGTGTGTGTGTGCGCGCATCTATCCATCCTTGTTCTGCTTACCTCCCGCTGTAGTTTCTATGTTGTGTTTACATTCTTGTAGTAATAGAAGGCTTAGTGTGACTGAGCTCTTGGAACTCTTAATCCAGGTCAAATATTAAAGGGTCAGTTCACCCAAATAAAAATAAAAATAAATCCAATACAATCAAAGTGAATGGAAATAGATATGATTTAAGTTTGTCTGTCTGGACACGACTGTCCTGGTTATTCTGAATAATTCGTAGACTGAAGTGTGAATTTCTGCAGAAGACATAGTTCCTATGAATAAATGTTTGGTTTGGTTTTGTTTGACTTGTTTTGTATAGTCAGCAACGCAAAACCTAAAAATATTCAGTTTAATATCATATATGACAGAAAACCAGCAAACATTCACATTTAAGAAGCTGGAATGAAAGAATCGTTGGCTTTAGTGTTTTATCGTTTATAATAATTTATTTTTATGTTGATCGACTAACCAATAAATCAAATCCAATAATTTCAGCTCTATTGCTGAGCTGTGTTTGCTTCTCTTTAAGTTCGTTTTAGATCCTCACTGTGAATTTCACCCTCATTTCACCTCAACTCTTCACTTTGACACCATGTTTCTGCCAACGTTGTCACTCTCTCCCCTCAGCTCCTCCTCTCTCTTCCTCTCGGCATTTGTCTCGTCTTAAATACATCCTCTATGCATATTTGATGCCCGCCTGTAATAGGCTTTGTGAATAAAATAATGATGATATGTAAAATATACAGTATGTGCTGGATGTTGAGTGTGAGGCTTCCATGAGGAACATTTTTGATGTTTTTGCCTCTCTTGTGTTTTCCTGAATTGAGTGCTGATAAAGATGGCCACCGTCCAGCTGGGACAGTGACTCTAATAGTGACTTCATTATTGATGAGAATAAATGCCAGCTTATCTTCATTTGAGGGTTGGTTTCCTCACATGATTTTTTAATCTTTTTATTCTGATACAGAGCTAAAAATGTCAGTGTAGTTGTTTGTTGATACTGTTTTATTACTATTATATACTATTTTTTTAGGGGAAAAAGTACTTGAACCAAGTGACTGCGGTCCTGTACGTACACACATACTGTATTTATCACTAAGAGTGAGAGACCTTGAGTGAGAAGCTCTTTGATGAGATTAGAGGGTTATCACTGTGCCTGTGCTGTTGTTCAAACACGCACACACACACACTTGACCTCAGTCTCACAGTAGGCAAGATGGAGTCCTGATGTGCCAATAATCAGCTTCCTTTCCTCTCTCTTCATCGGTGTCAAGGGAGCTCATTAGTGAATGCTCTTATGTGTCTGCTGCGTGTTCCAGCATCCACAAAGCGTATTATGAGAGAATGGTTATGTGGAGTACTCTGAGGAAATATATTGAGAAGTTTTCTCACGCTGAACTCATTTCAGAAGAGACCGATCCGGTTCAGCTGCAGTTTATGTCTTCAGAGACGATGATCTTGTGTTGAGGAAGCAAAATGAGGACATTTAAGCATCAAATCCGCTGGTTATGTTGGATGTCTTACTAATAAGCCTTCGTCACGCTGTCTCTTCAGGGGCTGCACAGAGGAGTACGAGATGAAGACCATGGAGCAGAAGCCAGAACCTGAGCCTTTGGCGGCAGGCTACCGACCCTCCCCTCGCCCAACATGGCGATGGGACAGCCCACCTATTCCCCAAGGGCTCCACAGCGCTCCCAACCCGCAGCGCTGGGCCCCTATGGGCCCCCCGCCTCTTCCGCTGCCTCGCTCACACAAGGCTCTGATGCCTGTTCCCTACAGGGAGCCCCAGCACCTCAACTCCAAGAGGTAGGTCACCGATAAAAGTGCACGACCCTGTCAGTAGCATCAGGATTAGCATGTATTCATGCTCTGCACAATTTATCTGTCTCAGATACTTTTTTTAATTGGCATGTAATGACATATAGAGTCATCATGATAAAATATAAAGGCTTTGTCAATCCAGTCTTTTTTAATCGATAAAGTATATGCATAAATTATGATTAAAGTGCATAATTTATAAACAAAACTCAATTAGTAGAACCTGAACTTTTGTGTGTATCATGATGATTGAGTCATTAAAAAGTAGACAACGAACAAATTACGGTTGTAAAAGTGTAAAAATGATCAATCTTTTCCATGTATTCACAAACCTGCAGCTGTAGTTCCAGACCTCTGAATCACCCTTCACGTGTCAGATTCATTCTGCTCTTCAAATTGTTTTGGCTTTCATGCTCATTAATGGCCGATCGTTGCTTTGAAGACTGGATTACAAATGACGACGTCACCTTCCTACATAGCTGACTAACTATAAGGCTACATTCATGAACAAATCAAGTCTGGATGAGATTGCTACAGATGTATGTGTTGTTGTAAGAAGAATAACAACTCTTAAATCTTCATGTTTCTATGTTCATTATATAAAAATGTCAAGTTAACTGTTCCCGGTAACCACTACCACAGCTTCAGTATCGTCATTATTAAAATATTGTAAATGATATCAATCGATCGGTTGAAGATATTTCTTGGTTTAACTGCTTTTTAGTGATGACCTTTCTGCATGCAGCACTTAAAATCCTAAATAAACATTTGACACTCGAGTTCTTTGAAGTCAAGGTACAAATATATGTTCTTATTGCTCCACTCTTTAATCAAATACATTTGGAAACTTAGTATCATTTCATAGTAACTGATATTCTGAAAATGTATCTGTACAAGTGAAAAGCTGTACAGAATACAGTTTTTTTATTCTACTGGAATGAATCAGGTGTTTTCCTTAACTTCAGTTGGTTTAGTAGGTTATTAGTGTTTGATCTTAGTGTTTTGTTCAGGATAGTCGTCTGCAGGATATTTAAAATGTGTTTACAGTGATCTCACCTGCTTTTTTGCTCTCTGTTGCTAACTAGAGACATGATACTTGGTGGTGTCACACTGCCTGCTCCCAAAGTTAATAACTGCAATCAAATCCTAGCAGATTCAAACTGGATCACTTTTTTTTGAAGCACTGCTTGTCACTGAATTTATACAAATGGTTTCCTCTGTTCCTCACTCTTTGTGGTGTATTTGTTATCCCCTTGTTTAACCATCTTCCTTCGTGCTGTGCTCCCTCAGGCCTGTGAGCTACCCAGAGAACCACTACAGCATGTCTCCTGCAGGAGGCGACAGACTGCTGCCCTACAGAAACCCCTCAGCCAGCTTCTCCTCACCCTCCTCGGGCCTGGTGGGCCTCTCCACAATAGGGCCGCCTGGAATCACACCAGGGCCCTTTGTACGCTACAAACCTTCACCCGACAGGTGTGTGTGTGTGTATGTGTGTGTCTGTGGCCTTTTTGTTCTCTAAGCTCTTCTTTGATCTTGATTAAACATGTCTGATATTACTCATAACAACTGTTTTGTGTACTAGAGACGAATTATATCGGTTCATAGCTGGATAATGTGTAGACATGTATGAACACTGTCACTGTCTCCTGGAGGAAGAATCTGTTGTGTAGGAGGCTCTTCCTGACAGTGCGGAGGTTGATAACATCTCACCCAACCTGAGGAACGTGTTTTATTCAGCTTCCACCAGAATGCAAAACAGAAACTGAAAATTTCTTCTGCTCAGTCAAATAGTACATTTTTAGTTTAGTGTGTTTGTCTGGTGATTTATGTGTGTGTCCTTTTAACTCTATGTGTTTAATGTGTTTTAGTAAAGCCTTTAATATGAAAAGATCTGATTTACCCAAATGTGTAATAATATAACAAATAAATATTTCATATACCACCAACAATAGCATGAATGTATTAATCACATACCCTTCCCCTCTTCTCCTGTGATCTGTAGATATGGAACAGGACAGCGCCCCCTGCTGCCCTACGAGCCCCACCTCAGTGTGGACATCACGTCCAGTGGAGAGTCTTCCTCAGGCTTCACCAGTCAGGACAGCACCATGGAGCGCTGCAAAACAGGTACGTCATCATCATCCTCAAAAAACTGCAAGCCCTTTTCTTAAGATAACTGTGCAACATGTTATTTACTACCTGCATGATGGCTATAATCAATATTTTTATATTAACAACAAATCATATGACTACTTGTATGTGAAAGGTGTCGCTCGTAATGATGAGACGTATCACCTGATTCTGCACTTTGCCTCAGATGTACAGAGATTTTAGTGTTTTTCAGCTCAACGTTTTTGATTTGATTCACTCTCATTGCTCTAATAGTATCATTATCAATAGTATCAGCGAAAAAAGCCCTAAAAACTCAATGTACACGATCTGCTCAGCACCAATCTGCAGACAGACAAAGTTAGCGACCAGCTGGTGAAACATAGTGGAGCATTTAGCAGCATAAGAGCCAGATATTTCCCTCAGGAGCTGGTGGAGACAAAAATAGAGCTATAATTGAGTGAATATTGGACTTACATTAATCAGGTGGACAGAAACATGACTCCAATTAAATGCTAATGTTTCTGTGAATCTGCTGAATGTGTAAATAAGCAACTGCTAACATGTTCATCATGTCTTAAAAAGTGATAATAAGTCAGTTTTGTGTTTACAGTTTGTCTCTGCTGGAAACTGAATCACTTATTGTAGGTTGAATGTTATTTTTTTAGCTACAGCCATGATTTCTCCATTGATTCAGAGTGTGTATGTTGCACAGTAGAGTCAAGATAGCTGAGGGTGATTTTGAGCGTTGGTGAGTTGGGGGAGGACTGTTTAAATGTGCTATAAGCATTTAATCCTCTTTGCCAACCATAGAGGTTTGGTGTAATTTGTTTTAATCCTGCGAGTGTCTGTGTGTTTTCTGTCTAGAACCCCTCTGGCACGTCCCAGCATCATCGTCTCGGGGGCCAGGTGGTGGAGGGGGGCAGAGGAGACTAACCAGACAGGATGTCCCGGGGAAAGACTCCCCAAACAGACACTCGAAGGTCAGACTCCGCTCGCCAATCACAGGGTCTCATTTGTTCATCTGTCACCTTCTTTGCTTCATTGCCTCTCTGACCGTCGTCCTCGTGTCCTCCGCAGGGCGACACTCAGTACTCGAGCCACTCCAGCAGCAACACTCTGTCCAGTAACGCCTCCAGCAGCCACAGCGACGAGCGCTGGTTCGACGGAGGCGCTGGAGGAGAGCGCGGGGGTGGGGTTTGCCTCAGTGACCCAGCTGACCCTGACCCCGACCTTCTCAACAAGGGGGGGTCCAATGACAGCGGCATTGACGCCCCGACCCACTACAACAACAACACTCGCCACGGAAACATTCCTAACAGCCAATCCCACAAGCCCGTGCACTGCTCCGCCACCTACAGCGGCATCCAGGAGCTGTCTGTGGGAAGGAGCAGCGGTGGGGGAGAAGCCAGGAGACGAGAGTCATCACCCATCATACCAGCTGCAGCCAATCAGAACAAAGGGTACCGGACGAGGACATTCCCACCTCCTGGCTCCAGCACTGATAAAATGGATGCTTTTAAACCAAGGTAATAGACCGACTCAGTGATGAGATCCATCTTTTATGGCGTGTTTTATGAAGATAATATTCACTAACATTAACCTCAACAAACGACGGGGCAGACGAAGCCCAAATATACGCTGGTATAATGTATAATGCTGCTTAGCTTAATGGAGAATATGTGTACTCAGCAATAACCCAAGACTTCTAACAAGTCTGTAAATTTAGCAAGTTAATGAACCACCATCACTGTACCATCACTATCCTTTTTAAAATGAGAGTTTAATACATGGAAATGTGATCATTAATGTATCAAGGATGCATTAAGGATTATAGCAGACTAATCCTTGTGCAACATGCAGATCATCATATAAGCTCTTATGCTGCTGGACGCATCTTAAATGCAAACAGTCATTAAAAACGCTATCATACACAACGTTCAACCACTCTGTGTGGGATTAAAAGATGCCATCAACCTCTAATGCTTCAGTCTGGGTCTGGGATGCGTTGGAGTCGGACTATCTCTGCATAATACAGACAAAAAAATGTAAAACTGAAGACTTTTAGGACGCAGATGCTTCATTACAGGTATTGTAAATACACACAATTTGACTGAAAGCGTTGAAAGATTTGTAATTTGTTTGGGTTTGAGGATTCAGTGTTATATGGTGCTCATAATACTCTGAGTGATTAACTGAATTATTTGCCAGTGAAGAAGAATTGGTTCAGTGAATCAAAGTTGTAGTTTGTAGCATGGTAATTAGTTGAGAAATGATGGTATTGTACTGTAGTAGTAGTCCATAACTCCTCTACTGTTTACCGTTGCTATCGAAGTGACAGTTATCAGTTATAGTATCTGCTTTGTTTAAGTGTCACTAAATGGACAACAACACCTGGAAGTTAACTGCACACTCCGTTTTCATTTTCTGATCAATGAAGAGGAGCAAAGGAAAATGTATGATACCAGAATAATAGCTGCCATCAAAAAGTAACATCTAAAAAAGTGCAGTGAAAGAATCTCAATTCACCACCTGTGAGCAAAACAAATATATCAGTATTTATAAGGTGACTGTGCTCTAATCATTTCTTTATCATGCAATTTTAAAGTTTATGTTTGCCTTGTTTTCCAGATGTCAATCAATAACATGATAATTATTTTTTTCTTTCTTAAAAACCTCCTCCAGAGGTATTTTAAGTCATGTAATTTGTTTTTGATGTGTCCACAAAAAGTTTAAATGCTGTGTTAAAAATACTTATTAATTATTTCTACTCCTCCCAAATTGGTAAATCCAGAATCTATGAATATGCAAATTTTGTTCATTTCAAAAGTTTAACTGCTGGATGGAAGACGTACTTCCCTTTGAAGTCCATCATTATATGTGCACTAAATTATTTATTGGACTGGGACCGGCTTCCTAGTTGTAATAACACAAAATCATCACACATTTTAAACTGAGACTTGAGGTGAACACAGAGAAACGTCAGCTGATGAATGTGAAATCATTCTGCACAGTGAAGCTCAAACGATAATTTAACGATCCTGCAAAGAGGCAATAAGGGCACAGACGCTGTTAATCTGAGTTTAAAGATTTATGCTGATGTGATCTACATATCTCATTCTTTTAGATTAATTGTACTTTACATCGTGGTGCGTCACAAGCTGTCTGTGACATAATGTGTTGAGATGACGTGTGGCCATATCTGAGTATACGCACCAAGTAGCTGTTCACTTTCTGCAAGGATGTTCGTATCATCGCTTCATCTATCTTAGCAGTGTTGCAAGTGAAAGCCAAACACAGTTAGCTTCACCGTGTCAAACTGTGTTTGATGCGTCTTGATGAATGACTCACTTACATGTCTATTTGTCCTCTCAGGGCCTACACACCACAGGGTTACAAGACACCAACAACAGAGAAAGCCCGGCATGTCCGAGCCTCTACGACAACGCCCACTTCAGCTCTGTCCAGCTCCGCCCCCAAGGCCTTATACGGAAAGAGCCGACAAACTGCCTGGCAACCCGAAGACACCAGCCCATCACCTTCAAACACGACCACAACATCCAGCTCTGACAGCAGCAGCAGCAGCAAGAAGTAAGTTAACGGCAGAGAACTTAAAAAGGTCGGCTTCCATTTAGCTGATGCTCTGTCAGGCCAGAAACGTTATCTGCCTTATTTAGCTTCTCGTCTCCAACATTGGTGAGCAATGAGTTTTTGGCTTCTGTATGTGGAACATCATAAATATTTAAATGAAATTGGTTTTCAACAAGCATCTAAAAAACTCCACAAAGAAGAAAGCTAAGAATAGTTAAAATGTTTGTGGCCATTAGTGAAAATTGTCTTTCAGTGCTTGCAAGAAAAACTCAATTCTCTAAACCAGCTGACGGGGCTGGAGGAGTAAATGGCGTGGATTAATGTGGGGAGACACATGCCATTAATAAAATACGTGATGTCTTTTGTGCCTGTGGTGCTCATGTCTTCTGTCTCCAGACAGGTGGATGCAAATTCAAAGAATGTGTTTGGACAGCCTCGACTCAGAGCATCACTGAGGGACCTTCGCTCTCCACGGCGAACCTACAAGAGCACCATCGAAGACGACCTGAAGAAACTGATCATCATGGACAACCCGGGAGAGGCGCCACAAAGAGATCCGGTGAGGAACGCACACTTGAAGACGGTCACGTTAGGCTTCAGTTAACAGTCTCGCCATGATGAACTCGCACGCACAGCTCTGATCTCTTTTGTCTCTCTTACTTTAGTCTCCCAGACGCACCTTGCAGCGCACTTTCTCAGATGAGTCTCTGTGCAGCGGGCGCAAGGATGCCAGCTTCGCCAACTCTGAGAACCAGACCACCCCCATGGATGTGCTTTTCACCTGTACGCTGCCCACACGCAGACACGCCGTCTCCTCCAACCACATGCAGAGCAAGAAGGGTGAGTTTAAACTGCGCCGCTGTCGTTTTGTGTTTTCAGGCAGGTGGACGGTGTTGAATGTTCTCTGCCAACACTGCTGAGTTCAGAGAATTAGCTGCCAAGTTTCATTCTTTGTGGTTGTAAGGAGCTCAGTAGTGAAAGCAATCTCATGAGGATTGTTATGTACAGTTTGTTTTGCTTTCATAACATCTACAACCTGCAGGATGCATTCATTCAGAGGTTCGTTTACTTACTGTTCTCCTCTCTTGTCCCTCAGTGCCTCTGTCTGCGTCTGAGCTGTCCCTTACAGAAGTGAGGGACAAAGTTCCCCCCCTGAGGAGGCTGGATCCCGGGCTCATGCCCCTCCCTGACACAGCCTGTGGACTTGAGTGGTCCAGTCTGGTCAACGCTGCTAAAGTCTACGAAGGTGAGATGCTGCAAGAGAGGCTCAGTGTGTTTAACTTTTCAAACCTGTAGATGGTTTGCTCTGGTCCGAATCAGTGGATAAGTTGGTAAATTTGTTGTGTTTTCTCCGTGGTTTGGCTTCTTTTCATACAAAAAATATCAAAGTGAACCAAAATGCATCATTAAAAGCCATATGAGAATGTTCACTTCCCTCATTGGTCAGATGTGTCTGCGGCAGGGACTAAAACAAACAGGAAGAAGGTCCTATCTGCCCAAATATCAAGGAGGCAAAATACTTTGATGCTAGTCCAGGTTGGATCTCGATTGACTCTCCAGCGAGCTGCTAGCAAATGTTGATTTTACTCAGTATGCAAAGTGCAAATTTGCAGAGAACGCTTTGTAATCGGCTCAGATCATTCCCACCACAAACAAACCGCTCCAGAACTTGTTAGTGATCAGACGGAGACCACTTCCTCTAAAGGTTTTTTTTTTGGTCTGCACCAGAGTACATTTTCTGTGTTCACATCTGCCTAACGGTATCACACCAAGGGGTGAAACAAACCAGAGTCCACTTCAACCAGACTAAATAAGGCAGGTTTGAAAACACCCTGAGACTCTAAATGTAATACAATATCTTTGTGTTATTAATTCACACCAGTTTTGGGGGGTTTGTGTGTTTTTCTGTCACAGTTTGGACTGAAAATTCTTTCATTAGCAGCTCAAGCAAGACTTTACTCTATTTATATGTCCACTGTTTAAGTGAGTGAGAGTCATACAAAACGTTGCATCTACACACACAAGCACTTACATTAACTAACATATTAGATTGATGTATAGTTATAATTTGACAATTTAATGCTGAACAATTTAAAATCACTGTTTCAACAATGAACTTGCAAGATTTAAAGAAAGAAAGATGTTGAATTTAATTAACCAGCTTAAAAATCCTAAAATACCTGGTGGGTGTGTGATGTATCGTCTGGATGTCGGAGGGTTGGTGTCTCGGCTCTCCTCTGTCACATGACACTCCTGAGAAAGAAAGACGTGTGTGTGTGTGTGTGTGTGTGTGTGTGTGTGTGTGTGTGTGTGTGTGTGTGTGTGTGTGTGTGTGTGTGTGTGTTCATCTACACCTCGTACTCGATCACGTGCTCTGCTTCCCAGCCACTGCTTCTGTTCTGGGTCTGTCTACTGTCCCTCGTGTCCTCGGCCGCCCATCACAGCACAGATAAACACATTAGACTCAGGCCAATACTTGATCCCTGGCCTCACCTGCTGCCAGGTCCGCCTGTGTCGAGGTGTGATTGTGTCATGCATCTCATGGGGCATTAGAGGAAAAAAGAGTCGTTTCTTCACCTTTTTGAAAGCAAGATCATGTGTCTCTGTTACAGCACAAAGAGCAGTTTCCCTTTTCTCGCTGACTGAGCCGCAGGTTGGAGGTCCAGACATGAGACCAGTCATCAGTCCTGTCCAGTTTCCCACTCCGCAGACGCCACGAACCACACCGACCTTCAGCGGGTACGTCGACCTCACCACAACATATATGACATACAGAAGGACGTTTGTTCATAAACAGTATTTGTGGTGAAGTAGTGCAACTAAAGAGAAGATGAGTAACATAACCAACAACTATTTATGTTGCTGTCCTGTTGGAAACTTTGTCACTGCTGCCACCCAGTGGTAACTCCCTGAACCTCCAGGTTGTTTATTCCTCTGTGATTCTCACTTCAGTTGGTTATTTGAGTTGTTGAACCAGTTTCTGTGTTGCCAGTAGGGATGTTTATTCTTTCCTGCCAACACACCAGTAAAACCTCTCCTTTTAAATAACCAGTACTGTGTGTCTTGTCAGGATGTTTTAATAACTAGCTTTATGCAAACTAACGTGTGCTGTTTGTGTTTACAGTGACGAGGTGCCCAACGATTTGTCGGGACGTCTCTACCACCTGGAGGTGATGTTAAAACAGCTCAACACTGATCTGGAGAGGGTGAGAATCTTTAGTTTTTCACTTTTTTTGCTTTTATTAAACAGGTAAAAGTAGAAAGTAATGATGTAAGCACCCACTAGGGAACTACTTTCATCATTTATTATATTTTTACTGTGTCATACTGTAATAATATTATAATAATTTAAAGAAATTGTTTGACATTTTGGGAAATATGCTTCTTCAATTTCTTGTCGAGAGTTGAATAAGAAGCTTGATACCACTTTAATGTCTGTACAATACACATAAAGTTACAGTCAGGATATGTTTAGCTTAGCATAAAGAATGGAAACGGGACACCTGGCTCTGTCCAAAGGTAATAAAACTCACCAGTTAACAAATTATATTTTGTTTGTTTAATCTGTATAAAAACCAAATTGTAAAAACAAAAAGTTATGGTTTTATTGGGACTATGTGTTGGACTATTTCTTGGCCAGGCTAGCTGTTTCCAGTCTTACTGCTAAGCTAAGCTAACTGGTTTAATAACTGTAACTTCAAAGTTAGCGATAGCATCAATGGTATCAATCTTCTCCTCTAACTCTCAGCAAGAGAGTGAATAAAAGTATTCCTTAAAATGTCAAACTATTCTTTTAAAAACAGTGAAAATTGTAGATCCATTCACACTGAACTGAACTGTCAACATCTCTTTTTTTTCTCCTTATTGTTTATCTTTTAAACCACCAGGAGAAACACGACAAGGTGGTGCTGCTCGCCGAGATGGCCAACCTGAGAGAGAACAACCAGCGCTTACAGGAGGAGAGCCACACAGCCAGCGAGCAGCTGCGCAAGTTCAGCATGCTTTTTACCAACATCAACAAGACAGGAAGTGACCACGAGGCGCGCTCCATAACCCCCGAAACTCAGTCAAAGAGGGAGTGATCGGCACCTGCAGAAGAAGAAGAAGAGTATGTGATTCAGGCCAGAGGGAGGGCGAGAGTGTGAGAGAAATATCCTTTTAGCGCTGCCTGCTCAGTACCCATGATTCCTTGCACACACACACAGGGGCAGCAGAGGTCACCGTGATGTCACCTCACTCAGCTTCCACTGGACCGCCTTAAACTGGAAAAAGCCAGAAAAACACTTCTTTTTTTTTTTTGAATCACTCCCAGAAAGTCTCGCCCGGCGTTTCTTCTCTCAGCCTGTGCACAGACGGAGCAGAGAGCCTCCCTCTCTTTTCTCTGAGCCTGTTTATTTTTATAAACTGAACTCTTATATATATATACTTGTCATATATATATATAAATAAATAAATACATACGCTACTATGCTTAGAGGAGCGAGTAGGAGTGGAGACTGTTTTACATCACCTGGAGAGGCCTAATACTGTTCCTGCAGCGAATCAGCCAAAAAAAAAAAAGGAAAAAAAAAAAAGACTCATTACAACAGACTGCATCTCCCAGAATGCACTAGAAGTAATGGAAGCTCTACAGACATGGTACTGTAGATAGATGCCTGTGTGGTACAATTCTCATGTATCAATATTATCTATATTGTACTGATATTGTATAACAGTTGTACTAAAGAGGTGTGTGTGTGTGTGTGTGTGTGCGTGTAACTGATGGTACAGCGAATACTCAGAAGCATTATCGCACAACAGTGTTTGTGCTCGACTAGATGCATTTTATTATCCTTTTGGTGTGTGTGTGTGTGTGTTAATGCGAGTGTGTGTGTGTGTGAGAAAGAGTTTGAATGTGATGGTCTGTTTGATGACTGAGTGATGAACAAACTAGTTTACTGTAATATGAAACTCGTGGGCCACAATATTTTCCTTTCCTCTGTTTACATGGACGAACTGTGGCCCAAAGATGTGAAACAAGCCATCAGCGTGTTGAGAGAGAGTCAGAAACTCAGTGATGTGTGACAGTATCATATCTCTAATGTAGTTTTTAGTTTTCACTGTTTTTTCAGCAGTGCTGTATCATCTCAGATCTAAACTTACTGAATAATTATTTTATCCTTCACTCGTTTTCACTGTACGTCTTCAAAAATAATCATTTTCTAATATCGAAAGAAATCGTTTGACATTTTTTGCGAAATAGCTTATTTGCTTTCTGGTGCAGTTTTGTTACTGGTTTACAGTAAAAATAATGTAAGAATACTTAATTACAAGTAAAACTCCTGCAAAGGATCACCAAATGAATCTGAGGGGTTGTGAGATGATAAATAGGGGAGGAAAGAAGAAAAAACAATGTTCTGATACACTTTAAGGTTTGTGGAAGGAAATAACAAGTCTTACAGCTCGTTGCAAACTGGCCAATGGGGACGCAGCCCTGTGACACGAGAGCTTTGTGTCAGAAATGAAAAACTCTGCATCGAGTGTTCACAAAAGAGAAATCCTGATCAGTGAAAAACAATGTAAAATGTTTCACACTTTTATATTTTTATTGTAAGTTTTGCCTTGGTTTCAATTTATTTTTATTCACTTTCTTTTTTGATTATTTGGAGATTTAACTCAATTATTATGAGACAAATTTAATCCCAAACTAATTCTGTGACCTGATGAGGTATTTAGCCACTGCAACGGTTTCTTTTAAAGTCACATACTTACTGTAGGTCGCTGGTGCCCTCATAGTATTCAGATATTATCTATTAAATTAGATATAATGTGTGAACTAGTGAACTTTAGAGGTCAGAGCCGGGCTCGCCGTCTTCAGGCTAAATAAGCGTATTTCCACAAATGTCAAACTTTTCCTTTTTTATTACGTCTTTGCATACTAATCAAGATGAAGCTGTGTCTCCAGTAATTTGTGCTTGTAGAAAAAACATTTACTGTAACATGAAACTCACTCGACAACACTGAAGCTCCTTCATGTCAGAACCACTCTGTGTGTGCGTGCGTGCGTGTGTGTGTGTGTGTGTGTGTGTGTGTGGATTTGTCCCAATTGTTCTGTGATAACCCAAATGAACACAAAAGACACTATTTATACTGTTAGCTTGCTCAACGATATTGTCTACTATATCTATTTTTCATACAGAAACTGTGTGTCTGTGATGGTTTTTTTTGGATGCTGGTACTGAACGGAAGATAACATCCCCGCCGCGGAGTCTGTGTGAGGATGTTTCTTATCTTACAACTTCCTGTATCGATAATTGCTGATAACATTGTACTGAATTATCATCTCCTGCTCTGCTCCGCTCCGCTCCGTGGAACAGCTCCATCAGGAGGCTTCTTCCCTGATCTGACTGGAACTGTTTGTTTGAATTTTTCCAACTCGCTCAGGTTCCTCAAAGATGCTGTTTCATGACACTAAACCGTTGATTTAGGGGTGGGCGATATGCTGCATCGTACCCTCAGACTATTTTGTCAGACTGTTTATACCGTCGTTGCGATCCCTTTAATATTTCTGGGTGTATTAGATCATTGCAGGCAATTGGATTTTTATGATTTTTTTGCACCCAAGTGATAAAGTACTGTGATTTATATGGATTAAATTTGCTGGATTAGACGAAAAACAGACTTTCCTGACTCATTATTTTGTCTATAAATTGATTTTTCATGAAGTTTAACAGTTATGACATAGAATAAAACATGCTGTGATAAAAGATTTGACCCCATATCGCCCACTCCTACACTAATAACTTTTATTTTCACTGACACAAGAGAGGGGACTTGGAGCTGCACCTCCTTCTTCTTCTTCTTCTTCTGCAGCCAGTTAAAAAGGTTCACGTTCAGCTTGAGACCAGTAATGTTTTTACCTAAATCTGACTGGACTGTTTAGTGGTTCAGGCCTCTCCAAAAAAAGACAAAAAAACAACAAACAACAAGCTCCAACCTTTATCCTGTTTTTGGATATTTAAAGTCTCCTGGTGACACACTCCTGTTGTTCCTCCAGTAGGAAAATCCTTCATTCATGCAGCTTCGCAGGTGTAACTGTGATGTTCGTATCTGCAAGTCTTAATCTTTAGTTTTGCTTATGTAAAAGGGGCAAGGTTTCTTTTTTTTATTTTTTAATATATATACATTTTGTTTTCATGCATAATTTTAAGCTATTTATAGCATAAACCACGATCCATGTTGAACAAATCAATAATGCATTAAGGTTAATATTGTATAACTAGGTTTGTTTTCTTTTTTTTTTTTAGATGTTAAATATTTTGATAATTTATTTTTTAACACATCGGCCACTGTTGCAGACAGCAGTGAAGATAAGAGGGTACTGTTGTTGTTTTTATTTGTGTATTCTGTTTTATTTCCGATCTGTGTACAAAACTGATTTATATGATTCTTCGTCTTTTTCTATTTTCATCTTTCCGCTCTTTGCACCGTGCATAGACAAAAACCTTTGGTTCAATATTGTTTTGTTTTGGGTTGTAATGATAAGTGTACATTTAAAAGTGTAAATTATGTTTTTGTTATTTTATAAAAAATGTATTAAAAATAACTATCAGAACTGTGGCTGTTTTTCATTCTTTTACAGTTTTACCTTCTTTTAAAACATCAGGCTAAAGTTATACAAGTGATAGTAAACTAGCAATCAATCAAACACTTATCTTTTTACAATTAATCATTGTGTATAAAATATCATACAATTCACATTTCCACAGCAATATCAAAGTCCTTGTTTTTTCTGGTTAAAGCACTAAACTCTCAACAAGGGCTGCAACCAACAATTATTTATTATTTTCTCAATTAATCGATTGTTTGGTCTGTAAAATGTCAAAGTGGTGAAAGATGTCATCACTGTTTCCCAAAGCCCGAGATGAAGTCCTTGTCCCAGTTTTATCTCCGCCAACAGTCCACAACCCAAATAAGTTCAGAAGAATAAAGACATGACTGTAAAAATGGTTACAATTGATTTAATAGTTGACAACTAACCAATTAATCTACTAATCGTTGCAGCTCTACTATTAGTTGACTGCTTGTTTCAGCACTAACGGGGGAAAAGTGCATCACTGACACTGTAGACTTTACAAATATGAAGCACTTTAGAGCAACAGTTAGTTGATCAACAGATTAATCTTTAAACACTTAGATAATCGATGTCATTTTTAGTGTAAAAATATTTTAACATATCTTAAATGTGATAATACTTCTGGGGTTTTGGACAAATTAAGTCCAATTTGATGATATCAGCTTCTGCTCTGACATGTTGAGATGGGATTTTTGTTTTTTTGTCCTGTAGTCTAAACAATTACAAAAATAATCAGATGAGATCATTTGAAATGATTCGTTGCAGCCCTTCAGCACATTTTTAATGAAACTGACAAACACAAACAACTTGCATATAAAACATTTTATTTTCTATTACAAACCTATTTTTATTTGCGACATAAAATACACTTTAAGTACATTTAACTGTTTCTTATTGACCAATGAGTTGACAACATTTATTTAATAAAAATAATTCTATACATTCAGTTTCAAACTGCACATGAAAGTAGTCGATGAAAAGTGCTCAAGTTTGTTAACGGAAGCACTCGTAAGTAACCTCAGGTACATCTTTGAAAGCTTCAAGTCTTGCAACTAAAATACCCCTCTAACCAGATGACCTTTAACCTGCGTAAGTGAGCGATTATCGAGTGGAGAGACGACACGTTTAAGATCCGCACATGAGGCACTCGTCTCTGTTCTCCAGAGAACAGACCATGGCAGCCGTGTTGCGCTCCTTGATTTCCTGCTCCGTGGGTTTAGTGTCCGCCTGCGTCTCCTTCAGCTTCTCCTTGTTCAAGGTGAACTGGATGGGGTTGGCGGCGGGCTTCGTCCGCAGGTAGTACATCCCCGTCTTTAAACCCTGTAGAGAGGAAGAAACAGTTAGCACACGTTGTTGGATCACAGCAGTCGTCTCTGATTCGTCCTCCTGGTCTCACTTACTTGTTTCCAGCCGTAGAAGTGCATGCTGGTCAATTTGCCGTAGTTTGGCTCTGCGATGTGGATGTTCAGGGACTGACTTTGGTCGATGAAGGCGCCACGGTCGGCGGCCATCTTGAGAACTGTCTTCTGAGAAATTTCCCAGACGGTTTTATACAGCTGCTTCAGATCATCTGGAATCTCATCGATTTCCTGTTAAAGAAAATTAAGCAAACAGGAAAACTTAAAAACAGCAGGAAAAAATAAGCAGAAAGTATTTTGATTATTGCAAAACTGTCTGATTCTCACTATTGAAACATGAGGATTTGCTGCTTTTTTCTTATATGTCTTATATGATAATAAACTGAATATTTGAGGTTTTGGGCTGTTTGTCAGACAATATATTTAAATCACAATGAAGTCAAGCTGTGATACTTTCACTTAAATTAGTCTAAAACTGCCCAAAGTTAATTTTTTTCATGCAGTACCTTTAAATTTATCCATCCAGACAAAATAAAATCATCTCAACAATAAATATTTTGGTGATGTGAGACCTTTATGATAGAAGATTGATTACCTGAATGGATCCGTTGTGAGCGATCAGCTGGTTCTTCATCTCCTCGCTCCACAGTCCTCGCTCCGTCAAGTCTTTGAGCAGGTGAGGATTGACGATCTGGAACTCTCCGGAGAGGACTCTGCGGGTGTAGATGTTGCTGGTGTAGGCCTCGATAGACTCGTTGTTGCCCAGGATCTGTGCGGTGGACGCCGTCGGCATCGGGGCCATCAACAGACTGTTCCTCACGCCGTGTTTGGCGATCTTCTCCTTCAGCAGCTTCCAGTCCCACAGGTCTGTCGGCGTCTTCTCCCACATGTCATACTGGAGGATGCCCTTGCTGACAGGAGAGCCTTGGTACGTCTCGTAAGCGCCGTGCTCGCGGGCCAGATCGCAGCTTGCCTCCAGGGAAGCGTAGTAGATGGTCTCGAAGATCTGGATGTTGAGCAGCTGAGCCTCGGGGCTTTCAAAGGGGTAACGCATCAGGATGAAGGCATCCGCCAGTCCTTGGACACCGATCCCGATCGGCCTGTGACGCTTGTTGGACTTCTCGGCTTCGGGCACTGGGTAGAAGTTGATGTCAATGATCTTGTTCAGGTTTTTCACGATTACTTTGGTCACGTAGGCCAGTTTTTTAAAGTCAAAGGTCCGCTCAGGGGTGACGTACATGTTGAGAGCGATGGACGCCAGATTACAGACCGCCACCTCGTCGTCACTGGTGTATTCAACGATCTCTGTGCAGAGGTTGCTGCATTTGATGGTGCCCAGATTCTGCTGGTTGCTCTTCCTGTTGCAGGCGTCTTTGTACAGCATGTATGGCGTACCGGTTTCTGTCTGGGACTCAATAATGGCATGCCACAGTTGCTGAGCCTTCACCACACGCTTGACCCGGCCCTCCTTCTCATATTTGGTGTAGAGCGCCTCAAACTCCTCCCCCCAGCACTCGTCCAGCCCAGGAGCCTCGTTCGGACACATCAGAGACCAGTCTTGGTTGCTTTCCACTCTCTTCATGAAGAGGTCGGGGATCCACAGGCCGTAGAAAAGGTCTCTGGCTCTTTGTTCCTCCTTCCCTGTGTTTTTCTTCAGCTCCAAGAACTCAAACACATCAAAGTGCCACGGCTCCAGGTACATGGCGAAGGCTCCGGGTCTCTTGTTGCCTCCCTGGTCGACGTAACGTGCCGTGTTGTTGTAAACTCTCAGCATGGGGACTAGGCCGTTGGAGTTGCCGTTGGTGCCGGCGATGTAGCTCCCAGTTGATCTGATGCAGCTGACAGCCACGCCAATTCCTCCCGCTGATTTGGAGATGAGGGCGCACTGCTTCAGCGTGTCATAAATGCCTTCAATGCTGTCGTCCTTCATGGCGAGCAGGAAGCAGCTGGACAGCTGAGGCCTGTTGGTTCCTGCATTGAAGAGAGTGGGGGAGGCGTGGGTGAACCACTTCTCTGACAGCAGGTTGTAGGTCTCGATGGCTTCATCAATATTTTTTCCGTGGATTCCGACCGACACTCTCATGAGCATGTGCTGCGGTCGCTCGGCCACTTTGCCGTTGATCTTCAACAGGTAGGACCGCTCCAGAGTCTTGAAGCCAAAGAAGTTGTAGGAGAAATCTCTGTCGAAGATGATGGCGGAGTTGAGGCGGTCTTTGTTCTCGAGAACAATGTTGAGCGTCTCCTTGGAGATCATGGGGGAGTGGCGTTTATTCAAGGGGTTGACGTAGTTGTATAGGTCCTCCATCACGTCACTGAACACTTTCTTCGTCTCCTTGTGGAGGTTTGAGACGGCAATCCGTGCAGCGAGGATGGCATAGTCGGGGTGTTTAGTTGTGAGCGTGGCGGCGATCTCCGCTGCTAGCGTGTCGAGCTCCACGGTGGTGACGCCGCTGTACAAACCCTGAATCACCTTCATTGTAATCTGGGCCGGATCCACAAAGTCGGAGTTCAGCCCGTAGCAGAGCTTCTGGATGCGAGAGGTGATTTTATCGAACATGACGCGCTCCTGGCGTCCATCTGAAAAAACAAAAACTTCTCAGTTAACCAAACTAAAATTACACAAATCAATAAACAATAAAGATGAAACTAAAGAATAGACTTTAGTAGTGTCTGTCTAATAAAAGACTTTTATATAAATATCAATATTTCTTATTTGTTAAAGCAAATGCTTCTATTAAACTGATTGTGTGTGATATATCACACACACAGTATACACAGTGTATGTGTGACACAGACACACAATCAGTTTAATAGAAGCATTTGCTTTAACAAATAAGAAAAGTTTGTTGATATTTATATAAAAGGCTTTAATAATATTTAATTCAAATACGTAGATGGGCTTAAAGGACAGCTGCCCAAGTGAACCTTCATGCATGTTTTTCTTGCTGTAATCATTCCTCCTGTTTATACTGTTAGAAGATCCCCTCAAATGTGTTTACTATGTGAGTGATGGGAACAAAATCCACAGCCAACATTTTGAGGAACACTAAAAGGACTAATGTTTGAGAGATATCTACTATCTACAGAGTTTGGTAACTCGTTCCACCACCGGGGAACTACTAAGTGCATTATGATTATCAGTATGAACAAGAGGAATGATGATTATGGCGAGAAAAACCTGTTTCAATGTTCATTTGAGCACCTGACTTTTGTTTGTTGACTTGAAGTATTACGAACCTATCCTTTAACAGTTAGCAGCTTTGGTATTTTTAGTTGTATTTTTAGTTATTTTTTTTGTCCTTGAATTTTAAAAAAGGGCTAAAAACCTCCCTACAATTATTTGCACCGCTGTCAAAGGCTCCAAGGGTTGAGTTTTGGGGGGAAGCTGTTTTTCTTTTGTCACTGTGCCGTACTTTCTCTGAAATACACCTTGAACATAAATACTTTCAAACTGGATTAATACTAAAACAATTTGTACACACATATTTAGATATACAGTACATATTTCTACTGTTTCAGAGTAAACAGGATCTTGAAATCCACAATCCGGTCACCTAGATGTAAAAACAGCAATTAAAGAAACCGCACCTTCCTCTAACCTCCAAATTTGTTTACCCCAGAGAGATAAAAGCAGTAGTTTGAGCTATTGAGCAGCTTTCATAATGCTTGAATAGATTTCACTTGAGCTCATTAACATTTCTCCCTCTCATAACTTCACTGGGGTCCATATTGACAGGCAGACAGGCCTTTTATAACTTTGTCTTTTTCGCGCCAAGTATAACAAAGGATTATGGCTGTAAACACAAACCTCAAATGAAAAACTGCAGAGAATGATTGAGAAATGACACTTTAATCAGTTAACGTTCACATGAACATCCATCTGAACATCAAGTGTTTTTTTTACACGTTTCAGACACATACTGGTTAACTTTAACGCTAATCAAGCTAGCTGTAGCCTGAGATGTAACTTAATACCAGTTAACTGGCTGCTTCTAGCAAACGTTAACTAACCATGTAAGTTTCGATTTTGTGATATAACAACTGAGCAGTCGGGTTGAAGCAGCACAACCGTCTCTATCATTTCCTAATCGGTAAATCAACAGTATTGACAGTAGCACTGAAGCTAACTGAGGCCTTAGTTACACCGCAACATAGCAACAAAAAACGGCTCACCTCTCTTGATAACATGCATGCTGGCAGAGTGTGATGTGGCTCCTGAGTTTCCCGAGAAAACAGCAGCTCTCCAGCTACAAGTTTAACGTCTCCTCAGTAGCAAAACGTGCGGCTGAACACGAGCTCGGTCCCGGCGTCAAGGAAGAAAGCGCGAATGACTCCCGAAACTCCCGCTAACACTGTATTTGTACGGAAGGCGTCATCGCTGGGAGCAGAGACGGACGGGCGCTTAAGCCAATCAGCGGTAAGAGAAGACGGGACTTAACGGCAGCGGACCAATCACAACTGTTTAGAACGTCAACTTCCTCTTCCGTTCATTTTCCCGGACTAAAATCTGGCGGGACATATATGAAAACAGAAAAGTAGGTCAAATAACAAGCTTTGTCATGATGACTCCATATTATCATATATACAGAAATGTGAGTTTTCAAAATACGAAATCTGCCAATATTCAATCTCTTTCAGCAAATATATTAAGAATATGAACGTCTTGGGCTATGTATTTCAAATTTTGACCAATAAAGTTGAAAAAAGTAAAAATAAAAAGATGCAGTACATAGTAAACATGTGTAGCACATCACAGATGTCTCTCAAGAACCATCAGAGGGAAAATGAAAAGTTGTCTGCAGGCTTATCATAAATGCATTGACACTTTTTAAGATAAGATTTCTAATATTTATCCTGCAACTGATAAAGGAAAGATTATTACTGTGGAAAAGTTTATATTTGCAATATGTAAAACTGAAAAGTTACCCCCTAGTGGTCCCTATAATTGACCCACGGTACTCAATTTCTGAAATGCTATCCTGTGCCAGGTTTTCTGTGTGTTCTGTGTGTTATTTTGTGATAATTTGATTAAACATTAATGTATTTAGCAAAATTACCATGTAAGCATAAAATCAACAGAAAAAGTTATGATTTCTGACACAGGGTCTCTGTACAATTCAGCATCTCAAGATTTGTAAATATGTAGTCCTTTAGTGGTGCATATTAACAAACAAACTTGCAGAGTTAATCAAACTAATTGCACCACAGTGAATCTGTGGCCTTCAGAGCCCCTGATGATCCACCTGTGGCAAGACAGTGATAACTGAAAATGTGGATCAACCATATTTAGGAGCAGGTGAGAAACAGGATAAAATAATGATAAATATCTCTAAGATTCATCCTGATTACTATGAGCAGAAGGACTACGGTGCAGTCAGGCCTCTATAGCTACCACTGAGGACATAGAAGTTCTTTTATGTTATATGTTATTTTTTCTGGGAATTTGTGTGAATTAGTGTGTTTTAGAAACCTGGATGGAGTTTACGTTCTACAGTTGATGATGGATATTTTATATGCTGATTGCAGTACTTTTAAAGACTCAGTATATTTACATTTGACTACTTTTAGGTGATTAAATAAATGAGGATTTATTATGGATTTCCCCACTATTCGTTTATTCATTCAATGAATGAATGAATATTTTTGTCATATCATTAAAAATGATCCATCCCACATGTGATTACATGACATGCAATTTCCATTACTGCAAGCCACATACTGTATGTAGTATGGGGAAAACATAAAAGAACAAAAAAACAATATAAACACTACCCATATAAACCATTTTTTCTTAATGACCAGGCGTTTGTCCAAATACTCACACAGAGCAAAGTCCACTTATTAAGTATAAGTATAATTTTAAGTATAATTTAATACATAGCCTATAATCATTTTAACATCTTCCATAAGGAAGTAATCATTTTTAGTTTTACTAAATAGTCCTTTAATCATAATACAAAGGGCAAAACAAAACAAAATGCGTTTCCTTTTTCTATTTAATTTATTTCACATAACTGACATCAATCCTGTTCTTCAGTACCATCATACTGTCCTGTTTCCAAATGTAATGGTGAGATATCACATCAAATATTGGGGAAACAGAATTTACAGAAACTATAGATGAACAATTAACTGAATAGATAAAATGTAAACATTAAAATAAATACATTTTAAACTAAAATTATATAGAAATTAGACTTTTTGATGTCTGGTCTTTTTTTTTAGTATGTTTAAACTCCTGGCTGCAGCACATAGATTGATGTATACATTATGTCAATATAGTACAATACAATATACAGTAAGTACAATATAATATATAATATGTCATTATGTATAAACTCTGTCTATATATCATTATGTATATATTATGACTATATGTAAATGTAAACATGTTTATAAAACAGTTTAAATCACCTTGAGGAGATGACTTACATGTCTCAGGTATTTATTTAAGCGTTAAATGCCTCATAGTTGATATATACAGTCTTCATTTTGTATATTTACATGTATTGTCTCTTTCTGCAGCACCTGATACTCCAGACCAGTAGGTGGTACTGGTTCACCTTTATGAACCGTAATAAAAACCATAGAAGAAGTTACACCATCGACGTCCTGGACTCAGTAGACGTTAAATTTGTACATATTTTATTGGGACTGCTGCACCAGAAGAGTTAGGAGGAGTTTTGTTGTATTTTTCTTCTTTTGAAGCTATAATTAGATTAAAAAAATAGTTTAACGCAGCAGGAAAGAGTTTCAGAAGCCAGAGATAGATATATATATATATGTATATATAGTTATTGTTTCTGTGTGAATGAATCCTAAAAGTCATGCCTTTAGAAAACTGTGCTGCAGGAGTCACACTGAAGATCTGGACCACTAAAGACAGACTGTCAGACCCGGAGGATGGGCTGCGATGTTGAACCAGGACCACACACAGCTGCAAATGTAACAACCGTACCGAAACACCACTCGTCTCATCCAGTCTACTTCCTCCACTTCCTTCCTGTGTGTATTATTTCCCTCCTGCATGCTCCACAAGTCAGTTTGGACACGTAGCTTGTTTAGGAGACGCTGCACCTCCAGTCATGTCCAGGTCCAGTCGGCGGTACAAACCTCTGCAGCAGAGCAACGGCGGCGGCTCTTTCCCCGGCTGTGACCGGGTGCGGATGCCCCGGGCCCGGGTACTGCTGCTCTGTCTCCTCGGTGTTCTGATGCTGGCGGTGGTTCTGGGAATCTACCTGTCTAACGACACGACCAGCGGGCATGTAAACCGTATGCCATTTGTAGATCTGACAAAAGACAGGGTAAGAGTTATCGACAACATATGTCACTAACATGTGTGAGCCATGAGTTTGGACTTGATGTTTGTCCTTTTAAATTGTAAAGATATAAATATTCATGCAAAAGTAGATTGTTTTAGATATTTCCCCTCAACATTTCTTCATCTACAGTACTTTTTTGTGTGTTGTTTTTTGTTTATGTTTGATCCATTAAAGAGGAGGTCAGTAACAACGTTCATTCAGCAATTTACAGTCAGTGCCTCTTCCCCCTGATCACACATGTCTCATTTCATCAGGGATGACCTGGTTTGATGTTGTTCATCCATTTCTTCCCTGTTATTTTATACTTTTAATTCCAGTCAACTCCATTTTTATTCATATAATATAGGCTATATGCCAAAATCAGAAAAAAATCACAAAGGGTATTACAATCTGTGCAATATAGGACTAGGGCAAAGCAAGGCAAGTTTATTTGTACAGCACATTTCAACAACAAGGCAATTCAAAGTGCTTTACATAAAACATAAAAGAAATAAAGACAGAATATAAAAGGACCACAAGGCAATATAAAAATACATTTAAATACAATTTAAAAAAGTGTTAAGTTGGAAATGAGAAATAAGCTAAAATAGAATAAGATAAAACAGGAGAATAAACGTCAGGGCTACAACTAATGATTATTTTCACTATCAATTAATCTGCCGATTATTTTCTTGATTAATCGTTTTGTCTATAAAATGTCAGAAAATAGTGAAAAATGCCCATCACAGATTCCCAGAGTACAGTGTGACATATTCATGTTTCTTGTTTTATATGACTAATAGTCCAAAACTCAAATATATTCAATTACTGTTTATAGATGATGAAGTATAGCATCAAATGTCCATGTGTGACAAGCTGGAATCAGGATTATTTGGCATTTTTGCTTGACTGATCACTGAAACAATTAATTAAGTATCAAAATAGTCGCAGATTACTAATCTATTACCTGAATGATCAATTAATTGACTAATTGTTTTAGCCTCTTGCCTTAGATCTTCAATTTAGATCAAGAAAAGGAGTGAAACGAGGGAGAAACCTCATGAACAGAGAATGCATCCCTCCTCCAGAACAGACAGATGTTGTTTACACAGATGTAGCAATAAAATGACAGTATGAGACAAAAACGGACCAAATATATGTGAAGAAAATAGATCAGAGATGTGGAACACTTGTACCATAACGACCTGGAAACAGGACAGATTCTTGTTTTTCATTCTTGGTGACGTTATTACAAATTCCTACTTAACATTTTGTTCACTGAACACGTTGTTTTTCTTGCTGTTCCTCTTTTTCATCACAGATTTTTTTTTAATCTCCCTTCCAGTTGTCCCACAAACCCAGTAAATGCTCTCCGGCTCAAATCCATCGTCTAGCCTCTCAGGTGGACGGGACTCGCCTGTGGGAGACTCACTTGAGGCCGATCCTAATAGAGCGGCTGCCAGGGACACAAGGCAGCCTAGCTGTTCAGCAGGTGTGTGTAAACAGCTTCCTCCTCTCTTCACATTTTCTCTTTTTTTTTTTTTCCTCACTCATCTTTAATCCAACCTCTCTGCTCTAACATCAGCACATCACCTCCACTCTGTCCTCGCTGTCTGCTGGCTGGACCATCGACTTAGACTCCTTCCACTCTCCGACACCTCGAGGGAAAGTCTCGTTCACCAACATTATTGCCACCCTGGACCCTTCGGCTCCACGTAGGCTGCTGCTGACCTGCCACTATGACTCTAAGGCCCTGCCTCCAGACCCCCGGGCCCCAGAGAAGGTGTTTCTGGGGGCCAGTGACTCAGCGGTGCCCTGCGCTATGATCCTGGAGCTCGCCACTTCTCTGGATGCTCAGCTTAGATCCTTCAAACAGCAGGTACGTGTTTTGTTACATGTGCATTGGAGCAGATGCTGACAGATTAATTTGTTTGATACATAAGCGCCCCTCCTTCTCTTCCTAGAAGTGACAAAGACAAACTCAGAGATGCTGACAAGAGAGAAGAGCTATTCCTCCCTTTTTTTCCTCCTTATACTCTCATTTCATCCCTCTGCCTCAGTGGCTGCAGCACAGGCTAGAAACTGCTGACTCCAGCTGCTTGTTTTGTGTGCAGCAGTCATCTGTATATAGCGGTATCTCTCCAGAGGCTGTGATTTATGCCGTTAGGAATATACACACTGCAACGACACTGCAGAGAGAGAAACCAGCCTCAGTCGCTGCTAGTTGAAAAGTGCATTTTAATTTGACTCTCCTTTCTTTTTTTTTTCTTTTTTTTTTGCCTCCTAGAAACTTCCAGTGACTCTGCAGCTTGTATTTTTTGACGGAGAGGAGTCATTTGAAGAATGGACCGCTACGGACTCGCTGTACGGCTCCCGTCACTTGGCTGAGCGCATGGCCAACACACCTCACCCTGCTGGCGCCACACACACCACCATGCTGCAGGCTGTGGTGAGGAAACTGTGTGTGTCTGAATTATGTATGAACAGGCTGAATTTAGCAGCCGGTGTAAACACAGCCCCTTTTTAAACTTAACAGTAGTCAAGTACTCATTACTGTTTCTATGCTTCTGTGTTTTTTACATTTCTGTAATATGTAATGTGCCGTAATTTCATGAAAACTCTGTTTTAATAGAAATTTCCAGCTACTGACTTCTCTGTTTTGACTTTAAACTCTCTCTAGGACCTGTTTGTGCTGCTGGATCTTCTCGGTGGTCCTGATCCACTGATTGCGAATCACTTTGACAACACGGCGCGCTGGTTTGACCGTCTGATTGCTGCAGGTAAATACTGGGAGTTGAAAACAAGCTTTTGCATGAATAATTTAAATCTCTCCCTGTTGCGTGCCCTAACTCTGCCGTCAACACTCATTCTCAGAGAAGAGACTCCATCGACAGGGTCTGCTGACGTCTCACCCATCAGAGCAGACCTACTTCAGGAAGGATGTGTACCTCGGACCCGTGCAGGACGACCACATCCCCTTCCTTCATAAAGGTGAGTGATAATGACGCACATACAGTAGACAGACACATTACAAAGATCAGTGCAGTAACCTGCTCTCCTCCTGTACAACATCTGGAGTATTCACCCCTTCTTCACCAGCAAGCACAAACATAATATACAACACAACACAGACAAAACTAAATCTACATTTATGCATCCATCTATGTTAAACATTATAAATCTAATCCAGTTCATTAATAAAAACTCTGTAAACCATATAAAGTAGTATTCTGCAGCTAGTCCAGAATGCTGCTCTCATCACTCTCCATTCACTACACTGGTTCACTGTTGCAGCTCGTGAAGTGGAAGTGCTCCTTCCCCTTCATGAGCTCACAGTGGCTCATTTGGATCCAGGCTCTTCTCTATTTTTACCCCACAGCGGTGGATCATGAAGACAATAGAGTTGCTGCTCACCTTCCACTGCAGGCTAAAAATTCACCTTTTCAAATGAGACCATGACACCCCATGTCAGTGCGAATATCTCCCCCAAACTAGACTAGGTCAAAACCTAGTATATGGCTGGACCGTGTATGGTCAGTGTGTGAAATTGTGGCCAATGTGTTACAGGGATAGTCAGTGATAGTGTCTATAATGTGAAATCCTGGATATTAAATGTTCATCTGCAACTTTCTGTAGTGGTCCCAGTAATATTTGCTGGTAAAGTGAACTGAAGTAGCATCATATGACATGATTAAGCTACGTTTGAGTCAAAAAAAGAGTTTATAAATGCAGTTGCAAGAACAATACTTTCCACTCATATGTTAAGCTGTTTGATTTGAAAGAGTTTTGACAATGTTTTGTTTTTAACAGCCACATGAGTCGCATGTTTTAACTGCAAGACTTGTGTTTTAATGCTGCTGTTCATCGTTTGTGATGTGAAAACATCAGAGAAATAAAAAGCTTGTGTCCTGGTTTTAGTTCAGTTATAAAATCCAAACACACCGCGGAGCGTCTCTCCTGCTGGCTGCTGACAGCGCTGTCAGCCGGAGAGTCGATCACACCAGACGGTAGAGGAGACGCAGAGACGCTGTACATGTCAGTTTAAACAGGGATTTAGGCGACTTTCCTGCATTTAACATTGGAGCTGAGAGCATCAAAGCTCAGAGCAGGAAACAGGAAGCTCTGTGTCACGCCGCTGTCCTCTGCTTCCGTCATCTTGCACCAATTCATTTTGAAAGAGCAACGGCCAATCAGGAAACTTGGCCAACCAAGGGTGTAACTTCACCACTCACTCACAGACATCCACGGTTATAGGACTGGTCTGACCAAAAAGCAGTTGTACTATATCACTGAACTGGCTGCAACTAACAATTATTTTCATGACTGATTTAATCTGCAGATTACCTTCTCAATTAATCGCTAACTGTTAAACATGCCCATTACAATTTCTTACAACCCAAGGTGATGTGATCAAATGTCTTGTTTTACCCAGTCAACAGTCCCAACCCAAAGATATTTAACTAACCATAGAGGTGAGACAAGAAAAAGCAGCCAATTCTCAAATTTAAGAGGCTGAAACCACCAAATGTTTGACATTTTCACTTGAAAACTGACTTAAACAATTAATTGATTATCAACATAGCTGCAGATTAATTTTCTGTCGACTAATCATTGCAGCTGAACCTTCTCTTAGTTTGTGTTTGGAAGGGATGCACTCCAATTTTTTCATATTTAAATATGTTTATGTATGAGGGAAACAGGTTAAACTTACATATGTTGTGCTTCACATAGTTGTTCTCCATTTGTAAGTTTTGCGTCTGGCACTTCAAATTTTTGAGGACATCTAGCTCTTGTTTCTTTGTAGATTGAATGCGATTACTGTAAATTGTTTTGGACAAAATCATCCTCCAAATGAATGTAATGTTATATGTGTTTTGTATTTTCTTCCCTTTCTGTAACACACTGATGGCCAGTTTCATACACCCTCCTCCAAATTCAATAATCAGTTTTAAATTCTCTTTCCTGACCTAATTTTTCTATTACAATAAAAATGTTTTTACAATGTGCTCTGAAACTGTAAAGAGTTTATCATCACTTTCTTTTGCAGGTGTTCCTGTGCTGCATGTCATCGCCACGCCCTTCCCACAGTTCTGGCACACACTGGACGACACAGAGGAGAACATGCACCGCCCCACTGTGGAGAACCTGACCAAGATCATGGCTGTGTTCCTGGCAGAATATCTGGGCTTCTGAACCCAAAACACGACATTAACGAGTACTGGTGATGCAACTCTGCCCACTTTTACCCCGTACTGAATACCAATGCGGTTTCATCACACTGGTGATGAATTAATTACCAGCATGGACCCAAATGTGTGAGAAGAACCTGGTAAAATGAACTAAATACTGAATATTTATCTATAAACCAGGACACCAGCTGAACTTTACCAAAGACTCGGCCCTGCTGGACTATCCAGTCTCTGTGTTTTCATCTGATAGATGAGCTAGAGACTGCTGTCCAAAGGTCTGGGCGTGTGATGTGAATACAAAAGAGTCTTAATTAAAATAACATCACACCAGCTGATGATGATGATGATCATGATGGTACCTGAGGAACAGTTTGAGTCTGTGAATTCAAAAGCACTCTAATTAATATTTTTGCTTTATTCCTGTGAAAAAAAATCATAGCCTTATACTTTCTTTAGCCCATGAATATGATTGAGATGCACTAATGTCTTCTTAAAGGCAGACTATGTAATCAGTTTTCCTTCTCTGGGATGGCGTTAACACTGTTTATTACAGTGACAATGGTGAACAACAGCTAGTTTGTATGTGTGAATAAGTCTTTACCTTCACTTGAGTGAAGATCCTCTTGGCCTTACAACCTGCTGATATTCATTGCTAGCTGTAGTATGTGGCTACACTGCACATGTTTCAGTGTGATGATATTGGAGTGAAAATACATTGAATGTTCTTTTACACCATATAAATGGTGTAATAAAAGTCTGCAATAAAGTTAGAATGGTTTTATTTGGTTTCTGTCAGACTTTGAAGACATCGTGGGAAGTCAAAAATGCTGGTAGTCCCATTTTATCTTCCCTTCCCCTTTAACACGTTTAAGAACGTTATCTGTATAAACGTTCCGATGCCATGTGGGAATATTGTGTTTTAGGATGAGTGAGAGTCTTTTTTTTTCCAAAGCGTGGACATCACCACAGAGCTTTACAGCACATCTGTGAGCCAGTATGTTGAATTGAATCAAACCATATGATTCTTACTTTTACTGTCTGTCTTGTATGGCTTATATCTGTACATGTTTAAGTCATGGTGTAATGTCTGCTAAGTCATGTTTTGGTAATAAAATTACTGAAACCAGAAAATTGACTTTATATTCAAGAAGGAAAAAAACAGAATAACAAATACAATCAAAAAGAAACAACCGAGTAATAGAAGTGCTGACTTGGATGAGGCCTTCACATGTGTCGTAGAGGAGGTGGTGGGTGACAGAGAGGTGGAGGGCAGCGGTATTGGAGATTTGGGCTGTCTGGAGGTGAAAGGTCATTGTTAGAGGAAGTGACTCCTGAAGTTCCTCCAGAGCCAGCTCTTTGGAAACTGAATAAAGAGATGAAGAGCATCAGCAAAGTGCACAGTATTCATGATGTGTTGATCCACATTGTTAAAGGATGGTCACAATTTCTCCAAGTATGTCTTAAAATGACAGTCAGGTGCTGAAACGAACATTGACACATGTTTTTCTCGCTGTAATCGTTCCTCCTGTTCATACCAGTCATTAGAGGATCCCTAATGAACTTACAATGTAAGTGATGAGGGACAAAATCCACAAGCCTCCTTTGCGAAAATGTATTTGAAGTTTGTATTATGTATAAGATGTATTTGTAGTTTATTTGAAGCTAAGATGCAGCTTCAGCTGTCCAAATGAGTCAAATCAAGTAGATATCTTTCAACGTTACAGTCATTTCAGTGCCGAAGTCCCTCTTTTTGTTACTATCCTTCCTCTGAACAGGAAAACACTGTCTGTCGAGACACAAAGAGGGAAATTTCTACTAAAAAGTAGACTAACTGGGAAAGATATCACTTTATTTGACTAACTCGGGAGGCTGAAGCCTCATATTATCTTCAAATAAATTTCACTTACATTGAAAGCACATATGGAGGGAATCTTCTAATGATCAGTATGAACAGAAGGAATGATTACAGAGAGGAAAACATGTTTCAATGTTCCTTTGGGCACCTGACTGTTGTTTAACACTACTGTGTTAAGACAGACTTGAAAAACTGTGAACCTATCCTTTACATTTTGCATCATGTCCTGATTTGATCACAAGATGGCGCTGTTATTCTATATAAAGACAATAAAAGTAGACAAAGAATGCTGTATGTTTGAACACAATGTTAAAAAATTATACCTTCAAACTACTGCTGGAGCAGGTTGAACTGGAAGTTTAGCTAGTTTTCATGTATGTGCTTTGTAGATGGTAATGTGGCGTTAAAAGAGAGCCTTACTTAAAGGACAGATCCACAATGTTTCAAGTCTGTCTTAAAACAACAGTCAGGTGTCCATATGAACACTGAACGAGGTTTTCCTCGCTGTAATCATTCCTCCTGTTCATACTGGCTGTTAAAAGATTCCCTTCAAATGCACTTTCAATGCACAATCCACAGTGTGTACACACTATCATTTTGTGCAAAAATGCATTTAAAAGTTTATCTGAAGCTTATATGAGGCCTCAGCAGTCTGAGTTGGTCATATCAAGTGGATATCTGTCACATTTACAGTCTTTTTACCATACAATTCCCTCTTTGTGTTTCCTCAGACAGTGTTTCCCTGTTGAGCTGCGGTGGATAATCAGCTCTGATTGGCTAAACAATGAATTCACCGTATCACTCTGCGGTTATCCTAACTTGCTGCATTAAAGGTGCAGTGTGTAGAATTTAGTGACATCTAACAACAGACTTGTCAGAAATGGAATATAATCATTAATGTGTTTTAATTAGTGTCTAATCACCTAGAAATAAGAATCATGTTTTCATTACCTTAGAATGAGCCCTTTATATCTACATAAGGTGCACGTCCTCTTCCACGGAGTCAGCCATGTTTCTACAGTAGTCCAGGATGGACAAACCAAACACTGACTCTAGAGAGGTCTTTTTGTGTTTTTCGCCAGTTTTGCAGCCACCGTAGTGAGGGGTTTTCAGTTTGTTGCAATCTGCAACCTCACCGCTAGATGCCACTAAACCCTATACACTGCACCTTTAAAATGACACAGTGCCCCCCATGACTGACCTGCTACCGCCCATGCTTCGGTCCCTTTGCCTGCGATTCTTGAACCAATTGCCGACTTGAGTGGTTGTCAGCCCGGTGGCTGCTGCCAGCTCCCGCCTCTCCCAGCTGGAAGGATAAGGTTTATGACGGTACCACTCCCGGAGCATACTCCGCGATTTTTCCTGTTTATAAATTTAATAATTTAAGCCAAGTCTATATGTTATTCATATGCAAATTCTTCCAAAAAATAAGACAGGCCAAGCTCTCAAAACCCTCAGTTAAGGCAAACTGAGGGTTTTGAGAAGAGGAGGAAAGTAACTAAATAGGCCAACATTTACTCTGATAAACAGATTTGTGCATCAGAACTTTGTTTTTCCTTTTTTCCTCTCTCATTACTCATCTCACCACCCCAGATTTATTTGGTGACCCTTTGGAGGGGCCCAACACGTAGGTTGGGAACCACTGGACTAAACTAGCTAACTGTCTATAAAGTAGTTCAAACTAGCTCCACCTCCATCAGCTACAACAGTAACATATTGCTTACACACTGATGCTTCAGTATTAATAATCTAATGATGCCATATATAATAATATATCAGTTAGATGGACCAAACCACTACTTTTACTGCAATACTTTAAGTACATTTTGCTGCTAACACTTATTTACTTTTACCCAAGTAGGATATTTCAAGACTTTTACTTGTAATGGAGTATTTTTACTTTTACTTAAGTAAAGGTTCTGAATACTTCTTCCACCACTGGTAACTTGGATTCCTACAATGGCGGAAGAAAATACTCAGATGCTTAAAAGCAAAAATACAGTGATATCCAAGTGTAAAATTGCTCAAGTAAAATTCCTGCAAATTTTTAATCAATAGAAGCACAGAAGTAGTATCAGCAAATAATACTTTAAGTATCTCTTTCAAAATAGTCCCTCAGTTGTGAATAAAATGAAATATTATGATGATATTATTAAGCAGTATTTTGGTTGTAACTAGTGGAGGTAGAGCAAATTTTGACAACTTTTTATACTGTTGAGTTGATGTTAATCTATAACAACATCATATTTTAGAGGATGATCATTCGACTAGCATGTATAATCCAAATCTGCAAAGTAACTAGTAACTGTAGTGGAGTAAAAAGTACAACATTTCCATCTGAAATACAGTGAAGCAGAAGTATAAAGCAGCATAAAATGGAAATACTCAAAGAAAATACAAGTATGTTAAAACTGTATTTACAGGTATGTACAGCACTTAAGTAAATGTATCCAGTTACTTTACACCACTGGTATTTTTAGTCCTTATGAACATATTAATTTGGGGCTCAATTAAACCCTGTAGACACAACCATAAGTCTCTTACTTTATATCATGTACCAGAAAGTTAAATAAGAGCACATAAATGAATAATTTATGTAGAAATAATTTTTCTACCTTGAAACAGTAGCTCGTCTCCTCTCCATCCCAGATGGTGTTTGGTAGAGGGAACTTTCGTCTGACTCGATACTTCCCCACAGCACCCAGTGGTCGGCCCCTCTGCTTCTCGGCCTCCATATAGTGGGCTCGGAGCCAGAGCTGCTGCAGGAGCGGGTGGCTGCGTGGGGAAAAGGGGAAGCCCTCTAGCAGGGTGTAGAGGTCAGTGAAGCACCCCTGGTGAAAGGCCACTGCGGCTTTAGCCTTCAGCACACTCTCCAGCTCCCCAGGGCCGGAGGAGGAGGCGGAGAGGGAAGGAGGAGGAAGAGTGCGGAGGAAGCCAGCGAGACGATCCATGCAACCGCTCTGCAGGAGGACCTCGCACACACAAGCCACCTGCTCTGCTGTGAAGATCATCGCTGTGGAAACAAGAGCGGTGGTCCCAAAAGTCCTGAAATAAAAGTTAAACCAAAGGCTGCGTGGAAATATCCTCTAACAGCTTCTCTTAAGTTGGTGCAGCAGAGAGCTGGAGGCTCTGCGGAGCACTGTGGATGAACGAAAACTAAGTGAACGTGCTTGTATGTTTATCGTTACTCATCATGCCCTGGCAGAATGGAGTCACAGGTAACCTGAGACCATCGGGGTTAAAACAACACACCTTACATCCTTCCTTCTCTTGTACAAACACATGCATACACATCGCGTACACCTTTGATGTTGTATTGGCGCTCAGCCAGTCAGAGAGCATGATGGTTTGGTTGCACAGGGTGGGTGGGGTGTGTGTGTGGGGGGGGTATTTGAATAAAATTTTCTTGCCAAATTAGAAGCAAAATCCTCTGTCAAATAGTTTTTGTGCTAACAATAACTCACATTTCAGAAATGTGATGCCTGTAAACAGACAGTCCCTGAATCATGACATGCACGGAAAAGTTTTGTAAATGTCGTTTATTACAATATCATGTAATATAAAAAATAGAATGCATTTTAATACAAAAAAAAGGAGAAAAAAAGAAACCTTGAATAACACAAATTATCCCTTTCAAAACCTTTAAAAAGTCAATGAAAATACATTATCTTTGGTTAAATCTGGAGTCATATACTTTGCGTGTCAGGTAGGACAGTAAAAACAAATCCCACCCTAAAAACAAAACGGGTACAAATGTGCATAAGCCCACACAGGCTTCAATGTCTACATACTTTGGTAAGAAATGGCTCATACAGAAAACAAACGCAGGCTACCATATTTTACATACAAGGACACATTTCCCTTTACCCCTAATTTAAAATTCAGACAAAAACTTGATTTGTCCAAGCCATTTAATAATCTTTCCGAGGGCCACTGGGAACAAAAATGAAAAATTTCATTAACATGTGGTGACCTATTTCAAAATGTAGCTTCAATGACCTATCAGCCATCAAAATTGATCTGAATACCTACAGTCTGAGATTTAAAACCTCAGGTTGCACAACAGCGTGACCTTCCAGGTGAAAATGAATATCATTTCCTATCTGCGTTTTTCCACGAGGACTCATTTTCTTTCAGTTAAAACTAGAAAACTGATTGATACATGCTTTAAATAGATTAAATGTACAAAAGAGACAAACAACAAATAGACTAATAACAATACAAAGGCCATTATTGTAACTAGATGCGCCACTGAAGTGTATTTTTGTGTACCATAAATGGCCAAAGGTTTGACCGCTACCTGCGTTATGACAGTGGAAACTCATACGACGATGAGCGTTTTAGATTTAAATTGAAGGAGCGATTCCATCAATTTACAACAGATTTAATCAGAAAGATCAGCATCCCGTTTTCGATTTATCTTTTCAGCTGTTATGTCAGGTGAGAGTTATTAACTTCCAATGAAGGTCTCAGGTCCACAGTGAAAATTTCTGAACAGAATAGAGTCCAACCACTGTCATAACGACACGGCGATGCAGCGTAAACATTGTGTGAATGAAATGTGCAAAATATACAAATATAGGAGACTGAACTGTGACCATGCAGCCAAAACTGTCACGTTACATTTAACTAAAGATCAAACAGACACAGAAATATGGGGATTCAAAGAAGTCCATATGAATCCAGAAAATTTGGTCGGGTATATAGAAATTGTCAAATGATGTAAAAACTCAAATCATTTTAATCAAAACCGTCAAACCTGTAAGCTTTAATATAAGGCACTTATCAATATCAGCAAACTGAGATTTTGGATGCAATTGTCAAAAAATATTTAGTGGGATCACAGCGATCGATTTAGTGTAACGCACTACTATGCTTCATTTAAAAGCTCAGTATTTTAAAGCTTCTTTCATCTCCCAAGTGTACTGGCTTCTCGCCTCAGCCACATAGTGTCCTATAAAGAACTTAACATGCATTGCATAGAGTATAAAACTGTATTTCCTGTGTTATATTCTTATTAATGGAGGGCAGCTTTCTCACTTGTAGGTGCAAACAGTCTGCACATTTCCACCCAGACTTCAGAGACTTGTAGTAATAAAATACTGCTGTATAGCCCTTGAAGCTATGTAAGAGAATCACTCATTTATGGTTTCACATAAAATTCAACCAAGTTGATTCAGTACATGCTACACCCTATTCCTGGAGTGTTGCTAGAATATTATATTCAGTCTGTGAACAAGAAAAGGAAAACCAAACGCCACTGCGCGCTGGATCAGATTTATTTCTAGATCTGTGCCTTTCCCAAATAGTCTGTTGAACAGCTATTGTGGTGGATCCACAACAAACTACGGCTGCCATAAAAAACAAACAAAAACGACAAAAAAAAAAAAAAAACAGGCGTCTTTTTCCAAGTACAGCTGATTTTCATCCGCAGTCTACAAAACTGCAGAGAAGAGCTGAGAAAGTGGGTAACCAGGAAACCAAGATGAGGGCCAAGCACACTAATCCATGTTGGTTCTCCTGTCTGGATCTGATAAAGCAGATAAGGCACGTATGGATTTAGTCAAAACTTTTTCTCAGAGGAATATTCCCTATGCCAGTTAAAATGATGCTTAACCAGTAGGTAAATATCCCGTATAACCCTGCCCATCCATGTGAAATAGAGCTGCGGAGGATTCATTTTAAAAGTGCCAGCTGAGGCCATGATGGTATCAGGCCTCACTGAGAGAGCATCGTTGTTCTACACGTCAGAACCTAAACATACTGCAGAAGACATGTCTGTCTTAGAGGATTGACAGTGTGGAATAAAAATCTTTTAGATCACTAATAAAAACAACAGCGCAATCGTTCATCTACTGTATGTTTCATTGTTTTTTAGCGACGTGGGGTTGCCAAGCAGCAAGGTAAACAGTCTACAAGCCCAGCTCATCGTCCACAGGGACAGACTGGAGCTGAGTCAGAATCTTGGAGTCCCCGTCCATCTCCTCAGGATTTCCTAGTGGTGAGTTGGCTTCTACATCCTGCTCCGGAGAAGGGCTTCCCAGAAGCAGCGACTCTCCTCCAGGTAGGCCTAACAAAGCTGGGTCTACAGGTAGGTCCCCCTTCCCGCGGACGTCAAACAGAGTTAGACTAGCCGAGGTGGAGAGGGGCACGGGGCTCCAGGCCGGCTGGGACAGCTGGGTGCTGGGCGTCACTCCGCTGTACATGGGGCTGAGGGCAAGCATGCTTTCTGGAGTGAGAGTGTTCGGCGTTGTGGGGGCGACTGAATGGTCCAGAGGATGAGGGGAGGGGACGGCGGGGGTCTGGCTGGTTGCAATCCCAGTCTCTGCAGCACAGTACGGTGGAGACGAGCTGATGAAGTTCAGGGGGGACGTTGTAAGGCCGCTGGGGGTTTGGCCTGAGGTGGTTGAAGGCTGGGAGGCTACAGGGAGGGTGGAGGGGGTGAGGACGGGACTCAATCCATTGGCAGAGATGGGTGAAGCCTCTGGGACTGGTTTCAGAGGCAAACTGGTGAGTTGAATGCCTGCTGGGATGGTCAAAATCAGCTTCCCTTGCTGGACACTCAGATAGGGACTTCCACCCAGGAGAAGGTTCCCTACAGCGGAGATAACGATACATTTATGGCAATCAAGACTGTTAAACACAACATTTAAACCATTTAAACAGTATGACGTGTTGCCTCATTGCAGTGTCAGCTCTTTACTACTCATACATATACCAAATTATTTTACAGATGTCAATCAGGCATTAATATGTCTTGATATTGTGATTATTTTGATTTGACAACTGATGGTGTGAATATCATTTTATTCTACAACAACAACCTGTTCTTTTCCTCAACTTTCCACAGTGGAGGCTGCTCTGTTGTTTTATGTCTGAACATATTATTTTAGTTTTTAAGGCAAAGCTTCTTTTGCGTCTTATGTTACAATGTTATGTGTAGAATTAGCCTATTGTCTACACGGCACACATTCATGTTACTGTAGAGCTGAAACGATTAGTCAACAACAATGAATCAACTGAAAAAAAAAAAAAAAAATCAATTGGCAAATATTTTTCAATTGATTCATCGTTTCAGATATTTTTAGACAAAACAGCGTCTCAGTTGTGAGGATTTGCTGCTTTTTATGTGATGGTAAACTGAATATATGCAGGTTTTGAACTGTGAGACAAAACATGAAGACAACATCACTTTGGGCATTTTTCATTATATTGACATATTGACATTTTATAGACCAAATAAATAATCAAGAAAATAATTGCTAGATTGATCCATGATGAAAATTATCAGACGTTGCAGCCCTAAAGACTCTTTTTCAGTGTGTGCTATTTCTATTTATTTTAGCCACCTTAACATCAGCTAATCCATGTAATTAAATACTTGGTAGTAATACTAAGTAGTATCATGTATCTTCAATATAAATCATTAAATTAAACAATACAATAACTGCCATATAAAGACTGAAAACGTGCATCATTAAATAAACACTGAGGCATAAACTTTGTACATTTGCAAACTAATGAATTCAGTGTACCTGGAGAGGCAGAGGGGAGCTGAATGATCCCAGAGTTGAGCAGCTGCACACCAGGGGCCACACTGGTCGGGGGACCCACACTCTGAATGGGCCTCAGCTGGTTTATCCTGAGGGGACCCTGTGTGACCCCTCCGGATGCAGGAGCTGACGTCAGGATCTGTAAAGGCACTCCAGCAGAGGGGATGGAGAGAGAGGGACTGGCGGGTACCACTTGGGGGAAGGAGATGGTGGAGGAAGGTTGGATGGAGGAGACTGGAACCAGTTGAGGCATGGAGAGGGGGACTAACTGTGCTGGTGTGGTGCCTTTACCCTGCGGGACTGGGACCACTTGAGTAGGGGAAGAGATGGAAATAACTTGTGGCACCTGGATTTTGCTGGGTGTGGAGTTTATGTTTTGGTCTCCCAGTTGGTGTGTCACTCGCTGTGAGAGCTGATTACTGGGAGGCTGTGAGATAGAAACAATGGTTGTGGCACCTTCAGCCAGCGTGGTTGAAGCATCCTGCTGCTGTTGCGCCAGTCTGTCACTTGCGTTCATTGTCTGCGGGCTTTGGAACGGAGGAGGCGCCGAGGTGAGGGGGGATACTGGGACCAATTGAGGGCACTGGGAAACCTGGGCTCCTGAAGAGTGCTGCACCAGCTGGGATACTGGTATACCCTGGATGGAAGGCACAACCTGGGGCAGAGAGAAGACCTGAGGGGTGGAGTGGCTGGAGGAAACCACAGTGCTAGAGGGGGTTAACTGGGAGCCAGCGGTGGCAAAGACGACATACTCCCCTTGCTGACTGGGGAGAGACACGGCAGGGCTGGAGATGACCATGCCTGTTGACGGCATGGATCCTGGGAGCGTGAGGGACTCCTGGCGTTGGGCGTTTTGTGTTAAAACCAGTGAAGGGAGGCTTGTTGGGGAGGACAGAGTGGGCGAAGAAGGGGATAAAGATGACGAAGAGGAAGACATTGTCTGGCTGCTGCCTTCTGATTTGGTCACCAATTCTTCAGGGACAGTGATGAAATCCAGAGCGTTGCCACCGTCTGTCTTAGTTTGCATAGGAAGAGAGATGATTGACGGAGGGTTTGAGACCGGCGTGGTGTTCGTGCTAAGAACGACTGCTGGAATACTGTGTGTCTTGGCCTCCATGGCTGAAACCTCCTGACCTGCCACAGAAACTGCTTGTTGCTGCTGCTGCTGCTGCACACTGATACTCGGTTTGGTTATTACCTGAGCCCCGTTCAGTATCAAAGGAGAGTTGGCAACCGGACTCAGTGTGACTGTCTGGCAATCGCCCAAGCTTAGCCCGTTGATTATGACACCAGCTCCAGTACTGGAAATGAGGGAATTTCCATTGAGTAGTAATGGTTGAGAGGCTGTGAGGAAGCCACTGGAGCCGTTGAGGATGAGCTGACCTCCTGTGCTACCGGAGACTGCCGAGAGAGAGATGATGGAGGCCGTGGAGCCAGCGGCCTCCTCCGGTTTGTCAGGGGTGTCGTCCATCATGCTCGCCTCATCCTCAGTGCTGTGGTTTCCATCAGACTCACTGAAACAGAAGAACAATAAAAGGATTCAAATAAAAAAGGCAGATGTGTGTAGTTTTAGAGGGTTGGGCACAGGAATAAATTCTCCTCAGTGCTGACATTTAACACAAGCTACTTTTTCCCCTTTATAGTTTTCTTATCGTGTGCATGCTTTGAGCTTAACCTCGCACAAATGGAACGTAACAGGATTGTAAATAAAAACACATTTCAACATTCCTTTGATTTCTGTGATTTTAGTCAAGGGTCTTTATTAGAGCTGCAACGATTAGACGATTGACAGAAAATTAATCAGCAACTATTTTGATAAAAGATTAGTCGTTCGGAGTCATTTTTTTAAAGAAAAAAAAAGTCAAACTTCTGTGTTTCCAGCTTCTCAAATGTGAATATTTTCTGGTTTCTAAAGTCTTCTCTGATAGTAAACTACATCTTTGGGTTGTGGACTGTTCGTCAGGACAACAGAAGACATTTGAGGACGTCACCTTGGGCTTTGATCAACATTTTTCACCATTTATGGACATATTATAGACCAAACAACTAATCGATTAATAGAGAAAATAATCAACAGATAATGAAAATAATTGTTTGTTGCAGCTCTAGTCTTTATGCAGTATGTTTTTTTAGATAAATTATGACTTTAGTAATAATTACATGGCATAAATCAAGAGAATTATGATACATTTGAACAGGACTTCCTGTTCTTTTAAACACAGGATTTTGCATGTCAGTATCTAAACCCATTTTTTGACTTTCATTATTGTCTGAGAATTTGTTAAACTCACAATCACAGCAGCTTAGTTTGAAATCCCTAATGAGAAAGCTTCACTGTGTGTATATATATTGGCATGTTACTTTGTAGTAATTGCAAAATAAACTGATTTTTATCTTCTCAAAGCAGCCCATTCTCCAAAAATAGTAAAAAGTAATCCAAAAATACCATATGTGTTCAATGTGTTGAATAAAGTTAAGTCCCAGTGACTTCAGACTCCACGTAGGTCAACACGTCTCTCTCCCATGAAATTTAAACTGAGATTTAGCTCTAATTTATCAAACATTAACATCTGGTTTGCAACAAAATGAAAAACAATAATGAACTTTAAAAGGCGCTCAAGTTGTTTCTTCAGGAAGTATTTCAATAACTGTTTAATATCTTAATGATTGTTTTGATAAATATTATTTTTATAGTTTCTTTTAGGGCGTCTTTGTAACATCTCTCAAGGGACTACTGACGAAAAGGTGTATTTTACCAACTCTGACACTTTTGCATTGTTTATATGTACTGCCTGATAAATAAACCAATAAATAAAGAAATGTTATCAGGCAACTAAAGTGGTTTGTGTAATACTAGATTTGCAGAAGTTACATTTTCATAATAACATTCATTACTAGAGTCAGCTATCGATTTTAATACAAACATAAATTTTAAAACCAAGCCAATTCATTTTTTCAAAATACCATCTATTTCATGTGCAACATCTGGGGAAAGTTCTCTACTAACGACACATTTTTGCATGCGTAGATTGAAATTATGATACAAGCTCTATCTCTATTTGCTCGCCTGTGTGCTGAATAGATTTTTCAGTGGTTAACTTGCGGTATGCTGGCAAAGATACCAACCATTCTGATTTATTATTAACCCTGCTCATCCTTTCCTGGCCCCCTTTAACAACCACATGCTACAGTTTATCAGTACAGACGGGAAGACAAAGCTGGATCTGATTCCTAGAAACTCGTTTAGGCCTGTTGTTGGTTAATGTGTGTTAGAAAGTACAGCAGCCCGCTCCTGCATTAAGATTGACGAGCTGCCAGACCACCACAAAGCCTCAAGTCTGATAAGATAAATCTGCTCTGCATACACACACACACACACACACACACACACACACACACACTCTCTGCATGATGGGATTTCAGTTTGTGTGAAAACTATTTAGGAGTTGTTTTTTTTGTGAGTCCCTCCTCCCACCCTCACCTTCCCTGGTGTAAGGCTTTAACCTCGGGTAGCCCGGCTCTGCAGGCCCATGCAGCAGTGCAGGGTTTCAGGAAACCTGATGGTGGGGGCCTGGATCTCACATTTCATAACAAAGCAACATGCTCTTGGTCTCAGACCTGTGTGGCTTCACCGCTGTCAGCAGTTAGCTCCTCTGTCCTTACTCTTTACTGGATGCAGGACTTTGCTTTCGTTAGTTTTGATAATTTGAAGTGCAGTGTGTGCACACTTTTTATGGAGGCTGTGCTGGCCTGTAAGTGCCTTGTTTACTATTCAGGTTTAGGTCTGGTAGTTTCAGTGATTATTCAGAGTGATTTGTTATGAAACACAACATAAAGTCTCAAATAAACAAATGAAACTTTAAGGTAACTTTTGCTTAGATTATGACTTTTGAATCTTATCAAACCAGAGTTAGAAATGAGTGTAATGTGTGAAATGTGTCTGCAGTGTTGGTGGTGGGATGCCTTGCCTCTTGCTCTGGGTCCCGGACGGGGTCCTGTCCCTCTGCCTGCGGTTCTTGAACCAGTTGCTGACCTGTGTGAGGGACAGTCCGGTGACTTTGGCCAGGTTTTTCTTCTCATCCGGAGTCGGGTACCTGTTGCTCTTGTAGCACTCCTTCAATGCGTTGCGAGACTTCTCTTTGAAGCAATACACGGTCTCCTCTCCGTCCCAGATCGTTTTGGGCAGGGGGAACTTCTTCCTGAGCCGGTACTTGTCCACGGCGCCCAGGCTGCGGCCCCGGGACCTCTCCGCCTCCTTGTAGCGGGCTTTCAGGTAAAGGTCCTGCAGGAACCCGTGGTTAGACGGCTGGAAGTCGTGGCTGTCCAGGATGGCGTACAGCTCCTTGAATTCTTCCCGGTGGAAAGCCACCAGTGCCTGGGCCTTCAGCAGGGTCTCGTTGCCACGTAGCAGCTCGGACGAAGGAGGTATGGTGGATAGAAATCTCCACAGGCGATCCACATTGCCCGCCTGCAGAAGGGCCTCGCACAGACATGATACTTGGTCAGTGGAAAAACTCAGAGCCGACTTCTGGAAACTTTGGAGTAATTGTTCCGAAACTTGGACCGGATCTTTCTCGTCTTTGTAGTCAGATGCCGCTGGCTCCTCTGGGCTGTTCTCAGATTGTTCTGTAGACTCCAAAGACAAGGAAGCCATTTTTACTTTAACTTTTTTTCCTCCAGTAGTTCCTCCTCCTCCTCTCTCTCCCTCCCTCCCATTCTCCGCCAACCGACCAAACCATGAATGTGCCTGCAGTCTACCAGCAGTCAGTCAGTCAGTCACGCCCCTTTTACCAACCTCATGTGGTCTCTTTGTCAAAAGTTACTTAATTAATACCGCTCAGACAACAGATGCACCAATAGACATGTTAGAAAAATATCTCTACAATACAAGGAAAATAAATCCACGTGGAAAACCTTTTTGTAACTCTTTTTTACAGACATCAACCGGGCATGGTTTGCCCCCAGGATGCGAGCTACACGGGAGCCAGCGGGAGTTTCATAATAATAAGACATGAGCTTCCGTGGAAACATGATTTGTGAAATTTTGAGGGTGGTTTCCAAAACATTGACTATATGCTATTTTTGACACGCATTTCTGCTTTTCTGTATCTTCATCATCATGAATCATGCGTAAATCTAGGCTATTGTTGATGTATGATTCATGCATGAGGATGAATCATCACTAGCCTAATTCATCAAAAACACAATTGATGAAACACAGTGTCAGAAAGGTGATGATTCTACTTTATATTTATTATTGAGGTCGTAGTGGGTGGTGGTGTAGTGGAGTGCATTATAGTGAAAAATGTCCCTAATATTTTGCCCCCTTCGTGTATGTTAATGGGGTGGACAAAATATTAGGAACACCATTCAATATAACACACCCCTTTCTGACAATGTCAACAAAAACTGAAAATGTATAAGCTTCATAAATGTAGAATTTTGTGGCAGAGCTGTTGTATTGGATTGTATTAGATTGCACAGGTGTTCCTAATAAAGTGGCCCGTGATTGTATATAATCAGTTTGAAAAGGATAATTCTGCATAATGTCTACTTTTATGTTTGATACAGTTTATATAATCTGGTTCTGGTTGGTCATAAACCCCTTGAATGTGAACTTTTACTTATTTCTTTGCATCTTTTCAAAACTACTGATAAGACTACAATGCCATTGTTCCTATAGGAGTTTGTAGTATAGGTAAAACAATAACAAAACAACAACAAAACAATCACACACTACTACTCTGAAAATAACTGCACCATCAACAACACATATGGTTCCTTTTTAATGGCAAATTTCTAGATTCTTGTAAAATACAACCACAGTACAGAAAATGTGCTCTGACAGCTGATGTTGATCTGATAGCTTTTTAAGTCTTGGACTGTTAATTCAGACTGTAAAAACTTTAAATTTCATATCAGGGACAAGTTTTAACTCTGACAATCCCTGTAAGAATTTGAGAAATAGCTTTCAGAAATAGCTTCTGATACATATTCCCACAACAAACACTATTTATAATGTGTAATGAGTTAGACATCAACAACACAGTCTCTCCATGTTTGTTCAGGTGGGACTTGTTGTCATCCCAGTTTTCCAACCGGATCCTGTGGTTTTATTTGTCTGGGGTGGTTTCCCAATGCAAATACTCTCAGTAAACACATAATTAAGGCTACACTAAGACAGCAGGTATAATTTGAGGTGACAACGCGGAAATATTAGCGACAGATATGCGCTGTGCTTATTAAAGGTGCTTATTATTTTGTCTATTAAGGCTGCCAAGGGATTAACACGTTGAAGTAAAGAGTCTATATTGAACTGTGATGTTCAGAAAATGAATGACTTACCTTGATTTTTTTTTCTGTTATAATGCTTTAAACTGAAAGGTTACATTAGTATATGAAGTCTTTAGACTGAACCTCAGATATTGGCAGACATGACAGATATTAGCATGTTCTTTATAATATAATACAGTAAATGTGTACCACACATACATGAGTGTGACCTGCAGATGAGGTGTGAATGAGGCAAGGCAGGTTTGCAGACCTCCATCTCCATCAACAACCATAGGAATGTAATCTTCGCTGTCGGGCTGCAGGCTTGTCTCGACCCCCCTCCTGACCGGTGTTTAGTTGTAGCCCTCAACTGTCTTTGATCTTCTCTTTTCTGCCCATACATGCTCTAGTCTGCTCTCTATGCTTGAGGAAGTTTACTGTAGTAAGTTCGTGATTAAAGATTAGGCTTGTTTTTGGATAGTTTTCTAATATCTGAAAATTTCTATCAAAACTGCAGCAGGACAAAATAAGATGTTCTCTAAGAATTTACTAATGAAGTATAATGACAGATCAAACAGATTTTAGTCTCTCACAAATTGCTTTCAAGCTGCAGCAATGTGGTTTAATATCCAGAACACACAATATGTTATTCTATACATTAAAGGATAAGTTCACAATTTTTAAAGTCTGTCTTAAAACAACAGTCAGGTGCCCAAATGAACACTGAAAGAGGTTTTCCTCGCTGTAATCATTCTTCCTGTTCATACTAGCTATTTAAAGATCCCTTTCAAATGTGCTGATGGGGCCCAAAATCCACAGTGTGTCCACACAGGCAAGCCATTTAAACGTTTATCTGAAACTAATATGAGCCTTCAGCAGTCTGAATTAGTCATATCATTTGGATATCTGCCACATTTACAGTCTTTTTAGCATCAAATTCCCTCTTTGTGTTTCCTCAGACAGTATTTCCCTGTTGAGCTGCAGTGGAAGTATAGTAACTAAAAGAGGGACTAAAAAGATTAACATTGAAGGATATCTACTTGAAGCTTCATATTAGCTTCAGATAATCTTTTAAATACATTTTTGCACAGAAGGAGGCTTGTGGATTTTTGCCTCCATCATTTACATTGTAAGTGCGTTATGATGGGATCTTCTAATGATCAGTATGAACAAGAGGAATAATTACAGCAAGAAAAACCTATTTCAGTGTTCATTTGTGCACCTGACTATTGTTTTAAGACAGACTTAAGACTTAAAGACTTAAAATTGTGGACCTTTCCTTTAAATCAATGTGTAAAATTGGCTGTTGTAGACCAGATTTACTCATTAGGCGGAGTTGAACAGATATATGTTGGTTATTACAGAGTCATTAACTTCTAAGCGATAGGTAACCTATCCGGTTGAATCCTCTTTTATTACAATATTCCTCTTAAAAATAAACGTTTTTCAGTCTTCATTGTTTAGACCGTAGATGTATTAGTACAAAAATATATATATAATTATATATTATATAGTATTAATTATATATTATTATATATAATATACATCCATGGCATGATCCATGGTTTAGACTGGAGGATAGCGCCTCTGTGTGGTCACTTCAACGGTCGCCTTTACTCCTGTCTGATGATTGGTTATCACTCGTGTCAATCTACTAGTTTCACCGCCCCTTTTTGTTCGTATCGTAACACCATTGGCTGAACTCATTTGCTCCTCGATGTGATTGGTGTTTTCCAGGCGGGGGGGCGACTAGAAGGAGCTAGAGCTGGGCGTAGCAGGAACTGTTAACAGTCTTCAGGCACAACCACGCAGCGAATCTAGTTGCACCATTTTTCTCCATAAACATATAACGTAATAGTCATGGGTTTATCGGCGGCCCGGCGTTAGATCGTGATATAAAGACGGACGGCAGTTTCCACAGTGTTTCTAAATACCATCGAGGGAAAATAAACGTACTTGTAAGTAACTATGGCAACCTTTCCGTGTAGCCGAGGGTCCTATGTGCAGCCAACGTGATTGTGCTGGTGCTAGCCACACAAACAGCTAAAGAGCAAGCTAAAATTACACTTAAACGATCATATTGGATAAATAGAGTAAACTTGAGAGAGAAAGGTGATTATACACGTACGTAACCTTTCACTTCAATACCGTAGGATGCTGTGCTAAGTGTGCTATGCTAGGTAAAAGAAAGGAATGAGAAACAACTAACTTCTGTGTATGTGTATGTAGGCGTTGTCCTCGTTTTTGCAGGTCATTACAGACACTTTATCGGTATTTCATTGCAAGGAAATAGCTTGAATCAAAGTTACATAGCTTAGTTTATGTCAGGTTTAATATTAGGAACGATCGATCAGGACAACAGGAAACTAAATGCACAGTATTTGTTTGTCACTGTGAGATGGTGTATCAGTTTCAGTCACATTGGTTAATATGTCACATTGTCTACTCTTTTCAGTGTTTCAGTGGACAATAGCTGTGTCAGAACAGTCTGGATCATGGACGGTGGAGTGATAGTAGTTACCAAACCCACTGTGAATGTGCGCCTCACAAGCACCATCTCCTCATTTGAGGTGCAGCGCAGGTTCAACAGAGGGATTAGCATCGCAGATCTGAAGGTGAGTCTCAGTTTACTACGCAGTGCACCATCCAATACACATGTCACAAAGTTGGCTTTATTGTTGGTTTTTCCCAGACCAAGCCTACACTTTAATTTCTGCCCTTTTCATGTAGAAAGTGGCCAGAGACCTAACAATAGCTTAAAATGAATTCATACTCATTGTAATACCTACATTATTTTGTTTCTACTGTATAAAGGGGAAACTGGAGATGGTTATGGGTACGCCTTCCTCCTGCATGGACCTGGAGTTGTTCGGTGTCAATGACAAGTTCCTGCAGAAGATGGATGATAATGAAGCCATGCTGGGTTCTTATCCTGTGGATGATGACTGCAGAATACATGTATGTACATAGCTTTGCAATCTACATTTGCTGCCAATAGACTAGGGCAAAAACTTAAGATAACATACTTTTTAGAACAATAAGTTGTGTGGTTTTTACATATTTCCTCAAGACCGATGCTTGGGAACTTTTCATTTATTCAAAGTTTACAGGTAAACATTTGTGCATTATCTTCATGAATGACAAGAATATTTTTCCTGCACCACAAAAAATACTGCTTGTTTCAAGCTTTAGGGATTTGTACTCATTGTGTAAAACATACTGGTACTGCCCTTTTTAAAAAATAGAAAAAGAATCTGTCTCTCTCATCCTGTATCTAATTTCTTGTACAGGTTATTGATCGAAGTGGAGGTCAATTGGGGGAGTTTTCTGATGTTTCCAAAGTGGAGAAGTTTGAACTCTCAGATGACGCTTATGAGAAGAAAACTGGTACAGTCAGTGTTTCTTATTAATAGCTCTCGAAGCATTAACTTATTTTGTTCCTGTGTTTTGATAGTAAAGAAATAAGACACATTTCATTAATTTTTATGACCAAATGGAGCTAGTGCAGCTCCAAAGTATAACATTATAGTTACACAATAAATACAGTATTGAAGATAATTACGCCTGAGTTGCTGTTACTTATAAAGATTAATTATTCAACCTTTTTTTTGGCAGAAGAGCTTCTGTGGCAATTACACCCAGTTTTGGAGTATGCTCTGTACAGCACTATCCAACTTTCTTTCCCTCAGATACAGCAAGGTCATTCATGAAGAAACATCGCGTCGGTCGCTTCAATGAAGAAGAAATGGCCAAGAAGAAAGCTGAGAATGCTGCACGGGAGGAGGAGCAGAAGGTTGCTGCTGATGCCATTTCGGTTGGCAGCCGATGCCAAGTGCAGGTCTCTGGGCAGCCCACAAAGGTTGGCACAGTCATGTATGTTGGTAAGTGTGGATAAAGCTTATCTGGTTTTCGTACTCTCCAGGACATTGGTTTAAATCCTGTGCTACTGAGGATTTTCTGTCTAACAGAGCAGCCTTTGTTGTAATTTGTGGTGATGAAAACCCAAGTAAGGCAGTAAATTGCTTTAGCCCTTTTTTATCCATAGCCCCCCCAGTTTTAGGGGACAAAAAGTAACTACTGAACTGCCTGCTTAAATACTTCTGGTGTGTGTTTGGTGTGTGTTTGTCAAATTTTGCCCAGAAAATCCTTCATATTCTTTCTGATGTGGATATATGCAGACTCAATTTCAATCTTAAAGTCAGCACTTTAACAACATAGTCATTGTTTCATCTCAGATACAATTTGCTGGAGTTCTAAGAACAAAAACTAATACATAATGTCTGGTTGTTCATTTTGTTCAGTGAAAGAAAATATGAATCACCACTCTCAAATTATTTACAGTTTGCTCTAGATAATTTTTACTAATAGCTTGTAATTACCCAAATTTATGGCATATTAATATCAGCTAACACAGTAAACTGGTTAAAATACACAATCTCACTTACAATTAATGACTGAAAATGAATAGACTATAAATTACAAATGTACTATTGTGTCTTCTCTTTTTATTGCCAGTTTTAAACGTTTATGAAAGCAGAGAATTCATAACTGAGCTGACAACAATGAGAGTAGTAGCTGGTGTAAACAACGTTGTTCTGTTTTGATAACAGGCACAGCAGATTTCAAGCCAGGCTATTGGGTGGGTGTGAAGTATGATGAGCCACTGGGAAAACATGATGGCAGGTAAGAGTACTATCATGCCTTCGTCAATCGTGTGAATAGACGTGTCTTAATTTTTTTTTTTCGCATTTGACCGTGTCTTTTTTTTTTTTTTTTTTTTTAAATTATGTCTCCACAGTGTTGACGGGAGGCGATACTTTGAATGTGAGAACAAATATGGTGCGTTTGTGAAGCCCCTGACTGTGACTGTTGGAGACTTCCCTGAGGAGGATTATGGTTTAGATGAGATGTAAGACTGTTATGTCACCCTGTCAAAGAGGTAGAGTTTTTCTGCCCTGAAATTTGAGCGTCCGCCTCAAACTCTTATCCATTCACCAACCAGAGATGATGGAAAGTCATTGTCAGCGTAACAAATGATTATTTTTTGTTTGTGTTTTGTGCTACTCTGGATGGCATGATCCAAAGAGTGGTTTCTGAAGGTCTTATAGCCTCAAGTTTCCTCTCAGTTATGCCAAGGCAACGTGAAAGAGATGACTGCCAGATAGTACATCTCTTGGTGTGCTGGATATGATGATAATACAGGTAACCTCAAAAGAGGAGCTTAAACCAGCGAGGTTTAAATAAGAAAAGATTTTTTTGTTGCATCTAGACAGCATAACGAAGTGTAACACACTTCTGTTCAATTCACTTAACTTGCTTTAGTTGTACTTGTTGCTCCCAAGCTTTCTCACAATGGGAGTCTTCTGTGTAATCTAACATTCAGTTTAAATAGCGGCTTCATTTCTCCTCATTTAGTTACATCAGTGTGTACAAAGATAACATACAAAGATTGTATATAACTATTTATAGTTAGCTCTAGTTTTAGCATTTTTTTTTTTGAAGACTGTAAATTGCTGAGAGTGGTCCCAGGATTGGACAAATGTCTACTGAAGGAAAAATACCCCCTAAAATACTTTGACACTAAAAATAAAATCAAAATAAGCAGTAATGTACCTCGTTTACCTGGCTAACATGCCGTCACATACATATCTCAGTGCTCAGTGCTATATCAGTGCTCAATGGTCGATTTCAGGTTTTCGTTTTGATAAATGATATGAATGATAAACCCACACACCAACAACTGACGGCTAAGAAATTCACAGTTAAAGAAGAAAGAACAACAGATCCACACCAACAGTAGCATCAGTAGTCCACAGAGAAACACAGCTGTTAGATGTATCTTCAGCTTTTTTGAATCCTATTATTGCAGTTATTGCTCTTTAGAAACTGTAGATGTCCAAAAGTCCAGGAATAACAGTGTGAAAGTATCAAAGGGTAGATTTTTCCTTTCTAACAAAGCTAGATTTCCTAAATTTAATTTTGTGTTGTGTGTAGTGTGTAAACAGTCCCTTTTTAAGGGTTCCATGTGGATATGAGATGTAATTCCCCTTATTTTTCTGTGACTGAATTCTTCTTATTAAAAATTATCTGCACTTGAAATGTGTCCTGCTTATATTGAACCACTGAAATAAAAAATTGAAATGGTGAAGCTCAATAATCTGTATAATCTCTTTCAAATCAAATGTATCCACTTAATTTAAACTGAGCTCTCTCATGTATAAATCAATGGCAAAATCCAAGAATAAATATCTATAGAAAGTGTATTCTGAAAAAGCTCTCAGCTGCTTGTAGCTGCAGTACATCTTGCAAAATTGTTGGACTGGATGCTGAATCTAATCCTTAGACTGTCCCAATCTGAACTGTGAAATGAATCTTTAATTGTGCTAAAATTAAAACAACAACATTGAATTTCAAGTAGTACTTAACAGGCAAAAATTTTGAATTCATGCATTTTTTTTTTTAGTTCCATGTGGGCACGACACATTTAAATAGATGCAATTCAAATACAATCACTTACCCCTTTCTACACATGTTCTTCATCCTGTGGCATCACACAAGTTTGTATTTAGTCAAGTGGCTTAAGTTATAAGTCATCTAGTGGAGGTGTTGAACTCAGAAATGTACTTATGTATAGTATGTTTTCCATCTGTAGCACAAGTAAAAATGTATGTATGCGATTTACAATGTACCTTTTTATAGGTATGTTTTTGACCAGATACTACTGACACCTAATACGTCATCAAGATTATATTTCGAAACACAAAACACAGAAGAAACTCTTTCAGTTTTATTTTATGTGTTTTCTGTTCCTGTAGCTACATGTTAAAACACATCATCTTGTGTTCAGTCTTTCAGTCATCTAACAGTGAGAATGTAAATCACTCACTTTATAGTCTCCCTCTCCGTTATACTTACAACACTCAGCTTTTGACAGGGTGCATTTCAAATGAATGATATGCCTTAATTACGCTTTGTTTTGTTACACGCTTTCCCGTCCTCTGAGGTTTACAGCAGAAATTTGTTGTTTGTGGTTTCTTTTCAATAGAAATGTCATCAGCACACAAAATACAGTGTTGTCCTCCTTTGCTCGAAAAAAACTGTCAGTCTCTAAGGTGCTTGTGTTACTATGTGCCAAATGGTAATACATTACAATAAAAATGATTTGCCAGTATAATTGCTTATCAGATTGAGTTTATTTGTTTGTTTGTTGTACATTTTTCACTCATTATTTACTTAATGTCTGAATACAAAACACTATACATCTCATGGACAGATTGTATTCAATAATATACATATATGAAAAACAAATCATGGCGTTTGTTGGAAATATGTAGAGTATATATGCAGAATATTAATTATAATTTGTTCTAAATGTCTTTGCAATGTGTGTGACGATATTTCTAAATGTGCAGTGGTGGAAGAAGTACTCACATCATTTTCTGAAGAAAAAGTAGTAATATGGTAATGTGAAATATTCTCAGCAAAATACACTGAAAGTATCAGAGCAAAAGTGTTCTATTAGTATAAATATACAATTAGAAATGACTGATGCATTAAAATGTAAAAGCAGCATTTTAATGTAGCATGGTGAGGTAAGTACTTTACTGGTTAATTTATTTAATAACATTGCATTTCTTTTTACATGTGATCTTATGCTCTGTGTAAAACATGTATTTCACACCTAAACGGTTGTGGAGTAGAAGTATAGAGTAGCACGAAATGTAAATTACTTGGGTGAAGTACAATTGTACTTACAGTACTTGAGTGAATGTATTTTCCATTTGGTGAAATGAATATAAAGGTTGACAGAGAGGAAGGGAAAGTTACAAAAAAATGACATGTTTCTACAGGAAGCTATTTTACACACCAAGTAATACAGGTTCTACTCTGAGTTTATAGGCAGCTTTCATTTTATTAAAGGACGAGTTCACAATTTTTCAAGTCTGTCTTAAAACAACAGTCAGGTGCCCAAATGAACATTGCAACAGGTTTTTCTTGCTGTAATCATCATCAGGAAAACCTCTTTCAGTGTTCAAATGGACACCTGACTGTTGTTTTAAGACATACTTGAAAAATTGTGAACCAATCCTTTAAGGTACACCACTAAATATGACTGACTGAAGCACAGTGTTTCATGCTGTTTCATCAGCCTTGTCAGAAAAAAGCAGCACACAATATTTCTCAATCTCATTTATTCCCTACAGTTTTTTTATTTACAACAAAGAGGTACAACAACATGTGTCATACAAAACCAGTAAAGAAAAACTTTGTACAAGCCAGAAAAGTCTAAAGTCCATTTATTGTACTTTCAGAGTTCAAATAAAATGTACTTCCTTTAAAATACTGAAAGTCTTGTTAGCTTTTTTTGCTCTTCACATCTTCGATTAAGGTGCCATACTGCTCGAGTTCAACAATAAACTGATGAAAGCAGGTTTGGAGCCAGACATTTAGATTTATGGATGTGGAATTTACCAAGAATGATCAGCAGCTGAATTATATAGGTAATATTGCTATCCAACCCACAAAATATAACACCAAATACATCAATCTGTACAATAGTGCCCATTTTCTTATTTATTTATTTATTTTTTAACATCTTCAATGGAATAAGTATACATTAAATTTACATCACCTTGTGTATACAGCTTAAGTCTACAATCACATACATGCCAGTGGGAATAAAGGTTTTAATAATAATAAAAAAGTTAAATATCTTGCTAAATATCTTGTAAATCTTACAGTACTTATACGTTTTATATATTGAAGAAATATATTGTTTGACACGGACAGTCAGCTCTGAAAAATTTGGTTCTTTGCTTAAGAGTTTGGATTTGTGCATATAAAATTCAAAATAGTAAGCAAATTAATCAAATAGAATTGCAGTTTTCCTTTTTCTTTATTAACAAAAGGATAATATACAAACATTCAGGTAAACAGTAGCAGCACATACAAATCAGATTTAAATAGCATAAATACATGAAGAACATAAAATGAAAATATTAAAAAACAGTTAAATGAATAAAAAAAACAACATATTAACATACTTTTCACCTTTTATTTTATTTTTTATCATGTTCAAACCATACAATCATATTCAACCAACACATAAAACCTAAGTATACAAATCGACCAAAAACTGCAGTTTTACAATCACTCCCTTGCTTGGGACGCACCGTACGTCACTCCGGTGACGCTACAGCTGACCTCTCGCGAGATGAAGCGCAGTTTCCCAGCTACCAGTGTGTGTGCGGTGTGTGTGACAGAGACAAGGAAAGATGGCGACGCAGGAGAGCGAAGCAACTAAAGCTACCGTGAGCAACGGCGAGGTAAAATGAATGACACCTGTATGACCGTGTTTAATTTTTATTGCTAGGGTTTAGGAGAGCGGTGTGTTTGTGTGAGTGTTGAGTGTGTGACCGTTAACGTTTAAACGTGTTACCGTTCGTTACACGAGCCCGAGTGACGTTGTCAGTGCCGGTTGGTTTTTAAAACGACCCCCTCCTGACGACGTGTTGAGAAATCCCGACTGCCAGCGAGCAGATGAGGGGAGCGAGAGCGGCGTTTACGGTTAAATCTCACCTGGAGACACACAATAATACAACCGGTGACAAGATAATTAGTTGACTGAAAGTGTGAGCCGGCTGACTGCTGCAGTGTGTCGGTTAGCTATCACAAGGCCTGAACCTGAACAACGCAGCTTGGGCTCGTCTAACCAGGCCAGTCTGAAGCAGGTCTCACACATTTCTTACTCTCTGTTCAATCTTTACACTTGTCTTTTTTTTTTTTTCTTTTTTCCAAAATTTACAACCTTTCCAGGGGGACATTTCAGCTTCAACGCTAATTTTTGAACGCACAAATACCACATAAATTAATAACCTGTCAGTTGTTCTTGTTACAAATGACACGTCAAGTTAGATGAAGCAGTTTAGTAAACGTCCAATTTGGTTAGTAACGTAAATGTCCTCTTAAATCGTTAAAACAATATCTGTTAAAGGGACATTTCTGCTTTTTCCGAGTGACACATGCTAATCACCGTTTACTAGAGGTCAAAGTGAATCATCAGTGTCTGGAGGCAAACTACTGGTCTGCCTTTTCAGTCTAAAAAAATCTCCAATTTGTAATGATACAAAACACTGATATGAAAAAGAAAGGGAATTATGAAGCTGTCAATGGTAAATGTTTGGTATTTTTTACCCAATTAATGACCAAAATGACTAACCAGCAATGTGTCATTCAACTACTTGTTTAAGAACTAACTGTTAATTTTGGTTTTGTTTTCTTTAGTTTCCTTTATAGCAGTAGTAGGCAAATAGCGGCCCCCTGGTGAAAACTGAAGATTTAGACTTTCACAGTTTACATCAAAACTTTAACATATTTTCCTTTATTTTACAAATCTACTGTAGATAACAAAATGAACACAATGCTCCTATAAATCACAGTTATCGTAATATAACCTTGCTAGATCTGATACTGCCCCCACACAAGGAGAGTCATTAAAACCATGGTTGCACTATACTATTTGAACAGTGCATGCTGCTGAAATTAAGTCTAATTAACCTACCAGAAATTAAAGTGTAATGTTTTAATTCTGAACACTGTTTTGATTCCGCTTTAGCCTATAACAGATTTGTTCTTCACAGACAGAGTCGTTGGCAGTCCAAACAGAAATGGTGTGTTGATGCCATCATTTTGATAAAAAAAATATATTTGCAACATGGGGAAACAGGATTCTTTTTATCATGCAGCGGCAGACATAATATGTTTTTATTTAGAAAGTTAGTCTTTAAGGATTCTGAAAATACCTTTCATGACAGCGGTTAAATGTTGTGAAATGTTTTCTTTTTTGGCTTTATCCTCCAGTAAAATGGATGCTTAGCTCAGTGATTCAAATGTAATGGTAATACACAAGTGGCAGAAACTAGGACAAGGGTACTGCATGTATTAGTGTATCTTTTTTAAAAATAAAATAGCTCTGTCAGGATAAATGCGCTATTTTAGAGGAGACAGTTGGTCTCGAGGCCCACTGGTGCTGAATCATTTGAGAAACGTGTCTGTGGTATTTAATTTAGGGAAACTGCTAAATGGTTAATAGCCAGATATAAGCAGAGGTGTTGGTTCTGCTCAGTATTGGTGTAGTAAAGTAGCAGCTTCTTGATTTTTATTTCAGATGTTTTCTGAATGTGAAGAGACTTTAGTGTGAACAAATTAGTAGCCTATCTTTATTTTAGCACAGACTGAAAGCATTTTTACGAATTAATAATTGACACACATGCCACAGATATCTTTTTATATCCTTATTTATATGCTTAATATTGCATCGCTTTCTTTTATATCCTTATTTATTTGCTTAATATTGCATTGCTTTCTTTTATATCCTTATTTATTTGCTTAATATTGCATTGCTTTCTTTTATATCCTTATTTATATGCTTAATATTGCATCACTTTCGTCTGGCTGTAGAGGTTACTGTCACTATGTGTAATAAACATTAAAAGAGCAGCCTCCACTTCTCTGTGAACGATTCACTTACCTGAACTTTTTGCCCTCTTCCTGTGACAATCCAGTGTAAAGCATTTACCCTGCACCCTGAGTAGGTGGTTAATTGTTAATCCTTGTTCAAGGTGTGTAAATTTATTATCTCAACCTCGAACAGATAACCTATTTTCTGTTGCTGAACATATTGGTGATCTGTCTGTGTGACAGTTATTATGTTGATCCCTCTAGGAGACAGAGATCCATGTCTCTCTGATAATAGAGGCGCTTCTATTTTAACACAGCAGGACATGGCAGCAAGGATGAAAAGCCCTATTTTGAGCCACTTCACGGCCTTGAAATGTTCTGTTTATGATACCGCAGGGCTAGTGGCTTACCCCAAAACCTTGAAAATTTCACTTCACACTCATTCTCTGCCTGCTTGTCACCCTGAGAAATGATAATAACCTGTTAAACAGAAAACATTTTTTTTTACCCTCAAGTGGTAATTGTTTTGCAAAGGCAAACCTCCTGTCTCCCTTGTGTTGGTGACAACGGGGAGAGATTAGATGTTTAGATAGTGAATGAGTCTCATGACTTGGCGTGTGCTTGTCCATTGTGTCATTTGAATAGAATGTGGCTTTGCTGGATGGGTGGGGGGGTAACACGGACACGCTGGAGCTTCGAAGGGTGAAATCATGTTAAAGAGTAAAGTAACGACAGATTACAGATGGTCTTAAAGATGCACGCGGATGGTCACATGAATGTGACCTTAGTAATTTAAACTGGACCTTTAGATTGTGGTAGTTAAATTAGCCAATAGCCTGTCAATATCAGTTTTGACAGATTGATGAATTCAGGTAATATCGTCTGCGTAAAAATTAAACCTAGCTGCCTCTTGTGGTTTTTGTCTATTTCTCAGTTTGCACTGCATTTGTCATGTTTAGGTGCCTTGTAATTTGTAATAATTTGAGGGCTGCAATAAACAATTTTGTTTCATTATTGATTAATCTAATATATTTTTTATTGAAATGTCAGAAAATAGGAAAATATGCCTCAGAGCTTTTCCAGACCTCCAAGTGACGTCTTTATATATATTCAATTTACAATTATATAAAACAGAAAAACAGCAAATCCAGGAACAACAGAAGATTTTGCATGTTTTCTTGACACATTATTTAAAGGATTAATTGATTATTTAAAAATCTGTGGGTTTTTTTGCCAAGCAAACATTACATTGCAGTCGTCCTACTATAAAGTTGTGAAAACAAGCAATTTGTCAGTATTACCTCCCTTCAGCAAATCATGGAGTGACAGATTGATTTGTGTGAATGAAGTGCTTCAAATACAGAAGTCAGGCATAATTAATCAATGATGTGAGGTCACCACATAATAAAAGTCTGCGGTGAATTGTATTTTTGTCACCTCATCTTCACATTTAATCCATAAAAATCGACTGTACACTCTTTATTCTTTATTTGGATCCCTGTTAGCTTTCACAAAGTGGTCTCTGGTCTTCTGATCCACACAACAATAGCGACAGTAAAACAAACAACAATTTAAAATCACATTGAGCAATAAATCAAGAAAGAGCAAAACAAGCTGAATATAAAGATCAGACAATGAGTGAAATAACTGAAAATGTAGTAAATACAAACTTACTGTGAAAATCAAAAACAAAATTATCAATATAGAAACAAAAAGAAAATAGAAAATGATCAAAAATGTTCCAAAACTGCAATAAATAAAAGTAACATCTATGCAGGAGTTGTCAGATTTTGTTTTAGTGACTTTTTTGAAAGATAATCTATATTTGATGTGTTTGTAGGGAGCAGAAGCTCTATAGAGAACCGTTCTCGTCATACATACAGTTACTATGTACTGTCCTGTATAGATAATAGCATTATATCACCACTTTGCGGTTACAGTAAAGTACAGTGGCTACATCTGACTCACGAGTTCTTGAGTGGCTCTTTTTTTTTTTTTTTTAATCTGCGGGTGAAATTGTTGTTTAACATACTTCATCACATGTTGCCTTCGCTGCAGAGTTCATCACTGTGACACTTGGACTGAATGTTTGTGTGTATATTTATGGTTTTAGGTGAGCAGTAATGGAACTGCTGCAACAACAGACGGCCAAGCAGTGCAGACAGCTGGAAATGCACAGGACCCTCAGCAGCAGCAGCAGCAGCAACAGCAGCAGCAACAAGCACCTAATGCATGGCAGGTCATTAAAGGAGTCCTCTTCAGGTGCGTCTCTCTCTCTTTTTGTCTTTTATAGCTGACTTGACAAGCAGAGAGTCAGCTCAGAGATAAAAGCTTATTCTGATACTGAGGTTTAAAAAAAACAAAACAAAATGCATGATGTGGTGTGTCATGGTGGCATCACAATCAATATAAAAGTAGTGTGATTAATATTTAACACATTTTATCCTGGTTTTAGTGCAGAGAGTGACCGCTCAGCTAAAGTTCACTTGGCTCTTACAAAGTTCACTCTGTGCAGAGTTTCTGTGTTTCTCCATCTGCCATTTTTAACCCAAATTAGGCCTTTTGAAAATATGTTTCTTCATCTTCTTCTGCCCGCATTGTTGCATAAACAAGCCAGACAAATTGTTATTGATGGATTTCCATTTCTGATTTGGTACAGTCACAGGGGAACATTTGTTCTCGCTGGATTTTGGGCGTTGACAAGTGACAGATCTTTTAATAATTCTAGTCTACTTGTTCAGTATGTTGTCCACTGTATTTACGCTGTCATTCACTGTGTGCTGCTTTATATATCAAGACAAAAAAAAATGTATGTTGGCAGCTGTTAGTTGTGGCTTTCAAGTGTTTGTAGGTTCAGACCTAACAGTTGAATGTTATGTTTAGTGAATTTGGATTACATACAAAACACAGCATGTTTTGAGCTTGTACCAATGAAGTTTATTTTTGAACCCTAATTTGAGTAATAGTTGTTTTTTCCTGCCTAAGGCGAGCAGTTAGAGCCAAATAGCAGCTGCTTATGTAAAGGGAAGGTACATTTATTTGATTATGCTCCATTAACAAGTCTTTGGCATTTTAGCACATTTTAGTATCATGATTTGGAAAAACCATGTGTTGGAAAAGTGTAGCATCCTTATTCCCAACAGCTGCAGTGTTCAAAAAGGAGACATGAATGCAATAACAACAAATCATATTACTGCTCAGCTGGTTCACACAAATAAAAATTGCAGAACAGTTCTCTATATATTCCTAAACTGCAGCACTTCGTGTGACTGATTCTGGGATTGGTCCAGGAACAAATGTGGGCTGCAATTTAAAAAAAAAAAAAAAAAAAAAAAAAAAATCTTAAGGAAACAATGTCACATTTACAACACCCAAGCTCAGGAAGCAGGTGCTTACAAGAAGCATCTGAAGGCATTCTAAGCTTATTTGTATCCTCGAGTCTGGGTGTTAATTGTTGAAATAAAAGAGAAATGTAAGAATGAATTTGATGTGGTCAGTTTGCTGGACTTTGATTTGATTTGATTTAGTTTGTTACATGAACCACAAGGTTGAGCAGAAAGCATTATGAAGCTCTAGCTTTGCCTTTATAGGCAGAGTTTTTGGTTAAAAAGAGATGAAAATTCAATAAGAATGACAAACCAAGATCTTGTCTAAAGGGAATGTTTTAAGTTGTCATGATTTTTTTATTTTTTATTTTCATATAGCACAGAAAATGCAAGCACACAAATGCAGATTAGAATAATAACGGATAAAAAGTCAGTATCGGTTCTTGATATTTTTCTGAATATTTCACAATATTTTCATTTGTTGCTACACAGTACTCTGCATTGTTCTTTCACTTCATGTTTGTCTGCCTTGACCTATGACTGATTTATGATGCAAGAAAGGCGCCTAAAGTCAGACTGTAATGCAGCCTGACTGGATACAGTTTAATCAGATTAGCCTTCTTGCGGTTTCACTCTCTTGTGGCAGCTCCTCAGATCTCAAGAGAAAATGCAAAACACTTTTTGAACCTTTTTATGCAAATTTACCCAACATTTGTTCATTCATGTACAAACACGTTTAAATATTAATCCAATTCTTCCCCCCAAGTGCTTCCCTCTCTTTTTGTTCTCTTTCTTATTTGTTTTTCCGCACTTATCTTTGACTTCAATTCCTAATATACTAAATCTTTTCACCTTCTCCAGAATCTTCATAATCTGGGCGATCAGTAGCTGGTTCCGTCGAGGGCCGTCCACTCCTGACCCCAACACGCCAGCCGGGGCACCCAGAGTACCCAGCAGGAACCTCTTCCCCAAGGACACCCTCATGGTATTACACCTGTCCCTCTTTATAAACACTCAGTCCTTTTCATCTGCATGGCCAGATTTTTAATTGAATTGAAGCTGTTCATTCTTCAACACGTCTCATACATGAAGCCCCTGATGTATTTGAGCAGAAAGCCAAAGTTATCTCCTCCCGTCACACCAGCTCGCTCGATCTCCCCTGCGTCTGTAATGTCATAAACACCTTTATTTTCTCACCATGCCTGCAGGACCTGTACGTGTATATCTCCCAGGACGAGGTGTTCTCAGACTTCAACAACACAGATGCCCTGTTCTGGTTCCATAGGGACCTGGTCTATGGAGACTGGAACACGGGGGAGAGCGGCGATGGCTGCTACCAGCAGTATACGGAGATGGACATCCCAGAGGTGAGGATGGCTGAGGATGGGGGTGGCGGGGGGGGGCGGTGGTGAGAAGGATCAGTTGTTGGTGAACAGATGTTGGGGACAAAGTTAATGAACTTGATGTAAACGTGTATTCATCTGAAACACTCCCTCCTGTTTGGTGTGTGTTTGTAGAACGTGCAGCAGAACGGTTCCCTTTACATACACGTCTACTTCACTAAAAGTGGATTCCACCCAGACCCCAAACGCAAGGGGCAGTATCGCAGACTGGCAACAGTTCATGCAACACGAAGTAAGCACATGTGGTTTGAATTGTCAACTCACAACAGAAGAATAACAATGTCATAATTTCTGTGATCCTTCCAAAATGTTAAACTTGACTTGTTTACTCTCATAGTGCTGAATAAATTCAAGCGCAGAAAGTTTCTGAAGACCAAGAATCTGCTCACAGGAGAGACAGAAGCAGATCCAGAAATGATCAAGGTTGATATTTTTATTTTATTTTTTCATTATTTGGCATTAAGTTAATCAATGATTTGCATAAGAAGGATTTTCCACTTAGCCTGCCAGTTTTGTCTTCATATATTTGATTACAGTGAGCATTTCAAATAATGACCTTGAATATATGATGACATAGATAATGTGGTAATTCTGGAGAGGAGCCATGATCAAAGAATCAAAAACCCATTTAAAACCATTTAATGTGGTTAGTTACGTTTAATAATGGTTCGGTTTGACTTCAATAGAAACTAAAGTTGTTACAGCAGCTAAAACATCAGTTAGTTTCATTAATTCTGACTTTGCAGAGGTTGTTTTGCGGCTCATCTCCAACACCTATAATCAAATGTCTCTCAAATGTCGCAGCGGGCAGAGAGCCACGGTCCAGTGGAGATCATCTCTCATTGGCACCCCAACCTCACCATCAACATGGTAGACGACCACACCGCCTGGGTCAAAGGCTCCGTCCCTCCACCACTAGATCAGCGTAAGTTCCTCCACCCACCTCATCACTGTTTGTTTATAATGCTGTTCATTTTAAAACTACAACAAATGTTAAGTTTCAGATCATGAGTCTTGTTTTCTTTGAAGTTGTTCATGTGTCAAACCATCTTTGACATTTGTCTACCACTAGATGTGAAGTTTGATGCAGTAAGTGGAGACTACTACCCCATTGTGTACTTCAATGACTACTGGAACCTTCAGAAGGACTACTATCCAATAAACGAGACTCTGACGAAGCTGCCGCTGCGCCTCACTTACTGCCCGTTGTCCCTGTGGCGCTGGCAGCTGTACGCTGCGCAGAACGCTCGCTCACCGTGGAACTTCCTGCCGGAGGACACGTACGAGCAGTCTGATGAAGATCAAGATTCGGTTAAGGTAAGAGGTCAAGGGTCACAGAGAATTTAAGTAGATGTGATGAAATGGGAGTATATTCAGGTGTAGACCCAGGTTTTCTCCCTGTGCCCCCTTTAAGTTGAGCTAATTAATCGACTAGTTGATTGACAGATGATTAATTGGCAACTACATCAGTGCAAAAGCTCTGTCTTCAGGTGGATTTCTGTCAAAAGTGAATTATTTGTTCCGTCAAAGTCCATTTATTTTTACTGCTAGCTCTCTGCCACCGCACCTCTGCTTTTTGCTTTGTATATGATTAAACGGCAAGGGAAAGAGATGCTTGTTGTTCCAGACATCAACACTTGTTCCAGCTTCCCGTGGTTGTATATGCATTGATTTATATGTCTTATTTTCTCCAAAATTATCAAAGGTATGGCTGTTTTATTTAATGTGCACTTATTTCTCTGTAGGGATGGGTACCGGTATTAAACAGGCCCTGGGGCTAAATTATTAAACACCTAGTATTGATAAGCTCCACCGTTACCGGTTCTTTTATTGGTATTTTTTAATGTTTTGGTGTAATTTATTGTCACGCTACAGCCTCTCCTCTGCTCTCTGTGTCGGGCTGAGCTCCTACACACACACACGCACACACACACACACACACACGGAGTGAAGTCAGTGATCAGCAGAGCACAGGTGAAGTGAAAATAATTTGTTGGTGACAACTACGTTCATTACTGTAAGTGCAATAAAACCTTAGAATAAAAATCCAGTACTTTATCAATACACCTGTTCAACAAGCATGAACATGTAAAAAAAGTGAAATTTGAATCTGCTTTGACCGCAGTCTCTCATCCACCACTGCTATGTTTTACACAACCACAGCACGCAAGCTCAGCTAATGGTGAATTGTTACGAACAAGCTATAACAAAAGCTGTCTGTATGTATTCTTAACTGTTTAGATGAGTTTGTCACATATCTTAAAATTTGGCAAATTCTTGTAAACTCAGCCGCTGGCTGAGACAAACCAGCTCCCCTCTAGGACAGCTCCTCCCAGTGAATCATCAGCATCAGAGGGAGGAGGACAGAGGACAGGATGAATGACTGATGTCTGTGTTCTTCATTCTGTCTAAAGTTCTCTCAATATTTTGATGTCAGGAATATTATTTGTTTTATCTACATTTTAAATTTATTTACAGTGAGATATTATTGAGTTTATATAGTGACTTTGCTGTTGTAAACATTACTGTTGCTTCTCTAGAAATATTTAGTTATATTTTAAATATAAATTAAATTCTAATCCTGTTCTGAATTTATTCTTTTTAAAATAATTTTTTAAATTTTGAATGTTATTACATCTCAGCTGTCCATGAACTTCTATAAAACTTAAAGCACTTCATAATGCAGTGAAAAAACATGTAGCATAAGGTTCATTTCTGCCATTTGGTTACACAGATGTGTTGTGTGATGTGTTTTTCTTACAGTATATTACACATTGCAGAATAGCCTATATAGGGGCCCCATACTTTGTGTTCGCCACTGTATCACAATAGTAATGTATAGATATATGTATATAAACAGCTGGTGTCTCCTGTGGACTCTCTGATCAAACTTAAAGAACCTGTCGGTGTTACCTCTGTACTGAAGTTAAAAACTTTTCTTTGTATAGGTGGCCCTTCTGGAAACCAACCCCTACCTCCTGGGACTCACCATCGTCGTCTCCATTGTGCACAGCATCTTTGAGTTTCTTGCCTTCAAGAATGGTAAGTTCACAACAGCTGGTCTGTGTTCAGGACTAAAATTGTTCCTCTGGTATCTTTTAATGCCCACAGCTACTCCTCACCTGCCTCTCCTCCTCAGATATCCAGTTTTGGAACAGCCGGCAGTCTTTGGAAGGCCTCTCCGTACGCTCCATCATTTTTGGAGTGTTTCAGTCACTGGTGGTGCTGCTGTACATACTCGACAATGAGACCAACTTTGTGGTGCAGGTCAGCGTCTTCATCGGCCTTCTTATTGACCTGTGGAAAATCACCAAGGTCATGGACGTCAGAGTAAGTCAAAACAACTTTTCTTTTTTCATGTATAACAATATTAAACAGTATTTAATTTTCTGTAGTATATTTGAATATCCTCTTAGCAATGTTTCTTTTGTCCTTTGTGCATCACGTTTTGCATGTGTGCATCTTGTTACCCTGTTTCCACTGTATTCAAGCAACCATCAATTTATATCTTTCTCTAGCTGGACAGAGAGAACAAAATCGCAGGAGTAATCCCAAGATTGGTATTCAAAGACAAGTCAACATATGTCGAGTCTTCAACCAAAGTCTATGACGATGTAAGTCAAACCACAGCTGAGCTCGCCATATGTTTCCCTGTGGAGAAAATACACATTACTCCATCGAAATGAATAGAATATTATAGACATGTTTTATACAAGTGGACCAAAAAGGAATATTGAAAATGTATTCTTGTAGTTTCTGATAACAAGTTAACTGTTGCTTCCTTTACTCTGTGCACAGATGGCCTTCAAGTACTTGTCGTGGCTGCTCTACCCTCTGTTTGGCTGCTATGCGGTCTACAGTTTATTGTATGTAGAGCACAAAGGCTGGTACTCATGGGTACTCAGCATGCTCTATGGCTTCTTGTTAACCTTTGGTAAGTTTGTCTGAAGTGTTTATTTACTCTAGTACTCCCGTGTCCTTTTTTGTTTTCTGTTAAACAGAGCAGTATTTTGTGTTAGGTGTTGAAAACTTGAAGGCTGATGTCACACAAACAGGCAGTGGTGGAAGAAGTATTAATACAGCAATGTAGAAATACTCCATTACAAGTAATGCATGCATGAAAAATCCCACTTGAGTATTAGCAGCAAAATGTAGTTTAAGTAATAAAGTTAAAGTACTCATTTTGTCCCTCTGACTGACATATTATTATATATGACATCATTAGATTATTAATACTGAAGCATCAGTGTGTAAGCAGCATGTTACTGTTGTAGCTGCTGGAGGTGGAGCTAGTTTGAACTACTAAGTAACTGAAGCTGTCAAATAAATGTAGTAGAGTAGAAAGTACAATAATATTTCCCTCTGAAATGTTATGGAGTAGAAATATAAAGTAACATGAAATGGAAATAGTTAAGTATAGTACAAGTATCTCAGTGTTGTACTTAAGTGCTTGAGTAAATGTTTCCACCACTACAAACAGGACTTCATGTATTTTTACTTATATTTTACTTATAAAAGAAAAAAAGGATACAACTATAAAGAAAATGGCAAACAATAGAAGAAGAGTTGTTAACTTACTGGAAATAATCTTGTTAATTACCTACAAATCATGATTGATCTTTGAATAGGCCACAAAATTAAAAAACAAATGTACTGGACAGGAATTAAAATCAGCACTTTCGAAGCTACTTTACATGGATCCAGAAACATGTAGCATCATATAAGTTCAGTAAATATCAAAAAGATGATCAACAATTACCACTGACAGCTGTTGGTGTCATTGAGAATCAGTGAAAATGTATTATTGTATATCTTTTTCAAGAGACAAGTAGACATAGATAACTATGTCAAAAAGTAAATATAAACAATGTGACTTAAGGCTGCTGTTAAATACTCAGATGAATGATATAACAGATTTTGTTAACATGGATAATAATTACAGATGAGGCAGCACGAAGAGACGTTTCTTCATCAAGATAATTGCTCTACTCATTCTTCACCTTTATTCTGTTCCTGTTTTTATTAATCTTACTGTCGTCTCTGTTGACACATCGTGTTTATGCAGGTCTATTTTTTTTAAAGGCCAGAGATATTATCGTCTCTCTTAATTACTCCGTCTCTAAGTGGACACACACACAGCTAATGTTTTCATACTTGCATCATGGTTACGTATCCAATTCCCAATAGTCTCTGCTAATGTGCGTTGTATAAATAGACTTTTCATAAGGGCACACTCAGCTATGTCACCTACTGTCGAATTTAATGCTTGTGGTGTAAAATTGTTTATAGGATTGAACTGATCTAACTTCTTTTCTCTCTCTCTCTCTTTTTTTTTTTTTTTAGGTTTCATTACAATGACGCCGCAGCTATTCATCAACTACAAAATGAAGTCTGTGGCCCACCTCCCATGGAGGATGCTCACCTACAAGGCTCTCAATACCTTTATTGATGACCTGTTTGCCTTTGTCATCAAGATGCCCATGATGTACAGGATAGGATGCCTCAGAGATGGTACGTCTTCCCCGATGTAGATGTTGATATTTTACTTTTTTTTTCTTTTTAATGACTTTACCTGGATCAGGGGGAGTAAATGAATCACCTGAAACAACCAGTGGAAATTAAATATATTCACTTCCTCTGCCATCATTCAAGAGGAGCCATTTTGAGTGTGTAGCTAGATGAAGATGAGCTCAGGTTTGAAGTGTTTTGCTGGAGGTGGTTTCAGATTCCACTCATCCCTCAGCGGCTTAAAGTAGGTGGGCAGTTAAACCAGACAGATTTGTTGTTTGTTTCAAAAAAAGGCTCTCCTTCTCTCTCTGGCCTTTGTGTTTTGACTTTAACACACTCGCACTAATGGAAATGTGGATCAGTCACAGCCGAGTGTGTGACTCCCTGTAACCACAGAGCAACTGACTGATCACCATCAGCGTTTATGTCTGTCGCTACTTTTCTCATTATATTTAGTCCTCTGACTCCACCTAGTGTCAGCTCACTACATCTTACCCATTTTACTAATGCTCCCACCAGTTTATTAATGAGTTACTGTTTCAGTATAATAGTCATAATGTCCATCATGTCATATTTAGACAACCTACAGAAGTCACATAATTACTGCTTTACTTCTCCTTTATGTCTATGGATCAACAGCAGTTACAGTTTAAAGCTCACACAGACTTAAAGGCAGTTATAAATGTGCACTTTTCCTCACTGGTCAGTGAAGCTCACACAGACATTCACTCTTGCTGTTATGTTGCTGATAAGTGACAGTTTAACTCACAAAGACAAGTATTCACAACAGGTAAATGACATTTTTATTTCTTTGTGGGAACAGTTTTGAAATTCATTCGTAGGTTGGTGATGTTATTACCATAGCGTGCCGGTATGTTTACATGCACACACACAAAAAAACCCCAGCTTACTGGGAGAAATTAGGTCATGCCGGTAAATTGATAATGTGTCATCTGGCTACTGTAAAATCTGCACTTAGACCAGTATTGTTTTTTTTGTTTGACTTGTTTGAAGTGATTTGTCCTAACAGCACTACGACATGTAATGATCTTTCCTTTGATCCTGCTGCCCCACTGTCTCAACAATACGTTAGTGTCTGACATTTTTGCACATGTAAAGCCAAAAAACCCCCAAATCTGGTTACATGTATTCATGGCCAAGTAATAGTGTTACTCTAGGAGATATCTAGATGAGGTTTCTCGTGTACATTATGTTAAATAAATATGTGATAATTATTGACAGTAACTCGCTGAAGCGCATGTTGACACACTAATGTCTTTACACCCAGCGATTTAAGTCTTGCTTGTCCGTTTTGACTTAGATTTGATCACTACAAAGTAGGCTGGTACTTTTTTCTCCTCCTTCTGGCAGTGAGAGTAAAGGGGGGACGCTTGGCTGTGATTGCCTGACACGGGCATGAAGCATGCTCTCATGGGCGCCCCGAATGACAGGCACACAGAGATGACCTTCCAAAACAGTATGCTTGATAGCCAGTACACCATTGGCTGTAACCTGCTGTTGCGGCTGTAAAACGGTGGTTAAATTGTTTTGAGCAACACACCACCCCAATGAAATGACTCATTTCACGATCAGAATTTGATCCATTCGATCTGATAACATTTGGAAACTCTAGAAGAGCCGCACGATTAATGGCCACATAGTCAGCGTGGGAATGTCGCCCAGTCATGATGAGATATAAAAACTCTGTATAGGGTGAAGTACAGAGAGATTTATCTGGTGGTGATCAGCCTTGTGTGAACTTGAATGTAACAGACGTTTGTTTATATGTAAAAGTTCTGCAGGTTTAATTGCTCACAGCCATTTAGGGAAAAATGCATTTGAATTGATCTTGTTTCTCATTGGAGTAACATCTGTGTCTTTTCCTGCAGATGTCGTGTTCTTCATCTACCTTTACCAGCGCTGGATCTATCGGGTCGACCCCAACAGGGTCAACGAGTTTGGCACCAGCGGAGTAGACCACATCCCGGACAACACAAACGCAGCCGACGCCGCTCCTGCCGCGGCCGCAGCCGTCACAGACAAACCAGAGGGGGAGAAGAAGAACGATTAAGCGAGACCACGCCCTGATCTGCCTCCCTGGCTTTCACTGCTGGGGCGAAGAGGACTTGTGGAAATTAGGCAGGGAGGGTAGTCGTCGTTTAGCCGTCATGGACGCCGCTACAAAAAAAAATGCAGTTCAACTGTTCCCTCTGATTTCTGTGTGGATCCACAGAGAATCATATTCAGTGTAGACTTGGTAAATTCTTATTTCTGTTCCCCGCCCATCCCTGCCCTCTCGTTTTGAAGTTCAAGTGAAGTAAAACAAAACGTGATGTACTGTATTCTGTATGATTTCCAGAGAGTAACAATGTCTTGGCGTAGAGGTCGGGAGGGGAACGGGTTGCAGTTATACAACATTTTTTTTTTATATATATATATACAGGGAAGAAAGAGGCCAAGTGCAACTTTTGTTCTTTGTGTAGATTCCTTGTGAATTTTTCTTTTCATTCCATGTGAGCACCGTGTCTCGGATTGCCTGTAAAATGGTGAGTAGTGCTGGAGGAAACTGGAAAGGTCCTGAGCCACGACATAGGGGGGGCGTTGAGAAGGGGAGACGAGATGGATGAACCCTGCAGGACACTACCCACAAGGACAGTGACTACTACCCTCAATTTTAAACAAATGGTTAATGTTCTGAAGTTGAACAGAAAAAATAACAGCCTTGTTGGTATTAATATAAATATATTAATATTGTCAATGACTTAATTTTTGTTTTTCAGTCACCGAAGAATTATTTTGTATGTCTTCAAACTGTACAGAATCTCAGCTTGTCATGTTAATAATACCGATGTCAAAACTGTCTAGCAATAGCTAATTTGCAAGTCTAATTTTATCCCCCCCTCCTCCCCTCAACTGGATCTCTGATTTTCAAAGTGTTTCACGTTCACACTCCAAACCAGATCACCATGACACACACACACACACACACACACACACACACACACACACACACACACACACACACACACACACACACACACACACATACACTCTCACACACACTCTCACACACACACACACACACACAAACATACACAAACATACATATGCAGTGGAGACAGTCAGGTGTGTGCTGGGAGAATTACAGTGTCTCTTGTTTTTATTTTGAGTGCTGTAAATCCTGAAACTAAGAGGGTTCCATGTTGGTACATATTAAATTTTGAGCATTCATGTTTATAGTAAAACTTAAGTGTGATTTAAAATGTCTATGCAAAGCTTTTTTTAAATTTGATTTTAACCTCAACTTTTACTTAGTGCACTGAGTTCAAGAACAATATTTTTGCATGAAAGCTTAAATGTTTCACTTTGTGCGAATTGCAGTAAATGCAGTTTAATGTGTGCTTGTGCAGCATGCATGTTATAATGTGTGCAGGCCTTCATGCTTTCACCCTGAGTGCTTGAGTTCAGGCAACTGACGATTATTTTGATTATTCTATCAATTATTTTCTCAATTGTTTTGTTTGTGAAATGTCAAAAAATTGTGAAAAATGCCCCTAAGTTTCCCCGAGCCCAAGTTGATCTCTTCATATTTGTCTGACCAACAGTCCAAAACCCAAATATATTAAGTTTACTATCACAGAAAACTACGAAAACCAGAAAATACTCATAATCAAGAAGCTGGAGCCAACAAATGTCTAACATTTTATTGAAAAAAATGACAAACGTTTATGGAAATAGTTGCAGATGACGGTCTTGTCAACTGAGTGAACAGCTGATTGTTTCAGCTTTACTTGAGTTTGATCGTAAGTCACTGTTTGGAAATTGACAGGAGGAAGGTTAACACCTCTTGACAGGTGGACAGAAAAGCAAGTTGTATTAACGCACAAAGTTGATACAGTAATGTTTATGTAATATGTAACAGTGAGAATTATACACAAATTAGTTTTTTAAACCTGGAAATCACCCTCTTTGGAAGTTAGAATATATTATCTGATGTGATCTCAGACTGTGGCTGAGTCACCTTGTCCCTTTTTGTCCCTTTTTGTCCCTTTTTGTCCCTTTTTGTCCCTGCGCTCATCTCAGAGTCTGTCATCAACTCTTTGTTATTGTCAAAACAATAGTGGCAGTTTTGTCTGGTTATCGGTCTGGAGGCTGTGAGACATGAGACCAAAATGCAGAATTAGGTACCATTCACACTAAGGCTGCAACTAATGATTATTTTCTTGATCAATGGATTAGTTGTTTGGTCCTTAAAATGTCAGAAAATGGTGAAAAAATGTTGATCACTGTTTCACAAAGCTCAAGATGTCTTCAAATGTCTTGTTTTGTCAACAACCCAAAGATCAGAATCAGAAGGGAAAATACATCTACCACAAAAGACAAGTATATGATAACTAACATTTATAATTAAAAGTGAGATACAGTAAACATAGTAAAAATATTTTCTAAGAGAAAAGAGCTGCTGAGTTTAAAAATATTGTACAAGATATTCAGTTTACTGCCATAAAAGACTAAAGAAACCAGGAAATATTCACATTTGAGAAGATGGAATCAAAGAATTTGGACATTTTTCTCTTTCTCTCTCTGACTCTGATTACTCAATTATCAAAATAGTTGGTGTTTAATTTAATAGTTGACAACTAATCGATTAATCGACCCTTTAGGGATGCATCTAGCAGGTGACACCTGTGTGTAACTGAACCTTGTGAAAGATTATCGTGAGATTTACAGATTACTTTCTGCTCTCGTGTTTTAGTGGATAGTTGAAACTCGGCTCTAGTTTTCAGGTCTGCAGTTGACGTCTATTTGTTTAGTTGTTTTCTCTCTGAGCCGGCTGAGTCATTCTTCCTCTAAACGCCCGAATTTTCACTTTCCATTTCCTTTAAAAGTCGCCTGTTTTCTTACTAGCCAGCAGGTGTCGCCGCTGCGCCTCATGACTTGAGTAAATTCCCCAAAAGTTGATGGTGAAAAGATATCAAATACGTCACTTTTTGACTGGGGGCAAGTATTAAACATTCAGTGAGGTTATTGGCAGTTTGACAGCTTCAAGTATTCATGATAAAAATGAGGAATTTCCACTTTTCCCTCAGTCAGCTAGAAGCAGGGGAGGCGTATGATGCAACCAGGAGAAATATTAAAGACGCCATTAATGTGGCCATTTGGGAAAAGCTGGTTTAGGCTTAATTATTTTATAAATAAGTGGTAAATGTAGGGAAGGAGCCAGATTTGAATAGTTGGAAATAGTTTTTCACACGAGACTAAAAGCAAAACTCTTCGGTTAGATTATGTAATGGAAAAAATCTCCTTCTTGGGTCACGATTTTTCTTTTTCTGGGATGAAGATGATGAATATTCAAATGAGTGAAACATGACATAAAGGTAATCAGGCGGCCGCCGTGTACCTGCCGCCTCGGTGGGGGTTTCCCGTTATGGAGGTGACGTGACGTTGAGGGGATTTCCACACACCCAGCCAGCCAATCAGCGCGAGGCTGCTTGCGGAAACACAAAACTAAGGCAAACTACGGTTCAGACACCATTTAACACATGGCTTCATCTCAGTGTAACGCCTCCACAAGGGTCAGCGCACACACGCAGAGCTGCTGTCCACTCTGAAGAGTTTTTACAGAAGTTTGGACTGAAGAGAGAAAGACGTTTTAACCGAGAAAGTAAGGAGAATACCGGGATTTTTACGGTTCGACGGCGAAATTAATGGTTTTGAAGGACTCCTCGCATGCGATGAAAGGCGTTGACATTTCCAAGGGTCCCTCTGGTAGGTTTTAAGTGTTAATTTTCAGGAATTTGTGTGTGTTTCTGTATGTGCGTGCGTGTGTGTGTGTTAGAGAGCCAGAGAGAGAGAGCTGACATCACTGCAAGCATGTGATCTGTCAGCGCGGAGGAGCCAACACCCATCCCCGTGCTCAGAGCACTCCCACCCGGATCTCACTGTCACTGCTTCACCGTGAAAACTGGTTCAACATTTTTACCACCACAGCTGTATTTGTATCCTGTGCTCACTAACAGTCTGCTTCCTGTTTGTCCTTGCAGAGCGGGAGCTGCCAGACTTTGGTGAGTGTACAGTTTTTTGTTTTGCTTTTGTTACCTTTTGCTGTAGATAAACATGCAGTTATGTGGGATGTAAAACTACTATTTCAAAGTGTGACTTGGTGTGACCTGGTGCAGAAGCAGAAGTAGACCATCATGTGTATTCCTGCTTCCTTATCTCGTGTTTTGGTATGTCACACAAAGCTTTAGGTTAGTATGGTGGTCCAGAGATGCAAAACTCATTTAACATTCTCGGAAACAAAACAAAGAACAGCGAATTGCATTTAAGATTGCAGCTAACTAAAACGCATTTTCATTATTAATTAATCTGCCGATTATTTTCTTGATTAATAGTCTGTATATCTGGTCTAGAAATGTCAGAAAATAATAAAATGACCATCACATTTTCCTGAAGCCCAAATTTACATAATAAAAGAGCTTGCAGTCATTGCAATAGCAGTTCAAAATCCAGATAAAATGATAAATTAATAAGACTTTAATCATTGAAGACTAAAAAACAGTACATATTCATATATGTGAAGCTGAAACCAGTGATATAAATACAATATGTACATTTTTTAGGGTCTATCTGCAGTCTTGCAGACCTACACGACACACCCACTTTACTACATGACACGCCCCCCAAACCCCAAACCCCAAACCCTAACCATGTCACCGCTCATGCCTAAACCTAATCGATCGGGTGTGTCGTGTAGTAAAGTGGGTGTATTGTGTAGATACAGTGAGTCTACAGATAGACCTACTTGAATTTTTGCACAGTTTTTGCCATTTACAGGCAAATTTACAGGCATTGTACGTAAACAAACTCCTCTTAGAGAATTAACCATAGCGACTTAAAATTTGGTCGGTGTCATCTAAAGACCTTTGCGATGCTAAATTGCGAAGCGTTTGAGTTTTCATGGAATGCCCTTGACATTTTGTGCCGGTCACTTTCCATGTTCGGCCATGAAATAGAAAATTCCTAGGAAAGTTGCTCAGTGGCGCATGAAGCCAAAAAAGCTACTTCCCACTGCAAAGAAATTACCTGGATGAAAACATACCGCGGCCCATAGAACATGCTCACTAGAGACTCCAACTGAGATGGCTAACTTCCACTTTATCCCTCCGGCTAACTTGAATGGGGATAAAACAATTCAATCATGCGGCTCTTTTAGACTTTCAAAATGTGATCGGACCAAATGGATCAAATTCTAATAGTGGAACGAGTCATTTTACGGGGGTTGTGACACTCAAAAAAATGTATCTGCCATTTTACAGACGCTCCTTTTCCCATGATTGTGTACAGGAAAAATTCTTTTTGGGCCCCTATCGGGCCTGGAAGTTGTAATTCCATGGTTTGGCCATCATGTCAAATTGGCTTCAAAGCCTGGTGCTGCCCCTGGAGGCTTGGTCTGAACACTACATGTCAATAACGAGTCATAGCATGACCTGCTGGCAACAAGAAGTTACAGGTGCTGTACTTTTAAGCAGGTCAACCAGATCATCTCAACTTTGTTCAGGGAAATCTGAAGAGCTTCACACTGTTTTATTGTGAAACTCTTGAGTTTTCATGGAACGCTGTTATTGTGGCAAGCCCAACAATTTGCATGTTTTGTTATGAAAGAGGAAGCTGCAGGTCATTTGTGTTTGTACAGGCTGGTGTTTACTCGACAACTGATTGAAAAGGCATCTAATGTACACATTTGTCTTTACAGGATCAGTTTAAACAGTAGAGAGGTGAAAATGTGTACAGCTGATATCAATGTTAGTAGAAAACCACTGTGTCCACATGTGTTCAGCTGCATAGGAAGTGATATTTAACTCCTCAATGCAATGTCCAGTATTCATGAAAATGTATATCCATGTCAGGCAACCTCCAGTAAATGTATCGCATTAACAACTCACTTGTGAAACACCACCTACTGGCAACAGGAAGTGAAGCCTAAATTACACATAGTTCATCAAATGTATACACAATTTCCAATATGTGATCTCCAGCGCAACATACTGCACACAGGAAATAATATTTTACCTGTTCACACAGTGTCCCATAATCCTGAAAATTCAGAGCCGCGTCAACCGACAGTAGCGATACCACGGCTGCTTGAAAACGACTTAAACGATTAATTAATCGTCAATAAATAATTGTCAAAATTATTGTTCATATTTTCTACATCATGGCTGCAGAAAATAATAGTTTTGGGTGTCACATATAGCAGATGTCAACCACAGGTCTAAATCAGCACGTGTGAGCTGATGGTAACCATAGCAACAACACCAGTGAACCACTACAAGGTCACTCTTCACAGTAACCATGAATTCAACTGACTGCAAAGTAACGTTACAATAAAATATATGTTTTATCTACCTTGGTCATTATCATATCAACACAATAATGCACTGCAAGGTGTTCTGATAAAGAAAATAAAGGACTATGTGAAGGAAATCACAATTTTAAATCCAGTATATACAAGCAAAAAGGTAAAGACTTATTACACAATACTTAACTGTGACATTAAGCATAAAACTGATCTAGAATAAATACAGAAATACTCATCACTGGATCTCGTGATCTACGTAGTTATTAAGTGGAGGCCTAAACATTAGTCACACTCATGAAATATGTGGCATTTACTGAGTGCAATAGCGCCTCTGCTATTTCTCCCCCTGAGGGTTCATGTTTTTTTTTATTCATAAAAATGTTGAACGATGTTTGTGGAAGTGGCCTTTGTTTCTAAAAACGCTGTTTGAAAACCAGAAATAAACAAATGTCAGAGGTTTTCAGAGAAATCCCATTTATCACCTGTAGAAACCACATAAAAACTCGACCTTTGCTATCATATTTACAGCTGTAGTTTTACAGTTTTATATCTTTTTATTACGATCATTTAGATGTTAGTCGCAGTTTCACTAACTTTTACTGTTTCATTAGCAACATGATGATGAATCAGTCACAACATTTGAACTGAAATAATCTCTTCAGCCAGTATTTCTTCACTTAGTTTGCCGTCTGACTCACACTATCAATATTTTATTCACAGACCTCATCCAAGAAATCATCATAGAGGACAGTGATTGGCCCCTCCCTAGGCCTCCTCCTCCTCCTGTAGACCTCCTACGCCAGGACCACGAGATGCTCACACAGAGCTCATCGCCATCGTCCCAGCCCGTGCTGGTGGCACGAGGCACTGCGTGTCAGGTGGGTGTGTCCAAAAACATTCTTGGTTGTACTGTATTTGTATCAACATAGTCATTTGTGTTGTTTTTTGGTCTGTCTGTCTATCTCGTCTGGTTTCTACCTCAGTTAGCGGTTTCCTGTATTTGCCTGACTGACTGTTGGCAACACCCGGAGGGGGGGGGTGCATGGAGTTGTTTCTTTCAGGTGTGGGTTGTGTGTGCTTCTGGAGTGAGATTGTGTTTTTCCAGTGAAGAGAGTGGCCGTTTTTCGGGGGGCAAACAGGATAAAGAAACTCGGATGAGATTTCAATCCTATGAATCTTTCATGTCAGAGTCAATTTGTCTTTGTATCAGCTTGTGAAAACAGCTGCATAATGTCTTCTGTGGCTCTGGAGGAGCTTTGTCAAGTCTGAGAAAAACACTCGAGTGATATCACTGAGGTCATTTTGGCCATGGAGATCGTGGAGTTGCATTGTGGGAAGAGCAGATCCTGCTGCACCGAGTTTGACCATTCTTTTAAGAAACTGTCTCTTGCATGTAGAGCTGCAATGATTAGTCGACTGACAGAGAATTAACAGGCAACTATTTTGATAATCAAATAATCACTTTAGTTATTTTTTGCTTGCTTCAGATTCTCAAATGTGAGATTTTTATTGTAAATTGAATGTTTTTTGGTTTTGGGCTGCTGGTCTGACATCAACTTGGGCTGTAGGAAAATATAAAGGAAATAATCACTATTTTCTGACATTTTATTGACGAAACTAAAATTGTATTAATTGAAAAAATATTCTGCAGATTAATCGATAATGAAAATAATCCCATAGTCCCCATTTGTATGAAAGTGCAACACTTTAGTGTCCCTTTAATGGTTTTGAATTACAGTTGTTTATATAGCGTTAGCTGCTTTTAGCTGCTTTTTTAGCTTTTATCTCAAGACTGAATGCAGAATACATTTTGAATATTAATGAAATTCCTACATTTTACATGTTAAAATGTGGCCACATAATCACCTTCATGTTTGTTTGTTTGTATTTTAATGGAACAGTAGCATAAATATGTTTACAATCCTTCAATAACAACAAGTACACATCCATTACATCCACACTCAACAGTAAATAACACAAACACTGAGATAAAACAACAAAAAACACAAAGACTCAAAGCTATTATCACCTCTTAGATAATTGAGGGGAAAAAAATAGCAACTCAATCCACTAAATCACAAATAAAAGTGGGATAAAAGCTGTGGATAGATGTGATATGTGGCAACTGAAAGCTTGTTAGTGTTAAACTCGACGGCAGAGGAAGCTACAGTTTCTGTTAGGATGTAAAAAAAAAAAGGCGGCTGCAACTTCCACATAAAGGTTTATAAAGGATTGAAAGCTGGTGGAAGAAGCTGCAGTGTGTGTTCGATGTTTGTTTCTGCACAGAGCAGTCAGGCCGGTCAGGCTCTTACCATAAACCACGTGGTTTACAGACAGCGGGGAGATCAGACGTGTTGTAATCTGATAAGGCTGCAGTGACGCTGTGGCCTGCACACACAGGTGATAATGTGTGCAACCGTGTGTGACAGTGTGTGAGGTTATAACAACGCCCTGAATTTGAGGTTTTCTGTGTGTAAATACAGTTTGTTCGAGGAGTCTTTGTGGCCTGTGAGAGAGGCAGACTACATCATCATGCTTGAGAGAGAGAGAGAGAGAGAGAGAGGAGGGAGGAGTGGCTGTGGACGACTTGGAGAAACTGTAATCTGACTCCCACTTTCAGTTTGCCATCCTTTCTGTTTACTAGCCAAACCCACCGGGGGTGAAAGGTCGCATTCTTCACCCTGCGCCGCTCCTCCGATTGGTCGATCCACATCAGGTTGAGCTGACTTCCTATTTCCTGTTCGCTGGCTCTGACTCTGCCAAGCCTTTTGTTTAGCTTCAGTGTTTTTAAGGCTAACAGGTATGCCCCGGCTAACACGCTCGCTGGCACACACACTGACACGCACCATCACTTTGACAACAGACATCTGTGGCTCGACAGGATATAGTGAAACATGATCTCATTCAGAGGCATCTCTGCAGCAACGCTTTACTGAGCTCTCAGCTTTTACTGCTTCACCGGTGGCAAAAGGGATCAACTTCTTTACTTCTTTGTCCCCCTGCAGGTTTGATTATTTATCTGACTTCATGCTAAAGATAGATCATTAAAACTTCCGTGTGTTTCGTGATGTTTACACGTAGCTTGTGATTTTCTGCTTTCTTTTACACCACAATTCAGGCCATCCGAGGCCTAACTTCACACATACTGATGACAGGCAGCGTAGCAGAGAGAGAAAGTAAAAGCAGCGCCCAGAGAGTGAGAGAGAGAGAGAAGTATCAAACCGTGTGTGTATGTGTGTGTGTGTGAGTGGGAGCGGAAAAGCTGGTGGTCTGTGGTGTAACGGAACAAATAAGACACCAGAATGCAAGAGGAGGAGTCAGACAGCATGAGTTTAACTCCATCTGCTGATAGAAAGCACATGTATGTAGCTGTAGCTATGATGCAGCTTCAGTAGATGACAGACATCTGGCTTCCTGTAAAATACTTCTAATATTTGGCAGCTTATTCAACTCAAACTTACGCTCAGCTCAGATAAAACTAAGTTGATGTTGGTTTCTCATGTTAAGAGGAATTCTATCGACATTGTGGAGGTTACAGCTCAGGTTGTTGTTACCTGTTACAAACATCGAGTTTGATTTACGTCCTTGTTTTGAGCAGCATGTAGTTAGTTTTTTTTTAAAATTTCAGACACAAGTCCTGTTTTCTCTGTTGAAGGGAGGTGAAGGCTGGTCGCTGCCATCACGAGCTGCAATGATTAGTCGATTAATCAGTCGACAGACAATTAATCAGCAACTATTTTGGTTATTGAATCATTGTTTTAGTCATTTTTAAGCAAATATGGTGATATATTTGTTGCTTTTAGCTTCTCAAATGTGATGATTTTGTGCTTTTCTTTGTCATACATGATAGTCACAGGATATCTTTGGGTTTTGGACTGTTGCTCAGACAAAATAAGATGTTTAAAGATGTCACCTTGGACTCTTGGAAAATATAACAGGCATTTTCACTATTTTCAGTCATTTTATAGACAAAGTGATTAATTGATAATGAAAATAATCATTAGTTGCAGCCCTAATGCCACATTTTTATACCAGTTCTTGATTATGGTGATTTGTTGTGTTTTTGGACTCTGTTTATCAAAACCTAAAACTACTCACACATCATTGTACTTTGTATTCCAGAGTTGGTTGACCATCTGTGTCCATACGACAAATGAGTAATTGGTATGTTTTTATTTCTAAAGCCATTCTCAAATTTATTTCCCAGAGTTCATCCCAGATCAGAAGATATATGGACAGAGACGAGAAAGAAAGTCTTCATGTTTCCTGCTCTGTCTACAAAACAAAATAAATCAGGGCTGCAACTAATCATTATTATTCATTATCAATTAATCTGATGATTATTTTCACGATAAATCGATCAATTGTTTGGTCTATAAAATGTCAGAAAACGGTAAAAAATGTTCATAACTGTTTCTCAAACCCCAAGATGACGTCCTCAAATGTTTTGTTTTGTCCCAACCAACCCCAACGATAGTCAGTTTATTATCATAGAAGACTAAATATACCAGAAATGTTCACACTGTAGAAGCTGGAATCACAGAATTTCCTAAAGAAAATGTCTCAAAACGATTAATCACTTATCAAAATAGTTGCTGATGAATTTTCTGTTGATTGACTAATCGATTAATTGACTAATCATTGCAGCTCTAAATTAAATTAGTCAATCTATCTATCTATCTATCTATCTATCTATCTATCTATCTATCTATCTATCTATCCATCTTAACTATTTTTGGTAGAATTCAAGACCATTGTAAACTTAATTTCGTCTATTTTAGCTTTTTGTTTTGTTTTGTTTGCAACTTTTTCTGCGTCTGTCTTGGCCAGGTCTCTACCTGGTTAAATAAAGGTTAAATAATGTCAATTTGTTATATTTTTTTCCCCACAGCCAACGTGCACCTTCCCCCAGCTGCCGCAGCAGACGTGCACTCCCAGGGAAATGGCTCATCCTTCCCGAGGAGCCTCCTCTCACGCCAGCTCTCCTCGCCGCGGTCGTGGCTCCTCGTGTTTGCTGGCCTCCAGGAACTCCGGTGGCGTCTCCTCTCAAGGCCAGGGTGAGACGGATATGCTGGAGCGAGTTCTGGAGAAGCCCAAACTGGTGGTGGTGGAAGAGCCCAAAGAAAGAGGCATGAGATTTCGCTATGAGTGTGAGGGACGGTCAGCCGGCAGCATCCTGGGGGCGTCCGGCACAGAAACCAACAAGACTCAGCCTGCGATTGAGGTAGAGATAATCACGTCAGACTCTATACAGTTAAATTCAGTTTTCGTCTTGGACCTGAAATGGGGTTTTTACTAACTGTTTGATCGTATGTGGTGTGCACACTTGAACCCCCTATGTCGAGTGGTGTAAAAGGGTGGAGCTGGAAGGATGTGGGTTGAAAGAGTCAATCAGAAAGTCCCCACAAATCCAAGCTCAAGTGTGGTCAAAGACGGGCGGTTTATCCCCGCCCCACCCACTAACAAACATTCTTACACACTCATCTTCACCTTATGTAACCACTTTCACACATTGAAGAAGACAATCGAGAGTTGCAGAGATGTTGATGTTCTACTTTTCGTGTAATTTGAATGCAGTTATTTAGTGAACTCTTGCTTAAGATCAAGTTAATATAATGGTATTCATTTTGACAGGTTTGCCTTTTCCCGACTTTTTATTCCTCTTGATGAAATTGGTACCTCTGACACTGGAGTTTATAAAAATGCTGCTCCTGAAATGATTGTTATCTATTAAGGAAATGGTTGAAAAAGGCTTCCCAAACGTGTCAATGATAATACACAGTAAAAAGGAGACGTGAGAAATATTACTATGTTAAATATATGCACAAATAACGGCACTTAATAACATGAAGAACACACAAAAGGCTTGGATCAACAGTTTGCAATGTGTTTAAAACTTGCTGTTCTTCCTCAGGCACAATCTTTTGCATATTTTAATATTTTGAATGTCAAATGTTCTCATTTTTGCATTTCTTTTTCTTTGTTCTCTGTGTATATAAATATATATCAGAAAAAAAGACATGCTTAGAGTGTGCTGCAACATAATTTAGGCCTACATCACGTGTGATATGTTCACTGTTGCTGCCTTGTAAACTTCTCTTTAACCCTCCTGTCCTGTTTTCTCTCTTTCAGATTCAGGGTCCCATCGACCACATAAAGAAGGTCACAGTCACCGTTTCCTTGGTGACCAAGGATCCTCCACATCGGCCTCACCCCCACTGCCTCGTGGGTAAAGACTGCCCGAACGGTTCGGGAATCTGCATGGTGACAATGAACCCTCACAGCAACCGACGTCACAGGTGCACATACTGTTTTTATCTCTTGTCACATTTTTTTTTTTTAGAAAATACATTTCCTCTTTTCTTTTTTCTCTTCGTCTTTTTTCTTTATTCCACCACTGAACATGTATTCCTGATCATCTCATATCATCGTACTGACAAAAATGTGTTTCAACAGCTTCTCTAACCTCGGTATCCAGTGTGTGAGGAGGAAAGAGCTGGACGTTTCACTTCAGAAGAGAAGAAGCCAGAATATCGACCCTTTTCAAAGTAGGACGAGACACACACACGTCAACAATGTTTATATTGCTTAATTTTTTCTATATATTGATCTGTCTAATAACAATGGATGATGCAGTTTGTTGTGACTCCTCATGGCAGACATCATAATTTTGTGTCTTTTTGTCCCTCAGCTGGTCACTCAAAGGGCATTGAAGACATGGACATGAATGTGGTGCGTCTGTGTTTCCAGTGTGAGCTGGACTGGGAGGACGGCAGGAAAGACTGTCTCAACCCAGTGGTGTCCAACCCGATCTACGACAAGAGTAAGACTCACAAACACACACACACGCTTAACGACTGTAGACCACAGTACAGTAGAAATATGTTGATGTATTTCCTGATTCTCACATGTTTGCTTGTATGTCTTTCACAGAGGCCACAACTACATCACAGCTGAAGATCAGCTGTTTGAACCAGAACAGAGGTTCCTGCATTGGCAAGACAGAGATCTACATGTTATGTGACAAAGTACAGAAAGGTGAGAGAGATAAAACATCAGTCGGTGGAGTTTTATTTGTGTCTGTTCTGCTGCCCGTGTAGAAAATATACAGAGGGTGAACAAAGGAAGCTTCAGAAAGTTGAGTACATCTTTACAGGATTTACGTCTAGGAAACATCTGGCTGAGAATTATTCAAGACGTCTAAACTTCCAAATCTTTTTAAGGATTAATAAAATTAGGTATTTCGCATATAAAACTAGACACAAAACTTTTAATGGTCTCTCTTTAATCTCAGCTGTATTTAGAAACTGGCTTTATTGGATTTGGGGTATTTTTACTGTGTATTGTTAACTGGCAAAGTCAAGTGTAGGAAGGATTCATGTTGTAGACTCAGTGAAGGAAGGTCAGTCAGCTACTTTACAGCCAACATCAAATGATTTCTTGAGTCACTGTGGGCTGGATTTTTTCAGGAAACAGAAAATTTTGTTTAGTTTCTGTTGACTTTTGTTTGTAATGTTATTTTTATCAGTGCAGATATCACAAGGGAGTTTTAGTCATTGACTGCTTGTTGTTTGTCTTTGCTGAGGCTGATTTCCTGTGTTTTGCGCATCATATGTCCTTTTTATATTCTTGCTGTTTGAGAGCAATAAATCAGCAACTCTTTTGGCTCTTTCCACAGCTTTAACTTTTTTTTGTGCTGCGCTTGAAAACTCATTTGTAAAACTTGTTATTTTGCAAAACTAGTAGTCAAGTTGCTCAGGGGCACCTCAGTGGTAGTAATGAGGGAGGGCCAAGCTCACTTCTCTAACCTTTAGGCAACCACTGCTCAACAATTGTGACTGTGATTTCCAGTAGTTGCTGTCTGGTGCGACAAAAATAATTTTGAGCTTCAGCTATTTGGTATTTTCGTCAGGCTTTCTGTAGAAAAGGTGTTTCTGTTATTTTGTCCACCCATTTAAAGAGCAAATCTTGTTTTATCCATAAGCTCAGATGTTGAAATGTGATTTCCTCGCTGTTGCATTCTGTGAAAGTTGACACAATATTTGGTATGGCTATAATAAATTAAGATATAAACGGCAGGTACATTCGACAACACTTGAACTTGTCATTCAAAATTGAAATTAGGATAGAAAAATAATTCTTTATTCTCTCATCAGCTTCGGCAATTTATGATTGCGTCTTGATCACAGCGACTTTCTGTGTTGTTGCTGATCCACAGATGACATAGAGATCATTTTCCGACGAGGGCAGTGGAAAGCAAACGGAGAGTTTGCCCAGACAGATGTGCACCGACAGATCGCCATTGTGTTCAAGACTCCTCCCTACCAGGACCAGGACATCACAGAGGAGGTCGATGTCAACGTCTACCTGCGTCGTCTCTCAGACCAGATGACAAGCGAGCCGGTCCCCTTCACGTACCTGCCACACAACCCAGGTGAGTCAGGACTCGACTGTAGCTCTGAGCCTGTCATCACTCTTGATGACAGTGTCTGCTAAATGACTGAAATGTACATGTTATTAAATGTAAAGAATAATTACAGCTAATAATTTTAAGGCTATGAACCATAACAAGAAGTTAATTTAAATATTTCTGAACTTTTACAATCTCAGATCCATATGAGGTGAAGCGGAAGAGAAAGATAAAGTCGGACATCAGCTTTAGAGACAAACCTTGTGCCACAGGTGAGGCTTGGACCTCTTTACCTTTCTTTCATTCAATGTCTTCTTTTTTTTACTTTTGCTGGTATGTGTTTAGGCAGTTAGGAGGTAAACTGATGCAATGACTGCATGTATTAACAGGCCTTCTTTTTACAACAGACATTGAGTTGTCATACAGGAAATGCATAAGTGTAAATAATAACATTAATTATGGTTGTATTATGCACCAGTTATTGTGCGTGTGAATTGAACAGAGCCGTCATTAACATTATCAGTTGTACTTGTGCTTCAAAATGTCTGCCGTGAAAAAGGTCTAAGAGGAGATGAAGTGCTGTTATAAACCAGTTATAATGTTCCAGGTTTTAAGCAAAGTATAAACTGTACCGTCACAGTGAACAGTTACAGCAATGTTTCTACTGTATATTAATGTCAATATCTTGCATGTTACATGCATTTTGTTGCCATGCAAAAATACATTTTGTTCTTACACCATCATCAAAATTGCAAAGCACATCCCTTATGATGCACAAAAGTATTGAAATAATCTTTAAATCATTTTTTTTAACAAAAAAAATTGCATGTCATGATCCAAGTCCATTACCTGATCACGGACTTCTCATCATATATGTGACATGTATTTATTTCCTCAGTAACACAATCCTTTTCTTCTCGTGCAGCAGAGAGAGCACCTGCAGCAGAGCAGCCCTTCCACTTCCCGCAGGCTCAAACCATGATGCCAGACGAGAGGCTCTGTGCTGCCCCGACTACGGCCTCCGCTTTGGGGGAAATGTGTTACAACGAGCCCCAGGACCCTAACATGAGCACTGATGACCTCCTTAATCAGTTGATAGAAATGCCTGCATTATGGGAAATGTTTTCCGACCCGAACTTCACCTCGTCGATGCCCCCCGGCTTTGAGCTGGGGGCCGACCTCAACTCCTCGTTTGCCAACATGGATGTGAACTTAAACCAGAACTTTGGTGTGTACCAGCCGGACTTTTCCCATTTCAGCGACGTGCAGTTCAACAGGCTTGTCACTGAGAACCAGACTCAGCCACAGTCAGAGCCACAGGACTGCCCCTCCAACGTGGTCCACGTGAAGACGGAAGAGGAGCTATGAGGACGTGATGGTCAGGATCATGTAGCACAGTTACGCACTCTTTCTGTCCACATGAAAGAAACAGTTTGACAGTGTGAGACGTGCGCTTTTTTCCACTTTCTTGCTGACAATTAGATGATATCACTCTCATGTCTGTATGCTAAATATGAAGCTGCAACCTGGAGCAGTGACTTGTTGTCACTGATTTCAACCAAGAAATAGTCTGGCACATGACTCCCTGTAAAACAACAACAGCAAGCAAACACTTGGGTTTTTATACAATGGAAAAAACAAGATATTGTTAATTAGCAAGCTTTAGAGGTGCTGGTAGGTGGATTTTGTTGCCTTTGGACGCTGGTGCCAGTGTCATATTTACCATACAGACATGAGAGTTGTGTCAATCCCCAATATCTTTGTCTGACAGTCTTGCTGGTCAAGGCTTTAGCAAACAGGAGCGGGTTAACATTCCTTACCATTTGCCCGTAAATGCTGCTAGCATTAATCTTAAGGCTTACAGATCATTAGAAGGTGACTCACATTCATCATGTAGCTTAAAAAGAGAACTGATGAACTTCAACCAAGAAACAGTCTGTAACCCTCCATAAAGTGCTGTGTATTATAGTAAATCATTTGTGAAGTAAAACTAAAATGGCAGTCACGTACTGTAGGCTTGTTTTGTTTGCTTCAGTGTGATTCTGGGAAGACGACCTGACTCCCTACTAGAAGTTGTCAGCAGTAGTTAATGGATTATAGTTTTTAAAACAAAAAAAAAATCTCAAGTAGTTTTAATCTGAGTAGTTTCACCTTTGCTCTTGTGTGTTATTAGTGTTTAATATTTAATCAACTTAAATGCAATAGAAACCAGTCCTCGTAGCCATAGTGCTGTGTGTGTCAGTTCCCTTTGTTCTGCAGTTTCACTCTTGTGCTAAGCAAGCAGATCTCGTCTCGCTGCTTGTCACAGCTCTGCCCCCTCGCTGTAGCACTGTGGTGTAAATATGTCAAAAATAAAAAATAAAATGTCAATGTCAGTCCAAGTTATTTTTGTCACGTTATTATTTTACCTGGTACTGACTTCTGCTTTTGTTATGACCTGTTGGACGTCAAAAGAAGCAAGATTGCAGAGTGACTAAAGGGACGCTTTTTAATGTGACCCGCCTACACACATTCCTAACCTGCACTATCACTTATAAAAACAATGAAACTTGGCATGTAGATGGTTTAGTACTTTTCACATCTGAAAACTCACAAGAGAATCTTGAATGACTTGTTTGCCCAACAAATTGGAGAGAAACGCTCCAGGCTCCTTCCTTGTTTGTGGTTATTGGACACCTTGTAGTTCGCTTAGTCACAGTGTCTTGACCTTGCATGAGCAACAATGCCTTTTTTCCTCTCAAAAACTTGGCCATCATTTCTTACAGTAATCCTGGCTGAGAAAAATTCTCCATTTCTTCTTTCCTCTTCATAATAGTTCAGTTTGTGTGGCCTCTGCTGAGTCAGACACTGTTTTGTAATGTGTATTGGGAAACTTGTAATACCCCTTTAGGAAATTTTACATATTGAGACATATGGGAAAATTAACACCAACGCTCAACGCCCCATTTCTCTTCATGGTGTATTTATTCTCACCAACTTTCAAATAAAGTTGTTTTAATGACTTTTGATTAAACTATTATTTCTTAGTCAATCCATGAAGTAAGTCTATGAAATTTCAGGAAGTAGAGAAAAATGTCCGTCACAAGTTCCAAGACCCTAAAAGGACATCTTCAAAGTGCTTGTTTTGTCTGACCAACAGTCCAAATTCCAAATATATACACTTTAAAATGATATAAAACAGACAAAAACTAGCAAATCCTCACATGTGAGAAGCTGTATCCAGTGAATGACATTTCTGCTTACTAAATGACCTATATTATCAAAATAGTTGCTGATTATTTCTCTGGTGGATCAGATCCTTTACTTAAGTAAAAGTACCAATACACTAATGTAAAAATACTCCATTACAAGTAAAAGTCCTGCATAAAAAATCCTACTTAAAAGTACTTGTTTCACTCTGACTGATATATTATTGGATTAGTCCAGTATTTCCCAACCAAAGGTCGGGCCCCTCTAAAGGGTCACCATATAAATATGAGTGGTCGTGAGATGATTAATAGTAGAGGAAAGAAGAAAAAACAAAGTTCTGCTTTAAGTTTTTGTAATTTTTTTCCCTTATCTTTGATTTTTGGTGAAATATTGGATAATTTGAACAGTTGCTTAAATGAAACCATGTGAGACGTTTAGAAAGAAAAAAGTCTCACATGGAGCTGTTAACAACTCATAGACATCTGAAATGTGACCCTGACTAAACACTGCAAGACGTCAAAAGCCAAAAAGGTTGGAAACCACTGGTTTCATCTTTAACAATCTGTTGTATTTTAAAAGCTTGTTATACTATGCATTCTGTCAGATCTTCATCTGAAAAGTAACTAAAGCTGTCAAATAAATGTAGTGGAGTAGAAAGTACAATATTTCGCCCTGAAATGTACCTCAAAATTGTACTTAAGTACAGTATTTGAGTTAATAGACTTAGTTAATTTCCACTGCTGCTGTTAAGTGATTAAATGTTTTGGTTCTTGTCATCATCACTGCATTTTTATCTATAATCACACCAACAAACCTGTTTTTACCGAGCAGTAAACAAACAATGGTAACAGAGCTATCGAACAATATGATGACACACAAGTCTTTTCAGCATTTAACATTCTCCGTCGTCCATCTGTGCGCCTGGTTACTTCATGAATGGTGGTAGTGTTTCAGGATGGAGCAGGTGTTACCTTTTCTGGACGTGCCCGTCACCGTTGACTTGCACTTAAACACATATGGCTCACAGCCACCGGGAAACTCCACACCGGGCTGGTTTCCAAGGGCTTTGATCTGCACATACAAGAGATAAACACATCATTTCCTGTGAAATGATACCACGATATCCTGCTGCGAGGACACGTCTGGACATGTCCACACTATAAGCTTTAACATGGGGTCATCCTCTCTGGGTTTATTTTCAGTGATTCAGCTGCAGCTGGCCTTTGTCAACGGCAACAGGAAGTATTGCACACTTCAGGATTTTCTTTCAGGTTTATCTGTATATAAAATTAGCCTTTCCTCTGAAGGACAGTGGTGTCCACATACATATCTAGGGATAGTTTGATATATTGGGAAATAAGCTTTCTTGCTCAGAGTTAGATGACAAGGTCGATACCAGTCTCATAGCTCAGTGTGGTATCAGTGTTCTCAACTCTCAGCATGAAGAAGAATGAGCACATCTCCTAAAATGCCTAACTTTTTAGTTATAGTTGTTATATAACTATACTTATGAGTTTATGATCATGTAATTCCAGCTCCATGGAAATCAAGTGAGTTTTCCATGAGATCAATAACTGTGGTCAAAGACAACTTGAGCCACGTCTTCGTTATTTAAAGGATTATTTCCATGTGACTGTTCATGTGAAGATTCTGTGCAGAAAAAGGGCAGAAAAAGGACAGTTTGTCCGAGAACAAGTCACTTTAATACTTGACTCTGTCCAGGCTGCATCCAAGTGAATGCTGGTAAAAAAACTGCAGCAACTCTATGACCATGAATGTGATCATATCCAGCAGGTTTATGAAATTATACTTGAACTTTGTTGCACCAATCACTCTACTGACAGATTAATTGTTAATTATTTTCTGATAGTAATCTTATGAAGCATTAATATATTGGTCTGTGTAATGTTTTTTCTCTACATAATGAGGTGTGAACTGCAGGCTGTAGGCGTGTACCTGCTGATTGACGATAATTCGTCTGTCGGTTTGTGGAGACTCAGGGGAATACTGAGCTGACTGGATGAGCCCTTTGTGGTAAGAAATGATTAAATATAGAAATGATGAGAGAAGGTGGGTTCGTCAGGAGGTTTGTATAGTTTTTAACCTCAACTCTGTGTCTTCAGAAAGGGAAAGAATGACTTTCAGTTGCGTTGCTTACAAAAAGTTTCAATGACTCGCATTGCATACAAAAAGTTGCAATGACTTGCCATCGAACAGGAGCTTTCACTTGAGTAACACCCACTATGTCAGGCAATCACAGCTATTTCACAAGAACTTACTGATAAATCACACATATTTTAGTAAATGTTAGGCTGGCACTGTGCAGTCCTGTAGGAGTAGCTAATATTAGTGTGTGTAATATCAATACATATCGGAAATGACTGGGAAATCAGTTGACGCATTGTTTATAGATAAAATAACTTAACAAGAATTCTGCTTTTTTTGGCTGATCAATCAAATAAATAAATTCCTGACAAGTCAAAGTGCTTCATTGTGTTTATGCAAAAAACATACAAAAATCCAGGACGTCCTGGTGGTCCAGTTAATGATGTGATCCAAAGTCACTGTTCAACTAAGGACAAAAATGCCCAAAAGTAAACATAAAAACACATATTACAAACCATATGTTGTCTCACAGTACATACAGTCATATCACCAAACCCTACAGTCCTCTGCTGTTAAATGCAGACTTGTATTACAGCAATTACTGGTTGTTTCTGCTTTTTAAACATCCTCTAAAATACAATTGATCTCTCATATACAGTTATGTTCATAATAATAGTAGTGTGTTTAAAAAGGTGAGTAAACCTCAAAATGCTTCAAATAAATTGTATTTTAATGAAAATTAGAGAAAATTGGAAAAAGTAATTGAATTTGATAATATTTTACAGAAAGTCAAGAAATATAATGTTCAAAAAAATAGCAGTGTTGACATCTTTCTTTACAAACTCAAAAATGTACTGTATAAACTAAGAAATGCTTGAAGATTCAACTTTCCTGAGAATCATAAACTAATATTTAGTTGCATAACCACGGTTTCTGATAACTGCTTCACATCTGTGGTACATGGAGTCGACCAACTTCTGGCACCGGTCAACAGGTATTGCAGCCCAGGACAATTGTACTACGTCCCACAATTCCTCTGCATTTCTTGGTTTTGCCTCATGAACAGCATTTTTTATGTCAGCCCATAAATTTTCTATGGGATTAAGGTCCGGGGATTGTGCTGGCCACTCCATTACTTGAATTCTGTTTGTCTGGAACCATGATTTTGCTCGCTTGCTGGTGTGTTTGGGGTCGTTGTCTTTTTGAAACATCCATTTCAATTTCCTCTTCAGCATATGGCAACATGACTTCTTCCAGTATTCTGATGTACACAAACTGATCCATGATCCCTGGTATGCGATAAATAGGACCAACACCATAGTACGAGAAACATCCCCATATCATGATGCTTGCACCACCATGCTTCACCGTCTTCACTGTGTACTGTGGCTTGAATTCAATGTTTGCAGGACGTCTGACAAACTGTCTGTGGCCCTTAGACCCAAAAAGAACAATCTTACTCTCATCAGTCCACAAAATATTACGCCATTTCTTTTTAGGCCAGTCAGTGTGTTCTTTGGCAAATTGTAACCGCTTCAGCACATGTATTTTTTTTAACAATGGGACTCTGCGGGGGCTTCTTGCTGGTAGCTTGGCTTCACATAGACGTCGTCTGATTGTTACAGTACTCACAGGCAATCTTAGATCTTCTTTGATCCTCCTGGAGCTGATCATTGGCTGAGCCTTTGCCATTTTGGTTATTCTCCGATCCATTCGAATAGTTGTTTTTCTTTTTCTTCCTCGCCTTTCTGGTTTTAGCTGCCATTTTAAAGCGTTTGATATCATTTTAGCTGAACAGCCTATCATTTTCTGCACTTCATTATAGGTTTTCCCCTCTTTTATTAATTTCTTAATCAAAGAACGCTCTTCTTCTGAGCAGTGTCTTGAACGACCCATATTACTCTGTTTTTCAAGACAAATGCACAGCCAGCATATGCAGTATCAGTTGCCTTGATCCTTAAATAAGGGCCACCTGTTAAACACCTATTTTTTTCACATTATCAATGACCTCACTAATTGAACTCAGCACTGCTTTTTTTTTTGAACACGCCCCTTTCAGTAAACGATTCAGTTTCACAGAATCAGCAGCATGCACGTCATGCCTGTTGGGTCTGTTGGTTTTCTATACCTTTACTAAACGTTCTAGAAACTTACTTTCAGTGTAGAAGTTGAAACTCTAACAGTGGGACTGCTATTATTTTGAACACAACTGTATGCAGCAGGCAAACATAACGACAGTTAACAAAGTGTCTGCAGATAAAGATTTAAAATTTAAATACTACATTTTTTTAGACAAATTGTGCAGGAGGCTTGAAAAGTGGCAAGTTCTTAGCAAAATTTTCTTTCTTTTTCTTTTTTACAGGTACTAGTAACTTCTAGGAAACCAGGGCAACTTTTTCTACACTTGACTGTAAACAATAGTCTATGAAAAATAATCAATTTGTCCAAAGGTGGACTGAAGGGGGATTTATCAGGACTGAAAAGCATTGACTATAATAAATATTTGCACAAGACAAACAGAGATGTGGGGGGATAAATGATCTTACAGTAAAAGGAGAGAGCAGTTCAAAAAGGTCACACATGGTTATGGCTGGTAACTAATCTGATTAAATACAAAGTGGAAAAAAAATGAGGTCAAACATTTTTAAATTTTCAGCTTCATTAAGCTAAGATCAACCAGCCAGATGTTCCCCTGAGGCCAACAGAGAAAAATAACCAAATTTAGCACTTTGCTAGTTTCAAAAGTGTGGTTATGAATATTTAACCATTTGGTAATCGTGCGACGTATGAGGGTAATTCCACACTGCTTGTTTCTATATAAGGTTGAATCTTTTCTGTTTACAGGTGCCAGGTATATGTTTTTCTCCTGTTGCCTGCTTACAACACCCACGGGAGTCCCCACATGAGTAGGGACTCCCCATCTTACCATAATAGGATGCTACGACCGCAAAGCAACACAACAGCTATGAAAGTAGCACAGATTAGTGTTGAAAGCGAAACCAGGGGAGGAACGGCTCTTTGTGTGTGTTTTCATACAACTTGTCTTATTTTCCATTGGTAATCTCAAACCCCATATAAGGACACATGAGGGGTGTTGTAATGGTTTTAAGCGTGATGTTTGTTACATCTGTCTCTTACAAATCTTGGTGTCAATATTGTAAAATAAGGTAGTTAGCGGAGATGTAACTCACTTAACCACTGTTTGGAGATGGATTTATGGTCTCATGGTTGGGCTTCAGTTGTAACTTGATGTAAATAAAAACCAGTAGTGGAAAGTAACAAAGTATATTTACTCATTTACTGTACTTAAGTACAACTCTGAGGTACTTTTACTTTACTTGAGTATTTAATTTTAATGCCAAATAGTGATTTTTCCCTCTAAACTTCTCACATGGTTTCATTTAAACAAATGTTCAAATGATCCAATGTCTCACCAACAATCAAAGATTAGAGAAAAAGTCCAAAAACTGAAAACAGATTTATGTATCAGAACTTTGTTTTTTCTTCTTTCTTCTCCCATTAATCATCTCACAACCCCTCAGATTTATCTGGTGACCCTTTGGAGGGGCCCAACACCTAGGTTGGGAACCACTGGAGTAAACTAGCTAATTGTATATAAAGTAGTTCAAACTAGCTCCACCTCCAGCAGCTACAACAGTAACATGCTGCTTACATACTGATGCTTCAGTATTAATAATCTAATCATGTCATATATAACAATATATCAGTCAGAGGGATGTAATAAGTACTTTAAATATTTAATAATAATACTTTAAGTACATTTTGCCACTAATATTTATGTACTTTTACTTAAGTAGGGTATTTCATGCAGGACTTTTATTTGTAATGGAGTATTTCTACATTAGAGTATTGGTACTTTTACTTAAATAAAGGATCTAAATACCACTGATAAGAACAAGTTATTTAAAGTCATCATGTCTAATTCTCTTTAATGGCAATAGCTCCATCTGATGGGCAAATAAAGACTAACATGTTCTGGTTTCACACTCAGCTTGTATTTAGGGCAGTTGTTCTCAAGGAGACCCAATGTAATTAACAGGATCAGAAAGAAAAAAACAACTGCACAAAATTAAACATTAAATAATTTCTAGATAATCGCTCCTTTTTCTTGTGAATTGTTTAATGTTGTACCACAGATTGCTAAAAATATTCACATTAAACAAGGGGAAATTGTTCTTTTGGTTTCCCTGGTAACCAAAGATTAATTTACAACCGTCGACGTTGATCCGTTTTAAGGGGTCAAGAGGTCTGGGAACCGCCGCTTTAGAGGCTTTAAGTTATAGTTTGTCATTTTGGAAAATACACTTATTTGACCGTTAGTTAGATGAAACAGTCGTTTTTGTCTGTAAAATATGAAGCTAGAGCCAACGGGAAGTTAGCTTAGCGCAGCAGTAAGACTGGATACAGACTCCAGGAAGTCACTGTGCCCAGGCCAAAAAATAGTCTGGCACATTATCTCCCTGTAAAACCATAATTTTCCATTTGTTTTTGTACAGATTAAACAATCAAAATATTATATGTTAATTTGTGAGCTTTAAACATGCTGCTAGGCAGATTGTTTTTTCTTTGGTTAGAGTCATTCTTGCTGTTACCACCTGTTTCTAGTTTTTGTGCTAAACACAAAAAACTGCAGAAAGTCACCGCACCGAACCAAAAAACTGTCCAGCACAAAACAAAACAGCAAACTGTTGTTTGTACACTTTGGTTTTTATCAGAATTAAATGAACAAGATTTGAGGTGTGAATTAGTGAGCTTTAGAGGTGCTGGTGGGTGGATTTTTTTTTATCTTTGGTCATTTGGACAAAGCCAGGCAAGTCTTTATGCTAAGCTAATTAGTTGCTAGTTCTAGCTTCATATTTAACGGACAAACAGAAGACTTGTATTAATCTTCAGTGAATGAGCAAAATCCATTATTAGTGGACTATATTACAAAGTTATTGGAGAACAGATTAACAGAAACAAGGTTTTAAGAAAATGGGAATCTTTTATTTATTTATTTTTAGATATCCTATACAAGGGCCTTATATCACAGCTGTCTGGGGAATATTTACACTGATGGTGACTTTGCCCTAGTTCCAAAAAAGGCATCAGAAAAGGTCTTAAATGAAAGGGGAAATGAAACAAAACTGAAATAAATAAGCATTGTCCAAGGTGACCGCATTCATTTGTGTCACTTCCACCTTGTGTGTTGTTCCTTGATGGAAATACAAGTTGAAACTGCAGGAAGTTCTCCAGGGTGTTAAAATTTTTCAGACAGAAACTTGGTGACTCATATTCCCACCACCATCTGGAGAATCTCAACAGTTCAACCTACTTAAGTTTCCAGTCTGAAACTTCTCGGCCTTTGTCCCGCTCAAACATCTCTGGTCATCACTTATTCTCGACGAGATGAGGCTCTGAGAGTTTTTGGATGTGTAGCTCCTCCACTAGATTTTCCACACAGGCCTTGAACAAAGGCTCAGACTCCTGCCAGACAAAGATCCAAACAAAACATGATGAGAACACACAAAACAAACAGATCTGACACTGTACACGGTATTATGATCTCTGAGAGACAATCAATAAATCAGACTTTTCCGCATCTAATTAGGAGAGTGACATGTAAGAACTCCTGAGGATCTATGCAGAAGAAAATGGAGATGTGATAGATTTTTTTAAAAACAAGCCTACTGTCTCTAAGATATATATAAAATGTCTTTTTCATCAAAAACACAAGACATGTTCACCCTCTATGCTTCCTTTAGTAAGCATCATAAAAAGCCTGCAACAAAGAAGCATCAGCACTGCTGCTTTGTTCTCAGCTGTTCAGAGGGAAAAGGAACTGCATGAGCTGAGCTTCAGGCAGTTACCTTGTGCTCCAGCTGCCTCTGTTTCTCCACAGCTTCCTCCAGACTCAGTCCCATCCACTCTGCCTCGTCCTCTGGGACCTCAAACTGCTGCTCAGCCAGAAGGAAACAAGAAAAAGAAACACACCATTACACTGTTTTTTTTTTTTTTTAAGGACAGGTGTCCAAATAAACATTAAAATAGGCTTTTCTTGCCATAATCAATCCGCCTGTTCACACTGGCCATTAGAAGATCCCTTCATAATGCACTTAGGGCCAAAATCCACAAGCCTCCTTCTGTGAAAAAATGTATTTAAGTTTATTTGAAACGAATACGAAGCTTCACCTGTCCAAATTTGTCATATCAAGTAGATCTTTCAACGTCACAGTCTTTTTAGTGCCAAAGTTCCTCTTTTTGTTACTATACTTCCACCACAGCTCAACAGGGAAACACAAAGAGGGAATTTGATGCTAAAATAAATGTAAATGTGGCAGATATCCACTTGACTTCACTAACTCAGACTGCTGAATACTCATTTAAGCTTAAGATCAACTTTCAAATACATTTTTGCACAAAATGACTGTGTGGACACACTGTGGATTTTAGCCCCCATAACTTACATTATAAGCACTTTGAAGAAGATCTTTTAATGGCCAGTGTGAACAAGAGGAATGATTACAGCGAGGAAAACCTCTTTCAGTGTTCATGTTGCACCTGACTGTTGTTTTAAGTTATTTGATACATGATATATTAGTCTTAAAGGGAAATTCTGGTTTATTTCAACCTGATGTATTTCCCATAAATGTGGCCATGGTTCCATGTGTCATGCTTACTTTGCTCTCTCCAGCTCCCTTAAAGAGATTTGGGGGATTCACAAAAATATTGCACAAATTGACCGAAACTGGGGCAGGCTGCTGAGCCTCCCACAGCTTTCTAAATAAACATGACCTTTACATGAATCATTTCAAAGGTTTGTTTCTGAGTCTGAACTAAAGTAGACAGAAACTAACTGCCTGTAGCAGCCATTATGGCTCACTGCATAGAGATCTATATCCGGGGCAACTTGCCGACTAACCTAACCACCCTGTGTATTCATCTGCACATGCTGGTTTGTTTACATGTATAAAAAACACTAAGTGGAATGACAGATTATCCTACTGACTATTATGACAATGATCATGAGTCATTTCACTTAGATGGCCAACTGTATTTATTTGAGCTGGAGTACACAGAAAGAAAATAAAACAAATGGAGGAAGTGAAGGAAATGAAGAATGGAGGCAGAAAGGCAACAGTGCTATCCTCTTCTGCTGAGTGAGGAGGAAAAGTGAGACATGTTGCTTCCATACTCAGAAAATCTAAAAATGTCCACAGATGAGAGTAATCAGCTGTGTGACTACCACAAATGGAAAAATGTGATTATACACAACAAGCTGTGTGAGAAATTACAGTATGTGAGTCTCTATTGTCCAGCTGTATAGTCCATGAAAACTGCGCATCGCCTATCATGTCATTTTATCTATGTAATTTGGAAACTTGTGGGCATGATCCATATTATTTATCTACGACACTGAGTTATCCACAGCCTCAGGCATTAACAAACCGACGTACAAGTTTCCCTGGATACAGATCTCTATACAGTAAGCCATAATGGCTGCTACAGGCGGCTAGTTTCTGTGTTTACTTTCGTTCAGACTCAGACACATTTGAAGAGATTCATGTAAAAATCGTGTTTATTTGGAAAGCTGTAAGAGGCTCAGCAGCTTGCCCTGCAACTTGTTGTTTTGTGCGATATAATACGTCTTTTTGTGCATTTCCCCAAATCTTGATAACAGAGCTTGTGAGAGCAAAATTAGCATGACACATAAAACCACAATGGCCACATTTATGGGAAATACATCAGGTTGAAATAAACTGACGTCACAAAACAAACAGATCTGACACTGTACACGGTATTATGATCTCTGAGAGACAATCAATAAATCAGACTTTTTTGCATCTAATTAGGAGAGTGACATGTAAGAACTCCTGAGGATCTATGCAGAAGAAAATGGAGATGTAATAGATTTTTTTAAAAACAAGCCTACTGTCTCTAAGATATATATAAAATGTCTTTCTCATCAAAAACACAAGACATGTTCACCCTCTATGCTTCCTTTAGTAAGCATCATAAAAAGCCTGCAACAAAGAAGCACTGCTGCTTTGTTCTCAGCTGTTGTGAGGGGAAAGGAACTGCATGAGCTGAGCTTCAGGCAGTTACCTTCTGCTCCAGGTTGAAATAAACCGACATCACTTAATTACTAACACATTTGAGATCACTCAGTGAACTAAAACACAAGTGACCCACCTTATATTTGTGGTAGACCTTCTCTCTCTTGACGGAGTCGTTGGGGTAAAGCTCAGTGTCTTTGCGTGCCAGACGAAGTAACATGGCCCTCTTCAGGTCCATCCCCAGCTTTGAGTTCAGGTCTTCCTTTGGTGTCTAATATGAGTCAGACAATTACAGAGCTTGTTATAAATGTTGTTTTGTTCCCAAATTGTGTCTTTTTCAGCACTCGGACAATTTTCTCTTACTTTGAGGATGTAAAAGTCAAATCCGAAGGCAGCGTCGATGAGGTCCAGAGTGCGAGCTGTGACCGTGATGGTGAACTTGTGATCGAGGATCTCACTGTACAGCTCTCTCTTGAACAATTGTGGCTTCCAGGTCTTCCTCAGACGAGTTGACAACTAAGCAAAGAGACAATTCAGAGGTGAATAAAAACAACAGACAGAGATACTGTGGCTTTATGTCTGGAGTTTAAGGTATCTACAATCTTAAAAGGCACAATATAATACTGAGCGCCTGTCATTCACACTTACAATGAAGACAAGAATAAACAGCTGCTTCCTTCAAACAAAATGTAAACAATAAATATTTTAAAGAAAGCAAATCATCTTCCTGGAGACTCACTTTGTCGTCGTTGGCGTATCTGAAGCCTGATATCCATCCCTCTCCTCCCCACAGGCCATCCTGGGACTGTGGAGGGTAGTAGATGGGGATCGGGACATCCTGTACCCGTTCCTTCTGCCCTGTCTTTGGGTTTGCTCTGTACTGAACTCCCAGAGGCCTCCAGTGGACGGCTGTGGGCTCTTTCTGCTCAAGGGACTTGAGATAATGTTTAGGGAGACGAGCGTAGATGCCCTGCTTCAGTTTCAGGGCATCCCAGATTTTGAGGGGGTATTTATGAAGAGGCATAATGGACTGTCTTTAAAGCAAAATCTGGAAGACAGACAGAATAAGGACAAGTTAAGAAATAAATATTAATACTTCAAAAAGGAAATCAGCCCCCTGCACTCAGTCAGGTGCAGACAGGTTAAGACAAAATAGGAAAATTGTGAACCTATCCTTTAATAACAAACTGTTTTACTCATTTATCAAGCAGGCTTTATAGTCATTCCGTCCTCACATCAAATATGACTCCTCATCAGACTATTCTAGATCTGTAAATTCAGATTATTTTCAATTACTGATAATCTGTCAATTTCTTTTTAATATCAATCAATTCAATCAATTTTATTTAAAGTGTAGAATCACAATGCAGCATGGTCCTAAAACACTTTACAGTTAAAAAGAATACATAGGACAAAACATATAACAACCAATTTACAATACTCAAAATTAAAAATGAAACAACCACATAGAGAACATTAATGTTAAATGGAAACATCAAAATTAAATGTTTAGTCTTCAAAACGTTAGAAAATTGTGAAAAATGCCAAACACAATCATAGAGACCAAGTTGATGTTGTTGTCTTTGGACTGTGGCAACCTGTGATTGTGTGATGTGTCATTAAATCTCAAATTAAATATTTAAATAGCCGCTTGAACAAAAGATATATTTGATAGATTGACTGATAATGAAAACAATCCTTAGTTAACAGCAGCTCTTGCATATCTTACTTGATGAGGACAACTGAAGCAGGTTAAAGTTCCCTAACACTGATGTGACATATTCAATTAATTTGCAACATATTATGAGATTAGGAGGATTACTCTCTTTTAATAAAATACATGAATAAAATTCATTTATTGAAACTAACAAACACAACTGAATTACTTTCATAACGTTACTCGTTAACAGGCCAACAACACAATTGTGCATCGGTTTATTTGATGAAAACAGGACTTCTACGCACATGATAAACTGTTGTAAATACCATCAAAAGTCTGTCTTACCCGGTGACAACAAAACAGTGACCTCCACCAAACACAGAATGAGTTTTAAATCCACGTTAACCCAAAATCAGGGAGGCAAGGACACCATGCAACCTCCGATTCATACACAACACAATTTCCGCATTGACCGGCCCGCCCACACTGAAACATGATCGGATTGGCTCTTGTATGCTGTCAATCAATGTATTTTTTTCCGGGCAAACCGGATGTAGATCCACAGAAATAAGAATTCAAATTCAAAATGTATTTATGGATTATATATGTTCTGTTGTACTTTTTGTGTACTTTTTGTATTGCTTATTGTATTATTGTATTTAAAAAAAAAACAAACTCCTTATATATATGTGTGTGTTTGTGTGTGTGTGTGGGTGTGTGTATACATATATACATATATATATATATAAACACAACAACAAAATAAAGTAAAAGTAAAGTAAGTAAGAGTAAAGTTTAAGCAGAATAACAATGAAGGAAGAAAAAAATGTGTCACTGTTCCTTTAAATCGTTTGGCTTTTTATTGTGAGGTGCAAGGACAAAGTTTGACCGGAAGTGACGTAGTTTTTAGCAATTGTGAAAAAAACCCCTAAAACGGACAAAAATAGCAAAAATAATAGTCATTTTTAAGTAATGTGTTGAACATTACGCTGTGGTTGGCATATCACCACAACAAACGGTATTTTACTATCTTCGGTGTCTCATGTGAGAGATTACTTTTACTTTTAATTACCGAGGTGTGCATAATAAGTAATATTTTTCTTACGTTCAGACGCCCGAAAGGTGGAATTGAACCACTCTGCCGCTAAGCAGCTACAGGTTTGAAGCCTGCACCCCGGACCACCGAGGCTCATCCGGGCATCTCTACTAAGGCGTCCAGGATGTATAAATAGCTCATAGCAGCGACAGACAACTCAGTCAGGGTGTCATTAACATGATTCATAGCTGGTTTGTATTTATTAAACAGAGGACGTGTGCACAAAATGGAGCAAGGTGCTAGAAGCCTTCAAGCGCCTTTTTTTGTCGAATAAACGCAGCAAAACGGACACTGTGATCGCTGATCTGTGCTGTATTATGCAAAGCAGATCCATTGTGATTGGTTGTCAGAGCCAGACAACGTCACCACAGCTAAAACGTTCAGGATTTTAATAAAACACAAATATAAATGATTTTTAACATGCTCTTTCAGTATCAGTGTATTGTTTATTGTGCATGTTGAGATATCATTGCTTCAGTTACACTCTGTCTAATCTGGTTTACCATAACACCCTCACCTCCTCTCACTGTCTTTGTATAAGGAGACTGAGATACAAGCAAAGTTTATACAGGGTGACTTCAGGTTGAGTGGGACACTTTTTGATCATTTATTGTGTGAGTTTTGAAAGCCAGTCACTGCTACTGTTATTACTGAATGTCTCCTGAAAAATAAACAGTTTTTGTATTAGTTTGCAAATTGTCTGAATGAGCCAATGTCATGGTGAGCTTAGTGACAAATGAAATGCTCTTTTTCTAAAATAAGGCAGGCAGTTTTCATCCAGCAACATTTAGATTTTTGATTATGATGATTAATGAGATTTTTGTGATTAATTTATTGTGTAAATAAAGAAATGCAACACAAAATCAAACAGATCTGCAGAGATGTAATAGGTGCAAACTAGTATATGACAATAATATACAGAAAGCCGCCCCCAGTCCAGCCCCACCTACACAAAACAAAAGAAAAAAACTAAAAACAAAAAAACCCAAACAAACAAACAAAAAAAAACACCTGAAAGAAATTAAGTCAGCAAAAACATTGCCCCCACTCCCCAATATCACCCCATCATCACTAAGACTCTTGTGAAAGTTACTTAAAGTTGTCTCATGCTGCTCGAATGAAATCTTATTTCAAGGTGGGGTAAAAGTAAGAGGTTAAAGTTTGAGGAAAATATTATGAAGTATCACAGATGTACATATGTGTATATGGATATAAAACAGGTAATGTTGACATGTATTTATCCATGTTCAAGCAACTTTTATATAGTAAACAAAACCAGAAATGTAACAATAAAATAACATTACTACCAGTAAATCATGCAGTTTCAAGGAAGTGTCTGATTTTTTCCAGCAACTCTGTCCAGCAAATAATCTTTTGAGGTTTTAATGCTTTTAACCTTGCACAGGAGAGCTCTAGTTGGGCAATCTCTGTATGAAAAGAGCCTTTTATTGATAAAGAATGTGGAGGTTTCCTTTTAGCCCAGCAAGCAGGAGACGTCTGCTCTGTATGTATCATTGAAGAGTAATATGTCTTGTGATACAGGGATCAGTCTCCTCAACGAGGTGGAGAGAACAGTAGAAACATTTTCTCAAAAACGTTTGACCTCCAGGAAGTGAATAAATGATCATGTGAATAAATGTGCCGATGGTGTCGTCTGTACAACAAGAACAAACAGTAGGAGTCTGCTCTGGTTTTCATCTGGCAGAGCCTTCGGGTAGAGAGATGAGCCCTGTGGATAAGTCTATAATATATCATCTGGTGGTTTGAATAAGATATGTTGGTCCTTATGACCTTACAGTTTATTAATGAGATAGTTGAATATGTAAAAAAATCAAATTAAGATGGTAGCTTATCATATCTACATCGTAGTAGCCTACAGGAAAACGATACACACACTGAAAGGGACAGAAAGGAGAAGAGAGGTGGGATAAAAATAAGTAAAGGAGCACAGAAAATTAGTAGAAAAGGAAGATAACTCAACATATGGAGGGAAGACAGAATGAGAGGGTCCATAGAGGAGTATGAGGAGCAGCAATGTCTAAAATTGAGATTTTTTTTGTGATTTTTAAATTTTTTTTTTGTGGCCATGTTCTTTTTTTTTTTTAAAGTTATGAATCTTTAATGTTCATGTTTAATGAGTTTAATTCACAATTCACTGTTTTAATTTATATTTCCTCCAACTACATTATAACTTCTAAACACATAAATGAACAAAATGGATGATGTTTCAATAAAACTGACTTTTTCCTCACATGAATGATGAGTCTCATGTGTAAAATACTAAATAAAGAAGGTGTCGTCGTAGATTCTATTGTGGCTACTAAAGCATCAAATGACATTTCCCTCGGGGGCCGGAACCAAAAACAGCTAAAACAGAGTAAATATTGGACTTACATTTGCCAGCTACAACTGCAAATTAATTATATTGGTGCTCCGTGTCTGCTGGATGTATTAAAAGCAACCGTTTGTTGATTTCACCTTTCAAGGTGAGGACTGTGTGTCATGTTTCCTGCTGCCTCCAAGTGGCCAAATCTGTTATTGCAAGTTTAAGTCACTTAAACTGCATCTGTTCTGTACTTCAATTTGCTGCTCTGATCTGTCAGTTTCCCTCGATCAAATAAGTTGACCTTTATTAAAAATGAGAGGAGACACTTGTTTTTTTTATTAGAATACAGTTTCCAGATACAAATGATGCAACATAAAAATCTTTCCAGTTAATCCTTTGACAGACTTGATATTACGCAGGAATCTTTGGTGTAACACCTGTTAATGTAATAAAACTAACATATTTCAATGAAAATGAGCAGTCATGATAGAAATGACACTTTCAAATATGTTGATTTCTCCATTCACCATCTGGACATCTGGATCATTCATTTATTTTCCTCCAGTGTAATTTTGCTAAAACCGACGGTCATTGATTGGTGTTTTCGATCACCGGTGTCTGTTCAGGCTCTTCCTTTGTTTTTGTTTCCCCGACGGGAGTGCAGCACATACTCCCAGCACAGGCCTCTCCACAGGCCAGGCTGCAGGCCAGGACAGGAGGCAGGGAGGGGTCCTCGACGACTGGGGAAGCGCCACCCTGGCTGCCTGCAGAGGATGCTGAGCAGGCAACAAACTCTGGCTGTACGGTGCAGCAGCTCACTCCTACACTCTGCAGCACTTTGGTGACCCCCGACATCAGATCAGCACACCTGGACATTAATAAAACATGTAGGTTTAATCTGGACAAAAACAAACATATGAAAATAGTCACCAACCACCTCTATATGTGAATTATCTGTCTGTATGTGTCTGCTCTGTGACACTGATGTCCTGTCCAGGGTCGACCCCACCTGTTGCCCAATGTGAGCTGTGACTGGCTCCAACCCCCTGCGACCCAGCACAGGATAAACAGGTATAGATGCAGTAATGGATGGATCATACCTTTAGCTGTGCTCAACATGAAATAAAAACTTAATCAAACCATATAAACAAGTATTTGCCAATTATTCTAACTGATGTGCCACGTTGTCTTCTGTTTGAGATCAGAAGATAAAATGACATGTTGTTATAACAGGAAAACTTTCTTGTTAAAACTGAATAATTTGGTACCTACTAATAATGAGAAAAAAATATAACATGAAAAGGATCTTGTTTTTGTCATGGTTGCAGCAATAGATAAGCAGGATAATCGCTTTGGAGCCACATCAGGCTAAACTTAAAGCTGCACCAATCAATATTTTTATACATTTAAATGACTTTGTCGAAGTGAAAAAGATCACAAACCCACATAGAATCACCTGACTTTGTAGTTTCCCCTCAGCCTTACGGAGCGTTTCAGCGTCTTTCATTGTTTTGGTTTTTTGGTCTGCAACTTCATAGTTTTGTTTGTCTCTCACTGCTCTATTTTTTAGCAAAAAAGCACTGTTAAACTCCCTGTAAGCTTCCTGCCCAGCACCAAACAGCAGACAGATAAAGTTAGTGACTAGCTGGAGAACATAGTGGAGCAATTTGCAGCTAACGAGCCAGATGTTTTCCTCAGGAGTTATTAGAGAGCATAAACAAAGATAAAAGGAGAGTGAATACTGGGTTGCAATGAATGCTCACGTCACCCCGTATCTGCTGAATATGTAATTATTCAAAAACAACTCCATACTGCGATTGTAGGCCAATGTTGTGTTTACAACTTGTTGTGGCTCAAAAGGTCTATTAATGGAGATTTAACTCTAAAAATATATGTATTTACAAACCACTATTAGTTTGAGAGTGTTTGTGTGTGCTTTAGTGAATGAAAGGCTTTGTAAAATGCTTTGTTCTACTCAGGCTGAAAACATATCTATATATATATATTAATGCATGTACCACACAAAGAAGAACATCCCATCCCTCCCAGCTCATATCTAGACGATTTCCCCAGACTGGCCAAATTAAAGTCTTTTATCGAGCATGGACTCTTCACCGCAGAGGAAGTGATAAATCAGTGGAATACAAAACTTATAAAAAGCCCACAAACACCAGCATGCTGCATATAGTTTATTGATGTCAGATCTCTCAGTGCCATTTAGAGCAATAAATGTTTGAGGTTGCCCAGTGCCGTTTTAAGAATGTTAAACAATAAAACCTCAGATTTCTTTCCTTAGAGCAGGTATGTATTATTTTGGGAAGTACAATCTTAATCCTACAGAGGATAATGATAATGATATTTAAAAAAATGGATGTTATTTAACACAATTAACTGTATGACAATGACAAACAGTCATCTTGGGATTGTCTCTTTCTCTTTTTTCAGTGGGGTTGGTCAAGTTAGTACTTGGAGTAGCATGCGTCACTCATCCATTACTCTTAGCAGTCTATTTGTCTTATCTGTTCACTTTCTAACTAGTTTTCATGTACTCTCAGTTGCAGCATGTGGTGTTTAGTGTTACAGCTGACTCATGTTGGTGGGAGGTGTGTACTGTGCAGTTGGAAGCTGGTAGTTTATCATGTATTTTGCCAGGAAATATACTAAAGCCTTGCACCATTTTTTGATAATATTTGTGTGTATATTGTCCTGTACCAGTACGAAAGTCAAATTTTGCCACTTTACCTGTGTGTCGGAAACCCAGCATGGCAGTGCACATGCACAGAGGCCACCGTCAATGAATCAGTCAGCTGCCAGATGTGGAGGTCATGCACGGCCTGCACTCCAGGCACACTCATAATCCTCTGTCCAAGATCAGACACACAAATGTGTGGAGGTATGCCCTGTAGCAGCAGCAGCCCAAACCTGCGACCCTGGAGAGGAGATTTACCAGTTCAACAATAGCAAATTTCATTACTGGTTTGGATACAGCTGTGTTTAATGTGAGCAACAGGGAGCTTCAGCTATGTGCTTAAAAGCATTTAAACTAAATGGAATGATATAAACGCACATAGCCTGACCTGTGGCGTAACTATGGTCATCAATGTAATCACAGCCAGTACGGAGAGGCAAGGATCCAGGTAAACCAGTAGGCTGCAGGGCCCAGAGCTGTGGAGGCAGTGTGGACCGACCAGCAGCATCACCAGGCTGTTGATCAGACCGAGAACGGAGGTTAACAGGTCCTGAATGACGAAGACGAATAAAAGGAGACAGACCGGCCACCGGCTGCTTGGCACAGGGCTCTCATTGTGATGCGTTGACTTGCAGACTGCTTTTTCATTGTCTGAAAGGGAAAGAACATAAAAACACATGACTTTTAAGTCCTTTTTTTAAAACATGTGATCAGAGCTACAGTACAGATTATAAATAAAACATAAGTACATGGGAAAACATCACATTTTCATTACGTCATCTCCCACTAGAGAATAAAGCATTTTATGTTTAGAGCCCTTACAAGATAGATGTGAAGTACAAACAGTGTTTCTGGCTGAGTTGAGTCAATCTTTTTCACACTGATAATATATTTTCAAATTTACGTTTCACAATATGGCAATTATGTGCAAAATCATGTGTAAAATAATCACACTGATGATGTTTTGATTGAAAGTTCATTCTTCACCATGGAAACAGCAGCTGGAAAAACAATCTCAACACAAGGTCCATTAGTAGCCTTAATGGAGCTTTTGAGCTTTCACACGATCTTCCTCAGCACATGGAGTTTACCCAGCTGACATGAAGCTGCAGATGATCAAATTTCCCCACAGGTATGTACATACAGACACAACATCTACAATACAATGATAGCTGGGAAATCTGCCGAGAAGCTCCAGAATAGCAACTAATGGACTTTATGGTGAGATTGTTTTGTCAATATTTGTTTCACGTAAGAATATTTTCACCTGCACAAACACATCTCACACACAGCAAACAGACGGTTTCATTTTGGTCACATATGAAGACCAAATCTTTAAAAAAAACACATGTGCATTGAATTCAAATGTCTCTTTCTCCAAGGGACACTAAGGGAGACACATCTGCCTTACCGAGATGTCCTACGCAGGTACTGTCTTTAGAAATCTCTGCGATGTCTTTTGAATGACTCTCACACTTGCGGGCCTTCAAATCCACAACGCCCTTCTCTACTTCACAGTCCTGGCTGTCCTGTGGAGCTGCTGGGTGCGGGTGGACCTCTCGCTGTTGCTCTGGGGCCTGAGAGTCAGTTTCAGGGATAGTGGAGGCTCCCGGGTTGCAGAGGACAAGCGCCCCGTTGTGGAGCACGTCGTCCACAGCAGATTGGACTTGGCTAACATCATCCAGGACTTGCCGTGGTTCAGTCTGGTTTTCCTCTTCAGCCAAGGCTGTGGGAGTCGAACAGAGGAATGAAAAACAAACATGGACACTGTTTGATGTTCCTTACAGCTGAATATACACTTGGCAGCTACTTCAAAGTGAAACATGTCAGAGCAATATCATCACCTGGACAAGCACATTTACACTTAACTTAACTTTACACTTAACTTGAAACTCACGCTGAACTTTGTCAATTTTAATAGCATCTTAATTCTGTAATTGAACATATTTATGGTGGAAAAAAGTGCAAAAGCATTTTCAAATATGCTTCATGCATCATGGTGAGCTGTTAAATACGCCACATTTTACAAAATTAATTCACTAGAACTGCAGCAACATGTCTTAAACCAGAAACATGACATTAGACTTAAATCCTAAACTACAATGAAAAGTTTGATAGTCACACATTTAACAACTAACTACTGTATCTCATATTAGATCAATTAGATTTATGTTGTTAACCAACTGAAACTGGATGTCATGTGTCCATATTCCAGTCAGAAAAATCACGAGTTAGCTTCGATAACACTCTCATGTTTGTACGATAACTATGACGCTACAACTAGCATCCTATTAGCTTAGCTTAGCCTGGAAACAAGGGGAAACAGCTAACAATGTGTCATTTTTACACTTTGCTTTTTGTATGAATTGAACAAATGAGATATAATGTGCTTTTGTTCTCTTTGGACAGAGTCAGGCTAGCTCTTTCCCTCTGATTCCAGTCTTTGTGCTAAGCTAAGCTACCCGACTACTGTGTTTAGCTTCATATTTTACAGACTCTCATCTGGCACTCTGTGAATAATTGTATTTCCCAAAATGTCTAACTATTCCTTTAAAGTCAAATTTAAGGCTAAAATCCTCATTAAAACCATAGTTTGAAAACTGTGAGTATGCTGTTTTCATGTGACCTTTTCTGACACTTAGTATAACATTATAACTAGTGGTGGAGGAAGTACTCAGATTAGGGTGACCAGACGTCCTGAAAAATTGAGGACAGTTCCGAATTACGAGCAGTTTTCCCAAATCCTGAATTCTGTCCTGTTTGTCCTGAAAATTAGACTAAACCTGAGTTTTGATTAGTCACTAATAAAACATTAAAAACTGATTGTTGTGAAATATTATTTTGGGTTTGCCCACAGACAGGCACTGTTGTCCATAGCCTACATGAATTATGGCTGTTGTAGTTTCTTTTAGCCGAGTACAGTAGTGTCGTAGTGAAATTAAACCATCCTGATGAGATGAATAAAATAAAATGAGTTTTATGTAACAGATAATAATTTACACACTGTTACATACAACACAGTCATTGTGTTTCTTTTCCCTAATAACAGACAGTTGATGTCATGAACAAAAAAAATAAATTTTAGGGCTGAGTTTTGACTTTCACATGTTTCACTGTTCTTTGACATTAACTAAAGCTTTAAGATAAATGCAGAGTAGAATTTCCCTCGGAAATGTAGTGGAATAGAACTACAAAGTTGCTGAAAATTTAAGTACTCAAGAAAAGCACAAGTAACTCAAAATTGTAAAGTACAGTACTTGAGTAATTCATTTCTACCATGGATTATAACTAGTATGTAAGTAAGTTATTGGGTACTACTTTCTAATCACTCATTATAAAGGTTTTATATGTAATTTACTGATGTTTTAGATCAGTTATAAACCATTAATAAGAAGTAATTGTTGGGTTTTCCATGTTGTAGAAAATCTCTCTGGTAGGCCAGAAATAGTCAAGTCATTGATAAAAAGTCATGAGTTTTTCACTTTCTAACAGACCATCAATTCTGCAGTTGGAAATGTTAATAAGTAATTAATAACAGCTTCTTATAATAATACACCAAGTCTTTAGTTTTGCAGAAGGTCAGATGTCAAACAATCCAGTGGAGGGTTCTTTCTAACAAACTTAAGAGCTAAAAAGACAAAGTAAGTGTACTACCGGAGGAGGATAAACATCAGCCACAACCTGGCAACCCAAAAGTTGATGAGCTATAAAGCATTAGCAAATATTTATCAATCATTAATAAAGACTTATAAATACTCATGACGGGGTGTTGTTGGAAAGTTGCATGGACAGTCAGCTCTCTTGTGAACATGTCGTCTACTATTTCAGATGAGATGAAATATTGTTGGTAATGTTACCTTTGTGGTTGACTTCAAGGTGACATTCGGTCTCTTGCCCCCTGGCGGCCCAGCCCCTTTCGCCCTGCAGCTGATCCCAGTTCAGCCCGAGCACCAAGATTTTATGGAGCAGACTGACAGCTCCGACAACCACAAGCAGCAGGGGGCGCTGTACTGGTTCAGGATCCATGAAAAAGCCGATGATTTCCAGCAAGTATGACATACTAAGAGAGGCCAGGACGAGAACATTAAAGAAAGCTCCGAAAGCCTCAGACCTGCTGTCAGCGTAGGACAGGCCGCAGACGAGAGCTGGAGGAGAGATATTTGGGGAGATGAGCTCATGAGAGTTGACCACTGATGCTGTTTCGTGGTTAGGCTGAGGATTGGGAGGTTCAACAGGAACGCTTGACTCATCGGTGGCTGTCTGCAGGACACGTGAAGGTTCGATGGATGACTCTGTGGCCGGGATGGAAGGAAGTGCTGATGATGAGGAGGGAGCATGTGGAGGAGACGCAGCTGCGTCCAGAGAGGAAGGCTGAGATCTTTTTACATTTGCACTTTGAATAGGAGGAAGAGCCATCCACATGAGGATGAAGAGTGTCTGGAACGCAACCACCAGGGTGATGAGGGAGTTGCACAGCTGACTGATGGTGACCTCACACGCCAACAGCAGGGTGGTCAGTCCCAGTACGCACCAGTGTAGCACCCTCATACCTGCAACTGAGAGTATAGGCACTAAATTACTTCATACATACAAACAACACACATGGGTGTAATATAAAAAAATCAATAATAGTCAAATCTGAGAGAGAAAAAAGAAAAATAATTAAACCCTAAATGTGCAAAAGCTCCCCGAGAGTGTTAGATAAATTATATCTATGAAGATTCTCAGTCATCCAGGTCCTGGTTCTCCAAGGAGGGTTTGAATCGAGGGCAACTGGACTTGGTTGTAGATACCTGAAGATGTTTCATCCATGGGGCTTCTTCAGTTCTAACTGACTGGTGGGAAATGCCAGGTATTTAACCTCGTTATCAAGGTCCTTGATTTGTGGGGCAACTGTGGTTCAGGAGGTTGTGCAGGTCATCCACTTATCGGAAGATTGGCGCTTCGATTCCTAGCTCCTCGAAGTGTCGGAGTGTCCTCGGGCAAGATACTGAACCCCAAAGTGCTCAAATAGTGCTCATGCATAAGTTGATACCTTGCATGACAGCCCCTGCCATCAGTGTATGAATATGTGTGTGAACGGGTGAATGTGGCTTGTAGTGTAAAAGCGCTTTGAGTAGTCAGAAGACTAGAAAGGCACTATATAAGTGCAGTCTATTTACCATTTACTTGATACGACTTGGTTTGTTAGTGCTCCCAACTGTTGACACAACAGTTGTTAGTTGTTGGAATCACCTGAGGCCAAGTGTAAACAACAGTAGTTGGAGTGTAGATGGGGGATAAGTGGTGCCGTAAACCTTCTCCTCTGTTGAGGGATTGTTTCTCAACTTTGATGTTGAAAGAGGAGTGAAGGAAGCGATCTACATCAAAGTGGAGAAACCAGCCAGGAGCACCAACGAACCAAGTGGTATCAATGACCTTGACAATGACCCCAGACAGGTTGAATACCTGGGACTCCCCACCAGCCGGTTAGAACTGAAGAAGCCCCTTGGATGAAACGTCTTCAAGTATCTTCAACCAAGTCCAGTTAACCTTGATTCAACCCTCCTTGGTTAGATAAATTATGTTATTGGATTATTATGAATGATGCAAGAATGTGTAAGCATTTTAATTGTGTTGCAGCTGCTTAAAGTGGAGATAATTTAACAGCTGTATATGCTGCTGCTTATATTTCATACTGTGATCATATGTTTTGTATGTGAAATATTAATCTGCAAACTATATCTGTCAGATGTACAGCAGTAAAATGTGCAATCTCTCCCTCTGAAATGTATATTCAAATGTAATGAAAAGTATAAAGTTGCATAAAGTGGAAATACTCAAGTAAAGTACAAGTACATCAAAACTGTACTTAAGTACAGTATTTGAGTAAATGTTCTTAGTTATTTTCCACCAATATTAAATTAAAATCTAACTATAAATGGAACTAACTGTATTCACTCCTGCACACACAACATACTGTAACTCATGAATAAAACAGATTGCACATGTGACTCATAACAAACTTTGCACAAGTAACACATGGTAATCAAAATTTAAGACAAATGCATCAAATATCAGTGTTATCAGTCCATAGTTTGAATCTTAATTACCCCAGAAAAGTGGACAACCCTCAGCTGGCAATCAAAGGCAAGTTGGGCTCTTGGATGTGATCTGTGCGCTGAAGTCGGAAAAATGTCATTCATCGTGCTCACCATCTCTCCCTCTGTCTGTCCCACCACACTCCTCCTCTGCTCTAATCGTAGTCATGTGAGTTGGGGAGGGGGGTGGGTGGTATCGTCCTCTCCTCAGTTATCCCTGTTTGCATTCCCTCCTCAGCTAGTTGGTGGGAGAAAATACCTTCAGCGGACGATCACACAGCCCACCCACCCTTTATACACGACACTGAGCCGGTCGAGTGAAGCTAATTTGCACTAATTAAATCCCCATTGTGTTGCCAGGATTACATAATCAGATGTTAAGGCGAGACCCTCTTAGGCCAGTTAGGCCTCACAGCTTTTGGGACATTTACATCCAGTGCAGTGTTATAGATGTGATCATCAGTACTAAAACCATCAGGTGGTTTGATACTCCTCAGTAATGTAGAAATAATTAGTAATACAGCTTAAAATTGTGTTGTACAACTCACAGCTGTACAACAAGTAAACTATTAAACATCACAGACACACAATATGTCACCATTTTAGAAATAGCCTTCAACTTGGCTGCAGTTAAATACTTTTTCTCAGCATTTTCTCAATATTTTCTGGGTTGAGCTGCAAAACAATGGAAATCTCTGATGTTTCACACTATTATTTTTTCCCCCTAAATACTTCATCAGGGTATTTGTCCTGTTGACCTACCACAAACTCTCATATTATATAATTTACAGAATCTGTCTGACAATAGGACAGCAGTGCTTTTAGCTAAATGCTGATATGCTCACAATGTCAATTAGAGTAAAGCGTAGAAAATTAATTGCCAGCTATTTTGATTTTAAGTCATTTTTAAAAGAAAAAATACTAAAATTCTCTGGTTTCAGCTTCATAAAAGGGAATATTTTCTGGTTTCTTTAGGCGTCTATGATAGTAAACTGAATATCTTTGGGTTGTGGACTAAAAACAAGATGTTCTAAGTTGCATCTTGGGCTTTGAGAAAGTGATCAACATATTTTAGCATTTTCTGACATTTTAAAGACCAAATGACAAATTGATTAATCAAGGAAATAATAAACAGATTAATCGATAATGAAAATAATTGTGAGTTACAGCCCCAATGACAATGCTAACATGCTAATGTTTAGCAGGTGTCATGTTTACAATGTTCACCTTCATAGATTAGCATGTTAGCATGCTAACATTTGCTATTTATTTAGCATGAAACAGAAAGTATAGCTGCGGATGATGGGAATGTTATTAGTTTTGCAGGTATTTGGTAATAAATCAAAAGTATTGGACACATTAAAAATTTAACATGATGATGGCACTAGATGAAAAGTTAAGAGATCACCAAAGTTTTTAGGATTGATTCTCTGGGGATCATGAATATCTGTGCAAAACTTTATGGAAATTCATCAAATAGTTGTTGAGATATTTCAGTCTGAACCTAACAGAACTTTATCTCAAAGTTGCCAAACATGAAACTAAAGCCAGGAGATGGTTAGCTTAAAGATCCCTCCACACATTTATTAAGACATAAAAACACTCTGCCTGAAACAATAATGTGTGTCTGATATGTTTTTTCCACACATAAAAGTTTGATTACTATGTTAAAATCCTTAAAACATCATCTACTCTTTCTACCTAATTAAAATTGGCAGTATCTATGAATATGCAAATTTATTTCATTTCAGAAGTTTAACTGCTGGACACAAGATGTCTCCTACTTCACGGTAAAGTCCATTCTCAGCATCTGTGCACTGGAGGCTTCAAGTTTCCACATTACACTAGTCGAAGTTGAATACTGGACCAGGATTGGCTAAATCAGGCTCATGGGCCCACCCCTTACAGTCAGATATTCAATGAACACTGAGAAAATTTCCACTTTCAGCAGATAAATGTGAAAACAGCCTTTTAGTGTCAAATTCTGCACATACATCATTCTGCACAGTGAAGGAACAAAAGGAAAACCACATTTTTGAGTGGAGAGGGACTTTAACATAACATAAAGACTGGAAACATGGAAACAGTTAGCCTGGCTCTGTCTGAGGACAAAAATGGAAAAAAAAAAGCAAACAAGCGTTTTTCTCAAAATGTCAAATTATTCCTTTAAAGGCTGTTTTTGTATTTATTAGTGGTGGTGCACCGTCTCTGCCCCCCTCTCAGCACTCATGATCCCACAGTGATGCTGCAGTCCCATCAGGTCCTGCTCTTGTGTGCCAGTGCGCGGGGGTTTGTTGCAGTCCAGTGGACTGCGAATCAACAGGCCAGATAGGGGCTGACACCACGGATAAATCCCTACTGTTCTACCAGCATGCCAGCACATTCCTGAGGCACGGCTAAGCCCAAGGAAAGACCCAGCGAGGAAGCATTTGATCACTTGCCACTGTCCCCAAACAGAAAGAGGCCACTGGTAGCCTAGTTACACCTTTAGCACCAACTGTAGCACCACATGTCTCCTATGGTTTCTTTAAAAGATGCATTATTTTAGCCACTTGTTGCAGCTGAACAAACTGAAAATACAACACTTGTACTTAATATTCATTCTCGTTTTAGCTCTGTTATGGTCTCCACCAACTCCTGAGAGAATCATCTCACTCTGTAACTGCTAAATGCTCCTCTATGTTCACCAACTAGTCGCGGATGTCGTCTGCAGTTTGGTGCTGTACAGTGAGGTTGGGCGAGATGCAACCAACGCAACAAATTTGCAGGTCAGAAAACTAAAACAATGAGCTAAAAGATGTTAAAATGAAGCGTAGTGCTGAGGGGAACTCTGTGGGTTTGTCTCTACCCCTGACCCCTTTTACATTACACTTAGTTATATGATTCATTTTTGGTAGTGGACGTATCATGCTTTTAGTGATTTTATGTTATTTATATACTGGTATGATATCGGATATCTATGTTTAACATGGTCAAAGTTCCAAAAGTTGAGGTTAACGTATGTAGAAATGCTCTCTGAAAGTAAACAGTCCGGCTTCAGTCGCTCTGAACGCTTCGCTTGCAACATGTTTTTCTACCTTGCTGACAAGCTGATGTAAGCTTAATATGCCCCCCCCCCCCCCCCCCCCTCTTTTTTTATAATGAACATCTAAGTATTCATTTCCGCATTAAGGTCTAAACTTAAGAGGCCTGAACCAACATACACCGGCATAACAAGCACCAGTTGACAGAAATATCCTTTGTGGAAACTCTCACTCACAACTGACACAGTCTCTAAGTTCAAATAAGGTAAATTTGTGTCTAATTTTAGCCCATTCAATTTAATGAAGATCCAGGGAATGATTAATACAGGATGTTCTAAGACCTAATCTACCGTGTCATAATAGTTAATACAGGACATAAGTCCAGTCATAATGACAGTCATGACATGTCAGAGGATGCTTTAATGGCAGAAAAGATGAATCATTAAACAAATCTGAGTGAAAGTGTGAAAAGTGAGCACATCTCCTGTAAAACATCTCCCCAAAAAACAAATTAAACAAAACTGCTGATGCTTGTGGTTCTATTTGACCCTTTCATGCATAGTGGTCACTACTGTGGACAGCTATTCAATACCCATTTTCTTATATATATAGTTGCACATCAGCCACCACAGTGGACACTAGTGTGTCATCCCATACACTTCCATCCAATTGGCCAGCCTTTGTGAGTGCAACACAAATTACTCAAAACAAAGATGACCGCCGGCCGGCCGGAAACGCTCGGCAGCTCAGGAATATCTTGCCAATCCTTTCATGGTAGTAGACCCTTGCAGGTGAATAAAATTTTGTAACATCAAGTAACAACTAAGGAGTAACAAAACTGTTAAAATTTCCAAGTATTGATTGTATGTTGGGAGAAAATGGTGATTAATCATCTGTCAACTAAATTGGACATCATGCATCACTGACTATATTTCAACTACAATTATACTGTTACTGCAACTTTGTTGTTCTTCAAAATACTTCATCTGCAGTAACTTTTTTGTCTGTAAATCAATTGATTTATGTTATGATAATTTGCAGTTTTGAGGGGGCTAAGGATACTGAGGGAGCTGAGAATGCTGAGGATGCTGAGGGGGCTAAGTGGGTTAAGGATCCTGAGGATGCTGAGGAAATGCCTGGCACCTCAAAAAATGTCTGGATTAGAAAAGAAGGATCTTCTGCATTTCAAGTCATCTGTAGCTCATGTGCTAATAAATGCAGTAAGACAGAGGGGAGAGGCTGAGGACTTAGGACCAAGGTTCAACATTTTTGCATTGCATTGAACAGTATTAGAATATGCTAAAACATTAGTTTAACAGCTTTGAAAATATATATTATTTTTTTTAGTTTTCAAATAATATATCATTTTATTCATTGGTTTGTTAAATACATATTCCTTCAATTGAAAACTCAAACGCATGCTGTCCACCTGAGTGGACATGTGAAAAACTCCTTGACAAATGCATGTTTAAAAAATATGAAGCTTAAATATTTTTTTTCATGCTGAAAGGAGAGTAAAACACTTAGGGAAAAAAATCCTGACTGAGGTTATCTTAATTCATGCATGAAAGGGTTAAAGTAACTAAAACCTAAAAATGGCTGCACAGAGAAGCTCTCACCTCTGTCACCTCAGAGACCCTTTAACTCTATAAATGTAGTCTTCATTCCACCACAAGATAAAGATGACAGCATGGATTAAATATATTCAGTGGTTTGATAAATTATCATACCTAACAACGTTTTTATGAGCGCTTCCTCCATTTGTTTATATTTCATGTTTGCATGTGCATCAGCCTGAAACCTAATGGTTTCAGGCATCAGCTGATTGGTCAACAGACTGAATACACTTTTAAGGCTTAATCACAGTAGGGCTGAAACTAAATATTTTCATTACTGATTAATTGGTCAGTTCTGTTCTTGATTAATCGATTAGCTATTTGGTCCATAATGTTTAAGAAAACTGTGAAAAATGTCTTTAGATTCTAGTTTTGTCCCAACAAACATTCATTATCAAAGATGTTTAGTTTACTATCATTGAAGACTAAAGAAACCTGAAAATATTCACATTTGAGAAGGTGGAATCAGAGAATTTGGAATATTTCTTCTTAAAAAATGACTCAGAATAATTAATTGATATATGTTGAATGTATTTTGCACAGAATATCAAGTTTGACTCTAACTTTATATATGTTCACATTTTCTTAAATATTACCTTTTAGATTCATTCTTTAAAAGTTTTTTAAAGCTGAAGTGTGTGTTTCTGCAGTGTATTAATAGTAGGTGACTATAAAACATAAATGATTAGGCTACAAAACAAACTAAAGATGATTTAATGTAGGATGTATCATGAATTTCTGGTGCTCACATTAAGGCTGCATCTAAGGATTATTTTCAGTATTGATTAATCTGTTGATTACTTTCTTGTTTGGTCTATAAATTTCAGAAAATGGTGAAAAATGTTGATCACTGTTACCCAAAAGCCCAACACGCAACCTCAAATCTCTTGTTTTGTCCACAACCTAAATATATTCAGTTTACTGTCATAGAAGACTGAAGACACCAGAAAATATTCACATTTAATTAGGAAATTTTCCTCTTAAAAATGTAATAGTGTAATGTAATAGCTGCCAACAAATCGATTAATCGACAAATTGTTGCAGCTCTAGTCACCATTAACAAATATGCACAATTAAAAATGAGCAACAGTTACTGGTTGTTGCTTCACATTTACTTCATACATTAATTGCCACCAAATTAGCAAGAATCCATACAGTCAACGAGAAAAGAGAATTCAATACATTTGATCAGCAACATGAACTATTCTGATAGAAATATGAAGCTTTTTTCATCTAACAGTTAGTCAGAGACAAACTTATGCTGCTACATGACCTCACCTGCATCCACGGAGTTCAGCTTCAACCTCTGTCCTCACAAACTTTGAGCGCTTCTGGCATCATCATCATCATCATCATCATCATCACACAACACGTCAGACAGCAACTGCTGTTAGTTAATGGCTATTTGAAGACAGCAAACAAACAAACTGTTGTCCCTGAAGACGGAACTGCAGGTTGAAAGGCGGTTTGTCCCCCCTGGTCATCGGCCTGAACACTCACCTGTCCTGTCAGCTCTGCTTCATAACATGTGACGTGTAGCCTGCTGTAATTAATTAATCAACCCGATACACACAGAAATACCACGAAATGAAATGACCACGACCTCTGAACACTTACATTACGTGGTGGTGATGTGTTAAAATGATGTAGGTTACCATGGAAACAACGGAAAGTCAATTAGGATCCTTTGTCGTTATTATTGTTGTCATGAATCAGGTAATTTGGGACACTTTTTGGTAAAATTACCAGGAGACCATCAAAAAAGCTAGTTACTCACTCCGCCAATGTTTTTATAAATTTTCACGAATCTCTGCAGTATTCCTCTTTTGAAATTATGTTGTAAAGTATACTTGTTTAGAAACTACAGACCTTCAAACACACCAAGATCCCTTCTCTCACGTTGTTGGCATGTTCAGGTAAAATGGGACAACTGGTAAGGTAAAGTGGGACATTCATGTTCAGCTGAAATATTTTTTTTTATTTGAACATATAGTATATAGTACAATTGAACATAGTAATAGAAGGGCTGAACAGAGTAAAATAGGGAATCAGGTGTGGTATGAATACAAAAATAATTAAAAAATGATTTAACCTTAAACCTTAACATAACTCTTAAATGTTTCATATTTCATCCCAGGTTTTCTTTCAGGTTTTTTGATCTTCAGTTCTTTGTGACGTTTCATGAAATTGTTGAACCAGTGGTAACCAGCTGAACCCTTGGCTTCCGAAAAGCATTTAATGCCACTAGCTTTGGCAAAGCTAAAAGCAAGCTTTTGAATATCTTTCTTGCCCAAGGGGAAACCACGATGAGATAGCATTTTTACTATGCTGGAAAGTTCTTTTTCTGCTGCCTCTGACAGGTAGGGTTTCCTGCCAGAGGCATGTTTGGAGCCACTGATCTTCCCATTGACCCGTCTTGCCAAAGTTGACTTTGGCACGTCCCATGCCCTTGCCAAGAATCTTAGTTTGGGATTCTGCCCTGCCTCCACTGCCTCCCTATATTCTTTAATGGCACCCTCCATCCTGTCCTCTCTCCACTGATTGTATTTTACCTTGACATTCTCTCCCTGTCTTTTCTTCCCTGTCTCTTTCCTTGGTACCATGTCTATAATAAATAGTTTTACAAAATGTTAGATTTAGGCTACTAAACTGTTCAGAGCTAGCAAGTGAACAGAGCTAGCATGAATGAATAAACTCTGATTAACTTTTTTTTACCTACATTAGCTTAGGCTAATGCACATTAGCCTAGCATATTGTGTATCTGTGCGAGGCAAAATGTGTGACATGGCTAATTAGCTTAGACTAATGTACATACATTAGCCTAGGCTAATGTACACACATTAGCTTAGGCTAATGCACATTAGCCTAGACTAATGTACATTAGCTTAGCGTGTTGTGTATATGTGTAAGGCAAAATGTGTGACATGGTCAAAATAATACAAGAAAAAGCCTATAAAATTGATTAAATCACAATCTTATTGCAAATATTAACACTTAAACAACTGTCCCAATTTAGCTGAAATTCTTGTCCCATTTTACAAAACGCTGTTTGATAAAATGGGACGGTGATTGTTTTATGTTAAGTAGTATTGTAGCAACAATTCAATGACCTTTTCAGTGATTGGCTGCTAATATTTAAAGAGCAGAGTGCCTCAAAGCTTATATGTCCCATTATACCTGATGTCCCAAATTACCTCACATCACCTACATTACGTGGTGGTGATGTGTTAAAATGACGTAGGCTACCATGGAAACAATGGAAAGTCAATTAGGATCCTTTGTCGTTATTATTGTTGTTATGAAAGAAAATACATCTGAGAAATATATAACTATTTATCAGCCTTGCAACGATGTACAGGCAACTGCAAATATTTATTTAACACAGATGATGTAGGAGCTCCAATATTCATATTATCATAGTTTTAATTATTATTATTATCATTAGGGGAAAATGATAAAACAGGAATATAATTGCCTTCTTAATAACATAAGGGAACAATCTTAAACCTTCCTCATTATATCAAACAGTTTTATCACACACAACACAAAGTTTTTAGAGAACTAAAAAGTAACTAAGGTGCTCTAATAAATTCAGTCAACAATAAAACACAGTTTTCTATACTAGAAAACAACATTAACCACCTCCCTTTGTGTGACATTGTTGAATCAGGGCATTCATGTGTCCACCACCACAAAGGATCCTAATTGACTTTCCGTTGGCGTCGTTTCCACGGTAACCTACATTATTTTAACACATTACGTGCCACCAGCACGTAATGTGGTGTTAAGAGGTTGTGGTCATTTCACGTATTTCTGTGAGCTCAGGTTGTATTAATGGTCATAAAACTGTAAACTGTCACATTATTTCCATTATTGTTTCATTATTTACTTGATTCATTGATTGTTTAGTTTGTGAAATGTCAGAAAACATCTTCAAGTCTCTTGTTTTATCTGAACAAAACCAGCGGTGGAATGTAACTTTATTATTATTATTATTATTGTTATGATTATTATTATTATATCTAGTTTTTTATATTATTACTATTATTATTATTATTATTATTATTATTATTGATTTTAAATCTATTTCATTTTATTAAATTTTAATCATCTTTATTTCTTGAAAATTTTGTGAATTGTTTTACTATTTACACTTGATCTGACTTATTATTGTCTTGTCAAACTTTGAATATTGAATTAAACAAATGTGCAGCATTTTTTGACTGAAAACTGATCTACTGAATTACTTGATTATCACAATTATTGCAGATGAATTAACTAATCAACTGACTAAAACTTTAGTCAGGTGCAGTTTCAGTTTCCTGCAGATTTATAGATATATTCATAGATGTTTGTAGTTTTAAACTTATTGCTCTTTTACACTTTATTATTGTATAATTCCTTCCTTACTGTGTATTCTTTGTAGTTGCCGGTCTTGTCTTGTCCCAAAGAATCCACCTCCCAGTTTGACTACTTGACTCTGAGCCTTTAAAACGTCCACCCTCTGTGCTCAGCAAAGACCAATATTTATGAAACAACATACCTGATTCTGGTCCAGGTTGCCTCCCTGCTAAGAACAAGCATTAATCAGCTGCAAAAGAAATTCCAGTTTCTTTTTACCTTCAACTGAGGAAATTGAACTGGCTTGTTGCCTGACGTCTGTAGCTATAAGGAAAACAATTTCACAGAAACAGAGGCTCACATGGACTCCTCAACTATTCACCCTGTGGTGCACAATCACATGTTTTATACCGGTGTACAGAGACAGCGCCTCAGGAGTTTCTCTGGCTTTATGGTGAGTCACAAAAGAAACAGTAAACAGGAGGCCGACTGAACATTAGCAAATGTTTTATTTCAACTGGAATCTTACAGGAACTCCAAAAAACGCAATAAAACCAAAAGTCTTATGGTGCTCGCTTGAACTGTTTCAAGAACCCAGCTGCTTTATCGCTGGACGTATGGCAGGATTGTGTGTGAAAAGGCATTAAAACAGAAGAGATTAAACCCACTGTGATGTGAGTTTTTTCTGACTTTACAGTAGTGTGAAGTCCTGCTTAACAAGAAAAAGAAAAACCTTGACAAACAATAAAAAGAGAGGCTCAGAAACAAAAAAGTGAAACATGAAAATCACTTTAAATGACACTTTTTGTGATGGGAAATGTTTTGGTTTGTGATAAAAATGAAACACTTACATAGAGACAAGTCAAGCCGAGAATCCTGTGCAATGTTTAAAAATTATTAATAAAAGAATACTTCAACATTTTGGGAAATAAACTTTTTCTCTTTGTTGATGAGAGTTAGATGAGAAGATTATTATCACTCTTAAGTGTCTTTAGTCATTGTTTTTCTTTGACATAACTAGATACTTTGAGTGTGTCTGACCTCTAAAAGCTATTAAATTGTAACAAAAATCTCAAAATCAGTGCTCACAACTCAAATGCAACATATGACAAGGAGTCAACCGTCTCCTAGAATGAAGTTTTGTAATAAAATCTGCCGCCTGGATTCCACTTATCAAACCACATAATGAAGAAAAGTTATTAATAAATGTATCCGGCTGGTTACAAAGTGTTGATATTGAACAAATCTGCAACACTCACACTTATTTTCAAGTGACCTTCATGTCTTAGTTGTTAGCAACTAAAACATGAAGGTCAGGCTCATCAAATCATTATCTTCCTTAAAATCACTGATCTTTTAAAATTCATTTGTATCGCTTAGTTGTACTTGACATTTTATTAGATTCAGTTTATATTTTGTCCATTTTACTGGTTTTTGTCTTGTTGATTTTATTCCCATGTCTTCATCTTTGTAACATTGCATAAAGAAGTGCATACAGAAGTAAAACTTGTTTTATGGTTATGTTTAGGCATCACTGCACTTAAATAAGTTCAGGAAAAGATTGTGGTTTTGGTTTAATGCTGAAAGTTAACAGTGACTTTAAGCATTTGTTCTTTTTTAACATTTAAAGTTAAAAGGTGCTACACTAGAAAAACATTTTCAGTAAACATAATCCAGCTACAAACCAGTTTCTTTACAAATTGTCATCAGCAAAATCAATTAGAAGTCTATAAATGTAATATCTGAGTTGCTAAAGTAGACATTGCTTCATTCTGAGGTGTTATAAGACAAAATAACAAAGGATCCCCCTTTTATATTTTCCCATTGGGACCGTCTGTAAGTGTCGGGGGGGGGGGTTATTGAAATCACATTTTAATAACTTCTGACTTTCTCACAATCTCCCCTCCCTGTAATATTGGAGCATTATTGGGCGGCAGTGGATTAGTGCAGTCTGGAATTCCTTCAGAGGAGAATTACAGTAATACATACAGAGCAGAGCTCCCACCCCGGCCTGTACTCGACCCCCTACCACCGCTACACACCCTCACTCCAGGGGGACGTGAACCCGATCACCCCTCGCCACCACATCACACCAGTGGGTCTACATATTGGTTTTTTGTTTTGTTTCTTTAAAGGTCAGTTCACCCAAATTACAAAAACACACATTATCTCACTAATACTATCTAACTATGCACTTAGTTTTGGTTTTATGAGCCCTAGTCAAGATGCAGTGATTTTTGGAAAATATTACTTGTCGCACACTTAACTGTGTTGTAGATTTCAATTAAAGTGGATTTAAAATTTTTTTTTTAATAACAAATGAACCATTATGACAAAGCAGACACATTTTTAGAAATGTGTGTAATGTGAGATGTGTTTTCTCTCCAGTGGTGGAAGAAATATTGAGATCTTTTACTTTAGTAAAAGTAGTAATACCACAGAATAAAAATAAATAACACTGCATTAAAAATATTACTTCAGTAAATGCATGGAAGTACTAGTTGCTAAATTTACTTAAAAGTACTCATTATGCAAAATGTCCCCAGTCAGTGTTTTATTTGTAATACATGCTGCATACAGACATTAAGTACCTTTAAAAGTATTCACCGCTCTTGGAATTTGTCATATTTTGTTGTGAACTAACGAGGATTTAATGTGGATTTTTTGACACTGATGGACACAAAGAGACCCTTTAATGTCAGGATGAAAACAGATCTCTGCAGTGATTAATTACAAATATAACTGTTTTACATGTAAAATATTGATCTCAAAAGTAACTTGTAAATATAGCTGTGAAATAAATGTAATGGAGTAAAAAGTACAATAATTCCCTCTGAAATGTGGTGGAGTGGAAGTGTAAAGTAGCATAAAATGGAAATAACAAGTACCTCAAAACTGTATTGAAGTATAGTACTAAATATACTTAGTTATCCCTTTATGTTCACACACACATACAGTACCAGGCTTTGTTTTTTTGTATTAGTTCCCTTATAAGTGTCAAAATCAGAAACAGCGCCTGTAACAAGTATTCAACCCTAGCTGAATTTTTTCACATTTTTATGTTTTACAACACTGAATCAACAGAAAGTGAAGAAAACCCTATAGGCACTGCACTTTTTCATGTATATTTATTAACCAGTACTGTTCTTATAGAAGTGATATATTGATTTAATTCTCTGCAACACACATCTGAAAGTCATCAGTTGTATCCAAATATCCCAACCAAACTCCATCTGAACACAGACTTCTCCCGTTTCTCATACAAAATTCGCAAAAAAAAAGAAGAAGAAAAAAAAAAAAAAAGTCCCAAACTTGAGAAATTTCAGTGAAACATTCAGACATATCATTAGTCATTACATGCATTTATTTGAGAGGAACAAATTTCGCCATACATATCTTTGTGATTACCAGCACATTTCAATTAAGTTAACAAATTATTAAAAATTTCTAAAAATTAAAGCATTACAAACAGTGGGGGCAGCACAGCAACAATGATTTCAGCTCTCAAAACCATCTGTTGGGTGGAGCGAATGAAGAGCAGGAGGATCATCAAACACTGCTCTTTCCCAGGAGAAAAGAAAAAAAAAAAACAAAACACACACACACACACCTGCCTGTATCTACTTCAGGAAAAATTCAGAGCATGGAAAACCGGCTTTCTTCACAAACATACATGAAGTTGACATTTCAAGTGAAGTCTCGCTGCCTTGCTCTGGAAAATTCAGGACAGGAGCTGGATTTGAACGGTGTGTTGTATGTGATATCTTTCAGTTGTCTCCTGTAGGGAAAAACACCATAACTGCCAGCGCCCCCTTGTGGCCACATTTTCACTCAGCAGAGTAGTGTTACACTAAAAACAACAGGAGAACCATTATGTTTGCTGCTTCCTTGTGTTTACTTTCATAACTGCACCCCGACTGCTACCGTAGTCAACTATCATATTTACCTTTTCCGCCCAACACAGATTGCCTGTCCCCCCCTCCCAAAAAAAACCAAAACAAAACTAAATATTTGCTCTAGTCTGAATCTGAAATATACATCAAAAGAAAAAAAAAAAAAAGAGGGGGGGGGGGGGGATCTTTAAAAGCAACCCCCAAAAATGGAAAAAGAAAGATAAAATGAGGAGAGGGGTGAAGGGGAGGGGAAATAAATCAGAGAAGGCTCATATAGCTATAAAATAAATACAAAAAAAACAACTGATTTCTCAAAGCAGCCAAACAGAAACAAAGATGAGTGTGAAGTGAAGTGGTGAGCTGAAGGCAACATGATGATGATGATGATGATGATGATGATGAGCTGGAGCAGAGGAGAGGTACCGGTGGAAGACCGAGGGACACAAGAGGAAGGAGAGGGGGAGGTCACGACACAGACCAAGCTGCTTTTCTTTACGCTCTGACGAGTTTCACACAAATCACAACGACAACTGGTCGGACAAAGTGATGATAGTGTCTGAAGTTGCAGAGAAAAAAAAAAAAGGAAACAAAAACTTTTTTTTTTTTTTCCCCTCTTTACTGTAAATAACTCAACCAAAAAGGCAGACGTCTTGCTTTCCAACATTCGCAGAAGTTCTGAGTTTTCTTTCAAAAAAAAAAAGCAGTTTTTGTTGTAGCGGAGGCAGGCGGGAGGAAGCTGCAGCTCCGACTGACGGGAGGATGGGGGACGCTGATTCCTGAGGGGCCAAAGTGAGCAGAGGACGAGAAAACAGACAAGAAGGAGGTCACTTTGGCAGAGGTCCCTTAGAGGTTTCTTTTTAATTTTTTTTTTTTTTTTTTTTTTTACGAGGGGATAATAGTAGAGAGTGGGGACACAGACGAAACATTTAAACAGACGTGTTGAAATCTTCAGCTTCCTTGGATATAAAAGCCTTTGACAGTGACCCACTTCCACCTCTAGAACAAGTGTTTAAAGCCAGCAGGTCCGCTCAGCAGGGTCCGTGTGTCTTCTGAGTGGTGCTGTCAGCCCCACTTTCTAAACACAACCTTAAAGTTGTATGTCTTTGTGTCAAAAAACCCCCCCAAAAGTTTAATTGCTTGTACTTTCCCCAACTTCAGTGGATATCTACACAAGAGAGCAAGCAGGGGTGTGAGAAAGGTCAGTCTTTGGTTAGTGTTTTATCCTCCCCCCAGTTGTCCCCCCCCTCATCGCTCTTCTTTCTTGCTCACAGGTAAAGACTGCAGAATGACAAGATGTAGTGATAACAGGGTGATTTTATTTCTTTTTTTCTCCCCTTTTCCTCAGACTAAATGTGCATATGTACGTGTGTGTCAGTGGTTGATGTAGTGTGGATGTAGAGAATTCCTTATTTGTCACAGCCAAGGTCGAGAAGATGATTTTGTCCTTTCCGTGATTTGTTTTTTTTTTCTTGTATAAGAGCTTCAACTGTAACAGCAGGTCCTCGTGTCCTTTGTGGAACGGTTGTTTTGGTAATAAAGTCAAAGAAATGACAGAAGATTGTACTGTAGGGGCAACCAGTCATGTAGTAGAGCCAGACAAAACTATCTGAGCTGTTTCCTCCTGTCCTCGCAGTCCCTGTGGTAGAAGACAGGACATAAATTAGTGCTGAATGTAGTGGAGTACATGTATTAAACCAAACTCAGTGACAAATTTGATGTTTTAACTTCAGCTGAAATATTACACACTTTTATAAAAGTCTCTAGCGTCTTTCCCCTGACCAGCCTGTGCACACTGCAGCATCTGGGGCCAATGCAGCACTTTGTTTTTCAGTTGCTAATCTGATATTTTGGCTGTGCAAACACATAAATTCAGTTTCATTTTGAGGATAATGCCAGCCTTAGTTCTTGAGTTATCATATCTGTGAGATACTGTTTAAGAAGAGAAAGGTAGTTTTGTTTTGTTGAAATGTAGTTTCATTTGATGGATTAAAAAAAACCCAAAAACATCTACTTGTATGAGGTTGTACGACAATTTATTGGTGTTTTTACATTACCGGGACTTAACTTCTTGTAACCTGAACCTTTGAGAACTTGTAAGGTGGTCGGGTCTGTCTTGCTTTTCCATTCCTATTTTATAAAACAGGAATGATCGGATGTACGTCTATTAGATTTTTTTCTTTTTATTCAACAATTGAACAAGATATACAACAAGTATTTTCCTGTTTTTTTGGTTCCCCTCCCCCGCCACAAGAACACAAACAGCCAGACAATAAGACAAACAGAAATAAGTAAACATATTCATGATTACAGATAAAAATAAAACAATGAGTAAAAGAAGACGACAGAAAACAGAAAAGACAAAACAAAACGACATAACAGATAAACAATGACAATAACTAGACGGGTAAACAGACATTGCCGTTTCTCGATTATTCTTCATTATGAAAAGTTTTAAAAATCCTCACCAATGTACAACACAACAGTGAAATGGTGGTTGCTGCTATATTGTCATGTTTGTTGTAGCTGAGATGTGATTGATTTTGTACCACCTCCTGAAGGGTGCTGAAATTTAGCTCCCAAAATGGAGGACAGTGGGGAAAAAAAAAGCAAAACCCAGGGCAACGGCTACAAGTTCAGTTTTGGGTCAGTAAGTCCCGGTGATGGAAAAACAAGATTTAAAAAGATGAAGTCCCTGTTTCATGAAAAGTTTACATTATGTATAAATCTTTGTCTGCTTGTGATTTCCTATTAAATTTACAGAAAGATTAATGTTTACCTCACAACCTCATGGTGCGTCTCTCCCCGTCTCCAAACTGGCTTCTAGCAGCAGCTCCTCCAGGTCTTGTCCGCAGCTCACACTCACTGCACAGATGACACATAACTCACATTATTAAACAAGATTTTCACACTCGAAACACTTTGAAACCTGCTCTAAAAACAGCAGAGATCAGAGATCACAGCGACTCACCGTGCTCCATCACACAGCTGCCTGGTTTGGGGCTTTCAGGGTCAAGAAGATGGAGGGAGAACTCGGGCTTCAGGCCGTTGGGCAGAGCTGAACTCACAACCTCATCCTCCACGCTGATTAGAGCCTCACCGAAACACTCGCCCTCATCCGCAGAGCTCTCATCAGGCGATTCCTCCACCTCGAAAGGTGAGTTTGAACTTGCAGCAGCTTCAGATCCGGCCAAGGCAGGTAAGGATATGGCGGGGCTCTTTGAGGCTTCTCCTGCTCGAGGATTTGGCTCCTGTGATCCTCCTTGTGCCTGTTCGTCAGTCTGGACAGAGAGAACAGGCTGCACTACTTCCTTCTCATCTGGTGCAGTTTGCTGCTGTTCTCCGTCTGGCTTTAGACTCGGTTTTTCTTGGCTTTGCTGTCTGTCCTCTTCCTCTGTTAAAGGTTTTTCAGACAGGCTGGTGGGTGTCTCCTGCTTCTCCTGCTGTGGAAACGCCTCGTCGTCTTTCTTTGTTTGGTTCGATGACTGGGTCTCCTCTGACGCAGATGCTAGCTCATTCTGTAGCTGTTCAAGTGCAGATGCTAATGGTGGTTTACGCTCTCCTTCTGCGCTTTCTGGTGCCATCACATGTTTCTCCTCCTCTGGTAGACCCTCTTTCTGCACCTCTTCCTCCTTCTTTTCTTCAGCAAGCTGCTGTTCTACACAAGTGGGCTCAGGTTGGGGGTTTTTAGTGCTTTCTGTTACTTCCTTAGTGAGCTGAAATGCTACAGCCTGCACCGGCGAGGAGCTTAAAGGCAGGGCTGGTGCTTGTAGACTTGGATCTGTCACTTTTGGGTCTAAAGTGCTAGCTATGACGTCCTCAGACTGTGGCTCTCGTGTGTGGGTCTGTGTAGCATTCAGTGTGGGCTCCACACGTGCTACGGGACTCTGCTCTGTCAGGGGACAGTCTGTTGACGGAGCAGGTGAACTCAGTTGTGTTTGAGATGTGGGCGGCGGCTGTGTCTGCTGTGTGCTTGCGTCTAAAGGCTTCTTTGAGGTCTCTTTAGCCTGGCTGGGAGCTGCAGGTGCGTTCATCTGGAGTTGTAGCTGCTGCTGCTCAGGCGGGCTCTCCACCCGAGTTACCATGAAGATCTTATGACCCCTCCCTGGACTTGAGACGGATATACAGCGTCCCGGGGATGGAGGCGTGCCGGGAGGAGCTGTGGATTCTGTGACGGTGATGCCTGATATGACACTCGGCCCGCCGGTAGGTGAGGCAGACGGGGATGTACGTGAGGCACTGAGGGGGGGCTGTGCGACCCCTGTCTGGGTTTGAGGAGCAGTCTGGTTTGAACGAGAGGAGGAGTTTGAGGACTTGGTGACCACCTCCTCTTCCTCCTCATCCTCAGTATCCGAGTCTGACTCCAGGGTCATCTGAGGAACGCTCGTCTCAGAGCTTGCTCCTGATTGGCTGCTTGTCTGTCCTTTGCTTCCTGTTGTTTCTTCTTCTTTGCCCTCTTTGTCCCCTTTCTCCTGTGATGCTGGTTCTTCCTCTTCTTCTCTGGTTCCATCCTCTGTGGCGATTTCAGCCATGGATGCAGACTGCCTCATCTTCTGCTCCGTTTCCTCCTTCTCTTTGGCCAGAATGAAGTTCCTCTTGCAGCCGTTCTGGATCTCAGAAAGCAGTGCACGCTGGGTCTCAATGAAACTCTTCACCTGGGAGACAAAAAATGCCCCAAAAAACAGAGAACCAAAACCACAAGACGATCAGAATAAACAAAACTAAATCAGAGCAATTCCTACAATCACTTTTTACTTAGTACCATTCTTTAGTCTGCAATTTTATCTGCACATAATATTATTTATTCCCATGCTCACAGTTTCTTTCTTGGGCTCCCGGTCGAGATCAAGACGCAGCAGAGAGGTGTTGACTTTTAGGGCAAGCGACAGAGCCATCAGTCCGCCTGTCTTGATCTCATTTTCTCGAAGGTCCAGTCGCAGTAGTCTGGGGCTCTCAGCGATGAATTCAGCCACAGCAACAGCTCCTACAGCACACATGACAGAGAGTTGAAACAAGTAAAAAATGCACAATAGCTAAAATCCTCCACAAAGACGAAAACAGAGGCACATGGGTGCCAGTTCCCACCTTCGCAGGACAGCTTGGTGGAGGCGAGGCCCAGCCTGAGCACAGAGCGGTTGGCAATCAGTCCGTCTTTCAGCTTGTGAACCCCTTCATTACCCACCGAGTTATGGCCGAGGTTCAGAGTCTCCAGACTCTGGGTGCAAGGCTGAGAGAAATGACAGAGGACAATCAAGAGGGTTTCTTTAGCAATGGGAGACTTTAGTAATAAAATCACAATGTTTAGAATAAACCGACATTTTTACAGCCAACAGCGTATGTTGGCGGCAAACTTGAATAAGCTTTGTAACTGAATGAGATTAAGATAATATTACAGTGAGTGTAAAATGCTTTGTGTACAGTCTGTTTTATATCCTCATTTGGTTGTTTAACTGCCTCGAGTGTTGATCAAACAGTTTTTTTATGGCATCTTTATATTTTGATTTGAGCAGCTCATTTCCTTCTTGTTAAAAACAAAACATGCACTTTTTATGTCAACATCTTTTTCTCTATGTAAAAAAAAATCTTTATTTTTCTACACATTTTGTCAGTGTACAGGCCTTTTCTCCTAATATCACCAACTGTTAAAAGACCAACATTACCACCTCATTGCACACAACCATCTACACTGTGTTTATCTCTGAGCTTATGAATCAGCAGCCACAGTGGTCATGGGATGTTCTTTATCAGTGTGTTTGGAGGTTTTAGGCATTTCTGTGTGTTCGGCACTGTCACGCAAGCCACAGTGACAAAACCACCATCAGACAGAAAATGCAGTATTTTATGTTCCACAAGGAAAACAATCACATGTTTCTAGAAATAAGTGGCCTGCTATGTCTCAGTTGTCCATAATTAACAACATCTAGGATGGTGAGGGCATTCTTTAGTCTTTAGTTTAGTTAAATCTCAGATTTAAAACTTGTTGTTCAATGAAATCTACCAATTACTTCACTCAAACACCTGATGATTGATTTATGTCCATTAACTGCTACAAAACTCAAAGTAAATTAGTTTACCTTGCAGCTCCAAGTGCCTTCTACTCTGTGTATAAAGACCTACTTACAACTGCTTTAACTATCATTGCGATAAGGATTTATTTCGCAGATCTTTTTTTTCTTACTTCCTGCCTCAGGGACGCATCAGATACTATACAGAAACTCTACAGACAGATATGTGGATGGACTAAAGCAGTAAATAACACCATTTCCTGTTAATACAGAAACATAATTGTAAGAGGGAAATGTAATTACAGCTGTTTGATTCTTTAATAGTTTATACATTTCCACTTAAGTACAACAGTTCTTCTTACAACTGTCTTTTTTCAAATGACAACTCTTGTTTGTGAAAAATGATACGATTAAAATTAAATATGCTTCTAAATTCTGGGTTAACAGCTTTTTAAACATGAGCAGCAGTCAAACTTCACTGCTCAAACAAACAAAAGTTAGAATTTGTATGCATTACATTTAAAACTGTAGGAATATCACTCAATATCTGCTTGCGGTCCACTACTATAATCTAATTTCATAAAATAGTATTGATAAACGGAGAAAAATGTATTAAAGCCATTTTATAATGTGACTTGTGACTTATGCCATGTTAATAAAAGCATCTGTGGTTCCATTTATACAGCGCAACCATGACAAAACATTTGAATAGCAAGAACAGCAGGAAAAAGTGTATCCTCCTCTGTCAAGGCTGACACTGTCATGACTCATCAGGGTCTAAATGTAGAACTAAAACAATAAACTTATCTCCTACGAGGAAAACATGAGTGTGAAGATAATGATGCTATCACTCAGCAACAGAAATGAGACCAATGAATTTAGTTATGGGTTATCTATAGCACACAGCCGTGAAATCAAACGGGAAATGGTGCGGCACTAAGACCCGAGCCTGAGCCTACATCTGCTCACCGAGCAAGATACGACTGCATGAAATGTAAGGTGTAGTAATGATTAAAATTCCCAGTCAAATCACAAAACACCTATTTAGACCGCTCATTAATCTCTCACCAACACACCTGTCACCCTAAAAGGTAGCTGTTGAAATGCAAATATGAGTCCTCAGTTTAAAAGCGTTAAAGTAAATGTTCTTAATCTTGTTTGCTTCCTGTGCGACTTCTAAGTGAAAATCTTGTCTTCAACATATAATTCTCACTATCTCAGTTGAACTTAACTCTGAAACAAACAAGCAGCTACCTTCCTTAAATGGTTGGATTACAAATTTTGAGTTTACTCATGAAAAAAGAAGACCACTTTTTTATGGGTAAACTGCATCCATTAAATAAACAAAACCTCATACCAGGCATAGAGGACACTGAGCTAGAGTACAACATGTACAGCTGCCGAACACGAACAGATACGAGAAGAAAAGAGGTTCAACAAACAACACAGCTCTATTTTGATCACTTCACTGATAGAGTAATGAGGAGAAAATTGAATTCTCTCTGCCTGGGGTGTCACACATACACCACTGTCTCTCACACAGAGACACACACACGTAAACAAATTAAGGGCACAGAGCCAGTTGTTTCCTCTTAAAACCTCTGGTGAATGTGTGGCAGTGTTTTGCCTCTCCGTGTGTGTGTGTGTGTGTGTGTGTGTGTGTGTGTGTGTGTGTGTGTGTGTACCAGTGCAGCAGCGAGGTAGCCCATGCCGTTGTGTGTGAGCTGGTTGTTCCATAGCACCAAAGTGACAAGGCCTTTCCTCTGCTCTTTTAGTCCTTCACACACATAGGCCAAACCTGTGATGACAAACAGAGACAGGCACCAACACAGACAGAGTCAGACCGTCTGGATTTACTCGAAAAATATCACAATATACTGTATATGATGTGGACTAAAATGTTACAAACTGTACAGTCTAATCTGAGGAAGTCTGTTGCATTAGCAGCACTTTATTTGCATTTTCTTGCATTTTTACTTCATTTTCTATAACAGAAAGCATTTCTGAGCAGCATGAGGACCTCATTTACTGTTAACTAACTTAACTTGCAAGAGGAAACACAATACATTTAGATGAATGGAAACAAATCAATTAAACTGATCTATTTGGGGTATTTCTCCTGGAAAACTACAAAAACAAATTATCGATGAGCCTGAGCTCTACCTTTATACATTTTGTTCATACTTGTCAAAAACTACTATAGTCTAAATTCAGCTGAGAATGATATTAGTGCTCTGTGTACATCTGTTAATCAAGTGTAGAAGAAAAATATGTAGCTGATGGTGGAAAGCAGAGCAGAAAAACATTTTTTTCCATCAAGACTTGGACATTGCCATTAACTCATTAGTCAGTTTCATGTTTAGGCTTACCAACAAGGACATTTGGCAACATAGCACTGTAAAAACCCAAATAAATACAGTCAATAAAGTCAATTCAATAATAAAACAAAAACAACAGAAAAAGAGCAGGTCTAATACTTTTACTAACTTTTGTTTGCTTCCTAGCTTGAAAAGTAATAATTTTCTCAAATTTAATGAAACCAAATCATTTAACATAATAAGACTGGGAAGAAGCCTGTCCTATCATACAGTAATAAAACAATGATACTGAATGGATGATAAAACTCATCTCTGCTTTCAAACACTAGATCTCTGTCCTTCATCTGACAAATACATAGACTACTACATACATTTAATGTACTTTTACACAATATGTGCATTGTCTCTATTCTATTCTGTTTTTTATTTATTCTTACACAGCTTTTTAAAACAACCTGCTTATATTCTCTAGTTGTGTTTTTCTCTGTTTACTTCTTTCAGTTTCAGGATTGAGGATCAATAAGCTCTCATCTTATCTGGGTTTGTGAAAAGGTACTGAGGTGCATGCACGTTAAATAAATCTTTATCACAAAAGAATTCCACCTGGATAAAACATACAAGACTATAAACCGATTGTGTTCTATCACAGCTGCGTACCAGAGTCTAGGATGTGGTTGTTGCGCAGGTCCAGGATCTGAATGTTGTAGTTGAACTTCAGCAAGTTGCCGAGCTGGGCTGAATCTTGCAGGCCATTGAGCTTGTTGTCTGCCAGGTACAACTCCCGCAGGTTCATATTCATCTTCAGTGCTGTAGCTGAAAAGAAAAATGAAAGATACAAGGAAAAGATAAAGAGGGAGAAAAGGGGGAAAGACAAAACACAAAACAAAACAAAACAAAAAGTCAGAAATAAGGAGAAATAAATTCTATGTTCAATCAGGTGAAAGTCTTCCCCTCCACTTCTCCTTGTACATCCTCCCCCATCACCCGCCTGGCACTCTGCCCGTCTTACCCAGTAACATGAGCGGTCTGCCAGACAGACCAGCGTTCTCGAGGTGGAGGACTGCCAGGCTGCCACTGATCCTGAGCGCTCGTGCCACAAAGGGAGCCGAGTGGTCCAGCAGAGGAGTGTTACGTGCATCGAGATACTGCAGAGAGCTCGTCTGAGGGGGAAAACAGTCGCACACCAACAGAGATACACATTATTTGCTTTGCACGCCAACAAGTGTATGCATCCAAATCTAAAACAGTGTATGAAATAATGTCCTTATTATCATGATGAAAATCTGTTTTATTCTATTATTCTTAAAGTGCAGGTAGGATAATTAGGTCAGATGTGGTTAAATGTGGATCTGAGTTTCATCAGACTCCATACATACAACATTATCCTAACAAATGAGAATGAAAAGATGACGTATGTCTGCAGATAAAAGCAATGGCGTACTGTTTTTTCATCTGATTAATCCAAGGTCTCACCTCAGGGATTCAAGGACACGCATTTGTCAAAGCATTGGTGCGTTAAGATCTATTGAGCTTTACTGAAATGAGCGGTGACATTTTTATTGATAGGCAAAGACACAAACAATCTGCACGTTGGAGTGTACGTGTGGTGTCTCCAGGCAGTGTGTCTGAAATATACACAAGCTTCATTAATCATCAGACACTCAAGGCTTGTCCAACAAATAAGCATCACTCACTCAGTGAGTTGTGATTACAGCAGGATTGTGGTGATCATAAAATGTTGTAACAGTATCATTAGTAACTGTGATTACTTTGTTACTGTCCTCTAGGATGTTCAGTATTGAATGCAGTCTTAAAACACATACATAGGCCACAATATTAATAATAAAGGTTGTGATGACTTTCAGAGACATTTGTGGCTTTGCAAACAGATCCCTGAACACTGATACACTGTGATGAAAAGCTGGAGCACAATGAACTTCAGCCAAGCCAAGATATCCACATCAACCACAATCTAATCAACTAAAAGGATTTTTTTCTCATTTAATTGTCCACTCATCAATTTACTATATTTGGTTATGGATGTTTTTCTGCATTTATTGACTCACATTTCATCTTACACCATTAACTCTAGATAAACAATATAGAATCATACACAACAACCAGTATGAAATTTCCTTTTGTAGAGTGGCTTTATACTCTCATCTCCCTCCATACATCTCTGGCATACAATTAACAGTTCCCTCACATGGTTTGTTCAATAAAAAAAGAACTAGTAGCTGTTTACATCCATGTTTTTGTCATGTATATATTGCTTGAACAGTAATATATGAAGGTGTTTGCCTAGTAACCCATTTGTATTCTTAACAGTAATAAGTGATGACTGACGTCAAAGTGTGCCGTAAAGGGCACAAGGAGGACTCGGGGAAGAGCAAGTGAGGAAAGACCAACCCTTTAATGTCTGAGCGCTGACAGAAAACGGCAGTTTTGCACAACACAAGCTCAGAGAGAGATCCTCTGTCTTTTTATCTGGGCTCAAAAGTACACCAGTAGAGGAAAAAAATTGAGTTCACATCAGTAGAATCTGTGAGCAAACAACATATTTTCATATAGCGCACATAGTTTTTACTTGAGGCTGTATTGCTTTCTTTTTGTCAGCTGAGGACAACAAACACAAACAGACCAGAATCAGGGAAGAAGATCTCGGTGTCAACATTTCACTTTCACCGCTCTCTTCGGTCCTTTCCCATCCTTTTCCTGTATGAAAGATGCTAACCGCTGTAGGGGGGGATGATCTCTCACCTTTCTCATCATGTGAGCCGCCGCCTGCCATCCCCGCGTGCCAATGTGCTTGTTGAAGGAGATGTTGAGATGTGTGGCTGACTCATAGTACTCTATCATGTCAAACAGAGCTGATGCACCCTGAGAAGCAGAGAGAGACAGAAGCCAAGAGAAAATATAGAGACATATATTAACCATTATGCTATTTTAGGTAAAAAGTCCCAACAATTTGAACGAATCTCAGTTTGAGGCACTGTGTCAAAATCCCTTAAAGAGATGCTACAAGATACGGTCTAGAGCAGCTGTGGTTGCTATGGTAACAGTCCCTCAGGATAGGTGAGACCTGCTGAGGTGTTTTCCATGAGGGCCTCAGGTGGGGCTGAAGAGACTACAGCTGGAAGGACAAGTTCAGCCTGTCTAGGATACGGTCTACTGTTGCAAAAACAAAAATCATATTCAGCAGGATGTGAAATAGTGAACACGTACAAATGAAGAGTCTAACAGCTCCTAACTATTAGATATACAATAATACTAAATTAGCTAAATTTTTAGAATAAGGCTGCAACTAAAGATTATCTTCATTTTGAATTACTCTGTCATTTACTTTCTCGATAAATTGTTTATTTGATCTATTAAAAGTAAGAAAACAGTTAAAAATGCCCAAGGTGACTTTTTTGTCTGATCAACAGTCCGAACCTCAAAGATATTCAGTTCACTATAAAGTAAGACAAAGAAAAGCAGAAAATTCCCACATTTGAGAAACTGGTGCCATCAAATATTTGGCATTTTTGCTTGAAAAATAACTTGAAGGATTGATTAATTAAAAGATTAACTTTATGTCCAACAAGTAATCGGTTTATCGAGTAGTTTTTTCAGCTATATTCTAGAGATAATGTGATGGATGTCATTCATTACAGGTATAGAAATTGTGCCAAATCATCAGTGCATTAAATCTGTAGGGCACAAAACCTTGGTTGGTCAGGAACAGATGCAGGATTCTTATGAAACGTCAGGTGATGCAGTATGAGGTCAAAGTGCACTCATGTGATCCGAGTGTTTTAATCTCATTTTGGTTGTGGTAATGCTGTGGGGGAGCATCTCTTTCATCTTTCATAATGGTGTTGATGGTACTGGAGCGGAGATAGATTGCTGGTAATTTGCTTCCCTGCATTTCATTTCTTTTCATTTCATTTGCTTTCATAACACAAAATATCCAGTTATAAACAAATATTTGCATATTTCAACAGAGAAATTGGCTAATGGGTCATTAACTGTCATTAAATGTCAATAAATTTAGCCACTTGCAGGACGTGCCTAGCAGATAAAAATGAAGTACAAGCGTATGATTTCATCTTTAGCTGAGGCTGATGAGCAGTAATATAACTGGACAGGCTGCTGCACAGCGTCTCATAACCTTTCCCCCTTTGTGTGTGTATACTGGGAGACATTACTGAGTATACACAAGTGTGTTTATCTACAGGGCGGGGGGAGGATGAGTCACATCCAGTCCAATAAAAACCAGCCTGTGTTAGAGCTCCTCCCCACACGTCTTAAAAGCATCTTCCAAAAACTATTTTTTCTCCTTTCATCTTCCCATATCATTCCCAACAAGACAGCGCTGCTGCAGATATGAGACGCTGCCAAATCAAGCCATCTGCACAGTGTCTCCCACACCCATCTAAAAGAAGAACCCATCCTCTCACATCCCCATTTGATTCCTTTTCTAATCACACCTTCCTCTATTCTTGCCTCCACCAGCAACACTTCCTCAATATTTTCTCCTTTCAGCTTCTCATTTCATCCGAGCCCAAGGCCAGACACTAGTCTCAGACTGAGATGCGGCACTCTGGTGACTCAGTCATTGACTCATTCATCTACTTCATTCACATTTCCAGGGCAGCGTGCCATGTTGGGTGAAAGAAGTCACCGTGCAACGTGTTTTGGATTATGTGAAGCTCTGGTATGTGTGTCTCTACAGTGCATGTGTACCATCTAATGCAGATGTGTTTAAAAATAGATGTGATACAATATTGTTTATTGATGATAGCTTTGTGTGTCAATAAGTGTACCAATAGTTTATGGTTTTATGTGTTTACACAATGATCTTGTTCTTAATGAGTCAGTAACTGAGTCAGTTACACAGTGCTGAAAAACAGAAAATCTCCCCTAAAAGAGCAGAAAAAAAATGCTTGTATGTTTCCCCTAATTACTGCATATTAAAAATTAAGATCTTTATATCTGCTTGTATATGTCAGTCACCTGAAACTTCAACCATTGTTATACTATGAAACCAAAGTGGGTTGCCATCGTCAGGAGACATTTCACTTGCCTTTATTATTCAAGTGACACACTTCTCAGTGTTATATCTGATTGGCTGCAGGCAGAGCGAAATTACATGGCAACATGTTTCTAGATGCAACTGTGTACAATCTATGAGTTCACCAAGACGCAGTGACGAATTTGTGTATTTCATTTTGTGAGGATAGAGCTATTACAGCTGGACTTGTGACATCCAGGAGAATCCATCTTGTCAGGCTTCAAATTATACGCTTGTGTCCGAACCACCGGTGGTTCAGACCAATCAGCATCGAGAATACAGCTGTCTTGCAAGGTAAGACGGTGATAAACAGATGATTTATAAAATCACATGTCAAGTATTTTTTGAAAGTGTCTGCCCTTTTCTAAACCGTTGCCAAGGACGACTTCTCAGATATTTCTGTGCAACAAACCGTCTGGCTGGTCAGGTTACTGGAGCTACTCCAGCATATATAAGAGGGAAACCTGGGAAATGCCCCAGGTAGAAAACACAGGGAGAAAATAACACTCAGTTAAATTTCCATTATCCAAATCAACTTGAATTACAGAAGGGGAGATCCAATTGCTCAAAAAAGGGGAATAGAAAGGTACTACAGAAAGACTTATAATGACAAAGTACTCTCCTTGAGATGCAATACATTTGTCCCAGCGCTTCTCTCATTCCTGGAAACCTTTCCTGTCACAGCTGTCATCTTTTATCACTGTGTTCAAAGCCTCCTGTGTTTCTTCCTGGATTTCTTCCACAGTAGCAACTCTGCTCCCTTTCAGTCCCAATTTTAGTTTCCTCAAGCTGTAGACATTCACTACCTAGAGGCAAATCCAATAACTATGCCCTACTCCTGTGCTATTGATGGCTTCCTGGAATTTTCCCCCCTTGTATGTCTCTAGAAAGTGGGAGAAACTCTGAATGAACAGAGGAAAACCTCACAAATAGGGAGAAGATGCAACCTCTACACATCAATCCATAAAAACACTTTTAATGGAGATTCTAATTGCTTGCTAATAAATCAGATTTTTAAAAATTATTATTATGGATCAGGGGTTTGTTAAACTTCTGTTTTATTGGCTCCTAAGATGGAGCATATATGATGTTTGTTGGTTTATAACAGTTTTAAAGCTTTCTCAGATGCTTTCACTTTCACAGAAAAAAATGAAACTGAAAACCTGAAAGTAACATAACAGCTGCCAAAATATTTACTCTCCAGACAGGACTAGAATTACAGTATCTGACTTTCTACAAGTCTCCTGAAAAACAGCAGCTGATTTGGGGCTGAATTAATTCTGCGGTTAAAGAGTGAAAGTACTGACACGACCTCGCCGACAGGAATAAGATAATGAGCAGTAATTAAAGTGACCCTTTCTACCCTAAGGAGACTCATCCTGTGTAACTCTGGCAGAGCTAAAAGCAGAGCTTGTGGCTGTGTGTGATGCAGTTTATAGTATATTTGGAGGTCTGTGTGACAGGAAGTGGCCAGGGCCAGTGTCCCTCTGCTCCACACTGCTGCACTGTCTCTATCTGTGCATGTCTACATCCCAAACGTCCCTAATGGTGTTTACACAAGTGGACATCTGCAGTAATCAGAAAAAACCATGACAAACACTCCACATCCTGCTAGTGCAGCAAGCATGGACAAGAGGATCAGAGTGTGACTGAAGGCAGAAAGATAACAGTGAAAAAGAGAGTGAATGACAGGAGACAGAGAGACAGGCGTAACAGACACGGCGAGGAGGAGAAGGAGAGAGACACAGAATGATTTTCAAAGATGGATCTTCTTACATCTTCATCCAGGTTGGTCTGCTCCAGGTCGATCACTTTAAACTGGACTCTCTTCAAAATCTCTTCCAGAGACTCACATGCTTTGTAGTCCAACTTCTCACCTGAAGTAATGCACACACAAGTCTAGTCAACACATCATCCAAACATTAAAAAGCAACTAGTGATTCTCACAAGTTAAATGTGTGACTGTCTGGGTGTGTTTTGGTGCTTACCTTTTAGATCTAAGCATTCATTTCGCTGTGTCAGGTCTTTCAGCTCCTACAGAAACAAAAAGTAGTGTCAGTAACAAAGAAAAAGAAAGCTGTATAAAGTTGAGTTTGTGTTTTCGTCCATGGAGGCAAACTTTGCTTTTCACATGTTGAAACTTTCTTATGTCACAGGAGGCAACTGAATAAATCAAAATTGGAGATAAAACACAGATCTTGTGAACTTCTGCTGCAAAGAAAAGCATCTGCAGGACACGTCTGCTGAACATACCTCTGGTGTTTTCCTACTGCATGTGTGTCACTCAATGCCTTTACATGCACTTAAGTAACCGGGTTACAGTCAGTTTTCTCCTGAAAGCTGATTTATTAATTGTCAAGTAAATGAGAAACCTGGTTTCCCCAAGTTGATATCTCCTGGAGAATGCTGATTACTCTGCCATGTATACATGTTTCTAATCGGCTTTCTGCAACTAAGCGTGTGCATAACATTAAACTTCAGACAGGAAAAGCACAGTGTGGAGCGGCCAGATGAAAGGAAAGATAGTTTAACAGAGTGACGCATCCTCGTATTTAAAATAACTTCATCCAAAGTCTGTCTCAAACTGAAAGTAAAACAAATTCTGTATCTCTGCTCTCCCTGTCTGGCTGCTCTGAAATCTTGTCACTGATCTGCTACTTGTATATGCAGATTTACAGTGAACAGGTTACTACAGTGCATGTAAACGCATTCCCCAATAACTCACATAACCTGGTTTGTCTGAGTAACCTGGTTACTTGGGTGCATGTAAATGTGCTGAGTGTGTGTGCTGGTACTACAGGTGAAGTACTGAGTGTGAATACTGAGTGAGTCCCAGTGATGGCAGTTTTGATAAGAACAGCGTAGTCCCATAAGAACAGCTTTACAGCTCCTAAATTTGCCATTGTCATTCAAACTGTTTTTGTGTGCCAGCTGTCAGTGTGACTGTGTTCATCATGAACATCTCATCTATCCTGTGATGTAGTTTGACACCAGAGCATCACAGATCAAAAGGTGCAAAGTTATTTCACCTCCTGCCCTGGTAAAACACCCACACAAACATTCAGAGAGCTGCCCTCGAAACTATGTACCAGCAAATCCCCCTCTCTCTAGTTGACTGCCCGGCCCATTCAGTGTGAACTCCATAACCTCTGCCCTCGTGCCACGCTGCCATTACTTATCTGTGTGTGACTGAACATACCGATGCTGGTTGCGTTGTACTTGGGAGTTCATGGCCTGCACTGCATGACTCAACAGGTCCCAATTTGTTCCAAATCACAGTAGTCTAAAGTGTGAAACTGACTGACACACTCACTTTAAGTGGGAGAAAATGAAATATTACAGAAACACAAAGACGATTCAACTCTATTTCCCTACCAGGTTTTGTGAAATATGGTCTAATTCAAGAATTCTGGATGTTCTTCAGCATCCAGACAGTGTTGTAAACACAAGAACGCACACAGATTTTGACCAATTTAACAGCAAGTCAATCTTCACCTACAATTAACTTGGGCACCTGTCAGCGAGAATGACTATCAGTGTAAATATCTCTCTGACAGAGCTACCAGACCCCAAAATAGTGCATGACGCACAGTGTGCCTCTGCATGAGTGGTGGTATTGATGTGAGTATGTGTTGTGGGTGGACCAGATTGAGCTACAGATTCACTTTCTAGTCTTGTTCATTAAATGCTGTGGTGACTCGTGTTATACTGTGCCTTTATGATATATATTTGTACTTTTTTATTACTGCGTTCTACTTAATCACTATGTTTTAGTCTCAAGACTTTATGCAAACCTAATTTTCTATTGACTTTAAATCAAAAAAGAAGTATGACATCTGGGTTCAGGACAGGTGGCCTTAACGAGACAGTCAACTGTCAATACACAAAGGCGCGCTGTTGCGCTGTTAATGCCAATAGCAGAAAGTGGCCGTAACATACGGACAGAAGAAGCTGTCAAATTATGGGGAAAATATAGTCAAGCTATGGCAGCTTGCATGTGAGGATCTGGGACGAGGATGTAATAATAAAAATCAATGCTTTTCTGGAGTGGTGATGCTCATTGACGCTGGGAAATAGGACAGCGATGTACTCTGATGTATCGATGTGTGAACGTTCTGTCCGTGTGTGGGCGCTTACAGACACCATTTTGTGTTGCACTTTAATGTTGAAAGACTTAAAGTTCATCACATGACGGACGGCTTGCGAACAGGGTTACCAGCTGGATGACAAATATAATATTATAACCTCAGTTTTCTGTGATTAACAACATATCCTAATGAAAACAAACACTGGAGTTTATTTATGCAACCATGCAGTTAGGGCTGCAACTAACGACTATTTTCATTATCCATATATCAATTATTATCTTGATTAATCGGTCATTTTGTCTATAAAATGTCAGAAAATGGTGATATATTCAGTTTACTATCATAGAAGATTAAAGAAACCAGAAAATAATAAAAGCTGGAATCTGAAAATTTGGACATTTGTTTAAAAAAAAAAAAAAAAAAAAAAAGACTAAAAATGACAAACAGATTATCAACATAATTGGCAATTAATTTTCTGTCGATCTACTAATCGATTAATCAGCTAATTGTTGCAGCTCTACTTGCAGTGACTTCCTCTTTGGTCTCGATCAAGTGATCGAATAGTCAGGTGATATTTCTAGACTTCACATTGCTGAAATTATTCCAATATAAAACTGTGGCGCACAATAGATTGTGATACAGATGATGCTAAAGACATGATGGTTGTGTCTTTCCAATTTGTACAAAAGAAGGCTGCATTCCTCAACCACATTTGGAGAGGCCTTTGAAACGCCTTGTTAGACATATTTTGGTCTAGAAATGTTCATGGGATGCAGCCCTTGAATTAGGACAAAGCTTACATAGCCGCTGAGTGGCCTGCCTATTTAACTGGATAGTGCTTTCATGGCACAACAGCAGTAGATGTCTGCACAGCATGTGGAGGTGCACAGCATTTATGCTACCTGTAAACTAAAAATACCTTATTCCAGATATACTGTGCAGGCATTTAGGGAAAGCATGTTTCTGCATATTATGGGAAAGCAAGCGTGCACCCTGGCTGCGTGTGAGACATTGCATAAGAAAACCGCTGGTCTCTCTGGGACTTGCAGCAGCAGAAATGTGACACAAGGCTTCCAAGTGTCCAGCTCTTAAGACTCTGGTGGGAGTTACAGCGAAGCAGGCATTCAACATGCAGCTGCTAAATAGTCACTCTTATAAACACACAAACAACTGGACTGAAATGTACATAACCTGTAGGGCCTCTGGCAAGCTGCCATGTGTAAATGTGCAGTTGGACTTAATAAAGAAAGCATTTAGAGTGAAAGAGGAAAAAAAAAAAAACAGTAAATGGCTGAACTCCTCTTGCTAACCCCCCTCTCAGAGGCCGACCATTTGGTCTGACTGGCTTGTTTATATGGCTGGTTACTGCAGGGATGACTAAGCAGAAATGAGAGGGAGCTGTAGTGGACCAGCAGACTACAGCGATAGGGGAGGGATGGAGAGAGGCCAGACATCGCAAACATGAGTAATCACAAATGGGAGAAATATAAAAAAAGATGTATAACTGCAGAGGGGAAAAGGCAGAATATGAGGGAGGGATGAAAGAGGGACACCCGTGTGATGATCAACAGTCCCAGGCCAGTGGAAATATACCCAGACCATAAGACTATATGAAACCAAGAGCAGCCGCTTAGCACACTGATGTGTATTTCCACAAGTAGCTGTGATGTAAACCCAGCTTCTCTCGCTCAGCTGACCAGGCGTGTGAGGATTTCTTTGTAGAGTCTCTCGGATCACAAATGAGTTTCCAGCCGGGGCTCGCCTTACTTCAACTCACAAACGGAGACACACCTGCAGGTACAAATGTGCAAAGCTCCGGTGGAGAGGCCCAGTTAAGGGTTTATGAGTGTGAGTGCTGCAGCCACTGTGCGACAGGACAAACAGGAGAAAGTGCTAATGTGTCCCTGCTGCAAAGGCTAGCGCTGCCAACTCCTCCGTCCTGTCAGTCTCACTAGATGAGAATCTGTTTAGTGATGGGATGTTCGCACAAGTACAAATACAATGGAGAGAGCGACACCCATATATCTGCATACACACAGTTCTCAAGTATCACAGTTATCAGATCCAACATAAAATTTCCAGTAACAGCTGCCAGGGATTTACATAAACAGAAGAGAGCAGCGGGTCTTTATTGTTTCTTTTGACACATCTGTAAAAAATTGGTCTTTATCATATAACTTGCTATCACTTGATCATTTGAGAGTCAGTGATACAAAGTAACTGAATACATTTACTCAAGTACTGTACTGAAGTACAATTTGAAATACTTGTACTTTATTTGAGTATTTCCATTTAATGCTACTTTCTACTTTCTACTCCACTACATTTATTTGACAGCTTTAGTTACTTTTCAGATGAAGATTTGACACAACGGATAACATAACAAGCTTTTAAAATACATTGTTAAAGATGAAACCAGTGGTTTCCAACCATTTTGGCTTCAGACGTCTTACAAAAAGCAGTGTGTAGTTGGGGTCACATTTCAGATGTCTGTGAGTTATTAACAGCTCCACCAAATACTGATTTTTCAATAAAATTTCAATTTCAATAAATGTTCAAATGATCCAATATTTCACCAAAAATCAAAGATTAGAGAAAAAGTCCAAAAACTGAAAACAGATTTGTGTATCAGAACTTTGTTAATCTTTCCTCTCCCATTAATCATCTAACCACCCTTAGATTTATTTGGTGCCCCTTTGGAGGGGCCCGACCCCTATGGTGGACTAAACTAGCTAATTGTATATAAAGTAATTCAAACTAGCTCCACCTCCAGCAGCTACAACAGTAAAATGCTGCTTACACACTGATGCTTCAGTATTAATAATCTAATTATTAAGTGGGATTTTTCATACAGGACTTGTAATGGAGTATTTTTATACTGTTGTATTAGTACTTTTACTGAAGTAAAAGGATCTCAATACTTCTTCCACCACTGCAAGGAGTGTTGCCGTCATCTGCAGTGGAAACATTGTCAATCTGTACTAAAAACCAACAATTTGTGGGTCAGTTTCATTGTCTAGAAGCAGCACAAACACCACTCACCACAGGATACTCAAAACCTGCTTCCATTGCATCATGAAAACCTCTTTGCTCTGATACATTGGCTGTATATGTGTCATTGTCTAGGATTATGTTCCCAGCCTCATTATGGTGGTAAGTGGACTGTAGTCTACGTCTGCTTGAGAAGGAGGTAAAAAAAACAAACAAGTTTCCATTCATATTTCCTCTCACTCTTATTCATCTGTGACAAAAACAAGTTTCAAATTCAGAGGCAATTTAGCAGAAACAACTTGCACATAAGGAAAACATTTGAATGTATTATCAGACCCAACACACATCAATCATGTGCACCGGTTCACATACAAATGCACGAGATCGGCATAAATATAAAAACAAACAGCCCTGAGGCTTCCCTCACTGGATTTGAAGAACTGCTTATACAGAGGGGATTATGGGACACATGACTGTGTGCTGGCTAACCCACAAGAGAAAGCAGAAAAAAAGAAAGACATGAAACACCCGTCTGCCTGTTCAGAGTACCAGCTACGCTTGTTGGGAAAAATGCCTGCTTCTACTGGATTCGACTATCATCATCAGCACTTGTCCAGAGTCATGCCACAGTGCGTCACGCTGCGCCCTCAAACCACATCAGCATGCTTTTGAAGTGTTATTATTACAAGAAGAAAAAGTTTTACTGTAAAAATCTTGGAATAAAATTTTCTATTTTTTATCTCACAGACAGGAAGCTTCACAATTACAAAGAACTTTAGGGTGGAGCGACCAGGATTTCCTAATGGTTTAGTAAGTTTTAGGCACTTTTGATGTTTAGATTCTTATCCATAATGCAACACCATCCGGGACGGCGTCTGATCGGTCCCAAATGTCTGCATCACAATGTCTGCAGCATCACAATGACCCCAGACATAGAGCCAGGGTAATAAAGAACCATCTTCAGCAAGGAACAAGGAGTCCTGCAACAGATGGTAGGGCCCCCACAGAGCCCTGACCTCAACATCATGGAGTCAGTCTGGGATTACATGAAGACACAGAAGCAACTGAGATGCAAAAATCCACAGAATAACTTCTCCAAAATGCTTGAAACAACCAATGTGCCAAGTACCTTGAAAAACTGTGCACAGGGGTACCGAAGAGAACTGGTGCTGTTTTAAAGGCAAAGCGTGCTCACACCAAATATAGATTTCATTTAGGTTTCTTCTTTTTACTGAACTTTGTATGAAGTTAATTCATAAATAAAAACTATTTACGGCATTAATTGTAAGCACTTGTACTTTTTGGTTCCTCCTGCAAGTAACGATGGTTATGGGAAACATCTCTTATGCTCGAAAAGGTTTGTAAGATGGATTTTACGATCAGCTTAGCCTCAAGATGCTTTTAGGAAATGAAGTCCAGGGTGGTTAGTGTGAACTTCTGCATGTATTATGCCCTACTGCTGACAGTCTTGCCATCAAATAGCAGCAGTTGGCAGCTTTACATCAGCAGTGTTAGTGGTAACAAGGAGTACAGTAAACGGGAATTAGCTACATCAAACTGCAGAGAAAAATGTGAAAAAGCAGAGTGAGTTCAGCAGGCTGGGGTTGTGAAGGCTTTCCACTCTGCTGAGGGATTTTGGAGAGGATTATGACGCTCCACTAGAGGTGGTAAGTTTAACTAACCCTTCTCATTCAGCACCATTCGCCTAGCTATGTTTTTAAATATCAGCATTTCCTCACTGGATGAATTGAATATCTTCATGTCCCTAAAGCAGACATGTTTGAGTTATAAAACTTTACAAAAGTGTGTGTGTGTGTGTGTGTTTGATTGGGCTAAATATGTCTGTTCATCTGTGTTAAACTGGGTCTCACCTGTATCTGTTTGAGCACTTTGGGAATGGGTTTACAGTTGAGCTTCTGACAGGCCTGTTTGTAGGAGGAGAGGATCTCATCCACCGTCACATTCTGAGCTGAAAAACACAAAAACATAAAAGGTAAGGATTGCATGATTCTATTGCATGGTTTCTTTCTACACACATAAAGGAATCAGAGTGACTTTCGGTGTAATTTAATATTGTCTGATGTCTGTTGATACTCACCATTTATTACGTTTGTATGAGTTTTTTCTACATAACACATCTGCACAGTGAACACCAGCTAGTAATCCAATTTATGTTGGACAGCCTAAGTGTTTCACAGCTTTCCTTTGATGGTTTCCTATTATATTTTATTCATTGTGTAACAGTATTTCGCATTATATCCATGGAGAGGAGTGTCAGTATGGATCTGTCGAGGCAGGGACGTTTGGACAGGATTTGGACAGAAGTTCAAACGAACCACTTCAGAGGTACGGTGCAGTTTCATATTACCCTAAAATAAATACGATATGTTTTTAATTCAAAGTGTCTCTACTCTCATCGCTTGCTGGAGCACGTTGTCATATCATTAAGTTAACTGATGCCTATTTATTTTGTGTGCTCCGCAGTTCACTCGTGGGTCACTGGTGCCAGTGCAGCCAGTGCAATAGTTTGATAGCTGCAGTTTGAGCTTTGAGTGGCAAATTCACTGAAACATGGCTGAGTCGGCCCTGCAGATCGGCTCAGGATATTGTATCCCTACATGACTCTTGAAAATGATCAAAATAATGAAGTCGAGGACAGGGGCACACTTTGAAAATGTTCTCTTTTTAAGTGACCTGTTTGTGCGTGTCCGCCTTGGGGAGCACTCTCTTGACAGAGAGGATCAGACTGTAACCCCTTTAAGGGCTCCCCTACTTAAGTTAGCAAAAAGAAGGTATTGTTCTTGGTGTGTGTGTGGGTCAGCCACTGCTGCCATCCCAGACTGTTGCGGGGGCTAACTCCAGTCAGATGACTGGGCAACATTCAAACACTCTGTTCTGGCTGAGAGTTGAAGTGAGGCACTCAAGCAGAGAAAGACAGCAACAAGGAAGGAAAAAAAATAGTTTATGTATGCAGGAATGTAGAAAGCTCAGGACATGAAATTACATTAACACAAATAGGATGATATGCATTGGTACTTATTTCAGATCCTGGGTATAGGTAGCGTATATAGACGGAATAGATAAATACAGAGTAAGCAGTTCATGCTGCTACAGACTGTACCGACGCATCTACAGTGCTAACACACAGGCTTGCTGTGTGTGTGTGTGTGTGTACAAGTGTGTGTGTGACTTTATGCTGCAGTCAGCGTTTTGATTTCTCTCGCCAAGGTGAGACTTTGTCCGCTTCACTTTTCAGTCGCCTCCATCGTTCTGAAGTTCATTCCCCCCCCGCCCCTGCCCCCTCCACAACTGTACAACACAGTGACAGTACAAACTGGACTAAGGAGAAACACTTATTATAATGTAATAATAACAATAATAATAATAATAATAATAATAATAATAATAATAAAACCCCTGTCTTCTTACAAAAACAGTTTCACTATTATCCTGGAGAGTAAACCCAATGCCCTGCGCAGACTGAGAGATTCCTCTTCTTACGTCAGTCAAGTAATAACCTGCTATAAATGATAAGCTATAGGACACTGCTGGCTTGGGGTGTGTACATATGATTGAATCTGTGCGTATGTGTTTGCACGAGCACACGTCAGAGTGAATGACCGGCTGGTGGGACAAAGAAGATATTCAGGTTCAGAATTGATAACCAGCACAAGCAGCCGGCCATGTTTGACCAACTGTGTTATTCACAGTCTCAATGAAACTTATCAACATTAGACAACAGCTGAAAATTACTACTAAAAGACTGATACTGCAGTAAGTCTGAGGCAATGGTGTGTTGGGGAAGCAAAATTAAAGTGCCAGTGCCACATGAATACAATGAGAGCAGCCACAACACATCTTTCACTCGTTTTCAGAAGCAGACCAAACAGCCACCAGAACGGAAGCCAGTCTGGTCTTTGATCCTGCTGCAGGCTTTGATACATATGTGCAGTAGGGCTGCCCTTTAAACATCGATGCTTTGACTCGTCAGTTGCGAAGCCCTTGAGTTGAATCTCATTTTGTCAGTTGACTCGCTGTACTACACCCCTCCCCTCCAACTGCGTCACTGTACACAGAGCAATGCAAGATAAAAGCGTGGTGGGCTATAAACTTTTACAAACTGAGTTTGGTCTCAAAAGGAGCTAACTACAAAACTAACAGTTACTGAAATAGACAAGAGTGGTGGAAACAGGGTGGTGGGATGCCAAGCAGTTAGCTGAATGTAAGGAAGGCTGGATTATAGCTACTTTTGAACCAGACACTTGTACAACCTCCCATAGTGCTGTCCAGTGTGACTGACTCTTTGGCTGATAGCGCTGTCAGCAGCCACACAGGAGGGACGTTAGGATTTTCTGACTGAACTATGATCAGGACACACTTTTTCTTTCTTTCACTGTGTGGAAATCTGATATTTTCACATCAAAGATAATGAACAAAGGAATTAAAACATGAGTCTGACACGTAAAACATGAGATGTAAGATTAAAGCTTTAACAGGAGTTAAGAGTGGGGCGAAGGAGGGAATAACACATTTCTCATATTCGTAGGCCACGTGTTTTAAAGAAAAATCATCAGTAATAATGCTGAGTATTCATAAAATAGTAAAAGCAGGAACCACAAGCACATGACAAATTAAAATGTAGAAGTTGAGAAACTTGCTGAATCTCTTGCTATAATTATATCGCAAGTAGGGGAAATTTAGTTGTTGTAATGTGAACAGAAATATTTAACTTTAAAAAACAAATCTACCTATTCTGAGCATTTTTCCTATTTTTGTTCCCAATAGCTAACTCTGTGCCACCTCCACGACACATGGTGTTACTCTTCTTTTCCACCTGACAGCAATGAGCTTCACTGGGAGGCGTAACGTGCAGGTGCAGGTGTCCTGACCAAACAGCAGGAACGGATGAGAATCCTTATCCAGCTTCCAACCTGCAAACCTGACGGGGCTGCCGCCTTGAAGTCGGTGAGTCGAATCATCTGTCGGAGACCCCTCAGTCGACTGAGATTCTTCAAATAAAGCACTCATTTTTATTTATTTTTTTGTCAGTCAGTGTGCATTACGATATAGAAGCTTACAAAAATGCACAGGTATATTTCAATGAGGAATTATAAATAAGGGGAATCACAAATATATTTTTATATTCTAGCTGGCAAACTTGCTACATTTTTTAAATTTAATTTATGTTCAAAGAGAAATACAGTAGCCTAATATACCTATCCTGTTGAAGACGAGAAATTATTATTTCACAGACAACAATGCCGTGCATTTATTTAAAATTTTCAAGCCTACCATTTTTATTATCATCATCTAAAAATAATTCCAATATTAAATAATTTAATTTGTTAACATATTCTTGTTTAGATTTATTTATTAACTTAATAATATAGGAGTAGGCCTATCCAGTTGAAGAACAGATGTCAGTTATTTCATAGCGGGTGATGCTGTGAATTTATTTTAAACTGTTTCATTTGTTTTTTCATTTACACGTTGTTTTTAATGTTTAAAGTGAAATAAAAATAATAGGCTATAAGAACTTGATTTTAATAGAAATACGTGTGCGCTGCCTGTCTCATTATTTGTTCCTTTCTATGTCAGCAATTCAAATAGGCCGCAATTTAAATCTTGCATCATGTGCAGCTGTCTTTCATTGATTTTTAAATGCTCAAAAATATGTTCCCATGACTCCGTTGCATTTGACTGTTAACGTGGTCGAAATCATCACTGAAACTCGTGCCAGTGGATTTTCTGATCGCCAGATAGTCTATATGAAAAAAGAAGGAATGAATCGTCGAATCTTCGTATTGAACGGCCAAATCCGATTCGACTGACAAAATTCTGAGTTGGGTGAAGCTCTAAAACACGACCAAACTGATGGTACTCTTACTGGGAATCAAACTCTTGGTTTTTGCAGTGGTGGATGGGAATCTGACTCCTATCCTCCCCATAGGCCTTTAACTAATTTCTTCACTCTAATTACTGCTGTACAATGTAGCCAACAACCACATGAAGTAAAACACTGCTGTTAAAAAGAGAACAGTCCATGTTTGTACTGCGACAGTCTTTCATTACTTCTAGAGGTCTTCACTTCAATAACACCACATGTACAGAAGACAAGATGCGCAGCACCAAGAACGTGACTGTAAAGGCTGTAACTTTGTGACAATGTCTTGACTGTCTAAAGTCTCACCAGTCCAAGCTTCACTTAGCGACAGATTCTACGTATATTTTAGGGTGGATCTGCGGAAAGAAAAACATGCTAAACATCAAATTAAGAAACTGATTAAACTTTGTAAATGTTAATCACTTAAAGGCCAGATACAGATAGATAAACTCAACTGTTTATTCTACATCGGGTGCCTGCCATTGACTCTATGACAGCTCCCCAAAAGTGAGGCCAAAACATCTCGATGACATCTTGATGACTGGCGGCTTGTAGTTCTTATCATGCTGATGTTAGTTTTTAATTAGTTATTTGACGATATAAAAAAGGGGGTGTGACATCATGACTGACTGCTGTGACAGCCGCTCTCAAACCTCTGTCAGGCAGCGGGACTCTAGCTCCAAATGATGTCACACAAGCAAGATGGCAGCTCCCGGAAAGGAGATATTCTGGCTCCACTTTTGCATAACGATAGAAAGTGAAGGCACGTCATTCATATTTATACAATCAATGATATCTGCATACACGGACATGTTAACGTGTTTGTTGGCGTATTTGTGGTCGTGGGTAGATGATGGTGGACCTTTGTGGCCACATGGATAGTATAGTATTTGAGGGAAACTCAAGGAAATGTAGGTGTCTTAAACTCAACAGTGCCTGGTTTCACAATAAAAACATAAGAAAGAGTATGAAGTACTGATCTATATCCTCAGCCTTTTCCACAAATTGAATAATGCAAAAAAACTTTTAGATATTTACACACTGGAGGAGAAGTCATAAAAACTAAAATATCCATCTGAATTTGACTACATTAAGAAATACGACATCAGTAGACATTTTAAGCTTTGTGTAGAAACGCAGGCACAGCTACAGAGACTTTTGTAATGCACAAAAGGTGGCAGAAACAGCAACATACTTTAAGTTGGGTCCATTTTTAAATGAGTACAAGATGGGATTTATTATTGTTGGAATGGCTCCACAACTTTTTATAGACACCCAGTTTTAATCCAGTATCCCTTGGTTAATCGTTCAGTTATTATTTGTTAAATGCCAGTTATATGTCAAAACATATTTGAGTATTTTTACATCAAAGTCCCTGTCTTGATCATCAAATATTTGATGACTCGTGGGCGTAAACAAAAATGTATCCAATCAAATGTGACTTGAGGCGACTAGCTAACCACACCCCTCTTATAAAACCGCACTTGACTACTTGTGGCTTGTAGTAGCTGGCAGAGCAACATCATCATCATCAGGAAAGTGTGTGTTATATTAGTGAGCAACAAACTTTGGTTTCATCTCCAAAAGAATGTGGTTTGAAGTGCGATTCATTCATTTCTCCCTCGCCCTCCTTCTGATCTAACAGCGCGGGTGAGGGAAATGTGTGTGGAAGCCAACAATCCTTGACAGCTCAGTATCGCTCTGAATTCGCTGCACCACGCCTGCTTTTTAGCGGTCCAATCAAATGTGGAGGATTTGATTTAAATCAAATGCTCACATATTCTGTTTCACTGGGAAATACGTCACAGTACAGAAGCTAAAGATGCTCAAACTTCTGTTTCACTGTGACTTTAAAGTTCCAGCTCTTCTTTTGGCCTGTATCCATGGTTTATAGTAGTCCTTTAATTGGAAAAAAGCATGTTATTAACTTCCTGTAGTGGTTTTAGGGTGAGGCTCTCCATCATTCATACCACCTTCATAGGTTTCACTGCACAGCTAATTCAGTTCAGATATATCCCGAAAAAAATCGTTTTTTTACTTGTAACCATTTCCTGTTTATGCTTTATCTACCAAACATATCTGGATACAGACATGTGGATTTAACCTAAATGCTTTTTCTACCAGTGTGTAAGTGTGCAGTCTTGTAAATTTGTACAGTACAGCGTGTGCGTTCCAGTGAACACTGTGTCCTTGGAAAAGTGTTATTGTGCAGAGCCGCTGTGGAGCAAGTGTGCGTGTGTAAACACTTCCTGAGGGAAGGTGGGGTTTGGGGGTGGGAGATGGAGGTGGTCCCATGCTTACCGCACTGTATTTTTACACACACCTCATTAATTAAGGAAAAAGAAGAAGAGGTGAGAGATGGAGAAAGAATTAAAGAATGTGTTTTTTTTTTTTTTTTTTTTTTAAATCACAACTGTACTCGATAGCAAAGAAAGCTATGTAAGAGAGCTTGGGTTGAACATCTTAATGAAAAATAAATAAAATTTGTGTGTATGAATGTAAGAAACAGTAAAAGAGAGACAAACGAAGAGAAAAAAGAAACAGTGGGCTCCTCAAGAGTCAGATGCTTGGTGTTAAATAGAAGTCAGAGATGTGCAATTCAGCCCTGCAGGATCATTAAGAACTGAGCTACAGCTGTTGCCTGTGTTTCTGCTTGCTCTGTCTTTGTTTTATTGCACTCCCTCCAGTACTGCTGGTACATGTACGGAGGGAGTGGCGATGAGGAGGTACGCAGAAGGGGGAGAGAGGGAGGATGATAACAAGGGAGGGGAAATGACTGCTCCAAACCAACCTTTAAATCAAAGGTGCTGTAAAAACCCAGTGGTTGTACAGTATATTTTAGAGTAATGTATTTTCCTTAACATATTTTAAAAAACAACCGAATATCTGATTATTCTAGGCAAAGTAATCGCTGTCTTGAGGCTTTAACCCATGCTCACATAGTGAGAAACATCAACGAGTCACCAGAGGTCCATTCAGTTCCTACAGAGCTGAGTAACAAGCTTTCCGGCTGTCATCTGAGCTTTCAACCCATTTCTGTGCTTCTTTGTTTCCCAACTGATGTAATTTTGTTTAATGAAAAACAGGTTTACATGACAAGAAGAGTAAAAAAGAAGAGGAGTAATCAGCTGTGAGTTATTTTCAATTGCTTTCAATAATGCTAATTAGATGCTGCCAGCTCCTCTTATCCACTCTTTTAAACCAATGTGACACAGTATCATTTATTTTTGAATTTCAATTAACGCTGCCTAACGAGCTCTTGCCATGCCAGTATAACATCTCGTCAAAATGATGTACCGTTATTAAAAAGGCAGCAACTAAAAATACAAGACTTCTCTTTTCCTTTGTTTCCGCACATCATCATCATCACACTGTTGCAGTTAAAGCCTCTACCACCGCCCACAAAAGGTCGGAACAGTTTGACCCACAGTGCCCACAGTGTGAGCGTGGGCTTTACCAGACTCAGGTTGTGCTAGTCTTACTGGGTTAGATGAGTGGATTGGTGTATGCTTGTTAAACTGTTACCATAACATGCTGTGTATGAGATAAGTAGTCAGGATTTTTAATTTGTTGCTCTATTTTAAATGTTTGTGAGGTGAGAAGCTATTTGTTGCATAATAGAGGTATAAAAGATCAATAAACACGCTACAGAAAATAAAATATTGCATTTAATGGTAGCAAACAAATTGCAACACTTCATGGTGTGTATAATGATTTAATTCAAACAGGGAGAGAAAATAGAGCTCTGAAAATTGTCAAAAGTTTGTCACACCTGACTAGTTGCTGCAGAAAGCAACATGTCCATCAGATTGTCTGTTTTGGAAGTTATAAAAAAATTAAGAAATACTGACATCTCCCTCTAAACTTCTGAAAAGAGCTTTCTACTGCTTTCAGACCTTGTGAAAAACATCTAAAAACAGCATGTAAGGGCCCTAACTGTTTTCTTATAAAACTCTTCAAAAGCATTTGATGTCAATGCCAAACCTTCAGGGCCTGTAAACAGACGTGATTCTTTTCTTCCAAGCAGCTGAACGACCTCACCTGCCTGAAAGCTGCTGTCATATGAAGGTGCTGAATGAATGTAGACAACCATCAATTTAGCACAAAAGCATCATCATGCCAGCTCTTGCTCCATATTTGTACAACAAATGATCATTTCACAGATGCTGTTTCTCTGCACAGCGCCAAGGGTACATCCAGAGTAACATTATCTGAATTGTTAAGTAAAGTCTAAGCCAATTTCTGAACATGTCTGTTATCTTTGTCAGCGTTGCCATGTCTGTACCTTCATTCTTTGTCTAGCTGCAGACGGGAAGTGCAAATACAGTGCCTACAGGTGCTGCGCTTTTTTCCTTTAACTCCAACGAAAAACGGGAAAACAAGCAAAGACAAGTTTGCGTGTATGCGGAGGAACAGGCAACACTATTTGCAGAAACTGGTAGGGAGACAGACAGATGACTGAAAGATCTGGCAGGAGGAACGGATTCCAATGAAATGTGAAAATGCACATCTTGGATAATGTCTTGAATTTCTTCTGTTTGACTTGTCTGCACGTTCTGGTTTCACTAGTTAAGAGTGATACAGGATACTCGATTGCAGCACCAACCTCAGTCAAGCGACTGCAGATAAACACCAGACCAGACCACATCTGGAAGAGCATGCACAGCTGGAGTTCCACGAGAGAATAACGTTGAGTTACATAACAACACGCAAAGAGAGAGAGAGAGGCCTGTAGTAGGAAAAGTGCAGTGAGAGATAGTTAAGTCTGTTGCCTGACTTACAAGGCACTGACCTAGCTTATACTCAGACAAATTGTTATGTAGCAGCTAATACACACACCAACCACAACGACTGACGACCAATCCTCTTGAAGGATTAGTACGCCGATAGGAGGAAAATCTAAATGCTTCCACTGCGGAAAGTGTGAGATCTCTGGCCGTCACCTTGAATTGATCATTTAGACCTAATCTGTAAGGTTCAAATGTCTACAACGGAAGGTAATAGCCAGGAAACCAGTGGTGACAGGTTACATGCTGTAAGTATTCCCAGCCAGCAGTTCAAAAAAGGTGCCTGAACACAGAGCACTTAGCGACACATGGAGGCCAGGTGTCCAACTAGCAGTGCTTAAGGTTTAATCCACTCTGTTTCAGATCTATAGCCAGCATCTTCAGCAGTCTTTAGGAGATTTGCTGCCCCACTGACTCAAACCACGCTGTCCCGCAGTTGCTGCAGTCAGTTGAAAACCTTGAGAGAAAATGTACACTTGTTGGTTTGACAGTTCACTATGAGCTCAAATCATCTTTTATTGTCTTTAAAAAGCCCAAGAATTGAGGAAATTATTATCAGTCATGTCTGGTTCCCTTCGTTTCGGTCTTCTGTCCATATTGAGTTTTTGTTTTAACACCCAATAACTGAGCTTTCTGAAAACAGTCTCCAAGTGTGAATAAATATAACAAAATAGGCTGCGCATTTCAGTGTGTGCAGGGAAACCAGAGCTTTTGGCAAACTATGATGTAAGAACAGTAACCAGGTTTGAGCTCTTAAATCCAGGCTTTTCATAAGTTGGTGTCAGATGCGTATGGGTATGGCCAAAAACAACAGTCCCATTTCATAAAGAGATTGCCCGCACACAAAAAAACAAAGAAGACGCTCTCAGGATCCAAAAGTACGATGAAAAACAATGACGCAAAGCAGCACCGATGCAGCCGGGGGTGTGTGCAGCACTCAAGTAAAGAAGCCAACTGTCTGCCACCACTAACCCACTCAATGGGCACTCCTTTAAAACGTCAATACCACTAATTACATAGAGCAGGTTCTGACATTAAGCTGTATAAATGTTTATTTTGATAGATGGCTTTGCCAGCACAAAGCAGCAGCACAGGAATGACTGATTGCCTAGTCAAATCACTTTCTTGATGTTCATTTAGTTGTCTGATAACAGAAGCAGAAAAATATGTCAATGATGCTTGTAACTGTGGATGGAGATCTTTATGTGAAACAGCCAGTGTGGATGCACGTGTTTTTACATGCACAAGGAATTTTTAATTTTAGCTAGCTTAGTGTGAAAGAAGGCTAAATTGAAAACATGAATATCACCTACATTTAGGGGTGACAAGGTTTTCACAAGACAACAGCAGTATGTGACATAACATGGCAGGCGTTTGGGCGAACTTCCAGAGATGGATGTGGATATATGTTGGGAGTGAAATACACAAGAGTTGCCAGCTCCTACTTATCATGCAAGTGCCAGTGTTCAAAATAGCCCCGCTCTCTCTCAGTCTCCAGCCCTGTTCTCTGCCATTTCACACTGCCGTGCTGTGGATGGTGACAGCAGCGTCATTCACACATGACAGTTGCCTGCCTGGCCGCTCAGAGGTGGGGCAGGAGACGGGGAGGACCTGTGGCACTGCTGCTGTGAGCTTTTACCAGTCTGGATGACAAGACGGTGACAGCAAGTAAACACACAGAGAAGATAAAAGTCCAATTTTAGAAGGGAGCCGCTCCAAAGAAGCACCTTTACGTAACCTGAATTGTGCTGTTCTAGCACAGGTCTGCACCAGGCAGAGGGTCAAAAGTAAGCAACGTAAAGTTGATGACTTCTAATGTTGTGGCTCAAGAAATGCCAAGACTTTGCAGGAGTGTGATTAAGCAAAAACCCTGGAATTGATTTCAAATAGCAGCGTGCGGATCAATAATTAACAGACCGCACTCAGCGTAGACTGAGAAAGAATCTGAAAAACAATTCCACACATGCAACCCTCAGGCCTCCTACAAACACACTCACATCCCACGCAATACCCATCCTCAAATTTACCTACACTGCACTCATACAACGTAGAAAAACTGTATTTTAGATTTGTTTGCACATTACAGCAGACAAAGCAACTACAGCTTGACAGGAAATAAAATCACAACATGTCTATGTTGCCTCCATGCCTTCAGTGGTACAAGATATTATGGCTGGACATCAACAACAGTCTGTCTCTTTGTTTGATAAACTATGATGATGCTTAATACAACAAAAAACAGAGCAGCCATTTTAAAAAATCTCCCACATGATACCAGGCCTCTTTCTGAGAGAAAGAAAGCTGTCGGACTAGCTGGAGAGAGACATTATGAGCTAACAGTTGTATGCTCTATTTTTAAATGAAAGGGCATTTTGTGCCATGTGTGTGGAGAGTGTGTAAGTAATATTTGTCACGGCAAGCCTCCTCAGGAGTGATAAGAGGGAGGGGGAGAGCAAGGAATTCCAGTTTGACGGGGACAGTAAGTCCTACACTGCTATCAGGACAGGATGAGAAATCATCATTAATCATCAAAGACAAATACTGGCATGTTTTACGTAGACTAGCATGTTCCATGTCTATTCTACCGTTTACTATCAGTGTCTGTCTGCACTGTAGCTTTGGGGCTACAGTGCAGAGAGACATGAGGTTCTCAAATACACAGTACAAAAGGTGCATGTGTAGCATAAACAGGCCAAAATGCATAATAGATGAATATATAAACTAAAACTAGACTAGGGGGCCGATAGTATCAGCTGGTATTATGACTGACATATCAGCATCAGCATGTACTGTTGGTCAGGAGAAAATATTCCAAAATAAGAAAACACCAATTCAGAGTCATGGTTACTTGTTTTATCTAGCAGACTCCATTGTTTGAGACAGGAAAGGGACATTTCAATCAAGTCCAGATCAAGTATTCATATTGTCCTATATCATACAGACGCACAGTTGAGTACATCTAAACTTTCCTTTAGTGCTTTTTAAAAAACAATAACTAAGTCAACAGCTCTACAACTATCGTACATATTACAAAAACACTGACCAGAGAACACAAACACTCAGAGAAAACACACAAACACTTGTTACTTTCATTCCTGATTTTTGCCTTGTTGCTTCCAGTGTTGTCTACTTCATTGCATTCTTTGCCTGAGTATAAATCTGCTGTTTCTTTGCATGTTTTCATGTAAAATGGGGTGTTAATGCCGTCTACATGCCAGCTGACATTATCAGCTGACATCTGATAATGTTAACTTGGCCGGTTTAAAGGGACAGGTTCACAATTTTTCAAGTCTGTCCTAAAACAACAGTCAGGTTCCCAAATGAAAATTGACACGTTTTTCTAGCTGTAATCATTCCTCCTGTTCATAAGAGATCCTTTCATAAAGAGATTTCAATGTAAGTGATGGGGGACAAAATCCACATCTGTCCTTCTGTGCAAAAATGTATTTAACAGTTTTTCTGAAGCTCATATAAAGCTTAAGCTGTCAAAATGAGTCAAATCAAGTCAATATCTTTCAAAGTTACTGTCATTTTCAGTGCCAAATTCCCTCTTGGCACTGCCTGCCCAGACACAAAGAAGGAATTTTTTACTAATGTTCATTTGGGCACCTGACTGTTGTTTTAAGACAGACTTGAAAAACTGTGAACTTGAACGCTTGTAGTCCATTTATCAAATATGATATGTTATACCAAGCCTTTCCTCTATTGTCCTAAAAATCCAGTACTGTTCTGGCTGTTGTATAAACTGAACCAACCTGTAGGTCTTCAAAGCCCTCGTCCACTCTATACACTGACAGCTTTGCCTATCAGTTTGTAGCTTGGTCCACAGCCACAACAAATAACATTTCATGGGTCACAGAGCCACTAATAACTTGGTGCCAAGTGGGCCTCGGGTCTGATGACACGAGACGGAGCTGCACGTAGGCCAAAGGGTTTGGTTGCTTGCAGGATAAATGGTCATTACTGTGAAGGAATTGTCTGCACTGCAAGTAGAGGGCAGGTTTATTTTCACACAATGACGTATTACAATTAGTTATAGGTATTAACCTTTATAACACACACTTGAGAACACTATTATTCACTGTGGCTGCTGTGGAAAACTATCTTGCATGACTTAACAAAAACAACCTCTGGAGATTTAAGAGTATTTGCGGTGACTGATAAGTCTGATAAAATAAGTGACTTAGCACATGCTTCCAGTATGACCCATTGCTTTTGTAAAGACATGCCTTGCTGATATGAGCCTGAGCTACACCTAGACTGAACTGGCCAGCCGCAGAGAACCAGGGAGGAGGAGAAATCGGGTAAGAGAAGCGGAGGGAGTAGGGGAAGCAACGCAGCATGTTGGGAAGTTCAGGAATCTCAGGATATGATGTAATATTTGCCCAGGCCTGGAGGGAAAGAACAAGCTCTCCTCAAGTCTTGACAGGGAGACGAAGAAGAAAAGAAAGAGTTCTATGAATGATATTGGACGATGCCAATTCTTGAAAAATTAGAGCACCAAGGAAGAAATGGAAATATGACACCCCAGCTGGCTACTATCGTTCTCTCCTGAACCCCCGGGTGTTTATTTTGAGTGGCAGCTTTCAAAGCTCCATGAAGTTAACTCCTGTTCAGAAGCTTAATTTGTGAAAGCAATTAAAACAGATTCAATACCCGTCTAACGAATTCTTCCCTCTGCTTTTACAGCAGTAACTCCATGCATGGATGAAGCTCCGGGCTCTGTGACCTCAGTCCCACCTCACTGTTATATTTCTGACAGGAGACATTACACAGGAACGTGGAGAACCTGACACCAGATCAGCAGATAAAGTGGCCGCACAGATCATAGATCTATTGTGGCGCAGTGCTCACTCCTCGCTAAGCATGAAGAGCCTTGAGGTAGAGATTCAGATACATTTCATTTCCTGGACTTTGTCTCAGACAGACACACACACACACACACACACACACACACACACACACACACACACACACACACACACACAGTGTCCCATGTGCAAGCATGTCCTCAAGATAGTAGATGTAAGAAGCCTGACAAAGGAACAGAAATCCATGTGAACATAAAAGGTTTGAGCAGGCCATCATTTGCAAAAGCTTTGCACCAGATGCAATTTCCAAATTTAACACACACATGACATATCCAATGCAAGGCAAACGCATACTTAGGGATGCATGATATTGGATTTTTTGCCCAGGGCTAGCTGGCTGTGCTTCCCTCTGGCAATGCCGTGGCTAATGCTCAGCTAGCATCCCAACTAGCCTCCCAAATAGCCCCATAAACCTCACCTAGAATTTTTTTCTTCAAAAACTGACTCAAAACAGTCGATCCAATATTAAAATAGCTGAGGATTAATTTTCTGTCAATTGACTAATCGATTAATCGTTGCAGCTCTAAAGGAAATTATTACATTTTAAACATTTTCAAACATAATATTAAGCTTAAGTAAAAACAAAAAAAGTGCAGAGGTGCTAATTCACACAGTAAAGTCCACAAATTACATTAATAACAAGACTAGAATTGTTGCGATTTGTCTGATCAGTCTTTTTCACAGAGGACTTTTTGACATGTCAAAGTAGGAAAACACAGGTGTATCCGTTTAGCTGCTTCAGTTTCAGGATCCTGGTCTTGTGCATGCTGGTTCACTGTCACCTGTGCTTTTCCTGCAAAGACAAGTCAAAATGTCTGCTATGCAAAAGGCCTATTCAGCTCAGCTGTTGACAATGACTGATCAATCACATTGTTCCTTTGCTTCACTGTAATTTATCAGAGCAGCACGTTGCAATGTTGGGAAAAAAGAAAAGCCTGTGTGTCAAACTGAGTCTTCAACATGATCACACTTAAAGATCACCAGAAATATTAAGATTTTTCCAAAATATTATGAACAGTAGAATATTTAGTCTCCACAAGCTTAACAAATGAAAGACTTTACTTAATAATAAGAATAAAGGAAGTATTTGCTTATTCAAAACATACAACATTTAAGAGTGCCAGCCTTTGCAGTTTAAATTATTTTATTCCTGCAATAATGTAAAATCTAATTCTTATAAATGTACCAAAGCCTTATAACATCTACATTACGAAACATTTTCACCACCATCAACTGTCTGTCTACCTCTATATCAAAAGTACAAACACAGTTGGACCTTTGGAATTTAAATAAACTACATGACAAATGTGCTGTGATAAATAATCTGAGCCCATGTTACAGTCATCTAGAGACTTTACTGTTCCCAGCACTCTGTGTTTCATAAGGTCCCGGAAATCTTGGCTAACTGCGTTGGACTTTGCCCCCGTGGAGTTTGGCTAAAGATATTTCATGTCCAATTTACTATCAGACTGGATGCCTGGCATGTGCTCTGTAAAAGGCACTGCAGACTGATACAGACAACACAGACAATTTGGAAACGCAACAATGACAAGCAAATGTCATGTTATGTAAAGTGGGTAAAAATATAGTTTACAGTCATGTGAAGCTAAATGTGAAAGGACAAATAGGGGACAACTTCAAAGTGTCTTTCTTAGTGGCTGTCTGGCCAATTGCATGGGTGTTAATAAAGCAATTTATATTCAGCTGAACATGAAGCAGTATTGTTCATAGATATTAACCTTGCTGCATTTGGGCTTCTTCCTACCGCCCCTCCCCCATCTGGACATTTCGCATCACTGACCCTTGCTTTGGCCTGGCCTACATTTTTGGTTTTATACATCAGGGAAAAAAACAGGACTCGCAATGGCTTAAAACCACACAGGGTCACACTGAGACTGGAAGGTCAGCGATATAACTCTAAATCAACACAAATGTGGCTTCTCAGACTGCACTCAGCTGTGCAACTGTGTCATCACCAGTTTTCACACTTTGTGGGTCTGTTTATTTGATCATGTCCATCGTCCACAACAGATGAAGGAGCGTGTGACTCACGGTCAGATCACACAAGACTAACCAGTTCCTCCACAAGAAAGAACTGCACATAAAAAGTGTACTAAAGCAGTCTAACTCTGCATATCAAGAACTATGCTGCATTAAAAATAAAATAAAAAACAAATATCAGACGTGGTAACAGCAGATTATCAATATTATTAGACTTGAATCATGATTTCTAGTGCAAAAAAGGTAACTAGGACATTCATTCAATTTTTTACTTTGCTTAATTTTACACAATAACAGTATTTTGACATAAAATACATACTGCATTTTGTTGTATCGGTACTTACTCTGTGCAATGAAAAAGTTGAATCTAATCTAAAAATACACAAAAAAAGAGAAAAAATTATAACTATACAATTGCTGACACTATATTTACATGTTGTTTTCACTTTATATTTGATTATAGTGGTAATGACTACTAATCTATATATAAAAACACATCAAATATACTTTATCTGTTGTGTCACTTTGACCTGGATTATCAGAAAACTGCACTACTGGTTTTGCACATACAGTACATTACGTTCATGCTCACTGGTTTAGAGGAACATGATGTAGATTGCTTTCTAACTTGGATCTACTTTTCCTACAGATCTATATCCTGATCTTATCTACCTCTCTGGTCTATTTTTGTATTGCTGTAGTGCTAAACTTGCCTCTTATCTAAATACATGGCATTTATTATAAAACATATGCATATTATCACATGGAGGATTAACTTAAAAAGGTGAAAAGGTAACTTCTCATTTCACTGTGACTTTAAAGATTGGGTATATCAACACAGTAAAGGCAGTGCCACATCCTGCATGAGCTTCCTCAAGAGGTGTTTTCACTGGACAAACAGGAACCGACAGTGGTAAAATGGCACACCTAAAGGAGTGGTGGGATCCTCTCACAATACAGCATACAGCACAGCCTTTGGTCTATATTTAGACATATATATGTACTTAAACTGTTGGAAAACACTAACAGACTAAGCTATTATGTTATTTGTCTATTTAAAAGTAAAACCTCTGTTTGAAAAAGGGGCGGGGGCACAGGTGCTGCCTGGGGACTTAATAGCATGTGTGTGGTGTGATCTTGCAATAGATGACGAGCTTTGAAATAAGACACAAAAGAACATTCCCCTAAAAGACCGGCTGATCAACACTACTCTCGTGTGTCAGTGTCAACATCCATAAACCAGTCGCATGTTCTCACCGATTACACATGGAGTACAGAACATGACAGTGCACATTTTACTCCCAATTTGAGCAGCTTGAGAAAACTGGAAAGCTGTCAGAAGGCCCATGAGAATTAATCCTGGCTTGTTCATACAGGCACAATAAACGAGTAGAATAAATAGAAACTAATTCACACATAAAAGAGATGCAGTAACACTGAGTATTACCATGTCTCCAGGGGTCCTTGGGCTCCACTGCTCCAGAGACAATATCCTCATCTGAGGGAAACGTCACCCGTTTGCCACTTGGTTTGTGTTTATCGTCCCCCTCCTGCACTGAGGGGTACAGCACAGCCTGGTCTGTGGCAGAAGCTTCTGTGCTACTCGTCTGGTTTGCATCTGAGAGGCTGTCCGCTGTGCTGCCAGCTGGGGCATCTTGAGTTGTGAGCTCTGAGTCTAAAGTATTGTCTGACAAAGATCTGACATTTGTCGATTCAGCCTCCAACACCCCACTCTCGTCGAGACTCAGATCCACACCAATGTCCATGTCCCCGCCATCATCCCCTTCACCCACAACAAACTTTGCAGGATCAGTGTCCTTATTGTCCTTCCTTTTCTCCACCACAATATTGTCCTTGTGCTGCTCATCATTAGAAAAGATCAAGTCAGTGGGATTCGCTAAAGCGGGGGAGTCTTGGGCACTGCTCTTTCTATTTCCATTGACCTCATCAATTTCCAGTGTGTCTTGTGCCTGGTGGTTATCCTCCTCGGCCACCTGAAGGTTGTCAGTGAGCTGAGGCATCAGGTACGTTTCAGAGGCCTCTGTGGGAACAATGTTTTGTTTTTCAGCGTTACTGTCCGTCATCAGTTCAGAGATCCGGGGGATGACCCCTTCGCTGTTGTTGGTAGTGTTGTGGTCATCGTCCACGTTACTTTTTGTCTTAACATTGCACAAATCTAAACGCTGCTCTTCGATATTCATGTTTTCATTTCCAGTGAAACTCAGTCTTTAACTGTGCCAGACAGCCTGGATATTAGGTTAAACAGTAACTAGGAACCAACTGACATGAATAAGCCAGTCTCTGGCCTCAGTCTCACTAAAAGACACGTAGATGTGCACCTATGCTGGTCCTTTATTGACCAAATTATATTTAAGTGCAATCAGAAAATTATTCCTGCGTATTGCCCGGTTTGTTGCTTTGGGGGATAAAGTGATTTAAATAATAGCTTGCACTAGTCCAAATCACAAGTGACTTTGTTGCATCCTTTAAAAATGTAAGATAAAGTGCAAATCCACACAAATATCAATACAATAAATATGTGATACCTGTGTGAAGTACTATGTCAGTATTTATTTGACAAACTAGGCAACTTTGCTCAACTATCACCAAGCCAGGCAGTCACAGTTACCACTTAATAATTTCTGCCAACCGTGTCCTATTGCTCCAAAAAGGGAACCGATGAAAGGCTCCCTGGTCGTCAGCACATTGCCAGCAGTATTTAAGAGGACCAGGACAGTCAATTGAAATGAACAAGTCACTCAGGGTGCCTCCATTACGCTAGCAAAGTGAGCTCACAGCCCGACACCAAACCAATTCATTTGCATGAATTTAAGCGAGCTAACGTTAGCTAGGTTGCTAAAGTTGTAGCCCGACAATGACACCCAGGCCCGTGTACGGTCGCATGCCTGCTTCGTTACGTTTCCCCCCGACAAAGTCCATTCTTCTGTGTCAAGAAAAAAATATTTTCCGGCTGTGTAGCTCTTGTCTCACCCTCTGTCGTGCTGCAACTCGGCTCGCATCACAACCCTCGACCAGCGGCGGCGAGGAAAAAAACAGGCGTCACACTCTGAGCAATGAGCATGTTTCGGTGGCTAACGTTACCGCCAGGGATCCGAGCCGAAGACACACTTGCCGCTCCTAACAGTGCTGATTATTATGAGATTATATTAAACTATATGCCGATCGTACACGTCTCGTAGATATCTCACTGTCCGGGAGAAGTACGTGGGACCTGTTTTTGTCTGGCGTTGCTATTCGCTAGCTTGTTGAAGTCCAACAACTGTTTGTTGTTCACACGTCTTACGTCAGCACGTCGTTACCCACAGAGGTACGTTCAGGAGACGCAGTGTTACATAGGGTTGCAAAACACCAGAGACAAACAATATTTTAGAGAAACATTTGTTTTTTTTTTAAAGGCAGTGGTAGAGGACGTATTCAGATCCTTTACTTAAGTAAAAGTACCAACACAGCAAAGTAAAAATAGTCCATTACAACTAAAAGTCTTGCATGACAAATCCTACTTAGGTAAAAGTACATAAATATTAGCAGCAAAATGTATTTAAAGTATTAAAGTAAAAGTTGTCCCACTCTTTTCGTCCCTCTGACTAATATATATGACATCATTAGATTATTAATACCGAAGCATCAGTGTGTAAGCAGCATGTTACTGTTGTAGATGTCCAAAACTAACTGGAAACTTGTGAGGGTAATTCAAGTTCAAGTGTGACAAAGTTCATGCTCACTTGAGCTTTGTAGACACTGGACAACCAGATTATGACACAGTCGGAATTCATTGACTAACAAACAATCTATAAAGATTTTCTGCTGCATTTAAGTCACATGAATACATTAAATTATGTCATGCTTTTGGCTGCGTTGTCATTTTTGGACATTTGCATCTTTTAAAAAAGGCTTGATCTTTGGCAGACTTCTCTCCTACAACAAGATCATGAGCCCTGTCAGTGCAAACAATAAGGTCTTATTTGGCCCCACTGTTATCTGTGAAGATCGTGCACAACTGAATGTTTAACAGAATACAACCCTCCACCAGTTGAAGTTATTTTATCCTAGGTAGCATCTTGGACTACATTTATGATTTTTGCACAATCCAGGATACACACAAAACAGGAGCCTTACTGTCGATTTCATTGGTATAGCTGCATGTCCTGAATAGTGTGTGGATGCACTCAAGTAAACCAAAACTTTCTAGACTGCATCAATATAGACTTCCTGTGGCTAAATATAATATAGTCTGCATAGTGTTTTGAAAAGACGTACAGGGACAAGATCAGATTTTGATAGTAAAGATTGAGAGTTTTGAACATGGGTGACTTTTTCCAGTTGCCAACAAGACAATGTGGGTCTTGAACTGTTAATCATTTTCTAAAGATGATCTATTGATTCCAGTGTTTGCACGTCAGCAGACTGAATCTCAGTGGCCAACTTCATTTAATCTTGATTAGCTACTGCCAGTCAGAACAGTGTCAAAGTAATTAAGGGCAAGAATATAGTTAAAAAAACACTTTGACTTATTGTATTATAACATTTTTAAGACTTGTATTTACAATTAAAACTCTTGAGACTGAACATCTTTAGCAGGACTGTCACCCTTTGGTGCCTTGGTTCTCTTGGGGAGAAGTTTTGCCTGGATATTTGGGATGACACCACCCTCTGAGATCGTGACCCCTGCCAGCAGTTTGTTGAGCTCCTCATCGTTTTTCACTGCCAACAAGATGTGGCGAGGAGCAATGCGTAGCTTCTTGTTGTCACGGCTGGCGTTTCCTGCCAGCTCCAGGATCGCAGCACAGAGGTACTCCAGGATGGCTGCGAGGTAAACTGCGGCGCCATTGCCAACTTGCTCAGCGTAGTGGCCTTTCCTGAGCAGCCTGTGGATGTGGCTCACTGGGAACGTGATCCCTGCTCTGGAAGACCGGGAAACTGAGGATTTTGGCTTTGGCACAGCTTTCTTCCTGTGACCAGACATCTTCAGTCTGAGATGAGAGAGATACTTTAGTCCAGATTACATAGTAAGACCTTAATTTCAGTTATTTCAAATACCTCAAAATATAAAAGAACAAGTCATTAAAACAGCTATGATTGAAATAAAGGCCTGAAGAGTTTTGGGTCACGAGGATCAGCTTGAAGAGGAGCATCTACATGTTTTAACATTAAAGCCAATTCCATCTTATAACACACAATTTAGTGAACCCTCACCAGTTCTGTTTGTTCAAAGATGAGACAGGAACTGCACATTGAAACTCACGATGCTGCTTTTACATAAGTTAGCCAGTAATTTGTTGATTGGTGACACCTGGCTCCTCTGCTGCGCGATATCTGCAGGAGGGAGCCCAATGTCCCTCTCACATTCATTGTAATAAATGACAGTACAAGATGAGACTTTTGTTTCTTTTGTCAGATTAACTTGCTTGCATGGTGTACTTTTTGTACTCTTCGGACACAAGAATCCAATTTCCTCATTAGTCTCATTAAGCAAACACCTGTGTGAGCTGGATGGTTCTGTAACAGCAGAAAATTGTGAGTGATAAATGGAAAATGACACCTCATTCAGACAATAACTGACCAAAAAGTACAACTTGTAGCACCTGGATGTAAACAATAAGAGTAGCAGCAGGAATAGTTGAAGATGTTTATATATGTGCATTCAGTGTTTAAATCAGAGGAGACACTTTAATCTTAAAAAAGGGAAACTGATGAGAGATTTAGCCTTCAGTTTCAATGACAGCGAGTTTTGAAGGTGCACTCTTTATTGATTATGGTGACAGTAGTTAGATTTTCACATTTTGAAAGAAAGGAGGGTTGTGGGAACGTTTTTAACGTTTGTAACTAAGTACATGAAATACGGCACTCAAGTACACTTTTGAGGTAGTTATATACAAAATTTACATACAAAATCAATGCAAACAATATTTAACTACCTAAACTTGACCAGCTATAACTTTAAAATATTGTTTACATGTCTATGCATCAGTAATAATCATATGTCACTACAGAGGGCTTTCTGCTGCATATTTAGTTCATGTACCATTAATGCATGTTACTAACTTGACTTCTTTCCGGGAGTTTTTGTGCTTTCTCGTCTCACAGGAAACTCCAGAGCCTGAGTGATGATAGCATGGTCCGGCCTTGACACCTTCTCCGGCTATTATTGCTATTATTACTACTAGTCTATCATTATTATTGTTGTTATCGTTGGTATTGTTGAGCCCATTTCTGTTTGAGGTTTCTTCCTGTTAAAGGGGTGTTTTTCCTTGCCTCTGTTGCCAAGTGATTGCTCATGGGGGAATTGTTGGGTCTCTGTAAGTTAAAGAGTATGGTCTAGACCTCCTCTATGTGAAAAGTGCCCTGAGATAACTTTTGTTATGATTTGGCGCTATATTAAATAAAATTGAACTGAATGTGAATTTCTGTACTTTTATTCAAGTATGTGTGTGTAATGTGTGTATGTGAGTGAAAACCTTTTTTTTCTCATCTTAAAAACCCTCAGTTCATCACTCCCCTTTATTAGTGTGCTGAAGTGTTAATATTACTTTCTAATATATCAATGTTATTCTCTATTATATGTCTTATGTTTGCTATTCGTGTTGACTGTAATGTTTAATGTGTGTTTTTAAATGTGGACGCCAGGAAGACTAGCTGTGCTTTAGGGCATAGCTAATGGAGATCCTAACAAATAAACAAGTGAGCCCATCAATATAAGCAAAAGAGGGACCAAATAGTGTTTTTCCTGATTTAAACTCTAAAATAAAAAGTAACATTAACAGTAAGAAGAACATTATATTCTGATCCAAAAATATTTCTTCCTTGTAGAATATGGGACACATTTCTGTCTGAAGTAGACACGTATTGTTTGGACCTTTTGGACCTACCTTTGTAGAAAAATGTTAATTTTTACCCCTGAACTCTCGCTTTCTCACTATGTAAACATATTGAATAAAATGTTTGTTTATGACATCTTATATTCCTTTAGTGAGTTGGATTTTATTTGTGTATTTGATACTCGGGTTTCACTAGCTGATATGAAGATGTTATGTTTTGGTAAAGTTAGGGAGAATCATCTGTGTGGGCCTGCTGCTTATAAAACATATATTCTTTTAAATAATGTAATTGAGTAATTTGCTATAAAAACATGAAAGCATACTTTCTTTCCTCCCATGTGACAATGAGATGTATTTTAATGTGCTGAGAAACATCATCAGCAGATGGCAGCACAGACCTAGATTAAACCTGCGGCCTGTGATACTGTCGTGTTCCTCTATGTTTGTTACTTAAATGAGACCCTCTTGATGATGGAGCACTTATAAAACCACATTTAGTGGTGCCATGATCCTTCACTTTATGATTCGGTGCTTGACTGTGTCTGTCCTCCTCAGTGCCCGATGTGCTTACTTACTGCTTTGGGGAGTGATGACTCATCTCCTACCGGTGTGTACAGCTCAGTATCAAGTGTTGAAACATACAAGGATAAACAGGGACAATTAATGTTTAAAGGCTTTAAAGGCCACTCGTGACTAGTAACCCAAACTTGGTAACTGGAATGCTATCATATAAGTGTTTGTTTATGGACAGGACTGGAATGTAGCACTTACAAAGCTACCTCGTATTCACTCATGCACTCACACACACTCACATACTGATGGCAGTGAGCTACACTGAAAACTGGCTTAACCATCGGGGGCAACTGGGGTGCAGTGTCTTGCTCAAGGACACTTCAACATGTGGGGAGAAGTAGCTGGGATTGAACTGGCAACACCTGTGGTTAATGGGCGACCTGCTCTACGTGTCTCTCTCTTGTCTTTTTGTGATGATTTCTGATTTTAGAAGGGAAACACTGATTGATCCCAACTCAAGGTCCACTTACTAGTTTTTTTTTTCAGTTTTCAACCATATCACACGGTCCTCGAGTAGCTGTTATAACTTAATCCATAGTATTTTTTTTGTATATCTATGGTGCATATCGTTTTTTTTTACAGCTACTGAGCTTGCACGTCAACAGATCCATCTCTGTGACAACTGAGTAAACTCCATCTGCTGATGAGGACCATGTGATATGGTTGAAAGCACTGGAAAAAGTCGACCATGAGTTGGTTTTGTCAAGTTGCTGATTAAACTGTTTCATTTAAGGGACAAATGATGTTACAAGGTAAACTTTATTGCCATGCATGTGAGGGGTGCACAAAAGAACAAAACTGCTCCTCTATAGCTTAATGTGCAAAATAAAAATATACAGAACAACAAACATGTGTTAGAACAGACATAAAAAGACAACAACTACTTATGTCAGTAGTTGGTGGATGAAAAGCAGGCTGAATAAAGGTTAGTGCACAAGTGTAGAATATCTGTTTCTGATTGGAGGACATACACAGATTGTTAATGCCACATGAAGCATATGAAACTTGATTTGATTTGAAGGACAGGTTCACAATTTTCAAGTTGGTCCTAAAACACTAGTCAGGTGCCCAAATGAGCAATGACACATGTTTTTCTTGCTGCAATCATTCCTTAAAAATGCACTTACATTGTATCCAATCCACAATCCACAAGCCTCCTTCTGTACAAAAATTTATTTTAAAGTTTATTTGAAGTTAATATGAGGCTTCAGCTGTCCGAATTAGTCAAATCAAGTCAGTGTCTTCCAAAGTTTCAGTCTTTTTAGTGCCAAATTCCCTCTTTTTGTTACTATACTGCCACCGCAGCTCAACAGGAAAACACTTTCTGTCGAGACACAGAGAGATACATTTTTACTAAAAAGACTAACTGTGGAAGATATCCACTTTATTTGACTAACTCAGACAGCTGAAGCCTCATATTATCTTCAGACAAACTTTTAAATGTATTTTTGCTCAAAACGAGGACTGTGGATTCTGAACCCCATCACTTACATTTTAACCACAATGTCAGTTGTGAACCTATCCTTTAAGATCCATTATCCTCTGATGTCTGATATGTCATGCATTAACACGTGTTATTTGCCAGTGGCACACATGAAATGAGCAGATAGAACAAATAAGACCTCCCCTTGCTGAGCTTAAAGTAAATATTTTAACATCACACTGGAAGTGCTCACAGCCACGTTTTTTTTTTTTTTACCCGTTTTCTCAGTTTTCTTTCGCTTTAATGCCATGATGTGTGGCTCTGTCATTGCCAAATTTGAAGGCAACCAGCTTCGTCCTTTGCACCATTCCCCCCCCCCCCCCCCATCTACCAACAGTGAGAGATGGAGGAGAGAAAGAGAGGGACATTTTGACTGTTCGAATTCACTTTAAAGTATGGCAAAGGGCCAATCGCAGAGCAGCGGGAGGACAAATTAAGCAGGGACCTTCCCAGCAGGTCGTCCTTGGACAGATTGGATGTGATTCTGTTCAACCTCCCAACAACCTCCCAACCACGAGGAAGACAGGATGGGACTCACAAGCTGTCACAGAGCCGTTCCCAGTACATATCTTCTGCTGCCTGACTTTCAAGTGAGAGACTGTAAAGTATAAAGCCAGCGCACACGTTGAGCTGGTTCCTAACACAATTTATTTGCACTTAGCAGATCGCATGAGCATGAGACTGCAAGCTGTAGTTTTTCATCTTGTGAGTTGTCATCATTGAGACAAGCCATTTATTTTACGCCATTCTCCTGAGAGTCTTCATCTGGATAAAGGCTGAGGGCCCTCTATATTTATTAGCAACAGTAGCTAGTAACACTGAGGTTTGCAGTCTGCTGCCGAGTGAGGAGAGGAGATGAAAGGGAGAGCGGAGGAATCCGTCAAATGATCCAAACATACGATTAAAATCCAAGATTGAAGGCAAAACCAGACACCATATCCCAAAAACAAGATATCTTTTGTGTCTGCTATATAAGTCACGATAGTTTCAGCAAGATAATTTATCACTCCCTTGTATGTCATTTTCCCCAAATTGATTACTGAATTTACAGGTGGGCTTCTTCACTGTCTGTATGTGCCAGACAGGTGGACAGGTAAACAGTGAAGGCAGCCTCACTCTCCCTTTAGCTGACACATGGAGGCCTCCTTCTCCTTTTCCCTGAGCACTAATAAATCTGTAGCTGGATTGTGTTGTTACTTGGACTTCTAGTTTTTCCCTGTTCCTCAGCTTTATGGAGATGTCAGCGGCGGATTACAGGAGATTGTGCCTGATCTTAGGAAAGTAATTAATCATCCGAACGCTCAGTGAATTCTTTTGTACGTGTGCACAGTCATGGACACACATGTACAATAATAGACATGCTTTTACATGAAGGGTGGAGTCATTTTTCAAAAGGCAATAAATCCATTGAAAATGACTTAATTTTTCATTGCAACTGTTCACCTCTTTAATGGATAATAGCCCATTCATCATCAACCACTTTCCCCTCATTCATAAATGGGTGCTGTGACAGCAGAAAAAAGGGGTTGGATATGTCTGGCCTGCTTGTAGTTTGAAGTTAATAAAGAGACGATTAATGTGAGGTTGTCCACAGTAATTGGAGAGTGAGTGATTTACAGAGTGGATCCAGTTCAATTATGAAACCTCATGGACATCCAGAGTGTGGTCGGGTGTCCATAGGTCCCAAGATCCTTAGGTGCTTAAAGTCTGTCACCTTCTAGAAAAAAAGTGAGGCTGTGATTGTTTTTCCATGCAACAGTCTGCTCACTCCTGTTAAATAAGTTATTTTCTTACTAAAATCTTACACATTTGGTGCATTTATATGTATAATTTTTAAGAACATTAATCTCATTGAAACAAGAAAATATAGTCTTTTTTTAAGCTTTGTGGCAATTTTTATACATACTTTATATAAATAATAATATAAACATGTATTTTATACTTTGGTCACATGATGACGACTGAGATCTCCGAAACTGTGAGATGTGGTTGAAAGCTCTAGAAAAAACTCATAAGTGGACCTTGTGTTAGGACTTTTTTTATCAGACTAATATTTCCAAGGTCAAGAATGAACTTTCACACAGTTTTTACATAATTGAGTTGGTTTTACTAGCCTAAGCTGTAGACACACATAAATTGGCATTTGATGCATTTAATTTGAATTTAAACAGTTTTCACTGAACAGAAATGTGTATATATATATATATATATATATATATATCCCTATTCTCTGCTCTGCTCCATCTATGTCTTGTTCCAGTTGCCTATTTCTCATCAGGGTGTCCTGGTTCCCCAACACCTGACGCGGACCCTGTTGACCCGGGCGACGTCCGAGCCTGTATGACTCTCAAATTTGCGGTTTCACTCATACTGAGGTACGCCAGCAGCATGAAGGACCTTGCCTAAGGGTGCACACTGGATATGTGTTACAGGAGGTGCTAGGTGAGGAGCTAGAAAAGATGTGGGAAGTAAAGGCAACAGTGGTGCCAGTGGTAATTGGACCCACAAACTGGGAGAGTGGCTCCAGCAGATTCCGGGTACAACATCTGAGGTCTCTGTCCAGAAGAGAGCAGTTCTAGGAACAGCTAAGATACTGCGCAGAACCCTCAAACTCCCAGGCCTCTGGTAGAGGACCCGAGCTTGAGGAAGACACACCACCATCCCCCCATGGGAGGGGGGTGAGAGGGAGATTTTCATATGTATATATATATATATATATATATATATATATATATAACACATACATTACTTTTTCAGATTCTGAATTCTCACATTAATGGACGAGGAGACTTACGGTAGGTGTACTCTCCCCGTTCTTCAGCCTTAATGTGCACACTTACACTCTTTTAACAAACCTCCAGATCCACCAAATTTTAAACACTTAGTATTAAGGAACATGATGAAAGGAGATCCTATTTACATTACTGCAGATTTTTTTGTCTCTCTCTCAACACTTGTACTCTGTGTATTCCACTGAGTTTCTTTTTAGTTATCTTTGAAATTGAATTTTGGCAAGACTGCCAGATTTTCTGTACCTCCAGGGATATATAGATATAAACACTTAATTTATAGAATTAGTATAAAACATGCATTATTTTTTGTATGCTGCACCACAACATCTTTGTGTTCATTTGCCACAAGAAGGTTTGATCTTCTCTTTAATCTTACATGTTCTGTGTGTTGGCTGTCCAGGGTGTGGACGATGTACTGGGTTAATGAAGTCATTATTGTGATCTTGCCTGAAGGAAGAAGAAGAAGGACAGACACATCGCAATTGGTGATTTGTGGTTGAGACGTTGTCATGTCCAATTACAATGAAAGAAGAATTAGGAACCAGATAGCAGGGTTCAGGTATTATATTGTATATAAAAGCATTTTTGTGGGCCACCAAGCTGTTCTCTCTCTCTCTGTTCATTCACATTGTCAGATGAAGGAAGGATCTGCAGCCACAGTAATGGCACTAGATACCAGTTTGGAGGGAAAATGTCCAAGGGGAATTGTTTATTCACTGTCTGAAGAGCCCAGGCTACAGCAGGACTTACTCTTCATAGGACAGGGGGGATCCTCACATCTGATCCCTTGGCTGATGCTGATGTCTAGCTGGTATTAGCTGCTCCAGTAGCTTCTTCATATTTTGTGTGGATTTTGTCTCTGAACTTGCTGTAAGTAGACATGTAATCTATTCACCTCTTGGCCAGGGAATGTTGATACAGGAACTCAAAGCCCTTTGGGAAAGTTTTGTGTTTGACACCGTAGGATAGTTCCAGGTGCTAAAAAAGTACCTGCTCCGGGGGTACGGACTGTCCAAAATTTCAGGGTTTGCAGGGCTGACCGCCACTGATTGGTCAATAACAGTCACAGCCGCTGCTTTGACTTGTGTACTGCTTTATTCATAGAACAAGGAAATACTCTCATATCGATATTAGTTCGAGGGGTGGACATTTCTCATTGTTATGCTTCACTGTCGGCTTCCCAAGGCTTGAAAACTCCTCTGCATTTCTCATTCAAACATCAAAGTCACACAGAAGTAATTATCAAGAACAACAGGATGACAGTGTTGTTGTTTCCTCATGTGTGAAAATGGCACTTAAATCGCTGCCACATTTATTTTGTAATTGGCATGAGTCTATTTTGCATCATCGATATGGTTCTTCAGATGTGGTGGAAACGCGAACAGTACTGCACAACAAGAACTTTTACCTCCCAATATACTTCCTGGCATTAGTTTCTCTGGTTGCATAGTTCTGAGAACTTTTTGGTTGGAAGGGGCTATTGATACCGAGTAGATTATCATGGTGAAATAAAGTAATTACAACCAATTTGACTCCTAACTCCTGACAAATGCTCAGTGGCTTTCTTACCCACCACATAGTCTTAATCCTGCTATTGCAAACTAATGTTAGGCTGGCTCTGTTTCCAAAAGTAGTACTTCCTGTGCTAACTATTTCTGGAAATTCTTAATTTTTTAATAATTTAATAATAAAAACTTCTTTATGATTATTTTCCCACCTATCCTGTTCCATACCATCCTCTCCTTTCCTAGCCACCTTCCTCATCTTTAGCGTCACACTACTATGCATCTTTTATCCTCCTCAGGTATAGGCCAGCTGTGATAGTTACCATATGTCCATACCACATGTCACCGGTTTCCCAATAAAAACCATTTCCCTTTTTAAACACTATGAAAACACAGGGTGGACCTTGGGAGATATAAAATCATGGTAGGATTTGATCTGGCACTAAGCACCTGTGTGTGGGGATTGACCAGAAGAAGACAGACACGGCAATTCCACTGCCACGTCATTAGAAAAAGGGGGAAGAATGAAGGATAAAGAGATTTTCCATCATCCACCCAGCCATCCATCCGTCCATCCCACCTGTGCAAAACTCCCATTCCTCCCAGCTTTTAATTCCTCCATCTGTTTTTTCTCTCTTTCCTTTCTGTCTTTCTTTCTTTTCAGCCATAACTTGTTTTGGCACTCCTTCACACTATTCTCCACTGTATAACTCATTTTTTAAAGATGTAATTCTCTTCCTGTCCTCTCTCTCCTCTTTACACCCTTGGTACCTCATCATCTGACACACATACACACACACACACACACACACACACACACACACACACACACACACACACACAGCACACAGGCATTCACACACTTCATTACTTTAAATATTCATTTCCGTCTGTCTGTGATGTGTTTTGGGGAGTTTCCTGTTCCCAGCCCTCCCGCTTCCCTGAGAACCGCCATGTAGGAAGTGGCAGTCCTGGCACTCATTTCTTGCCCCCCCTACATCTCATTCCCACCTTATAGAGACCGACAGAGATGGAAAGAGAGAAATGGACCTCTGCCACAAAGGTTACTGTCCATTTAATATTACTGGTTTCTGGATTCTGTTACAAAAATTGTTGTTGCAACAGCCTTTTCCCAGACAATATGGCCCTCTTTACAAGACAACCCGCACAACCCTGCTCGCTAATAAACTCAGCATATTACTCTATTTCACAGCTGGAGGTTTCTTAGAATTTCTTTAATTCTTTTGACAGAAACAATTCCCAGGTTGTCACTCAGGAAGTTATGGCATGTTTTCCCCGACATAAACATGCAAAGTTGAATCCGTGCATTTCATTTCTGACTGGAAAAGATCTATTTCTTTTGTCTGACATGCTGAAGAATACTTGATTCTTAGGGTCACATTTACAGGATTCACACATTGACACCAGGGAATAAAAAAACTGTTGGGAAGCCAAGGTTCAGAGGAGCAGCAAACTCTCAGCTGAAGAAGCCCTCCAGAGTCTCCTTGGTGGTCTGTAGCAGACAATGGCTGCTGAGAGGTCAAAGAGGGGAAATAGAGGGACGTGGATGTCTGTGCAACTGATTTAGCTGCTCGTTTGGCTTCAAGGCCCGGTCACACCAGAAACTGGCACAGTGAAATTCATCTTCTCAAAATATTTGCTTTGCTAGACGCTTGGTCACGCTTTGACCACTCACAGGTCTAGTATAGTGATCTACTGCAGCTGCAAGCTAACAGGCTAGCAAGCTGGGAACATGCTAATGCTAGTCAGTCACGCTAACCCATGGATGTATAGGAACTGGATACCAGACTCAAAGATGTTGCCTGTTCAGTCGAATGAAAATTGCTTACCTGGTGCATGAGCCAAAACCTTTTCTAGCTTTGGCATTGTGCGGCCCACTGAATATGCATAGTGGTGTTTCTTACTCGGCCCATAGACTTCACATCGGGATGACTTCACAAATTTTGCTTTTCTCGACTCTAAAAGTTTTACAAATATAAAACCTTCATTGATAAATAATTATACAAAGAGTATTAATTGGAAAAATGCTTTTTGGGCCACAGGGGATATCCACTTCTCAGGATTGAACATCATATTACTCAATGAAGAGTTTTACTACAGACAGAAAAAAGCTCTCCAAGCTAACGAGCTTGGTAACTGCTTGCTAAAATTAGCAACGGGACAATATGTTCAAACATTTTATTCAAAAGACGTATTTGTGGCATTGACTTCTGTCTCATAAACAGTAGGCAAACCATTCCTCTTTTGTGGAAGAGTTTATACTCAGACAGAGGAGGTTAAATAAAAGTAGGTCACAGCTAATGGGCTATGATCGTATCCTCCAATTTGGACTCTCCCATTCTCTGTTTTTTTTTCTCAAAGGTCAACACTGTCAAGATGGCTTGCCAACGGTCAGCAGCACAAAATTGTGGGCTCATCAAAGTTCAACTCGACACAAAAAATTTGCATGGATTTGCATCGCCCTCGTGAGAAAATCCATATTATGTGGCAATTAAAATTAATTTATTTCGCTGCTAAATTTTGACGATTTAAAAGCTGGTGTGACCAGGCCTTTATACCTTTACCTCTGCTACACATCTACTCTGTTTTTTACAACAGAGAACACAAAAACAGAAACATTCAATCATATGAAACATGAAAAGACAGAATATATAGAAAACGACAGAATATAACATGAGGTTGTAACTTAGCTGCTACACGTCTCCTCTGATACCTTGAGATGAAGCTGCTTTTTGGAATATCTCCTATATCATCATGGCCCATTTTTTCTCTCTTCTGAATCTTTCCTTTTCTGTTCTTGATCATATTTTGTTTCCTCCTCTCCATCTGCCTTTTCCCATTCTTCCACGGTTCTATCTGTTCCTTGCTCTACCATCTGGACCGCAGGACGCCTCAGGTCTGTCCCTCCCTGCCTGTCAATATATATAAAAATAACCTATTGCAGGATTCAGGCCCCTGTGCTGACAGCTCAAGGCTGTTCTCAGGCTTGTGTTTGTTTGCGTGCATGTCTGCATATGTTTGTGTGTTGTAGAGGGAAGAACAGATGCTCTCGAACCTTCAGGCTTGGTTTTCTCATTCTGGCTACAAACAGACCTGTGATTTATCTTATTGTGCTGTTGCTTTGGCCAAAACACGACTGGAAGAGGGATGAGAGGACGGAGGTACGGATGGAAGGGTCGCTGGATGGGACAAAGTTTCAATTGCTCACTTGAAAATGTTGACAGTTGGTCTGGGCTTAATCACATTACTAATGTAAATTTGACATTATCGCAATGTTTATGCTGGAATGAAAAGCGCCCTCAGAAAAGTGTATTCTGTACAGTGAGCCCAAATGTTTGTTTCCAAAAAATAAATTCAGGAAAAAGGCGGTACTCCAATGATGAAAAAGGTGAAAGAAGCAAGTCATGTTATGATTATTTTGGAACATTTTATTTACAACTAACGGACTGACAAAGTTTTGGGGGGAAACCTTAATTAAAACATAAAGTATAATACAATATAATACAAATAACTTTATTAATCCCACTAGGGGCAATTTGTTTGGAGCGGTTTGTTGTACACACAACACAATAACGTACAAAAAACGGCAAAACAATATACACCACACGAAAGGAATAAGAAACACCAGGGAGCTGTATGTGGAATAAAAATCCTTAAATAAACTTGATAAACACAATAAAAAACAATATACAATATACAATGTATATGACAATAGCGAGCTCTCCTTTTCATGGACATTAATCAACAGGAAATCAATTGCACCTACACCTGCTAGAAGATAAGACAGAAAAAAATAAAAAACATACAAAAGAATAATTTCATAAAAAATTAATGAGATATAACAATAAAAGTAGAAAAAAAGAAAAAACAACAATGGCAAAAAGAAGATAAAATAAAACAAAATAACAACAGAAAGTATCAGTTTTCACATCATCTGTTTGATTTTATTATATTTGACCACCATCAGTTGTTGAATTACATGTGAGTTCTTGCATCAATTAGCAGAGATGAATCACTCTTCCTTGCAGCTGTTGTGCAAATTACAGGAATGTGGCTGACTCAAACATTTAATTCTCTTTGATCGACATTTAAATAGTATGGCATAGCATAGTAGACTGATTTTTATGAGAGATTATACAAACAGAAGCACTTTGTGGCTGCAAGGGCCCGGTAGTAATTTTCACCTATGATTTGCTGTGATTTTTAACATTTCTTGCTAATTTTGCTTATTGCTGTACACTATACAGGTCTGTAAAATGAGTATATTCACACTTCCTACTGCTTTGGTTACCTTTGTCTGTGATTGTGATGTGATGTGCTCAACCCCCTGAGCCTTTAGTTCCTGAGCTGCCTCCTAAATAAAGTAATCCAAATTGAGTGTGAGGGATGTTTATCGACATGTTTTTGGTCCTTCCGTGCTATGACCAAACCGCAATCAGGATGTCTCTCTCTCTCTCCTAATAAAACATAATACCCTCTCATATTAAATAGGAATTCTGTAACGATTTTGACTCGATTGCTATTGCCAGGCATCTTCAAAACAAGTATAATATGGACACCTGCTTTAGTGCTCATTGTTATTACAACAGGCTTTGTTGATGTCCCATAAGCGCTCAGATGGAAATGCTCCATGGCCTCTTGGCTGGCTTCTCTCTGCTTCCTTCCTACTAGCTGTAGCCACAATCTGCCAAATGTGAGGTACATATCATCCCCACACACTCACATTCACACACTCACACTCACACACACACACACACACACACACACACACACAAACACCTGAAGTTGACTCAGCCCAGGTTTTGGGAATCTGCAAGACCATGTGGCGGCTTGTTTTTATTTAAAGAGGGTACATGCTTCCAGTAAACCACTGATCTCAGCTGGACATCTGGTTGATGGTGAAATAGTCTGTCAAAGCTGGATTTTGAATTAAAGTGAAGTTTGTATCTAGTGAAAGATGGACATTAAAAACAGAGAGGGGAAATACAACTGTTAAAGATATGAGAGGGGCTTTAGAGCGAGTCATGAAGAATATTCTGTTTCAACAAAACACATTAGCTACTTATAGAGCGGTCAGCCACAAACAGCCAGTTGTACCTGGTGTTTGCTATGTCCCGCTCCCCCTGAGCTACTTAGCTACATCTGTCAGGCAAAGCACATAGTCTGCAGTTAAAAATCATAATGGTTGCAGATTTACCACTCGAAATTCTTGGTAACTTTTGAAACCGCAAGTCCTTGATTTTAGACAGAAGTAGACAAAAGCAGGCTTCTCATTTCTGGCCGATGAAGAAAAAGAAATCTAACTAGCTAGTTCTACAGGATAAAATGTTATTTGATTCTACCATAACACTGTTTGGCATGATCCTAAAATAAACTGTTATGTAAGAGGAATTCAGCTGATTTGATCACATATCAATGAATGTATGAAGTACGGGAGAACCGGGTTGAAATGAACACTTTTCAGATAAATGTAATTTTAAAAGATAATGTTACAGACAGAAACTAATTTTCATTGTGATCAACAACTCACATGTGTGTTCTATCAATACCTGGTGCCATTTTGTACAAATGTGGAACGACTTTGGTATAATTTGACTTTGAATGGAACTTGCACATTGTTATTTTTGACCCTGGCAGTCAGGATGAAAGTAACACACGACATTGACTTGCTTTTACACTCAAAAACTTCAGGATGTCTTGAAGTGCCAGATGATCATGACTATGACACATGAAACAATAAACACAACTTGTCATTCAAAAAAGTGTACCGCTTGAGTGAATTAACTTACCATAATCGAAAACAGTTTTTCGGGTAAAATTCTGTGGAAGTACGACAAGTCCACATGATTCTTTGCTGTTCTGCTAAGTGTTGTATGTGCTGATGCAGTTAGACAGTAAGACTTGTATAGGCTCAGACTTAATCACTGTGTTACTTTTGACCTGGTTCTCCTTTAACTGTGAATTAACATTCCTTAACTGATGATCTATTGTTAATGATGAGCAACAGGAATTCATGACACATCCTGCATTAAATCATCATACATTACTTAAATATATAATTTTTACCCTTATTATAAAGTGTGACCTGCTCGATCATTACTTACTTAGTGATCAGGCTAGTTAGCCGGCCATTTTAACAATAGATGGGTTTCCCAGCAATGCCATCAAAGATGTGTATGAGGCGATCAATATGTGAAGTTGTTTTGTGTCTTCAACGGCATGAAATGCATGAAGTAATCATCTCGAGAAAGATGCCTCCTGATTAGCTCAGAGTGCATAATTAGTTATCAAGTTCAGCAATCTGATCAGGATTTTTTGAAGGTGGTTGAAGGTTTTGCACTGAAACTTCAGGAAGAAATAAAGACAGCTCACATGTACTGTGTGTGTGTTTATCAATGAAGTTTAATCCATTATTTAAAATTTTACTCTTGTGTTTTTGTTTATGGAAAGGCTAAAAAAAAAAGCCTCAAAACTATTTCTATACTGAGTATCTTTTCTTACAGCCCCATGCGTTCTGCTTCAACATGCGGAGAAATACTGAAGCTTGAAAGACCTGCAGTGCCTAATTACGGAACATTTTTACTTATTTTATGTCAAATGTTTTATGTTTGTGTATTTTAAAAGAAAAATTGCACCGATACTTCAGCAGTTAATTATAGAACATAGTGTAGAGCAGCTCAGTAATTAATGTTTTTTAAAATCACATTATAATGCGTATTGTCATGAATAATTCTTACATTGTGTTACAAACTATGAAACCGTCATATTTTTTACATGTAACAAATAGAGATTAAGCGCAAATGTTTTTTTTTGGATGAGCAGTTTACAGTTTTTTAAGTTTTTGGGGGCGAGCCATCAAAGCTGTCTTGAGATAGCATGTGGTTCAATTAAGAATATATTTAGTCTAAATCTGTAGTTTCAGATGGGCATTCTTGTGGTCCCAAGAGAGTCTCAGCTCATCTCTTCATTCTCAGACAGAATAATTGAGACTCCACCAGCCCACCAGTAGAGATTAGAGGGAATATATCAGTCTTTCCATCGCTTTGTCTTCATACTGTTCCCACCCTTCCTCCCTTTGGAGTTGCAGCTCAGTACTGCTCTGGAAACAAGCTTGCAGCTATAAGAGGGAAGGAACGGAGGAAACCCTTTTCCTCCAAACCGGGCCAACGTTTTCGTCCCAGTGGGTACATAATGGTGATGTGAACAATGTTGGGAGGCATGCCGTCCTTTGCCTTCACTTGCAGGGATGGATGGCCTGTAATAAAGTGTTTAATGCGACACACATTATCAAGCCTTAAAAAAACAACCCCCAGGGAGGGTGGTGATGCTGCAGCGCTGCACAGGAAACACGTATGAGATGACATAATTTCATATTATGAGTTGTTGTCAAACTCTACCTCATGTTTGGGATCCCTCATTCCTTCATGATGCAAAGCTCCAGAACAAATTAAAGGGCTGGTTAACAAGTTTTCATTGAGGGGGCCAATGTGTGATTAAAATACAAATAAATTCAACAATATTCTCAGTTTACAGCAGGTAGACGTAAGAGTGCTTAGTATCTACTTAAAGCATGACAGGAGCAAACAGGACTATTGCCAACACAATACAGATATACATTTTAATCCCTACTGTGATTGACATGGCAACAAAAACAAAAATAAAAACAAAAACTTTAAAAACTATAATGACACCACTGAAGCAATTGATGCACCACCTCATGTAGACAAGCCAGCACATAACTCTGTGTAAAACCACACATTGTTGTTTTCACACTTTGGTTTGTGTATAAGGCCTTGTATAAACAATTGAGACTGTTAAATACTGAGCTTAAGAGGTACTAGTATTTATATAAGTGCGGCTATTTATACCATCCACATCATTAATTCATCACATGGACCCGTAAACAATCGTCGGCAGTGATATCTCAGAAATGTAATCAGTGATTAGTTTGTAGTGCTGCTCACATCTTAACTGACTTTACAAGATGTGTAACAAATAAATAAATATAAAATGCAGTTATAGGCCTATTAAGTGCAAAATAATATGTTGACCCCTATGTAAATTAAAAGACAGATAGAATGAATCACACAAAAGTAATCAAGAAGTTGAATCAATAGTTTATATGTGGGAAATGGTTTTTGTGTGTACGCATCATTTGAGTATCTGGCCCCATCTGGTCTCATCACTGCGTAAAATGGTGATGTCGGATTGTCGGTTTCGGAAAGTTACAGAAATGCTTTGATGCAGCCCAATTTTGGCATCCAAAGGAGCGAGGGAAGGGAGCTTTTAGATTCTGTTAGTGATCTGACAAGCACTGTTTGAAGCATACTGAAGCCCTTGTCAGGATAACATGAACATCGGCTGCTTTAAGTGACGTCTGCCTGACGCAGAGCTATTCAGAGATCTAAAGTGAAGTCATTCAGTTTTCTTTGAGCGTATATGTCACTCATTGCAATAGTATGGTTATTTTATGTGTTTGAACAGTTTTTGGAGGACAGTGGATATATCTTAGATTAATTCATTGATGGTTTCTTTTCAGGGTATTCTCTGATAAAAATAAAATGATAACGTAACACCAGCCTTAGCTTTTAACTAAAAGACCACTGACAGAGCAAACAGAGCAGACAACCCACAAAAAAGGGAATGAGGGAGGAGGAAGGAGAGGTGAAGAGCAGGGGAGGGGAGGTGGAGTAAAGAAAATGTGAGATCAGGCCCAAATCTGTGGGGAAGCGGTAGCTTGGGCCGGACGAGTTCACAGATGTTTTAAAGTGCTAATCTAATCTTTATGCCAGGCCTTCCCCCTCCTCTCTCGGCTTCTTTCCCCTCTCCCTGTCTCATTTTTTTTTCTCTTTTCCTCCTCTTGCTTTTTGGAGGGAGATTGGAAAGGCTGCAGCCTGTGTTAATGTATCTCAGGAGCATCATGTACTGCTGCTCGGTGATGGGCTCTAGTTATTCATGTGCCTGTTATCAGTCCTGTTTTCAGGCTCAGACACATGTGCAATTGCAATGAAGGAGTCTGAAACTGAGAAAAACTGTAATGAAAAATAACCTTGCACGAAGCCGCCTATAAGAAAGGATGAAAGGGAGGTAAAGGGAGCAGCAGGGAGAGATAGTCTTTTCTTTTTTACGAATATCACCCATGGTGATCATTCATCAAGTTCAATGACCTCTCTTTTTTACACTCTGACACCTACACCGCAGTCTCAGCCCGTTATTTAAACTCTGCCAAAAGTGTGCTGCATTGGTATTATATGGCTCTGATGCAGGATAAAAGGGGATTACACTGACCTCTCATGTTAGTGAAACTAATAAATTGTACGGCCCACACTGACTTTCAACTCGTTTCCTCCCTGTGTCAATCTCTTCCTTTTGCTCTTTCTGCCTTCCTCCCTTTTCTTGCCTGATAGGAGTGAGACTTTGTGTCAGACAGTGGCTACATTGAAATACGTCGACAGCTCCCTCAGATTCAGCGGATGTGCTCACACAGGAGTTAGTCTCACTCCACAGAACTTAACAGCAAACCCAAATCCTGTGGTTTAAACCTCTTCCTCCTGACAGAAACAAAGAGGCCACTGCCAGAAAAAATCCCCCAGGTCACAAAGCCTGGAAATATAGCCAGAGATTAGAGGTAGATGTGGAAGTGTAAGAAGAATTAAAGCATAGAATCATTGTTTTCTGCATGAGTGCTTACAGGTTGATAGATTATATTAACATGAATGGTATTTCAGCCTCACTATGAGAGCTTATTTTTTTTTACTATTCAAGGTGATTTAAGAGGATTACTTAATATGACTCTTGGTCTGTGTTTGTTTCCTGTGTTATCCTGTGACAGGGCATTCCTACCGCTCACTCCTGGTTGCCGACCACGTATCACTTTGAATGTGCAAGTCATAAAATACACTATGATGAGTCCAACCTGGCAAACACTGCCGAACGACGAATCACTCACATCCTTCTGTTGCTCTCTCTCCTTCACCCCTGCCCGCCTCTCTCTCCCTTTTCCTCTGTGTGCTGCTAAACATCTGGAGAAGAGCGATATCCTCGAAGTAAACAGACCAACAGCTGTCCACCAGCTCCTCTCTTTCCCCTCGCCATCTCTCTCTTCCTTCATCACTTGATTCCTCCTTATATTTCTCTCCTCTCCTTTTCTTCACAGGCTGTGTGACGGTTTCTGTTTCAGTCATTCTGTCCCCTCCTCCCTGTTTATCTCTGGTCTGTTGGCTCATTAACAGGTAACCATCAGTGATAAATGTGTTTATGCTGTTATTACCCTGCTGGGCTGGGCCATGTGATCTGAGTGATTGGGGACATTGAGGACTTTGAAATGCTGATCTTTCTGGCTGCACTGAAATACTCCCCTGGCAGTCTGACAGAGCAACAAATATTAAATGATCATTTCAGTTCATCAACATGATCCGGAAATGTTGTGATATTGCTTAAGAGTTCAGTGGGGCAAGAAATACAAGCGATTAGATCATGCAGGATTTAAACGAAAAGATGTTTACATAATCTTTACTCATCCAAAGTGTAACAATGTCAGTAAGTGGTCTGTAGCAATAGCCACTTACAGGGTCTACCATCTGTGATGACGGCAAGTGGTGACACCGAAATGACTAAATTATCATACCATTACAGGACAACTTCAGGTGCATTACCACCACTGACTGAGGTAGGGCCGGTGGAACCCAAGAAAACAGGACAAATGCAATCTGATTAACGGAGACACATGTATATGTGGCTAACTAAACAAACAAACATAACAAAACTGTATTAACACCTGGATTTTATTCCAGTACGAGACAAGGATAAGTATATGACAAGTGGAAATGAAGTTGAAGTTTACCATAGACTGTAAAAAAAATAATGGATGTAACAACTGTGACGTCACCCATTGGTGTGTGGACTCCTGTTTTGAAGCCTCGAATTCGGCATTTTGACCATTGCCATCTTGGATTTTTGGAGCCAGAAGTGACCACTGGCTGTGGTGGTATCAGCTGATAAAATCTTGTTTTAAAATGTTAAATGGCGGTATAACCAGAGCTCCACCAAAACTGTCTGTCAGCTGAACCTGTCCGCTGTGGAGCAGAGCTGCGGTTGTATAGGTTCAGTAATGGCTTCGATTACAAAGCGATTTAACATTTTAAAACAAGATTTTACCAGCTGATATCTGCAGGAATAGACAGCCGGCGAGATGTGAGGAGGATTTCTGTTGTTTTTGTGGCTGCCAGCTCTCACTCTGGCTTGTTTAAATGTCGTTGCAGTTTGTCTTCCTCTCATTATTATTATTATATTTCACTGAGCCACTCCTGTCCTCCTACCACACACAGCCACCATTCTCCCTCCACCCCCACCCACCTCTCCTCAGCCCCTCCCGCCCCCCCTCAAATTATGCAGTGGATGGAGTTAGGCTCAGACCTAGAGGTGCAGTTACACTTTAACTGTGCTAATTTTGGAAAAAAAGGCTTAAAACAAAATGTACTTACCAGATAAACTCCTTAGAGGATCTTTTAGTACAACCAAATGCTGAATAAGACTTTTTTAGGCGACTATAATGTCACTATTAATTTTCACGAACTAAAAACACAATGAGATATGCCTATACTCCTATTCTAATCTGGGGTTATGATACGTACGTGACCAATGTTTTCGGCATGGCAGTGACTTGTCAATCACAAGGTAGCCACACCCTAAAGCATACCCTGCTTTATCGTCTCTATGGGAACATAATTTACAAAATGAAATCGTGCTGTATTTAAGAGGACTTGAAACTAGCGGTTGAGACCATAAACTCATTACGAAAGTGTTTACTGAGGTGATAAATCAAGTGAGAAGTAGGGTCATTTTCTCAAAGACTTCTATATAATCGAACTTCTTATTGCAATCACTGGAGTTTCCCCCTGCTGGCCATTGACTTCACTTTTCAGACCTGGAGCTACTCGCTTGGAGTTTACAGACAAATTTCTTGGTTCAACTTTGACCTTACTGTAGTTGTACCTTTAGATCTTCTGGTTGACCTGTCGGCTTGTGTTTCTTGCCTTGCCAAACTTGATTGTACCAATGTCTGCATGTTCCAATGTTATTATGACCAATAGAAACAATGGCCAAAACTGCAAACATAAGACCCAAGTTGTAATGAACCATAAATATCCTTTAATGTTGGAGGGTTAAAAGGCGAAAAAGATGAGAGGGAGAAGTTGGGCATTGACCCCACAGAGTCCAAATCTCTGCTGTCCTCCAGCAGCTGTTTAATTAAAAATGAACTTAAGGACATCTCCCCCTTCTTCTTGACTTGAGCGATATTTTTCCCTGAACGCATGCCTCGAGTGTCGAAAGCAAATCAGAGGTGGTGAGAGAACGTAGGAAGAGCAGAAAGGAGGGAAGGAATGAATGCAATTTCCATTCAAGCAGGGACAGCATCCGCAATCGTGAGACACCTGTAAAAACATCATTTTTCATCCTTGAGCTGTGAGGGAATGGGAGGAGGGAAGATCGAGATGAGATGAAGACACAAATGAAGAGATGGACAGACTAACGAAGAGGAAGTTGGGTAATTCAGTGTTTAAGCTCATTAAGATGTTATTTGGTGCTTATCTGGTAATTTATCTACGTAACAGCCGACAAGAATGGATTTAGGACAACAGCTGGCCCTTATGCAACCTCTGCATCGCTACATCAAACACACATGCTCATGGAGCAAGAGAAAGACAGACATACACTCAGAGAGACAGACAGATGCAGCAGCCCTCCCTGGCTTTAGGGGTCAGCGTTCTGGCTTGTGACAGGCCTGCTTCCGGCCAGCCTGCCTGGGGTTTTGACGTGCTGCACCTGCCTCACTCTGCGACCCAGAGGTCCAATTTTGCTCGTTCAGTTTTAGCATGACTCTGTCTTTGAAGCTCACAGTCAAAACCCCAAACCCTCGCTATCTGTTTTATGTGTTCCTGAGTGAAACCACCAACTCAGCAGCAGCAGCAGCAGAAGCAGCAGAAGCAGCAGAAGCAGCAGCACACAACTGGTAGATACATTCACATCTGCTATAGTGATTTGGGACACTATCATTTTATTGTGTGACATACTATATGTATCACACTGCAATTTAGTGCACTTAAGGGGTTACCATGATTGAAAACTGTTTCTGATGTCCAAAAGGGAATCTTTTGCAGCCATTAAGGGTCTCTGACCCCGGCAGTATAAATGATGCCCTGGTACTTCTGTTGCTGGTATATCACTGTCATCTTGGCTTTTTATTTATCTTCGCTCTTTAAAAACACTGCAGGCATGCATTGTATGTAGTTGTGTCTCTTTGCCAAAACCACAGATTTTTACAAATAGAGCTGGCGTCCTCTCGGAAATATATTAATACAGTTTTGGAGCAAGAGAAGACATTTTTGATTTGTGATTAGGCAGAAAAGCCAAGAGCTCTTCCAATTTTTTAAGCCATTCTGTCTAAGTAATATGTATGTGCATTTATTTTACAGGCAACATTCCCTTCTCAGTATATTGTCACTTTTGAAAAGTAGTACTACCCCAAATTCAAAGTATTTTCATATTGAAATTTAAAAATGTATACGCTATTACTGGTAATAATCAAAAATGTGCTTAATGTATGTATAATTTTTTCAGACTGTGCAATTGAATGTTTTATTTGTACCATGGGTAGGCTGCACAGTTGACTCAGCAGAGAGTCCAGCAGGCAAAGGGGGAACATAGGAGTAGTTTCCATGGACCAGCAGGTGGAGACCAGGCTATCAGTCTATAGGGGACACCAGGGACGTGGCTCACTTCAGCTCTGTCAGCGTGGGCAGCAAGAGTGGCAGGCCAGTCCTCATGAACTCTGTCTACACTGTCTGCACCTCAGTGGACCAGGAAGCACTCTTCACGCCTGCCATCCATGTATGACATTGCTCATGTTGAGCAGTTGGTACTGGTATATGATACTAAATAACTAAGATGTGCTCCAAATTTCAACTGTAGTATGCAGGCTGTGCTGCTCTTTATTGAGAGCTGAAGTTAAAATCTCATTTAAAATCCCACTGAGCTGAAGTAGTAATACAGATAAGTAAAAATCCAGCCTTAGAACCAGGGCTGGCCTGTGGCAGAGGCAACATAGGCAGTTGCCTAGGGCACCAAATGAGGGAGGGGGCATCAAATGAGTGGGAAGCAGGTTGTTTGGAAATATGTAGTTTACAAGTTTCCCTTCTTAATGTTAACTTGCATGGATTTTCATCTGATTTGATTTTCCAAAGCCTTACTGTTCAGTAAGGTTGTTTGCACGACAGCCACCAAACTTCATGTGCTACCTCAGGCAATGCTACCAAACACTCATTGAATGGCACCTTGACCCCCACTTGCCTTTTTGTCTGGAAGACTGGGAGGACTTTGTCTAGGCTGGAGGTACCATTGTGGCAATTGATTTTAGTGCAAATTCATAGCTGAAGTTCTTGGACTGGAGGTTGCACTTTTTTAGAGGCTCAGATCTAAATCTTTTGGGGCTTCAATTTAAAATCTCGCCTAGGGCAACAACATAGTCAGAGCTGGCCCTGCTTAGAACATTGCCTTTCTCAACAGTATGTCATGTTGTTCACTCCATGTGTTTAGATAAGGAGATAATAGGATTGTTTATTCAGTATTTCTGTTTTTAGCTTTGTTTAACGTACTCCAATAAACCTTAGACCACCATGGCTCAGTGAGAGAGGTGAGTCCATGGGCGAGACAAGGGGGCCGTGGTTTGTTCAGACATATAGGACAGGAAGGGCTGAATGGTGTAGAAGTTTTCGACAACAGAGATTACAACTAATGAGTTGGAAAATTGACTTTTGACTAGAGCATTTGTGAATACTATGGATATGTACAAAACCTATTATAATGACCTAAGTACCCACGGTGCCGCACTGAATGGGAGCTGCAGTTTTGTGTGTGCTGAAAAATGTGGCCTTGTTTAACTTTGTTAAAAAAACATGATTTGAGAAGGTTTCAACTTCTGAAAGCAAGTGTTGTAGTGGATGTCAATTTGTCCTAGAATATGGAAAGTAAACTTTATAACGTGCTTTGTTTTCAGAAAGACTGATGAAAGAAATGCTGAATTAGAAATTGCATTGAGCTGCAGAAGCTAGAGGAACAGAGGCCCAATGTGTTGTCATGACTTTGGCTTTCTATTGAATTTAGGAAAGTTTACACCAGTCATTGTTACCCAAGCTGATAAAATCTACATACAAATTACACAAGGTGAGTTTTTAAAGACTGATTCCAATCATTCATCAAGATTCTTAAATTTGGCTGTTTTAGATTTGTTTATATTTCTCCACTGGCTTTGCAGGCCTGAAACACAATTTTGATTATTGTGTTGGGGGGCATAATTGGCAGAAAATGTTGAATTAATGTAGAAAATGTGGGAAAATATTTTTTTCAGACATTCTTTAGTGGCTTGACATAAATTTCTCAAGGGGGGAACTTTGGACGCTTGACCTGTATGTTTCTAAAATCCTGGCCACGGCAGTTTTCATGAAAAGCACTCTGGTTGTATCAAAATAATCCTTTATAAACGATGTCCACCCCTTTTGTTAAGAAGTTGCTATAATGCGAGGCATCTGTACTCCTGCCTGCTCTCCCCGTGCTTATCTGACGTACATCAGAGATAAATTCAGACACCTGTTCAGAGCTGCGGCCATGTGTCCGTGCGGTCTGTCACAGGGAGTAACCCTCTACAGCAAGCCCTCTGCATGATTTATGGACTGCGGGAAGGTTTCTCAGGGTTGACTGGGTCAAGGCTGCTGCTACCCAGCCTCAAACAGAGTCCACACCTGACAAGATAAGCCTGTCTTTGTGCTCCACAACCTAACCTTCATGAATCCATAACCAGAGCACCTGTGAGAGGAAGAAGAGAGGGAGAAACATGTTTCGAAAGATAGATAGGAGATAGAGGCGCAGCCCTGATGAGGTCAGAGGTCAAGGTGTGATGAGTAGTGACCTCCATAAAGGGCCATTTAACCTCTGATGATCAGTTTCATTTAATTTCGTCTTTTAAGTACCTTGAAGGTTGTAAGTCATCATATTACACAATGTCTGACAGTATCACATATATTTTTATCAGCCTGATTCAGCTCTTCATTGAAGCTGTATGATGTTAACACAGAGTTAAGTATCAAAACATCCATTTATACATATAACCTCAAAATGCAGACATATTTGCCATTTTTTAAACTTAGAGATATCCTCCAGAATTTGAAATAAAGTTCTGAAGGTTTGAACAAAGTTTGGCTTAACTGCATGAGTTTGTAATGACTGATTTTATGCCAGCAGGACAGTGAGGTTTCATACAACGTGCTTCTTACAGTTTTGGCCATCATTCCTTTTGGTAATATTGCAAGAAAGAAGCCCAACAAGACAGGAAACAGGAGTAAGACTCATACATGCCTTAAACAATGCAGTTAGCCAAACTCAACTTGTACTGGACTGACATTTTCTCTGTAATATACAATGCTTGAACAGAGAAATAAATTGTTACAATCCAGTCATCAACATATTACAATATATAAACTAACAGACTGGGGTTTATCAATAATCACTCCACTCACTTCATCATGAGGGACAAATGGATTGTTTAACACCTGTTTCTAATCTAGCACCTTGGAAAAAAGGAGTTGTTGGGTCAAGTTGAAAGAGGAAAAGATTTGGAAACGAAAGCTGGCTAAGAATGGGCAGGTGATTGATAAATAGTCTGAGATAAAAGCGAGATTGAAGCTGTGATTTGCAAAAGGGATGCTGAAGGATGAGAAAGATAAATGAGTCAGGAAAGAGAATATAAGGGATGGCTTCTGGGTAAAAGAGTGAGTGGAGGTCACAGAGGAAAAAGGCCAGAGGTTATCGCTCAACCACTAAGTGAACCACGATGTGTTACAGCCCATGAGATGAAATGTACTGGCAGTAACCCTGTGTGTTATCTACAAAACCTCTGAAGAGCAACAGAGCATATACCATCTGTGAACATAATAACATGTGACACATCTTGTGTGCACATCTCTACACTTTCTTCTCTTTGCTTCAACCTTTATTTCTCTGTCATACACATTTAGGTGCTCAGAGTACAAAACAACTACCAGTGTACTTCTGACAGGTGCTGAGAGGAACTTTGGAAAGTTCAAGTTGTATGCAGCCAGCTGCACAGCAGCAGGGTTGTATCCTCCTTTACCCTGTTTTCACAACAAAGGAGCAAGTGTAACACTACGCAGAATAAAGCCATTATCTCGACATAGTGGTACACACTGCCTTAATTTTCCATGTGGGTTTGGGGTCAAAGAATTAGTGGTAAATTTTAGTAAATTAGTAATTGGCAAATGTTCTGTATATATGAATTGTAATTCTGGGATTCGGGTAAAAAACTGCATAAAATCAGAGAAGTAGGAAATACCAGGTTAAAAAAATCTATATTATGATTGTGTATATTTCAACATAGTCCTTAGCATCCCAGGTAACCCTCATGAATGCAGTTGTCTCACATTCTGATTGCGTCATGGTTCTGTCCACTGTTTTTATGAAGACTGTCTGATATTGTTTGGGCATTTTTTGGCGATTTACAAGTATATTGAATTGTAGCTCATTTTATGATTGGGGTATATAGTGTATATTAGCAGAAGGAAGATCACAGGATTCCTTTTAATTTTTTACAGACTTTGGAGAAATACCATAAACAATTAAATAAAACTAGTGTTGTTATACATGTATTTATGTAAAGACAAAGTCAATAACAAACTAAATGCTTTTTTAAATGTTAATTTCATGTTAGGAATGTACAGTGTATACATTCACATTCAGTGAAATTCATGTTTCTACTTCCAGCAAAAATAGACAAGGGGCCTGTTTCACCAAATTTCTCCAAACTTGCAACATGAGATAATTTCCTCTTATGTTTATTTTGACACATTTAAAAAATGTTAAAAAAGTGAGCATGCAAGAGAACTGTAGGCGTCACTAATGTATCTGATATTTGTAAGTGAATGTGTGGAATGAGACGCTGGCACCATTTACGTGTGAGCGGTTGTTGCAAATTGCTTTTGTGAAATGGGCCCCAGAGTGGAGAAGAGCCACTCTGTTTATCCATCTGGTGGACATTCATACTGTGGCTAGAATGGCAGCAGATCGTCTCTGGCAGCAATGATGGATCTGGAAAGTGGTGCAGCCATGTCTGATGGACATTGGGGGTTAGCTGCTTTGCAGGGTGTTGATGGTGTGTGTAGTTCTTCTTTCTACTCTGCACCTCAAGCAAACTATTCGCTCTTGTGCTTTTGGTGTGAAACCAAACCACACCTCTCCCTCCCTCCACAGGCTATGGGCTTCTCTTACCTCTGTGGTGAATTGGTCCATCTGGTGGTGGCTGAGAGGGCAGGGTCCTCTTCTCTAACACGCAGGAATGTGGTGGTCAAAGAAGCTGTTGAGCTGGTTTGACCAACATTAAAGAGTGACCTGAGGCCGAGTGTGTAGACTTTTGTCACTCTGACTCTTTTCCTTCATTTACTTTTTCTTTCTCTCTACTTCCGTCTTTCTGCCTCCATGTGATATCTGGGATCGGAAACATGTGTGCGCTCGTCATGGGGGGGTAGTGTGAAGTGATACCAGAGTTCACTGACAGTAAGGATGTACAGTGGAGAGGAGACCTTTACCCCTGCATTTCAACTTCACAGCTGGTTTGATATTAGAAGTTGGAGCTACTTCCTCAGCCACAGTATCATATACACAAATCTGCTTAGATCTGCACTCTCAGTGGGCCCCTTGGCTTCCTTTTTTTCTTCCTAAACATGGCGATAAATCCACTGGCCTGTGAAAATGATAATTCTTGAGATGCAAGCATCACATAAAGGAGAAAACGATTGATGAAACAGAAAAGTCATGTGTGCTGTTTGCTCTGTTTATTAGAGGTATATTGTCAAACATTTTACAAGCTGTTGCTTAAATGTTTCCACTTAGAGAGAAAAATGCAACACTGAAAAACAATTACTAAGCTCAGCAGAGAACACTTTTAAAGCCCCTGTTTTGAAAGGCACTAACGTCCCAGTCCTTTTTTTTTTGTTCTTGACACATGCAGACACAACTAGCAAAGACACCTGTTGTTACACACTTCAGTAGCTACAATACATAGAGCTTTTAACTGACTTGTTAGTTGAGCTTGTGAAGGCAACACCGCTTATGTCTGCTATCATGTGTTGTACACAAAAATGTCTGCAATGATTAAGTGGGCAGCTGAAGTAACACAGACGGTTAATTCAATACACTTAACATTTGTACAGATGTAAAGCTATAACTTACGCCATGTGGGAGGCGGGCTTTCAGTTTGCTGTATGTCCTGTTGAGTGCAGCTATCTTAAATATTTTCAAGATTAAATATGCCATATTGCTGCTATTTAAATACATAACGTGTCTTTTAAGTTAGAATCGCGATTCAGTGGAATTATGTATAATCACAAGACAACCATCACTTGGATTTTCTTCATGTCTGCAAAAGAAATGTACAAAAAAGTCTCTTTTTTTAAATAATAGTGATAGTAGTACATTCAAACAATAGCATAATAGTTCCTCAGCATTATTGTTGTGGTTTTAAATAGCTTGTGATGTAAGGGTGCTTGTCAGGGACAGTCATATGCATTCATAAAAACAGATGCACCCCACCTCTTGGTTCAGATACTGCATAAACAAACTGTCACACAAAGTTTAGATGCCATGCTGGTGCCATCGTCGTATTGCTAATGCTGTTAATCGTCAGTGAGTCCCTCGGAGAGGTTCTGCAGAGCTTTAACGTAATGACTCTCAACCTTTTCCATTTCTGCTGCCCTCCACAACAGCTAAACACATGCACATGTCTGTCAGACAAATGTGTGAGTGTGAGATGAGAGGCAAACGTTTGAATACAGAATCACACACACAGACATACAGACACCCTCTGATGTTAAAGCACTGGTTTCTCATTTGAGAATGAGTTGAATGTGTAGGCTGCTGCATCATCGCTAAATGGGAAAAAGTAATTCCTGGCAGTTTCCCTTTGCTGTGTTTCTTGCACTCTTTCTCCATGCCTGACCCTTTTCCATGCGCCTGATAATGATTTAGCTGCTATATTCATTCCTTTATCTCTCTCCTTTCCACTCATCCATCTTACTCTGCTATTTGTCTCGATCAGTCTGTTTGCAGTTTGCTGGCGTCTTTCTGCTATCCGCCTTTCATGCGTCTGTCTTTCTCCTATTCCCTCAATGCTCCCCCTTCCATATCTAGAGTCCTCCAGCCCACTACCGGCAGCCACAGCCCTCCACTGCCATGTCCTGGTAATTCTTCAGTACCACTCGGTCTTGAGGGTCCAGGTAGAGCAGGGCGATGGGACTGAGGGATGTGGGGACACAGCATGCCCGGGGCACTGCTCCATTCACAGAGTTTACCAGAGTTTGCACCATGGCATGGCTAGAGGAGTTCATGTGGTCTGCCAGAGGAAAGCGACACTCTCCAAGGCAGAAGTAGGCGTCGTAGCCGCTGGGTGCAATGATCCACTTGTGCCAGCCCACGTCGTTGAAATCTACATATAGAGGATGACGGCGGCATCTGTTACGGGAAAGACGTTTCAGTTTCGCAGCACGACCTCCATTTCTTTTCACCCTTCCACTTTCACTCCAACTGACCCCTGTTTTATCGCCTCCCCAGCCTGGCACTGCATAGGCCGTCTTTTTGGCCCTCCCCCAGGTTTGGTCTCTGTTGCGGCCCTTGCTGCTGCTCCTGGTCCTCTCTTTTGTGCCTTTTCTCCCTCTCATCCTCTGGCCACCACTCTGCTTCCTCCTGCCATGTTTAACTAAAGGCTCTCCACGCCCGTCATGACTGTAAGTCACCAAGAGAGGTCTCTCCTGGGCCCAGCTGTGCTCATCCTGCCCCACAGACCTGCATACCCTCAGGTGTCCCTCTTTGTGTTTCTCTCCCACCTCCTCGTTTGCAGCAGAGAGGAGGCTCTGGTCATGGAGCAAGGTGGTGCTGTTCTCTGGTCTGACCTCCAGCAGGAAGCCCAGGCTGCCACTCTCAGCAAGGGCCTTATGGAGGAGCTCTGCACTTAGGCTAAAAGCTTCCCAAAAGCCACTTGCTTTACGACTGTGGAGGCCAGTGGTGAGTAATCTTGTCTCTAGAAGGGCAGGTTCAGGGTCCTCATGGTGCTCAGAGAGGTACAGGTTTAGTCTGTGTGGTCCAGGGCCCAGCGAGGCTCTGTCACTGCGGAGGAGCCGAAGCTCAGCAGAGAGCACCCTCTCATCCTGTGGGATGGAGGAGATATTGAAGGAGATGTGCACCCTCTTATGATCTTCTGCTGGAAGACTGTTCCCAAGGGGCTCTAAGAGAAAGAGGAAGACAGATGAGAAGGAATGAGAGTTTAGTTCAGTTTCAACTCACTTGATGCATCCATCTTAAACTCAAAGTCAAGACACAAACACACACTGGCAACATTTGTCCAATTTGTCATTTGTCACATCTTTCTTGAATGATTTCGAAAAGAAGAAAATTGCCAAACTGTCAACCCATATCAGCCAATAACTTCAGTTACAAAGGTAGAAAGCTACACGGGTAGCTCATGTTGACACTGCAAGTTCCAACTTTTAACTCATGGTTCCCAAATGTAGTTTGAACCACTTCAAACAGTAATTTATAGTTAGATGTGTTGGTATTTTAAAGGCAATAAAAATAGAGTTTGTGCAACATCCATGACCAGTATGGCTGTCTGTATTATTGTATGTGCTTTTTAAGTTTTATTATCTTCTGTGTTTTATGTTTGTGAATTGTATTTTGTATTTTGTATTTATTGTATCAAAACCAATGCTAGATTAGCTGAACAAAGCAGACAAATGCCACATGGGCCACAAAACATGTCAGTTGGTGTTTATAATTTGATTAAGTGCAAACTTGTGAATTTGAACCACTGGAGTACAATATCAACTAGGATGGGTCCAACATTATTAGCTAGTTTTGTGGTCCAGGTCAGGATGCATGCCACTGAGGGCCCAAAAAGCTCATTTTTGAGCTGAGATCCCCTAACAGCAAAGATCAGAACTGCATGCTCTCACACATGTTTTGAAAGTAGACTTTAAGATTGTTATGTTAATATTGTGACTATCCATCTTATCTAATAGCGCACAGATGGATCTTATTTAGGGTTTAGATGATTATATAGTGAGTAACATCTCCTGCTGTCATAAACTGGAGCTTTATACATCATCAACAGACTGATAAAGACTTCAGCAGAATGTATGAACAGCTTCCTTGGACAGATGGAGTCCAAAGGTCTTTGCGTGCTCTCTAACAATTATAATTCAAAATGTTGATAGAAAGCTTCACAGCATGGTGTCATGATGTGCCCGTGATCTTACCAGTGTGGTGAAAGCTGCGTACGGTGTTGGCCTGCTGGATGTGGTGGCTTGGGAAGCTAAAGGAAGGGTCCTCCAGTAGATGGAACTGCTGCTGGTGGAAGCGGTAAAGATCCAGAAGGTACCGGGGCACCGGCACTCCGTGCCGAGGGTCAGGCTGCGACTGCAGGCCCAGCCGGCTCAGGAGGAGACTCTGGATGGTCTGAGCCAGGCTGGGCTCCAGGGGGGAACCTGCTGGTGGGGGCAATAAAGAGGAAGGCGTGGGGGATACCCTGTCATGGTCGATCTCGCTGGTGTCTCCACCCTGGCGACCAGACGAGGCTTGAGGTAGCAGCAGGACCATGAGGAGCAGGAGGTTAGCAGGGAACATGGTGGACCTGGAGGGAGATAGGGTGGAGAGGAGAGATAAAATGAGGACAAGTGTGGTGGAGAGAAGAAGAGAGGAAGCAGTTAATAGATGTGAAAGCAGGTTGTGCAGCGATTTCTCTGTCTTCTTCAATTTATGTCCTTTGAATTTACGTGTTTGTGCACAGTATGTGTTTCATCCAGGAGCAATGTAAATCATATGACTTAATGACACAATATGAAGTACTGGTTGAGAAATCTGCAAAAAAGATAGCTCCTATGAGATGCTCCTGGACTCTGTATATCATGCTTATGTCCTCTCCTTCCTGGTCACACTAGTTTCTCATTAGTCTTCAGCCTTCATGTGGCATATGTTCAAGAAATTTACCGTCCCACATATCCATATGAAGTTATTTGCTTGTTACTCGTGGCTGTAGAAACAGCGCTATTTTGTTTTTTCTTTGTGAATTTATTGCAAGCCTCTTACCCCCAAAGCCCATATATCTCCTTGGACACCTAAGCAGGATTAATTAAATCGTCTCTATCTGTAATTTAATCGTGCTGGGTGTTTGCCTGTGAAAGAGATCATAGTGCTGTGTATGAAAGACATCTTGCATTTATCAGAGGCTGTGGAGTGGTGGTGTGTAATAGAGTTGTAGAGGCTTGTTACAATGACAGATAACAAGTTTTACCTTTCTTCTCTTGTCCGTTTCAACATACCAGAGAATATGTGTATTAAAACATTCAGTATCTGTCTGTAACTTTGTATATGTGAGTGAGGGAGTGAAGAAGCTGGAAATCTTTTTATTTAGTGCCCTATTAGCCCCCATATTTTTGGAGTTTTAGGTCCCAAACCAGCCTTTTGGGTGTTCCTCAAGTGATCGTAATATAGAATATGGGCTGGTTTTAATGGTATTCACATTACAAACCTCCACTTAAGTTGTTGTCTGGTGTTAACCCTTGTATTGAAACATGTGTCAATTTAGTTTGATATCAGGTTCTGTGGTGTGACAACCTTTTCGTTTACATTTGGGTCAACTATGTTCAAAAGTCCTACTTTGTAGCGATTATTGCACATTGACTTTGGACTTTTGCAGGCCAGGAGGATAATTACACTCCTCTGAAAGAACATGAACATAGTACCTTTCGTAGGAATGTGGACAAAGGAAGTGGCAGTCTGCGTTGCTTTGTAGAGATTTACTTTCTCTTTTGGGGGTAGTGGGTCTAAACATAAACATATATTTATATTTATGTCAATATATTGAAAAGTAATATTAAACGATCACTTCACAGATTTTACACTCAAAGTTTACTTGTCATGGAGAGTACTACTCAGCCTGTGAAAACAGTTGTATAATGTCTTCTGTGGCTCAGGAGGGAGTTTTCGAAGTTTGAAATTGGGGTATTGATCATTACCTTTGTTGCTTCTGTTGCTTTTGACCATGATTTTTAAACATGTCTTGTGGAAGTCACTCTGTTTTACAGATGTGTGATACTACATCACTGGAGTGTGCAAAGAAAGATAACAATGCAAAATAAGGAGACATGTTTTATGGCCAGTCTGGTTTCATTAGTGTTTCATGTGGTGAAACAGATACAATACAGGATGACAATGATCTGTTATTTGATGAATCAAATTAGAGGTTACCTTTTCATGCTGTGCTAATGTCATTGCCCAAAAATCCCTTTTGTGTCCTCCTCCAGGTGTGCTTTGGCCTTAATTGGTGGTTTATTAAGGATCTCTCATCACAATACATGTTTCCCACATCTAAACTAATATCAGCTCCATTCACTCAACATGAATGCTCAAATTATTCAAGCTGATTTATCTTAAAATCTCTTAATCTTTAGGATAGATAGTGTGTGAAAATGCTCCTGCCTGAAAAATAAATTCTGATTAAAACCCCACAGAAGCCACAAAAGTGCTCTTTTAGCAAAACTCAACAGTGCTTCACCTTCAGACCCAAAAGTATTCAACTTATCTCCCTCCATGACTCTGCTCAGTGCGGGAACACGAGCACAGACAAGGGTCACACAATTACTCCTGTGACCTGGCTAACACCCTGCATCTCTGTAGCGCAGGTGTTAATAACTGAGCCAGTAATTAGACACTGGCAAGTTAACGGCCCTCTTGACCTGTAGAGGTTGAGGTGAGGTGTAAAAGGGTCAGATGGGCAGAAGGAATAAAACCAGTTGACCAGAGAGATGAGAATCTGGGCTGAATTCCAAGCATCATCCATCCATGTTTTGCCTGGTTAACTGAAAATGTAAAAAACATTTTTAAACTCAGAGTAGCTATCTTGTTCCTTGTCCAAGCTCACCATATCTCTCTCCTTCTCTCCCATGTCTCTTTATCTCATCTCTCTAAGGAACAGAGAATCGATTAGAGCCTCTACGGCCAGATAACAGAGGTGTTTTTTACGGCTGAGCAGACACATAACAATGTTGTAATGACTGCTAATCTTACCACACTGTCAGAGAAGGGGTTGAGGAGGGCACAGGTGTGAAGATGTGTGTCTATATTCTTTTAGTTGTGTGTGTGTGTGTGTGTGTGTGTGTGTGTGTGTGTGTGTGTGTGTGTGTGTGTGTGTGTTGTCCATGTGGATTGCAGTTCAAAGGGCATGCCTGGGAAAATAAGCCATCTCCAAGCGTGGGATTGTTGCTAGCTATCCATTAAACTCTCACAGCCCCACCCAGCGCTGTTTCACCTGAGGCAACGCAGCAGAGGACAATTACAGATTAGACACTCTGGTGGACAGCCTCTCCCATATACTGTGGAGACTTGTAAAGGAGATTAAGGACAACAACACCACCCTTCTCCTGTACTTTCCTCACCTACAAAAGTCACCCGAGTGACTCCGAGGTTCAAAGGTTCAGTCGTCACACAACAGGGTGTGTCGCGGCTTGTGCGAGGCAGAGACACACACACAAAAAGAGAGGAAAAAGGCTGTGAGCGGAGGCCAGCCTGCCCTACATCACTTTGACATACATACAGCCTCTCCTCTCCCTGGGTGTCTGTGTTATGACTGGCTCCATCTAATTTAAACCAGGCAAAGAGGATCCATGCCTAATTTAGCATCTTTATGTGTCATGTGCATCAGGGTGCCACCCACACCGGTGTCGACTCATTCCACTTAGCCAGAAAAACTGACATTTTTATGATAGGTTCCTCCTTTTATCTCTGACTACCGCTGTGCTCTTTTTGTTCTTTTTCTCTCTGGCATGAACCTACACTAATCAAATGTTCTCAAGGGACGAAGAAGGATATGATAAATAGGTGAGGAATAAGGTGAGATTGAGGTTTGGAGTTCAGCAGCAGTGTTTGTGCATCTTCTCCCTGTGTACATGCATGCAGCGTAGCCCGTAAGACATATTAGATGTGACCTGACCTCCTGAGCAGACAGTAGCGTGACCCTGGCGCGCGGCAGACGAGTGTCGTCGCCGGCTGGCCCTGTGTCTTTCTGAACTCACTGATTAAAACCTCTGACCTCTGGCCAACGTCCGTTTCTAACTCCTGCTTTTGTCGTGTTTCTTTTTCTGCCTCTCTTTTTATCTGTTTATTTCAAACCCTGCTGCCTTTTCCCCTTCCTCCTTCCTCTTTGCGTTCCTTGAACTTTGTCCTTTTGCTTTGTCCTCTTTGTTGTTATACAGTATGTTACAGTTTTTCTCTTTTCTCCTTATCATCTTCTTCTCTTTTAATCCAACCTCTGATTTCCCCTCTCTACCATGTTTTTCTCTTCAGTCTCTTGTTCTTGTTAAAAATATCTGTTTTTGTGCCTATTTGAATCACATTTTCATTCCCTATCTCCCTCTCTCCCTTTCCCTCTCTCCCATTAATGTTGTTCTTTTTTTTCCTAGGCCTTAAATGAATGGTGTTTTTGCGGAAGAGTGCAGCGGACTGAGGGCCGGAGTGTCACCGCAGCCGGCTGATTTATCCACCGCCGCTGTCTTCATGTTACGCCTGGTCCCTCAACTTTCCCTTCCTGTTGTTCTTCCCGTGTTTCTTTTCCCAAATTCCTCCTCTCACTCTCCCTGATTTCTCTCCCCTCGCTTCCAGCTCTCTTTTTTCTTTGCTGCCGTCTCATTCTTTCAGAACATGATACGTGCAGCGCACATGCCACAGGGTTCATTTTCTAGCTCTGAGCTTACTCAAACGCTTGAAAATATGTCATGTCAGACAGCCTCATGAGCCCAAATGTGATGTACAGTGTGCACACCTGAGAACACTTCTGAGGATACATCTGTATCCACTACCTTTCTTTTTCCAACGCGGTCTTTATACCCATATAAAACAAGCATGCATGCCATAGACTGTATAATTGACTGTGAGGTTACAACTGCACAATATTCCCCATACTTAACTAGTCATTAATGCATGACTTTGAGCTGTGGAGTTAATATATAATGGAGGCGGGGTGAGAAAATGTCCAAAACAGTTGCAAGTGGAGTCGTAGTTCTGCTTTCTGAGGCGTAACAGATGAAATCATTAGAACAATATGCCAGGTAGGCTGCTGTGTGGTTTTATTGGACTCTATTAGAACAGTGCTCTAATTCATCCCATCTGGTCCGATTAGCTGGCTAATGACCCAGACGTCAAATGTGCATTTCTGTTACACACACACACACATATGCATGTATGCTAAGAATGGTACATGACTTAAACACATGCTAACTGCCGGGCCGAGTGAGCGCTAACACATACGCAGAAACACTCCAAGATGTATAACAGTGGAAGAGCTGTGTTGTAAATATGTTGAAGCACTAGGAAAAATATTTAGACTCTCTCTCTCTCTCTCTCTCTCTCTCTCTCACACACACACACACACACACACACATACTCAAACACACTGGCGTAGTTTAGTGGACATTCAGGAGTGGAGTAGACTTCCCTGCTTCCACGACATAACTGCAACCTGCTATTCCAGACTTATCATGTATGTCTACACACAATGTTTTGGCTTCAGACATCTCATTTGTGTGTGCATCAACAGGTCACTGAGTATTTACAACTTGTCTCTTTCATTTTCTCATTCATGCTATTTTTTCTCTCCTCTGCTGTCAGTGAGGTTGCCTCAGTCTGGGATGCCAGGTGGTCTCGGTGTCACAAGTACATTGTGGTTAACAGGAGGCCCCGATGAGGCGAAACACTGCAAAAGCATCAGTGGAAATACTGACATATCTAACCCGTGACTACTGAACACTCGGAGACTGCTCACGTCGTGTGTCTGACAGCTAAACCGATGTGAAACACAGAACAAAAACACACCTCTGCTTTTCACATTAAAGCTGCTGAACGTTACCACCGAGGGCCAATTCATACTGTGTATGTTGCCGCGGTGGTGAGTTACGTTATGCTCTTTGAACTCATAATGGGCACATTATTCTTGGACAAGTTGCTTACCGGACAAGATTTTGATTGAGCAACGTGGTGTGCCAGCACTGTATGCATGAGCATGAGTGTGTGTGTGTGTGTGTGTGTGTGTGTGTGTTTTTCCCCAGAGTGACTAATGGTTTCAGCAGTGCAGTTCCTGTGGCCTGTGGCTTGACAGACACACTTGTGTGTGCGTGTGAGTGCGTGAGAGAGATGTGGTACTCACGTCCAGGTGTGGTGGGATGTATGCAGAGTCCATGGTTTATCCTTGAGCTCCAGTGTTACGATCCCTCGGCTCTCGCTCCCGCTCCTTTGGACAGAATGGACAAAGTGGACTATTTTTCTCTCTGTAATTGTCCTCTCTCTTTCTCTGTTTTACCTCTTTCAGGATAGCCAGTGCCTGTCTCTCCTATGTCTCCTATGTAAATGCGCTGTGGATAATGCTGCACTGTCCATGTTTTTGCCCTGCTGTGTTTTCTCCCCTTTCTGTTCCCTCACTCAGCTTCTCATCCTGTTGTCAGTGTCAGATAAGCAAACTCTTAAAAACATCCACCGGCTTTCCCCTTTGCCTGCCTGACCTCTGCTCATGGGCAACTCCCTTTCTCTGTCGCCTGCACTTCCACCCCTGGTTGTTTGAAACACACTTGTACCGCTGGTGCTGCCGTGCATGGAAGCTGCAGGAGGAAAATGAGTAGTATCTGCCTGTCAGTCTGTCTGTCTGTCCAGCAACAACTCCCTCTTGTTCCTAAACCTCCTTACTATGTCTCTCTCCCTCCCTCTCCACTCTGTTACTCCCTTTTGTATCTCCTCCCCTTTTCCTCTCTCTCTCTCTATTGCTCTCTCTCCCACACACACATCCACACACACTCATTTTTTTCCTTTTTGTCTGTGCTATACTATGTGTCCAGCTGGTAAACTCAGTTTAACGCTAATTGACTTTCCTGGCCACTTAGATCTCCCCAAATAGTGATGTCACTAAGACCGGCCCCAGTACATTTACAAGCTGTTATCTCTCTTGCTCTCTCTCTCTCTCTCTCTCTCTCTCTCTCTCTCTCTCTCTCTCTCTCTCTCTCTCACATACACATACAAACACACACACAAACATGAGCACAAACACTCATAGACGTTCACATGTGCACGCAATCACACCTCACACACACACACAGACACACAAACATGTACTCAGACACATACATACACACATGTACATACAACCTGTTCCAGATGAACCCTGAGGTCAAGGCACACAGAAGCGGACTGATTAATTTCCATATTTCCTCCTCTTAACAAACTCACCTGCTGCCTTTCATTGGCACCATTTTACTTTTCGGCCAACATGCTCGCAGACAATCGCTCCTTCATTATAAATACATGGCCCCATGACACTGAATAAGAGCAAACAGATTCAGTTACAACACAAAGGTATGAATGGATGACTCATAACAGCTGCCATGAAGTCACCACAGTTGGGTTTTGTGATTGGATGGAAGATGTTGAGGTAAAAAAAAAGAAGAAAAAAAAAAGAAAAAGTAGGCTGTACTTCTCCACTACGGGTTGAAGCAAGGTGCATCCGTCCTTCCAGTGCAGAGCGGGTGGCGAGTGAATTTGTATTCATGGGGTGGGCCCATGAGAAAACGTCTCTTTAGGATGCATCGTCTCACATATTAGATCTCATCTGGAGAATCACTTGCCCACCTCCCTCTGCTCCTCCTCTCTGTCCCCTCCACTTGCTCTTCCCGTCCACTCTCGAACAAACACAGAAAAAACACATCCACAGACCTCATTCATCCCGAGGCTGAGTAATTGTCTTTACACACAAACACACACTCGTTATCCTTTCGCAATACACTTTTTCTGCTTTTGGGGATTTTTTTTACTGCATTCCCTGACAGACAGGATGTTATCAGATTCAGGACTTTTGAAAATTAATTCTTGAGATGTGAGAGAAGCAATTAAATAATGCGGCTAAAGTAGCATTTGCACATTTATTCAATGATTCTGAGACCTCATCCTCTGCTGTGAACAGCTGGATCCCAAGTGAACTGAAACACTTAATCTGTAGATCAATGAACTGTCTGGCTGGGAGGTGTAGTGAGCACAGAGCGTGACCTTCAGCAGAGGTTAAAACCCTCACGTCATCAAACATACCTCCTTAACTCCTACCTGCTCTGGCTGACCCTGACCTTTGACTTTGTTTTTAAGTGAAAACAGAATTTTGCTTTTGGGGTCAGTTAATTACCACTGTAAATACAAGTCAGGTTTTTTGTGGCCTATTGCCATCAATTTAAGTATCAGTCAGTGTATTCAGCCTCTGACTTGCTAGTTTTCATTGCAATCTTGCTCTTAAATCTGTTGTAAAAGGAGATATTTGACTGGTGCACACCTTACTTTACCATTAAGTGGGCTTGAAGTTAGACGTCTACAAATTCAACCCAATTCTATGGCCTATTCTAAGGCTTATTTTGGCTGCCTTAAGGGTGACGTATCATGCACATTTCTAGGTTTATATCAATATTGCGGGGCTCTACTGGAATAGCTTTGCATGATTTACAGTTCAAAAAACTCACTTATTTATCTTATATTGACCCTTTATGCAGCCCCTCAGTTCAGCCTCTGTCTGATACAGGCCATTTTAGGTCCTGTCTCTTTAAGGCCTCCTGAGGAGCCAACTTGAGTGTTCGAGTTGAAATTCAATCTGAAATATGCAAGTGGACAACACAAACAACTAATGGAAATCCTTAACAACAACCTTAGCAACAAAGGCTACGGAAAGGACGGCCATTTGTGGGCATGAACCAATAATCTGACGATATCATGAGGAGGACGTAGAGGTAACATGAACATGAAGCGTTCAGAGCAGGTTGAAGCCCCGGCTTATGACTTGCAGGGAGCATTTTTACATATGTTGGCCTCAAGTTTTGGACATAGAATAGAAATCCAATATCATAACAATATATAAATAACAGAAAATCACAAAAAGCATGAAATGTCCCCTTCAAACCATCACAACATTTAGAAATCCTGTCTGTTTATTACTACTCACCATTTTCCCAAAGCATTCACTAAGTTTTTAGATTGATTTTCTACCTTCCAGGCAGCTGTTGTTTCTGGTTAATTTCAGTGTGCTGTGAAAAAACGTAACTATCTGTAGACAATCCAAACTTACTAGGGATATGTAATTTGTCACAGTGACCATTAAGAGGTAATTTTATTTTATGTTAAATATTAATGCACTGGCAAACATTGACTGTCTTGCAAACTCAAACCTGGAGGACAAAGCGTAAGCTAACATACTGTATATAGTGTGAAAAGTATAATGTGAATTTCTTGTTGTTGATGTCAGAGCTTCTCACCAACCCTTGAAAGCATCACTGGGGAGTTTTACAGTAATTATACTTCCTATTTGCAACTGTATTACCATGATAACATAATAAAAGCAACGTAATGTAATGTGATAGATTGCTCAACTCAAGCAAGTGTTGTCACTTCAAGTTGTTTTCATGCTGCGTGACCTGAAACTGAACTGCTTGGAAGTTCAGTCTATAAACATATGGTCAGCAGTCATGTAAAATATACACTATTGGTAGTTAATTTCTTGTCTTATTGACCCACCAGTCATTACAAAGTCATGCTATGCTGCCAAACTTTGTTTAAACCAACTTAATTTTGAATTTTAGTGGTTTTCTAATGGTATCAAAAAAAGCCAAATTACCAGGCTGAAATTTGGGGAAATGCGTGTTAAAAGAAGTCCAGAATGTTTCCATCTTATGATACGGAGCAGCCATGGAGTCTTGGGTTTGAATGTTTATGTCAGTTTTTCCGTTATATAGCTTCAATATAATGATTTTTCCAACCTCAAAGCTACATAAGCAGAAAAAAAGGGGCTAAAACTGGATGCTAATTGCTGAGAGGACTAAAACATGCAAAAAACCACCTGTATAGTGACTTTAAAGTGTTGTGTAATTGTGTAAACTTGAATAAGGGCCCATACACATTCAAGGTTCATAGTTGAGCCACAGTCTTGGCTTCACTAAACTGTCTTTTCCAAATGAGCAGCAATTCCAGCCTCCAGGTTTCCCATCCTCTGGAAAAGCCGTCTGCTGCCTGTCCCGCTGACTTCCGACGGGGGTGGAGAGAAACTTTTAAAGTAATACCTCACCGCCCTCTTAACAAGCCATTCATCTGTCCTGCATCCCAGTGTTCCCGCCTCTGTACTGTACCGCTCCATCCCTCCATGGACACAGAGAGCAAGGCCTCGTCGGGAGAGGAGGAGGGTGTTTGAATATCAGGATGTCTTCAACATTCAACTACCTTGCTTCTTTTTCTCTTTCAGCAAATTGTCGCAGGTAATTACTCATCAATCAACGTGGTCATCAGTCATTCAGTGGTGGTGGGAAAGAGGGCAGTAAACTTAGTGACTCTGCCTCATTGCAATAGCAGTAACAACTTTAAACACACGCACACATGTTCAAGTGTGTGTTTGTGTATGTAGTAAATACTTACACAGTGATAATATGGGAATTTATCTAGTCTCTTATCCCTTTAATACACGGACCAACAATCCACTTTATCTGTGCTCAACTAAACATCTGCATCCCCAAAACTTGATGAAACGCATCACTCAAAGGTAAAGAAATGTTGAAATGACTGCCAGGAATTTGCGTGTCAAGTTCACAATTATTTATAATTGTGTCTACAGCACAATCTGTCTTGAAACACAGACTTTTATGAATTAAAAGCATCTGTTGCTCTGACACTGATGTTGTTGTAACTTTGTGTATTAAGGGTGATATTAATAAAACTGTCTTCTGTCGTCTTTAGTTATGAATTTTTGCATTGTTATCATAAAGCCAACTGGAAATATTGCTTTTTTTCTTGAAATTTAAATTTAAAAATGATTTTTAAATACAAACATTTATATGTGATAAACTCACTCATATCAAAGCAATATTTAATCTGAGTGAGGTCACAGGACTCCACTCAGACTTTGGCTCTGCTACACAAGGTGTGGACTTGAATGCACAACTCACAAGGAAAACCTGGGAAGTAAAAACAGAGTTTACTGGATCATTAAACAGAAAAAAATGTCCAGCAACAGGCCACCAGAGGGATATAACGAAGTGAGAGAACAAGACAAAAAGGCCAGATGACTGCAGAGTTTTCTTATTCACCTTAATCTTTGCCTGAGCTAGCGCACTTCTGCATTGCGTCTTTTTGTAATCTTACTTCCATTTTAGAGCGGAAGTCCGATTACTTTGTTTAGCGATGTCAGCTTTATCACCTTTCCTTGCCAAAATGAAGTGTTTTTTGTGCCTAAACCTAGGCAGACCTTAACCACCGTGTCGTCACACCATAAAACATAATTACTTTTGAACAAGCAGGTCATAATACACAAAGATATTAAGGGCAAAGACGACAGAGGTAGCCTAATTGGAACGCCTAACCATAAATAATCAAACACTGATAATATTTATTACCTGACAACACAGACTTTTTATATATTACTGAAGTCTTCTGCAATATTTGGCGTCATGTTTCACTCAGTAGTACTCTGATCTAATAAATCAGCAGTTATAAAAATGTGTAAACTACATCTTTAAGACAGACAAGCATAATCTTGGAAACCTTTATTCACTTTACTGAATACTGAATCATGTTAAATGTTTGCCAAATGAGTTAATGTCTGTGAGTCGTAAGAAATCATAAATGATCTTTTAGAAGGAGTAGATGTTTACCGGTAAGCTCGACTCTGTTCAATTTAACAACAACATGTTAATAGAGGTTTTCCTCTGACAGTAGGAAACAGTTGAAGGCTTTATCTGATGATAATTAAACTACATTTAACTGATAAAAATGTCTGTAGGCTGAGCTACATACTAAAAACTGGCATGTTTGTGTTGCTGCCTTGTCGTCAGTCATTTAAAATGTAAATTAACTCATTAAACAGACTTTTCAAAATTCACTCAGTTCCTCTGATGAATTCAGCGTCATATTTCACAAAGCAGTAGTCTGATTTGATGAAATCACATATTATAAAAATTGCGTGGCCTGCCGAGTTGACTGGTGTGGTGGTGTTTCAGAATGTCAAACAGTAACGTTACACATTTTACTTTAGTTTAGTTAACTTAGTTCACAGAAGAGCTGTTAAAATTAAATATCAGATGAAATGAGGGCAACAAGTGAGTCTGCTTCATTATTGTTTATTCATTTACTGTTAGCTAGCTCCTCTTCTCGGTCCTGACAAGATGAATGCTGCCTCAAATGGAATAATAATACTAATATAATTGTAATAATAATATAAAATATAATTCCATAGTAATTATCATAAGTCATAGGTGATTTCAGACCATCTTGGCATGTCGTCTTCCCAGTCACTGATGGCTGATGGATGTGGTAAAACCAACTGATCACCACACTGTCGTTGCTGAATGTTCCTAAATTTCATTAATTGTTGACAAAGCCATTAGCTAGCAAACCATTCTAGCACTAAACCAGAAGAACAAATATAATTGTGTTCAAACCGGATGAGAAAAAATGGCAGCAAAGGTAAATATTCTACTGAAGAGCTGATGAGGGAGTTGAGATCAGGTGATCACGTGTCTGTGGAGGTCAGGTGATGATATATATTCATATATTTTATAAATCCATTATAATTGGTCATCCTGTTTTTCCATGCTGTATTTCTATAATTTGGCTTTCTTGGTCTATTCTGTACACACAATATATATATGTCTGTCCGTCTTTGGAGAGGGATCCCTCCTCTGTTGCTCTTCCTGAGGTTTCTCCCATTTTTTTCCTTTTTTGAACTAAGAATCTAAGAATAGAGGGTGTTGTATTGCTGTGCAGGTTGTAAAGCCCCCCTGAGGCAAATATATGATTTGTGATATTGGACTACACAAACAAAATTGACTTCCTGGTATTTAAGATTTTTAAAGAGTAACAGTGAAAATAATGAATGTTTTTTTCTTGTCAATTCATATTTATTAATTTCAAATAAACTTGATCAGATATACCTTGTTGTGTTATTTTTGTGACAAAATTACAATCATTTGTGATTTCTGAGCCAAATATTTTGGATGTACTCATCTGACCATTTCCAAACGCACCTTTCCCTCCTGTTCACACAAAGTGATTGGCAGCTGTCAGATTAATTTAAAGTATATTTGTTGTGAGGATAAAGAAGAGTACATGTGTTGCTCAGTTTTCATATAACTTATTTTTTCATTTCTGGGCATGAATACCATTGTCGTCATTTTTGACGTTAAGTTGAGTCTAAAGTCATCAGATTCATGACTCGAGTCTGACTTGAGTCCAAATCATGTGACTTGAGTCCACTTCTCAGTTTGTTAGTACCAAATACTGATGCCCTGTAGATTTGAAAAGAGTGTGACTGTTAAAGTTGGTAGTTTTGTCTTTCACAGCAGCAGCTTGAATTCATGTGGCTGCAATGGATTCCAAAAGTGACATGAACTTTTTACAATGTTCAAAAACTTCCACAGAAACTTATCTAACCATTCCGGCAGCTTACTCCAAATTATGTTTGAAACACACTGAGCGTGCTTGAATGATTTGTGGGATGAGTTGTAGCAGCAAAAGTTATTAAGTCAATATATAATACCCAACATAATAAAAAAAAAAGGGTTGAAGAATTTGCTTTAGTGTAAATGAATGAGGGTAGTTTTATTAGAAGAGTTGAAAATGTTGATTACAGCTGGAAGCTGGAAGCTGTAATCAAACAATGAAATGTAAACCTGTGTAAACGGGAAAATCACTTTATTTTGAACCATGGGAACACTAACGAATGAATCAGATTATTTACAGGGCAGCTTTTAAGTGTTGTAGGCATTTAAAAGTTAGTTTTGCAGATCATTTGGAAAACAACAAATACTTCATATGAATGAGTGGTGTACTGCTACAAAAGTTAAAGCAGTGAAGTGACACTGATAAACATCAACATAAGTGTTGTTTACATAACTTGCAGAAACAATGGAGCTTAATGACTGGCTCGTCTGTAGTCTTTTTCCAAAATCTAATTTTCCTCAGAAGAGCACGTCACGGAGCAGAGTGAGTCATGAGAGAAAAGCTCCACAGCCCCAAAATAAACAAAGATTGATGCTCAAACACTTAAACATGATCGATGCTTCACCAGAAAACAACCCGATTGACAAACATGAAGAGCTGGAGCCGTCATTTCTGTGATGACATTTCATCTACCTTCATTGTGTATATGTAATGAAGTTATGTTGTTTTGCTTAGGAGAAGTAAAATTCACTTCTAGATGCCTTTGACGTGTAACCAAAGTATGAAACTTTGCAGACTTAATAGAAAAAATATGTGAATTATTTATAGATCATACTGTCCACATCAAGTTTAGATTTACTCCAGTGCTGTTTCAACATTAACTTTTTTTTTTTTTTTTTAACTTAAAAAGGTGTAACTCAGTCAAACTGAGCTTCAAACAACACACCAAAGTTCCTCAAGGAGAGGACTGGAAATGACAGTAAACTATAATGGTTTAGATTTTTTTATACATTTCAGATTCAAATTCAGATTTATTGACTCTCTGTTACACTACAATAATGATAAAACAATGGCACCTGGCAGAAATGACTGTGAGTGCAACATAAATTACTTTGACAAAGGTGAAACATTTTTCAAGAGGGCACCTATTGGCTTATCCAGTAAACTAGCAAATAGTATCATGTATCATGTTAATTTCTTAAACAATCTGCCTTGAATGCAACTTTAATGGTGGTGGAAGTATCTGAATTTACTTCAGACCAGTCATTCCTTTCTTGACCATTTCACTTCTTCCTGCTGGTTCACATTAAACACAGGTATAATTACAAAAACAACATTTTCTGTCTAATATCTAACTCATCTAATAAAAATTGCTCAAATCTGCAAAGGTGAGAGCCTGTTTGTCTAAACTTGAAAACACTTAACACCTGACACTTAAAAGAGAAAAGAAGATCTCTGACTTCTTTTATTTAACTTATTTTATTTAAATTATACCATCATGCTTAATGTGGTGGATTATTGCAACCCAGTCTCCTAGAAACTCTATTTATATCCTACTAAATTGTTTTCCCATTTACGTTGCGTTGGCAGATGTAATCGCTGCCTGGATTATGTTCACAGGCGACATTTTTTCCAATGAATGAAACACTGCATTTATAAATCGCAATGAGAACGAGGTAGGTGTGATTAAGTTTAAGCCACAAAAGCACTTTGCTAAAGGTCACTGGAGACTTTTTTTCTGTATTAAATCAAGACCTCAATGGGCCTCACGCAATAATATTTTTGTATTTGTATCTCCTAAAACGCTCTTACTTTTCTTTGTGCACTCGTACGAGCGTTCCAAGTTGGATTAGACAAACTCTCTTAACTGTTTGAACTTGTTGTAAATCGCTCGTCATGACTAGGTGTGTGTTAGTGAGATGTAATCAGTAGCATAATCCACACCCCTAAAATTGCCATATAAGGCCTCATATTCCGCTCTGAAATGTAGAAGTTGCTGCACCAAAATATGCCAATAAAAATAATAAAATCTAAAAAATCTTTCAGTAAATTAGCAGCTATGATAATATGGAAAACAGAATATTAATTTTGTATTAAGTATGTTTTAGTTCTATGTTTAATTTTTGTTAATTTCAGTATCCATTATATATTTAAACTCCAAATTAATTCAGATTAGGGCATTATAACTGTAAGTCAAACAAGTGTTTCTCCCCTTGTGAAGAAAGGCAGAGATGATCTGTTCATGACACGTACGACAGGTCTGGACCACTCGCCAGTTTTGTTCATACCTAACAGAAAATTCCAAGTACAAGAAAATAGATGAATACCACAAATGTTCTTAAATCACTCATATGTGCATCTTAAGAAAGTATCTGTTCATACGAGTGGTTCTTGCATGAGGCCCAAAGTTTCCCTAATCTTAACCAAGTGCTGCCAGAGCCTAAACATCGATAATAGTAACAGATATTGTGCTCCAAGATCAGATAAGATCAGTTAATTTTCACTGAACATTTCACTTTTACGTTCAGTATCCATATTTTTGCAACTTGCCAAATACGTTCTCATTATGTTGAGATAAAATGTAATTCAGCCAGCATTACATTTCTAGCAAAATATATTTGCTGTTAGAATTTAGCTGTATATGAACGTAATTTCAGGGAGACAGGATTGATTATTAAGCTCAGGCAATTTTCAACTTAGCAGATATTTTTCATACTGTTGGTGGCTTCATCAGAAGGTCGGAACGCCTACTTCAATATCTCCCAATATGCTGATGATACTTCATATAATCTTAAGCAGCGATGAAACTTGTATAAGAGGGATTAATTAAAACAAAATATAAACAAAATAAGCAAACACTTCAACCTCCTAAAACATCATAATTCTAAGTGGTAGGTACACAGCACAGGAGAATATTTTTAAGTACTTTCCAGATACTATTGGTTCACAAATACCTGCTGATTATTGCATATCCACTCAGTGCAAGTACTTGAAAAACATATTTAAATTTCAAGAGACGATCCTGGTTTAATAAAGAACAAATAAAAACAAATTGAGAAGATCCTTTGGGCTCAACAACAGAAGTTTTTGAAACCAGGCAAAAGCTGGTGACACTGTTTTATTTGCACTTAGAGTTTTTAGGGATGAGATGAACACAGTCTGACAGTAAATATTTACATACTATACATCTGTAAGGGTCAGTATGCATTAAATACATAAGTAAGTAAGCAAGTAAGAGACACAACAACGCAGTTAAGAAAAGTGTTTAGATTGCTTGATAGATCTTTCCAGTAAATACTTAGAGACTGCTGTTTTTAGACATTGAGTCAGGCTGTAGAAGGGAATGACACTGCAAAAAAGAAAAAAAAAGGGAAGAGGATGATTTGTGAGTGTTGCGTGCTGGGAAGGACAAATGGATGTCAGAGAGAGGAGAGCAGAGAAAGGCGAGGGAGACAAAGCCAAAATTTCATTAGATGTTCACATGAAGGAATCCACTCCACTGAAAAGGCCACACATCCTGCATGAATGTACACAGAAAGAGAGACAGACGGGCACGTATGCACACACTCAGCAACAGACGATACACAAACACACCCGCACAAACAAGGTCTGACATTTTTTCATTCACTGGCGAGGAATTCCAAAGTGAGTTTTTGCAGCGATAAGATTTCATTCCTTTGTCCTGAGGTCACTGTTTTCTGGACAGAGAGGTTGAGGAGTATATACAGTATGTGTGTGTGTGTGCGTGTGTGTGTGCGTGTGTGTGTGTGTGTGTGTGTGGGATTGTGTTTGTGTGTTTCTCATGGCATCACCTCATGCTTCCTCTCCTACCCACTGAATCATTCAAACCCATCCTCCTTTTCCACCATTTCACCAATAAGACTATAGGAACATGTGACAAGCTGCTAAAGGGGAAGTTTTGGATGTACCTACTCATAAACTTAAGAATAAAAACAATTTATCAGGCGTCTATTGACTTATAAGTGCTCTTAAAATTAAGTGAACTCCAGGGGTCACCTAAGTTGTTTAAGAGCAAATTTTCTTTCCTGCTAGTTTTCACCAGCTTCCTTTTCTTTTTGTTTCCAATTCAGACAGTTCTTTAGTTATTTCCTCCCCCTTACATGTTTATACCCATATATTTTAGAGATTGTTGTTAATAATGTGTTTATTGCAACATGAAATAGTATAAAATTACACAAAAATAAAATGTACTTTTTGAAAAACTAGAATCACACATACTTTTGTAGAAAAACATAACTAAGAAAATGTAAGAATTACTTTGTTCTTTCTAAGAAACAATGGGGCAGATGTGAGGTAAATCCTTCTAATTGGCTATTTCTGCTTCGAGGATACACGTAATTAGTCATGTGATCACTAGAGCTGTTCTCTCAAGTAAAAAATAGTATACTAAATCACACTTAATGTAAGTATACTTACATCTCATGATTAATGTACTTAAAGTATACCATTTCAACATACTAACAAACTCCTTCATGTATTCAGGATATATGATTAGTGTCATCAAATACAATTTAGTTAACTTGACTTTTGAGACCCCACCAATATATTAACCATTACATATACTTATTTAAGTGTACTTGAGTATTACTACAGTAAAATTGTATTAAAAAGTTTTTCAAAGTGTGACAAATGTGAATTTCTTAAGTCAATTAAGTCAATTAAGTATGCTTCTTAAAAGTAAATGAAAATCCAGTGTAATTGTGCTGATATTTAGACTGGTCAAAGAATGCTTTACAATAATGTACCAATTGTACACTATCATGTTTTTAATGCTAAACTTTAAAGTAGAAAGTAAAGTAGTGAAACACATTTTTCCAGCACTTAAATTAGCACCAAAAAGATAATGTGCTTCAAATGTACTTAATGATATTTAAATATACTTCAAGTATATTATAATATACAGATTTTTTTTTTTTTTTTTTTTTTTCTTACCTGGGCTTAAATGTTATGCCGACACTTTACAGTAAATGGGAATAAGTAGCTTGATAAATGAGTCTTATTCTGCACTTTTAGAAAAGAACTCTTATTTCCAGGTTGGCCAGCTCTTTGACTGAAACCTGGTTCTGTATATGCAAAAGTTGCAGGTTATCGCCAAAGTTTATTTTATTTTATTTGAATTTATGTGACTAAGCTATCAATACCCAAAGTGAGTGTCAACAAAACCTGCTGTAAATGAGATACGAGCAAACAAAAACCAGAAGCCAGAAGCCATGAGATTATGAAAGGGAACTGATGAAAGGGAATTCCTTGAAGATTGAGACCAGAATAATCAGACATGGACAATAGCTGATACATTAAAACAGAATGAAAACCATAAATATGATAGCAAACACAAAATAAAATATGCACAAATGCAAATAAAATGATGAATGAAAAAAAAAGCCTCATGGTCACATCCCCTCTCCTCCACAGCACATTTCAGTGATATCGTGTTTGCAGATGAGGACAAGGTCATTGAAGAGGCAGCGATGCATCCCTCATGTGTATGTGTGTGAGAGACAGAGAACGAGAGACAGAGGGAAAGAAAGAGAGAGTGCATCCAATAAGCTGGTATGCATTCATTATCTTGCTCAAGGACATTTAAACAGGGGTGGACTCGTCTTTCATTCAAGCACCCGCCAACACACCCCAGAAACTACTACTGCTGCTGCACAAATTCATTCAGTAATTCGGTGCTCTCATACACACATACACACACACACACACACACACACACACACACACACACACACACACACAAACACACACACACTCTGTGGGTCTAAAATATACTAGAACTCAGCTGGAACACATAGTATGCAGTGCAGTAAACTTAAAGTTCTTGGTTTAAGTAAAACCGGTGTGAAGCAGTGCATGTTTAGGATCTTGTAGGTAGAACAGAAAATATTGAATTAAAGTGTAACATTTATAATTTCAGAGCAGCATTCTCATGCATGCAGAAGGAATGCATCGGCTGCACTAGTTAGCAGTGTGTCATTTGCTAACGATCCTATTATTTCCAGCTGTCAAAACACAATTTTGGAGGTCATACACCAAAAAGCAAAGTGACCAGAATAGCAGAGCTTTTATCCTGTTTTGACTTTTTCAAAAGGTAAGTTTTTATTTTCATAAATTATAAATGCTATATAGTAATGAAATGACTGATGAATGAATGAATGTATTGCTGGAGATTGACAAGTAATAATTTATTTTTAAATAGACATTTTGTTACTAGTCTGATCTTTGTTAAGTTATAATGTTTAAAAATGGTTACCACACCCATATACAGAATATACCAATAATAATAATATTGTGAGTTGTGGCTAATCATCCAACCTGCATGTTTTAAAGTGAAAACTTTAAAATATCAAAAATCACATGAAAAAACTATAAAAATTTAATATATTAGCCCAAAATATGCAAAATGTCTACCAATATGCACCATATTTTCTGTTGACAAGGAGTTCTTTACGTCGCCAGAGATAAATCTAATGAGCATCACTGAATGAAAAGATTGAACCTCAAACATATGAAGAAACTAACCAAACAACATTCAGGCTTTGATAGAAATGCATATTTGAATTCATAAAAGGTTTTTTTGTTAACAGTGTAAAAAGAAAAATAATCAGTTTTCACACAACAACAAAGTGTTGAACTGAATAAAATGCCAGACTGAATAAAAACTTGAAAAATGAGAAAAATTAATGATCCTCCTCAGTGATGAAGTAGTGCTGCTGCATACTGTAATGCACACAGAGTCATTTACACTGTCACACATACGCACTCAAATCCCATCTGTTTTCAACTCTGTCTGGTCCTATAAGTACTTTTGACTTTGTGTGTTGAGCAGCTGTTTAAAGAGCTCCTGTACCAGTTGATACTCTATTAATAAAGTCAGTGTATATTTTAGAAACCAGGTGCCAGCAAACACAGATGCCAGACTTGGCACAAACTCCACTGTGAGGGTCATATACAGTGTAACACATACAGACTAGCAATGTTCACTTTATCCTGAAGCTTCCAGCAAAGTGGATAAAAAAGCCTTTTTTTCTCTTTGGATGAAGGAAACAGGAAATTAACACTCGTTGATTGTCAAGGTTGAATAAGAATATCACAGTGATTATCCAGGATTGGTACGATAGGCCTTTATCACAGCAAACGTTTTGACTTGTCATAGCAGGAAAAGCACAGGTGTTACCAATAACATTAACGATGGCTGGAGCAGCTAAATGGAATTCAGCCATCATTGATTTAATCATTTACACCTGTGCTTTTCCTACTGTGATATGTCAAAATGTCTTCTGAGTCGCAGTGATGTTGAAGAAGGACTTTAGTGATGAAAATGTTGTATTATTATCAACTGGATGGTGAAATGAATTACACTTACTGTCCTGATCATAAAAATTGTGTAATCCAAGATCAGTGGATTAGTGGCGTTTGGTCTGCGGTGAAACTCCTGAGTTCACTGATGAAACTACTACATTTTATGAAGAGCGTAATGCTGCCTGCATTACTTAAAACAAATCAACATAATGAGGAAACATTTTTAATGAACGTATTGGCCAAGTTGCTAAATGTACCTAAATGCAAAATGTACTCTGACAATGTATTTCATTTGTTTTCTATACACAATATGCTCGTTTACACAGGACACATCATTCTTTTTGTGATTTTCTGTGATACTGTTATGATGTTGAATGTCTGTGTTAAACATAGTTAAAGTTCCAAAACTTGAGGTGAAACTATGTAAAAATGTTCCCTGAAAGTCAAAATCCAGGACTTCAGCCTGTGCTGAACGCTTCGTTTGCAAAGTTACCTCTACTTCCTCCTCGAACTGACATCAGATTGCTCACACACACATGCCCACAAACGGCTGTATGCTTTGTTGTCTTTTTTGCTAAAGTTGTTCCACAGGTTGTTCACATTATCCACCAACAAATTTCAGATTTGTTTGGATTCGAGATCAAATATGTGCAAATATATTTGAGAAGTTTATATTTTGAGTAAAGAACGGGGAAAAGAAGTGAAATCCTACTACTTCTGTTTATTCACGTAGTCTCTTGAGCTGGCAAAGTCTGCTGAGACACAGCGTCCGGAATCTGGCCAATCAGAGTGGGCTCATTGGGAGAGAGTCCTTAAAGAGACAAAAGCTGAAACTGCAGAGGGCGAGTATAAGATGAATTAGGAGTTTTTTAAACTATACATCATGCAAAGATATTCCAGTAGAGCCCCAGAATGTAAATATAGACCTGGAAATGAGCACGATATGTTCTGTTTAAGGTCAGGGAAAGATTGTGGTTTTGGTTAAATATTGAAAGAGTTAACAGTGACTATAGTCACTCTTAACTGTTTATTAACATTTAATTGAAACCATGATCTTTCCCTAACCGTAACCATTGACCACAACCACTTGTGGTACAATAACATAACATTTTCCCCTTTAAACATATTTGGGTAAAAAAAACAAAAAAGCATTAGCATATAGAATTAATTTCTACAAGACAGGGTTGGCTGAGAAGACACTGTTTTAAAAAATGTGAATTTAACAGACAAGCAGACATGAGGAGAGGATGTTTGTGGATGTGTCTTGCAGTCTGTTTTCCACTGTGTGTCCATTTCTGAAAATATGTGTTCTGTGTGTTCTTTGTCTAAGAAAGTACATACAGTGTACACACAGCACATGTGACTGTCTGTGTGTGTTGCATGCCAACACACAATTACAGTACATATATTACAGGTTTGTATATGCATTCGTGTGTGTGAGTGTGTGTGGTCAGTAATAACAGGAAGCTGGCCCTCCATGTTGACACAAACCTGCTCTAATGATTGGTTATTTGAAGTAAATAAACAAACATTTGAGTGACCCACACAACCCACAAGCAGCAGAAACTAAAAATAAGAACGCTGAATGCTCTGTGTCTTCAAACCCAAACAGGAACACCTGCAGCTCATGCATCCCTCTGCCTGGCCTGTTGTCATGACAACCAATTGCGCTGCATGCAAACAGTTTATAGTAGGATAAGGAGGGGTGGGAGAGATTTTGCAGATGCCAGAGTGCTTGACGGTAAAAATAAAAAGACAGCAAAGTTTGGAATAAAGTCAAGGAAGGCGAGGGATGTGGAGAATTAGAGAGATAAAGAAGAGGAAAAAGGAAATGTGTGGTGACCAAAAATGAGACATTTAAAAAACAGGCAGAGAGAGAGGAGAGACCCAGTCTGGGATGTGGTTTGAGTAGGAGTTGGTACTGGTTTCAGAGTCAGCAGGTGGCTGTGGAGCACCAAGGCCAGTAGCCGACAAAGGAATGCATGTGTAGGCTATATGAACAACAACCCTCCCTAACATGTAGATAAATAGGTCTGTGGTAAACGATGGCACACCCTCTTGTCTGCTGAGATGGGGAAATGAGAGAAATGATAAGAGAGAGTTAAAGGGGATGTAACATACTTCATTTTCTTCATTTTTACGTCATTTTCTGGTATTTATATACTGTTATAATGTTGGCTGTCTATGTTAAACATGGACAAAGTTCCTAAACTTGTGGTGAACATTAAAACTAAAACAGCCTGTTTCAGACAGAGGCTGAACTGAGGGGCTGCATAAAGGGTCAGTATAAGATGAATAAGGGGTTTTTTGAACTGTAAATCATGTAGAGATATTCTAGCAGAGCCCCAGATTAAAAATATACACCTGGAAATGTCCATGATATGTCCTCTTTAAGTGAAGAGGATATGGTTCAAGAAAGCCATCAGAAATGTGAAAAAGTCGAATAGACTCCTGTACCAGCCACATCTCAGAAGTATAAGGTGTTGCTTTCTGTTGATTTACCGAAGTATCAATTAATACTGTTTGATCCAAGCTGAGCATACTTTTGTTCATAAGGTTCTTCATCACTGCCTGTCTAACTGACTGTAAGTTTCTGACATCAGTTGAGTACCTTACATTACATATTATGTCATTGTAACGTTAAGATCATTTTGTTAAAATGCAATGTAATAATCATGGTATTTCATTTGTCTGTGCTAAGCTTTATATCTAAATACCATAATTAGAGAACATACTGAACAAGTGTTGAAGTTCAGCACTGCAGGGAGAAAACACATGCATAAAATGATTGAATAAGATTACCGTAATTACAGTAATTTAACGGGCTTGGAAAAGACATCCATATGTGAAAGTTAAACAATAATTGACAGTAGATAATCTCCCACCCCCTTTTAACCACACTACTGAAATACAGACTCTTTATCTAACCTTCATGGTCTGATAGGAAAACCAGCAGACACAGAATTCTGAGAAGATATTTAGGCACTTCTCTAACTCTCATAAATTAAAAAAAAAAAAGTTTACAACTGATTTAATAAGGACCTTAAAAGTCTCAGGAACCACCTGACAGTTTACAGAATGGCACGTATCCACTATGAGTGCAAATCTGAAACCTTCGGAAAGATGTTCTCAGATTTGCACTCATAGTTCTGTAAATTTAGTCAGTCACAGATTTTTCCTATCTGTCACCATGTTTTTTTAGGTTGATTGTTTGGCAGATGATGCGTTCCACATGTATTCCACAACACGGATGGTTTTGTATCTATGGGATGACCCTGAGGGAGGCTCGGAGCTTTAATTTGGGATGTCTTGTCTGGTGCTGTTAGTGGGCTCTTCTGGGAGGTTAACATGCCCCTCAAACAGCTGCAACACCTGCTCATATTTCTCTCTGAGACAGTGTGATAAAACACAAGTCTCCTTTCATACATAAAATAAAAATGCAGGCTCACAACTCATGAGATGGCAGGACGGACCAGCTGCATCTGGTGTGTGTGTGTGTGATTACATGATTTAACATACATTTAGTCTTTCAAATGCACATATGCACACAATGTTTGTTCTCCGGTGTAGAAGTGCATGCCTGTCTGCCTTTGTGTATTTCCCATGAAGAGCATACTGTACATATGTGCGAGTGTTATTTATGCATCTCCTTGCTGTCTCAGAGTGTGTCAGTTCCAGATGTGTTGGGGTCAGAGCAGGGCTGCCCTTCCCGGTCCAGATGCGTCCAGGTGTGGCCTGCAGTGTCACGCCATGCAGCCCAGACTCTCCTTAGACCCTGAAACAGGTCGTACTGTAGGTTCAGACACATTTCCAAATTTTCTGTCCATCTGACAGGAAGAACAGAATGTGAAAGACGCTCGTAACCTCTAATTTATATACACACAGGCTGAACATGGTATGAAACTGCATGAATCTCTGTCTCCTGTCTGCTTTGTGGTAGTTTGTGCTTAAATGAATGAACATCCCTGGCTTGAAAAAGTAATCAAGTAATTCATCTCTCTGTTACTATCTTTGGCAGGATGTGGCTGTCTATCCAGTCTGGACAGCTGTGTCCGTTGATATCTTCAGCAAGGAGAACACGAGTAAGCTTAAGGACAGAGATCTGGCATTTTTACAACAGGAAAAGGGCACTCAAGTCTTACGTTCTTAGGCGCAGGGAACGAAGTGAGAGAAAGAATAAGACAGAAACAGATAAAGTGGGTGCTGTGGGTTGATCTAATATAAGTAAAGATTTTAGGTGGATGTGAGAGAGATGGAGGAACAAGGAGCGTTTGGTGTTTATCCACTGTAAAAACTTGGTGGCATCACAGTCTGTAGATGGGGAGAGAAAAGAAGGAAGATGTGCTGTACTTGTTATCTACACTCACTGTTTACTCAGATTCCTACTCACAGATAACATCAGCAAATAAGCTGCGGCCAAGTCGACGTGCTGTTGACCCTTTGCCTCTGCGAACACACACACACTCACACTCACGCAGACACACAGAGATATACTGTATATACACACCCGATCCTGCTTTCTACATTCTGCCCAGTTATAAACACTGAGCATTAATGAGGCCAAAGAAAAACAAGCGCTTGGTTCTCAGTAGGTTTAGGAAAACATTTTGTTTACATTTTTTGTATGAAAGATTTTGTCGTCATTAAATGCAAATAGTGATCCTCATGTACTGTATAATGTGTGTAGTGACAGTGTTTAAATTAAAGGGTCACTTGAGCCAAATTAAAAAAACACACATTTTCTCACCAGAGTGTCTCTAGAAGGATCTAGCCATGCAGATAGTTTTGGTTTATTTTCTCATGTACTGCCGCCTACTGAAGAAAACGTCCCTATGAAAACTGCTGACAGCTTGTTCTGTGGATTATTAGGAGTAAACTTTTGATTCCTAAAAGCCATGTTGCTATTAAATTTCTAGGGAGGGCAATGTCGGTTTGTCTGTCTGTTGGTCAGTCCACCACTTCAATCCACACTGAAAGTCTGACTGAAACATCTCAAAAACTATTGGATGGATTACCATGAAATTTTGCATAGATATTTATGTTCCTCAGAGGTTGAACCTTATGGATGTTGGTGATCCCCTGGCGTTTCCTTTGGTGCCACTAGCTGGTTGACATTTTTGGCTTTTACTGAAATGAGTTTTCATTTAGTGTCATCATCAGGTCAAAATTTCAATTTGTCTAATAGTTGGTTTATGAGAAGGCTTACTTGCAAACCAAAACTAATGACATTCCCATCAGCCTCAGCTGTAATTTGTGTGTATTGCTTATTAACAAATGTTAGCATGCTAATACAATAAACTAAGATGAACATGATAACCTTATACTTGCTAAACATCAGTATTTTAACATTGCCATTGTGAACAGTTAGCATGCTCACAGTCGCATTTAGCTCAAAGCACCACTGTGCCTATAGCCTACAGCCTTGCAGAGGAACTAGCATGGCTGTAGACCAGTAGAGCCCAGTAAATCATGAGGTATTACTTTAATATTGGGCGATTTATATCCAATAATGTTCAGTGCTAATGCATTGGGTAAAAGGCTTTTATGCAGCGGAGTGGAAAGTCAGGGTGTGGAGGTCATGATGGTGGATAGACATGTAGCACCTCCGACACACCGTAACAGACTTGCAATTACAGTACAGATGTCCCAAGACTGTGCAGGCATGTACTGGCATCTCCATCACTCTCCTGTTAGCTTTGCTGCAGCTGTTATGGTGGCACATTTATCACTTCCCATTAAAATTCCTCATAGCCTCACCTAACTTCAACCGGAGCAAAGATCTAATCAGCCAAAAATGGAAAACACCTATGGGAGTGTGCAGGACCTCACTTTTAGAGCCAATACAAATAGCAAAAATAATGGTGGAGTATGAGACATTTCCTGTCTTCCTGTCCATACAGTGAATGAGTATTTACTGGGCGACTATATTATAACACTACAATGGCTGTTTGATGAGGCAGGAAAAAGGCGGTGAGTTATGATATTACCATGTGAGCATTGTGCTGTTCACAAGCTCCCATTTTCTCCCTCTCACATCTCATCCCTCATTCACATTCCACCTCTCTTTCTATTTCTTTATTCTTCTCTTTGTGCGACAGAGTGATGTGACAGTAGAGAGCAGACAATGTCGGGTTACCCTGGTAATTTGGGAAGGAGGACGGAAGCATCCTGGGCGGTGCGGCGCAAGTCCCACTGATGATTCACCAGCCTGCACGATGAAGGTTGGTGACCCCAATTTGAGTAAGGCAGGAGGAGGAGGAGTGGGAGAAGAAGGCGGATGAGGAAGGGGGATAATAAGGAGGAGGGGACGACGATGCCTACGTCAGAGGCACTTCCTAATAGGCAGATGTCCTTGTCCCTGACACAAGTAAATCATGTCTCTCAGGGGAAAGAATAAAAGAAAGAGAGGAGAGGAAGGGACAAAACTAGTGAGGCAGAGATGAAAGAGCGAGGTGCTGGGTTTGGACGTGAGTGCGTGTCTAAGTGAAATTATAAGCATTTAGTTCAGTCTCTGAGCCCGCTGTAGAAATGCTGTTTTGATGATGTGAAAACAATAAGGAGGAGAGCTGGAGAAGGTGAAATGACTCAGTTTAAGTGTTTTAAGCTGTGTATGAGTGAGTGGGCTGAGTAGTGTTTGGGAAACAGGTGATCTGCAGAGATGGAGAATTAGTGGAAAAAGTGTAAAGAAAATGAGACAGAAATCTGCTCTCCATCCTTGTGAGAGGCAGCTAAAGTTTGTTGCAGTTGCTCTGTCCTACAGACTCAGTTAATGACCACAGGAAGATAAACGTTCACAAGTATGTGATCTTCCTCCTGATTAAATAGCTCTGTAGCGGACAAACCATCCCCTCTGCCAGGGCTGCTTCCCCTCAAAAAAAAAAAACAACCAAAAACCATCATCATATAACCGCATAACTCCCTCACAAACACCATAAGCACATACCTTAAAAAGCAATGTAGTCATTTATGGTCACGGAAACATTTCTGAAGGAATTTCTGCTTACTGGAGTGCTACCATGTGTTTTCCCACATAAGATTTTGATAATAATAATATGATCCTTTTTGAGAGTGGGCACACACAGCAGAGGTCAGAATTGGGTCTGTGCCTGCAGCCAGTTCCAACGGAAACCACTTCTCAAATACCGCATGACTACTTCCTATTTTTGTCTAATTAAAGGATTGTTGCACTGAAATGGAAACTGCTTCAACGGCAGGCAGTGGCTGACCAGTTCTTCAGTTTCTGTGCAACCTGTGATCCTAATCATGTCTGAGAGGTGAATGAGTGATTTGATGTTGAAAACTATTCACTGGCCATTCATAATGTGAAGTTGCCTCCTGAACATGAATTAAGATGAAATTGTGATGGTCCACCTGTGGAAACTTGACTGTCGCACTAACAAACATCAATAGGATACAGAAAAATCTAATAACAATAGAATAACAAATAAAGAATGGCAGATTAGATCAATTTAGAGTCCAAACTGTAAAGACAAAAGTATAGGAGGAAAATTTTTTAATTATGACCAGTAGTAATTATAGGGACAACATATACAGTAAATGCGGATTCAGTGCTTTATAAATGTATGCCAGCCAAAAAAACATACATTTAGGCTGCATGACCATATATGAAATACAAAATAGGTAGAATAACCAGAATACATGCATTATAAAGTAAGTGAGAGTTTTTCTTCAGTTTATGGTGTTGTAGTAACAAGACAAAGCGAGATATTGACTAAGCCTGTCACAAATTACTGCCAGTGGCGCAAACTTCTGCATCACTGTAATTTTTTTAATTTAGTGGTATGTACTAAGCCTACAAATGGAAATGAGCCCAGCTGCAGATCATCTGACCTGCATAAATTGCCACTAAGTAAGAGATGATGCCGGGATGCCGGCACAAATGAAAGTGCATATTCATCTCACAAGAGGAAAGCTATATGGGAGGAAATATGAGTTAATTATCCTGATTTTGTTAGCGCAACAAAAGGGATCAGTGATTAAATGAGTTATGAAAAATCAGTGGAACATTTTTGCTAAAACTTTAAAACTCCTTTGGTGAAAATAGATTAGTAGAAAGTCACTGAGATACATCATCTAGGGACCATAAATATCTGTACAAGACTTTGTGCCACTCCATCCATTAGATGTATATTTCACTGGATAAGTGAGGAGCTCACCAAAGTCATGTGGATTCATCTTCTGGGGACAATGAATGTCTGCACAAAATTTCATGGCAATCAGTTCATTTTTTTTAAAATATTTCTATCTGGACAAAATTGGTGGATCAACAGACACTGCCATCCCTACAACCACGCTGACTTTAAACAAACTATACATTATTCGATAATTTGGCATTTGCATGTGCAAAACACAAAATCTACAGTTTCACACAGTAATTTCTAACAAAATGGCAGCACTGCCACAGAATTATTAGTCACAGATCCAATGTCTGTCCAATCAGCACTGACATCAGTGGGTCTTCAGCTTCACAGACACTAATTAGCAGCATCTTCCTGTGTTTACTCCAGTGGGACAGGGAGTGGACCATGATGGAGTGTACAGACATATATAGATAGATGAAGATAGCTTTAATCTCACTCTAATTAGCTCTCCCCTTCTCCTCCCTCCTCCTCATATGTCTTCCTGTCTAGACATGAGTTGCACATATGTGACCTTCGTCTTGATCACAGCTCCCACGTCTTTTCATACTGGACATTTTAAAGAGGCATTTTGCGACTTCACAGGGTCATAATGTTGTGAATGAATAATTCTGTGTTTGACAGAGCGGAGAAAATCTGTGCTTTGATTTCTCTAAGTTGCTAAAAAAAGGACACAAGTGTAAAACCAGTTGTCAATTTAAAATTAACAAATTGTAGCATCATGTAATATCAAACTAACTGAATATGCTGTTGAACCTACATTATATTAACCCTGAACACAAATAAAATTTGATGTTTTATGGTCTAATCTTGATGGATTGTTTATGTTTGGGCGCTCATTGGGGTCCAGCTGGCAGGCACCCCTGGCGGCTTCTTTATCTCCCTGGCCACTTGAGTCGGGGAAGTGAGGCTGCCACACAGCGCCTGGCCCTCACAATCACTGGAGCTCCTCCAACATTCCCCCCCGGTGGCAACTCAAACAAACCTGGGGACTGACGGTGACTCAGCCATTCCTCTTGTGTCTGCCCGTCTGGCTGCCTCGAAGAAAACAGCTCCAATGAGCACTTAACAGTAAATATCACCATGTAGTTGTGTTCCTAAAAATGTACTTATCAGTGATTGTGCTGTATGTAGTTGGGACTGATTCTCATTGTGGTAATTAATAGCTATAAAGTAGAGTTTAAGATTTAGATTTAAGATAATTTAAAATAATTTAAGTTAAAAATGAGAAGAACAAGCTTAAAGTAAATCAGAAAAAACAGTCAATGTACAAAAGATATGCTGTAGGGTCAAAGTGGTGAATAAACATAAAAAGACAAGTTTAAAGGTGCAGTGTGTAGAATTTTGTGCCATCTAGCGGAACGGACTTGGCGGAAATGGAATATAATATTCATAAGTATGTGTTAATTAGTGTATAATCACCTGAAACTAAGAATTGTTGTGTTTTCGTTACCTTAGAATGAGCCCTTTATATCCACATAAGTAGTGGGTCCTCTTGCACGGAGTCTGCCATGTTGCACCACCATGTTTCCACAGTAGCCCAAAATGGACAAACCAAACAATGGCTCTAGAGAGGGCCTCCCGCATTTTTCGTGAGTTTCGCGGCCACCATATAGGTTCTCCTACACGCTTGGAAGGGGTGGGGGAGAGGAGGTGTATTCATTTGGTTGCAATCTACAACCTCACTGCTAGACCTTACTACTAAATCCAACACAGAGGTTCTTAAAGACACAAGTGTAGCAATGGATCAAATAACTATGTGTGAAAGGGCTCACTCATACGTAGTCAAAAAAGCCGCAGAGATTTATCGTCCGACTATGCAGTTCTCTCCCACTCTATGGAGCATTTTAGCATCTATGAAGTCATTGTTTTGGTTTTCTGGCCTGAAACTTTACTGTTTTGATTCGTCATCAGCATAGTTTTCAAACACAGCAGGCAGTTGTTTTCAGTAAAAAAAAAAAGCCCTGATACACTGACTGTGTGCTACCTGTCCAGCACACAATGACAGATGACAAAGTTGACAACTAGCTGGTGAACACAGTGGTTCATTTAGCAGCTAAACGGCAAAGAGGAGAGGGTATATTGGACTTACATTCATCAGGTGGACAGAAACATGACTCCAAATAAATGCTTATGTTGCAGTTGATTGCTAACACATTTGCCATGAAGTGATGATATGTCGACGTGTTCACAGCTTGTTGTGATGCCCTCAAAGACGCCTAAAAAACAAATGAATTAATTTAAAAGATCAACATGATCTAAACTAAATTCTAATGTCAGCATGTCTCATGTTTAGCTGGTACTGCTTACCATGCATGCTAACATCTGCTAATTAGCACTGAACACAACGTAGAGCTGAGGCTGATGTGGATGTCATGAGTTCTGAAGATATCTGGTCATATACGAATATTGCACTGTGGAATTTTGACCAGATGATGGTGCTAGAAGCAGAATATCAGCATCACCAAGGTTGATACGTTTCATCCAGTGGGGAATAAACGTAAATCCATCCAATAGTCATTGAGATATCTTAGTTTGGACCAAAGTGGTGGCTCGACTGACCAACCGCCGAATGTTGGCACCTGCTAGCCTGGCTAAAAATAAGATGCACAGCAGCGACAGAAAATAAAAAAAATAATGTTTTTTTTTAAATTTACTTTTGTCTATTGTATTTTATTACCTGGAGTACTCAGAGTGTTAGTGTTGTTGTAATGTGTGTGTCTCGCCCTCGGTGGACAATGAGGTTGTATTCTGTTCCATACGAGATCAGACTGAAATGAACAAAACACATTAAATTTAAGCTGTGAATGAGCAAAAAAAGACAGATCTACAAGGATATTATTTAAAAGAGAAATTAAAATGAGTAAAGGTTTCAGTAGACAAACATGCAGAGCCACTCTGTCTCTCTTTTACTTTTGTTTTGTAATGTGCCTGCAGAGGAACGAGAGACAGTTTCATGACTCGTCAGCTGGCTGTGTGAATACCTCATCTGCCCGCTTGACTCATGTTCATGAATTCATGCCAGCTGTTTGTGCGCTCCAGGTGACAACACACAGATGAGTTTGTTAATCAGTATCAACTTTTGTGTCAACAGATGTAGATCTGTCTTATACAATGGAAATGAACTTTATCATGTGAATCATCATCACCTCCTCTGAAACGTTCATAATGAAACACACTAAAAATACATGATCATGAGGTCACTGTCCAAATATTTCAGTCTAGCTGGCAGGAGCTTTGGGCAAAGGGTGATTAAGTGGTTTTGTAAGTTATCAGACACTTGCCAGGAAGTGAGAGAGAGCCACAAACAGGAAGGAGCGGAATGTGCTTCCTGTTGGCCGGCGGCGTTATACAGGGCAGATTCCTCGTACCATCATGACTGATGCACTGTACACCAACACACATACACTCAAACACACACACACAGACAGACAGACACACACACGCACACGCACACACACACACACACACACACACACACACACACACACACACACACACGTTCACCCACACAAATACACATCCATACTAAGAGGCAGGCATGTTTTTCCAGTGAAATCAGTGAGAAGCAGACTGTCAGGAAAGACAAACAGTAAGAGTAGATAACATTGAGACAGTGTGTCCCTGTGCACTGCTGCAAATTAGAGAGCATGAAGCCAACTCCAGTTCTTCAGAAGAGATCGCTCGTATGATCAATCCACTCTTAAAACTTAAAGATTCTCACCAAACTCTTAATAATCACTAAACATGAGGCAATTCAGATAAACTGCAGTCTCTGATGATCAACTGCATTCCCTGAAGAAATTGTCAGTAGTTTTATATTTCTGTGGAACTGTGATTGAATTTTACAGCAAATACTGATACCTGATATGGTTTCAACTGTGCAAACAATAGCTCAAATCTGGCAATTAAGCCACCATATTTCACCTAACATTAACGTTATTGGACACATGTGGGCAACAAACAAGCTGTTAACACAACACTGACATATTATCACCTTATAAAGTTGATTAAGTCGGTGAACTTGTTAATAAACAGCTGTTTATTCAGATTCATCTAACAGATACAGAGCAAGATTAGCATTTATTTTGAGTCGTGTTTCTGTCCACCTCTCAGTTTAGCTCTGTTTTTGGTCTCCACCAACTCCTGAGGCAAATATCTGGCTCTTTAGCCGCTAAATGCTCCACTGTGTTCACCAGCTAGTTGCTCACTTTGACTTTCTGCTACAGTTTGGTGCTGGACAGGTAACATATAATTCATTTATCACAGCTGTTATTGCAGAGTTGGCAACATTTGGGTTCATCATTATTAGTGACACCTTTCACATTATACATCTCATCCACTGTCATATAAATATTGATCAGGACAGCTTTAAAGACGGCCAGCACAATAGGAAGTTATTTGTATTTGAGCCACACTTTTGAATACAATTTTCAAACCTATATGAATAGTATGTTTTTTTTATGTGTGTAGTAAAAAGTTTATGGATTTCTCAGAAAGAGAGTTAATAAAATCACATTTACTCTTGAAGTTAAATGATTGGACTTAGTAAACACACTGAAAAAAGTATAGAATGGAAATTATTTTATTTTTACACATGTTCATATGGTATGGAAACTTGAATGTTAGAAAGAAAAGTGAAACTGCAGGGAATGGTGAATATAGCTAGAAAAATTATAGGGAAGCAACAGAAACAACCAAGCAAGAAATTTGAAAAATAAGGCACAAAACCTTCCTGATTGGAAGTGATCATCCCAACTTTTAAGCTTCTAACTTCAGGCGGGTGTAACAGACAAGTTTAGAGACAACAAAAATGCGTAAAATGTGTCATTCCTGCATGTTTGGCGCTAGATAAATAAAGTTATTATTATTCCTGACAGATTCTATTCAAATTTTGAATGCATAGCTTCTTCATGCCCCTGTCACAAACTACATCTTGCATCCAGCTGCTCTCTACTATCTTCTTTATAACTGTATTTATGTATTTTGTTTGTTGATGATGAGTCTTTATGCGTGTCTTCATTATTTTTTTTGGTGTTATTTTTGATGCTAATTGTGTGAAGCCATTTTTCTACATTGGGGACAATAAAGATCTCAATTTAAAATTTTACAACTACAAAGTATTATTAGCAAGAGTACACATTATGTGGCAAAATGGCTCCTGACAGTGTTTAATTACTACATATTTTATTATCAGATTAACTGAACTTTTTTTTTTTTTTTTACAATATATACATTTAACTACTTATACACAACATATACTGTTCAGCAGTATAATGTTAAAAATACAAATAAAATAAAAAAATACATCATATTTCTTCAGCTGATCATAAGTTTTGATCATTAAAATCTTAGTCTGCAAAGAAAAAAGTAACCACAGCTGTCAGATAAAGGTGTAAAATAGCAGAAAATTGAAATAGTCAAGTAAAACTACCTAAAATTGCACTCAAGTACAGTAATTAAATATGTTTATGTACTCTTTGTGTTTCGTGCAGTGGACACACAGCGCAGAGGTGAGAACTGAGAGATATGTAGGCTGCTGGTCACAGAACAGCCATTCATTCCTGTGTATATGAAATTAACATTGGTTGTCCTTGAGGGACTTCCTGATTGAATCACACAGGCTTGATGACGTCATGTGAGATTTAAGTCATATTTCGGATTAGGGAGGGCAGGAGAGAGGAGAGAGGGAGAGAGAAGGAGGGAGGATGAGTCACTGCCTCATTGATGACTGTCTCCACTGAGTGGTCAGATAATTCAGGTACAAAAAGAGACACAGGCACAGCACGGCCGCCTAATGGCACTCAAATAAAATGACTTATTGGGAACTCGCAAAATACACCTTTTAGGAAGATTAAATAGTATTGATGCCCCCTCCTCCCCCTCCCCATCAGGCTGGTGCTAAACAATGATGGATCCTGCTCCTCTGTATTATATTTATGGTCAAGCATTTGAATATATGTGCTGCCATCAGATGTGGGTTTCAGTATTTGTTACATTACAGAAGAAATGATCTGATGTGAATGTGATCCATCTCAGATCTTGATATTTGTAAGAGCCTATTGCTTTGATTCAGGTTAATATTTCACTCTATAAATGTTTTGGATATGTGACTGAAATCAACACATTCATTTGTACTTTGTTCTGGTGTTTTCTGGTGTTCAACAGTTCAGATCTAGTGGTCTGATTTCTGTAATGAAATTAAATAATGTTCCCATACATTTCTCCTTTGACTAGATTATTGCTCAAATTATTAGCCCTAATAAATACACATTTCTATTTGCTGATTCAGATACTCACATATGAAACATTTCAGTTTTGCCTGTTACTCGTCAGGAATAATCAAGAAAAAACTTTCAATTCAGTATACAATTTAGTTGAAAAATTGTGCAAAAATGTTGATATTATGTAATAATATTAATTAAATAATGACTGTTGTTTTTCTCTTGGTTTTGTAAGTTACCAAAACATGTCTTGCTGTATTTTAGATTTGATATATAATGGTATAGTATCTGGTAATCCCATGCAGTCAATGTAGCACTGACATACAGTAAAGTTGGACCTTCTGAGGTCTGCTGAAATGACAGAAATTTGATTAATTCATTAATTTTGCCACCAAAGTTGTTCAGGATCTCGGATTGAGCTTCTTTTGTATTTTATATATGTTAAAATAGAGTGTGTGGAAATCAGGAGATCCACTGATATTCAGAATGCATAAAAGAAGAGTGGCCTCCAAAAAAAAGAACAAAGATTTATTTGCAGTTTTAAGTTTTCACTTTTTCTTTAACCGCCATTAGAAGCAGGTAGAGGTGTTTGGAAACAACATCTTGTAAATGCCAGGTGTGCCAGCTGATTGGTCAGCTGCATTAATTAGGGTGATGACATCAGACCTAAGATGATTGTAAAATAGAACATCTCTACCTGCTCATGATGATGGCCTGTGTGGCCAAAAAACATCAGTGCTGAGGTCTGCATAATGCTGTAATAGTCAAAACACTGTGTTGCTCTAGTGATTGCATCAGAAAAGAAATATTTTGGCTCTCCTCTTCATGAAGGCAGGTCAGCTACAGTATGGCAAACCTGGAGCTGGTAGGTATTCAATGTCTTGCTCAAGGGCCCCTCAGCGGGGTGGCTACTTGCTGACACAGGTGCATGAACAAGCCTTTCTGCTGAAGGTCAGTGCCCCAACCTTTGACAGCCAACATCTTCCAAGTTCTTTTAAGTACCTGATACATCCAGTATAAGTTATGCATGTAGCTGGAAATCCAAATATTGTACATTAGTGCTCCGTTTTAATAATTTTTCTAAACCGAATACAAAATGGACAATGAAATACAAAAATAGTTAACTCAAAAGAAGTGCAATGTTTCATTTGCTTCAGTTTTACATGACACAAGACGTAATTTGTCAACACAATCATGAATAATAACTTGATTTCACATCTTTCACAGAAAGACAACTGTACTAACGGCCTACAGAAAGCCTCACGGTGCAGAGCAGAAATGGGTGACATACAGATGTACTGTGCTGTACATACACACATCGTGTGGGTGTCTGGTTTGATGTTGTCTTTTTCTAGTTTTTCATTAAGCACTACAACTTACTGAACTAATCAAACTGTTGCAGCTGAGAGAAATACCTCTAAAAATGATCAGTTGCTTCCCAAAATGTTCTTGTGAGTAAAGATATTCTGAAAGCACTAGTACTCATCAGCAGAGCATCATCACATCATCAGTGTTTTAATCAATACCTTGTCACAAATCTGCTGATATCTGACTCTATCAACAGCATCACCAACACCCCGGTGCAAATCTGAACAAGCTCTTGCATTAAGGTCTGACATAACTCTTGAAACACAGGTATCTAACGCCCTCTTGTGCTGTAAAAGGGGAACTGCTTATCAGTGCTGGGTCTTTGAATGCAGTCACTGAAAAAATACTGAAAACACAACATACAGCCTCACCATTCCAATCCAAAAGTGTTCATACGTCAAATGTGTACGAAATTACATCCTGACACCTGATCAGTGCCTCTTTCTGCACCCCGATGGGAGTTTGCAGATCCGACACCTGAAAGTTCAGCACGTCGATGTCAGATGCTCCAAATGTGGCCTCCACCTTCACCTTCTCATACATGTGGAACTGAACCTTCTTGTTGGCTGTGGAGAGGAGACACCTGAGGAAACTCTCTCTCAGCACAGATCTTGCGTGCTGCTCTCTCTGCAGCTGCTCAGCGTCCATCTCTGACTCAGCCGAAGTGGAAATGGAGGTGCGACAGAGAGCGATGAAGCGTGGCGATTTGGGGTCAAATCCGCGGCTGTTGGGGTCAGGTCCTTTGGGCAACCGTAGCACAGACACTGGTGTTGCCATGTTGATTCTTTCTGCTAACACCTATGAAAAGAAAACAAAAAAAATATAACTATTGAGATTACTGATTAATCGTTTAAGTTATTTATCAAGCAAAAATGCAGAAGAATCACTTGTATTGGCTTTTCAGATGTGATGCTTTTCTCTGCTTTACATTACTGTAAACAAAATATATTTGGGTTTTTGATTATTGGTCAGAAAAAACAAGAAATCTGAAAATGCCACATTAGATCCAGGCAGTGGTGGAAAGTAATTAAGTACATTTACTCAAGTACAGTACATTTGAGCTACTTGTTCTTTACTTGAGTATTTCCATTTTATGCTACTTAATACTTCCAGTCAACTACATTTAGTAGAGGGAAATATTGTACTTTCTACTCCACTAAATTTATTTGACAGATTTAGTCACTTTTCAGATGAAGATTATACACAATGGATAAAATAACAAGCTTTTAAAATATGAGTTTATGAGTTCAGCTCTACCAAATAGTGATTTTCTCTCTGCTCTTCTCACATGGTTTCATTTCAATAAATGTTGAAATGTAACCAATATTTCACCAAAAATCAAAGATGAGAGAAAAAGTCCAAAAACTGAAAACAGATTGTGTATCAGAACTTTGTTTTTTCTTCTTTCTTCTCCCATTAATCATCTCACGACCCCTTAGATTTATCTGGTGACCCTTTGGAAGGGCCTGACCCCTAGGTTGGGAACCACTGGACTAAACTAGCAAACTGTACATAAAGTAGTTGAAACTAGCGCCACTTCCAGCAGCTACAACAGTAACATGCTGCTTACACACTGATGCTTCTGTATTAATGATCTAATGATGTCATATATAATAATAATAATATATCAGTCAGAGACGACGCGAGTACTTTCACTTTAATACTTCTTATGTAGGACTTTTCATGCAGGACTTTTACTTGTAATGGGATTATTTTTACATGGCTGTATTGGTACTTTAACTTAAGTAGAGGATCAACATACTTCTTACACCACTGGATGCAGGGAACTTGAGTTTAACATTTTTCACAATTTGACTTAACGATTTATCCATGATCAAAAATAAAAGCTGACAGCTGAATTGGTAATGAAAATAACAGTTTAACTACAACATATAGGTGTTTTTACAAGCTTTATCTATGTAAACACACGTGAAACGGCATATAACACATTAATAACTTAATTTTTTACTACACTATATTAATCGACCTGTTATTCCACCTTTGTGATTTGATGTTTGCATTTATTGCTAACTTTACCCTTTTCTGATTGCGTATTGTGCCTACAAAGCAAACAAATTAAAAAAAAAAATTAAAATTGACTCCAAAGAGGGGGAAGACCTGTATCGTTGATTACATATTGTGCTATCCGCTAACTAAAGCACTTTGTAATATTGTTAAGAAAAGTGCTATACAAATAAAGTTCATTATTATTACTGTTATTAACAGACATCAAACTTTGTTTCAAAGTTAGCATCTTGATGTGAGCGTGATGCTAACTTACAGCTCAGATAACGCTGATATAAATAGTATAAGTTCCTCACAATATAACAGCAAATGACGCTTTTCATCCACATGTTCATCAAATATACACTAATACTTTACTGAACCTCCTCCGGTTTAATAAAATACATACCAACTCTGTCCTCTTGCTAGCAGCATCAACAGTCGCATGCAACTGTAGCGTTCTTCTTCTTCTTCTTTGGTTTCCTTCTTCTTCTTCTTCTTCTTCTTCATCTCTGCATTCATTGGTAGATAGCAAGCCAGCTGCGCATTACCGCCACCTGCTGGGCCGGAAGGTGAGAGTCAGTAGATTGGCAGAAAAAAAAGCTAATCAAATTGTTCTGTGTTTCTGTGCTGTGTTATATCAGTACCAACCATGTTTTTGTATATTGTACAAATTACCTGATGTTCTTCCCACACTGTTTGCATATGCCCTTTTATAAAAGTCTTAAAGGGGACATATCATGCTTTTCCAGGTCTATATTTTTATTCTGGGCTCTACTGGAATATCTTTGCATAATTTATAGTACAGGAAACTCCTTATTCATCATATTCTGCCTCTTTATCGCCCCTCAGTCCAGCCTTTGTCTGAAACAGGCCCTTTTAGCTCCTGTCTCTTTAAGGCCCCAGTCACTGCCCGATCTGCCTCAAAGAACGTGTATGTATAAAGAGAACTCTCTTTATTTATCTCTCTTATTATTTTTTTCTCTTTATACATCCATGGTATAGAGAAGAAACTCCGGTGCTTTTTTGACAAGTGCCACTAGATGGCGCTTCTGTAGTGCTGACACCAGTAAACAGACATCAGTAAATTGACACTTACAGTATATACTAGTGATGTCACCATACTATAATTACCTCTGAAGTTCCACTACTCTCAATACCTAATTTGATACCATGGCAAAACCAGCAGTCCTATTCAGGACTCACTCCTTTGTTTA